>NW_027185447.1:3792500-4392500 GCF_022577435.1 Embiotoca jacksoni | reverse complement strand
TTCAATGCCAGTGTTTCTAATCAACAAAATTCACAGACAAGCGGATGAATATTGTTCGATAGAGTAATATTTGCAGCATTAGAATCAATCAAGCAACAATCGCAGCAGGAAAATAAATAAGAAGCTTCAGAAGGTGTCCTGGAACTAATAATAAATACACTGTAAATTCTATATTTGTGCACAAGACTTTATTGACCTGAACGTAATCAATACGAACAACATGGCTTCTGAGCATCACTGGTTTTTATGTCTGCTAGACACCATGGGGAAAAACAACAAACACCTGATTTGTATCATTTGTGTCAGTCAGCCGGGGTCGTGACCTTATCTCCCAGACAACCAGAGGCACCGCAGAGAAACGGGTAGATTCATATTTTTCGGTCAGCATGTCTGCTCCTCCTCCATGTACCTCTGTGTCTGCGCATGATGAAGTCGCTTTTAGGTTGTTCATTCATCAGCTTCAGTTTTCTCTCCTCATGTAAGGGCTGATGTTTCTCTTCCTCATTTCCAGCTCTTCTTCTTCTTCTTCTTCTTCATCATCTTCACGCCTTCCTTGTGAACACAGGAGATAACTGTGTACAAGCAGAGATGGGACACAGTAACTGTGAGTGCTTGTGTGTAAGCGAGAGAAAGGGAGCTTTGTTTTACGTTTGACCAGAAAGTCCAAACTGACGTCAACCAATAAATAAATTAAAAAGCTGCAGTGTTACAGATGTTTGTTTCGAGATGTTTTTCTCAGGACCTTTTTTCGATTAAGGCCGTTTTGTGTCATCATGCAGAAAGAACGACAGTTTAAATCATATTAGGCACAGGTTATTTGCCGTCATGGGACCCGGGTGTCTTGGGGTGTAATGAGCCGAACACTTTAATGGTTTTGGAAAATTCAATCAGCCCTAAACACTCCACTGATATTTTTCCCTTCTCCGTTTTTATGGTGTTCTTTCGTTGTTTGGGAGGTCGCGATGATCTGTTTTGCTTTTGTGGATCAGTCCTGTCCTGTAGTGTTCCTTGAAACACTTTACTGGTGGAGTATCACTGTCGTCCTCATGAAAATATATTCAACTTTTGAAAGATAAAGAAAACAACAATCGTTGCAAATTGAAAGTTAAATTCATAAAAACAAACAAAAAAAAATCCAACAGGCCATTACCTAATTAAGTACTAGAGGTTTTGCATCTCCAGTCTTACTAGCGCTCATATAATTACTACCTCATCGGTGCTTGCTTATAAACTTTAAATTGAAATAACTTTGTAGATAACATTGCTGAGTCAGTTTGTTGACTTCATATCCCTTCTCTGTACTTTATTTTAGCATCTAGTGATTGAACGAATAAGTCAAAATGATTATTTCAACACATTGGCCTACTCTATGCAAAAACGGGAGGTGTCTAACACACTTCTCCGCAAGTGTCTATAAAACCATTTTTTAATATATTCCTTATTCCCATTGTAAAACTAGATTTCCCACAAACTCAGTCACTTCCGTTTTGTACGGTTAGCTAGCATGCAGTTTGTTTTGATGGTGAGAGGAGAGGGAGCAGCGCCTTGCAATAAATGAGGAGTTCTTTTGTCAATAAAGCAAGTTTTGTTTGGAAAGACTACTTTATGCTGTAATGCTTTCAGCATAGTCTTTGTTGACGACATTTTTTGAGAATAAATCGCTGGAAATTAGCAAATTTGCAAGCTCCCGCAAATGTTTGAATTTGTGTTCATTATTGTGATCGCAATTTCCTGGAGGGACTGCACAGGTGCTCCAATTCAATCAGTGAAAGGTTTTATGCCTTTAATGAAAACAATATTTCTACGGTGTGAAGCATTTTTAGATGCCCACAGTTTTTCATTTTTGAAATATATTTTTTCTTCTGTTTTAGCCAGCTGTTGTCTTTCATTAATCTTTCATTCATTTCTTAAATAGCAGACCCAGTTAAAAAGCCTGTGAATGAAAAATATTAAAATAAATAAAAAAAATTTAAAAACAGTACCATTGTTTGCGGAATGGTTTTGCTGATGTTAAGCGTGTTTTTGTTTATTAAAACATATAAAACCTCCATCATGGTCTAAGTGTAAGAAAAATGCTGAGATTTATTTCATTTCCGGGCTTCAGTCCAGGCTTGAGGACAACAACGCGGCAGACAAAGGGGCTTTATGCTTGAGGCGTGTGACAGCAAGCAGGCTGATTATGTCCCAATTCAGCACGAGCAGGGTGTCATAGTGTTTTCACAAAATGTGTGTTAAAGTGCGAGAGACGCCGCAGAGTGTGGAAACAGTGTGAGTGTGTCGTAATGAGCCGAGCAGACTGGGGATTTTAGGGGAAAATGCTGCTGTTGCTTCTCGTCTTATCTGCTCTGCTCCGTTGTGCTCCGAGCTGCTTTGCTCTGCCCGCAGACAACCGGGGAGACCTGCTTAACCCTACATTTGCATCCAAGGAATTAAGTCAAAGCAGTTATCAAGTGTGACTAAGAATAAATAGGATGTTAGGATCTGTTTACAATGTTACAAGCACACATTTGTGTTTTTTTTTGTTGTTTTTTTTACAATTGTAAGAGACGTTGCAAGAGTGTTGAATCCAGCAAATGACAAGATTTGAACAAAAAAAAAAAAAAATCTCTGTATTAATGCAGGCTGCTTATTATCTTCCCTAAACAGAGAGATAAAAGAAACAAGATTTAGTACCTTTCCATCCTCGTTAATGAGCTCATTTATTGATTTGTGGATGCTTATTCTGCTGCTCTGATTTGCTTTGCTAGCTGCATCATGAGGGACAGTGCTGTCTAATTATCTCCTTCTCTCCCCTTGTCACTCTTCTATTTCTCTCTACTACCACCCAGTCTTATCTCTCTCTCACACACACACACACACACACACACACACACACACACACACACACACACACACACACACACACACACACACAGACACAGACACACAGACACACACACAGACATACACAGACATACACAGACCCACTCAGACACACACTCTTGTTATGCAACCCATTGTGCGCTGCGTAGTGGTGAATCTTTGTTCCAGAGCATTTGGTGGTGATGATGAGACATGAATGTCCTGTTCTTTCATGCTGAGACTGATCTCCTGCCTGCAAGAGAGAGACAGTGTGTGTGGTGTGTGTGTGTGTGTGTGTGTGTGTGTGTGTGTGTGTGTGTGTGTGTGTGTGTGTGTGTGTGTGTGTGTGTGTGTGTGTGTGTGTGTGTGTGTGTGTCTATGGCATCGAACACTTCAAATAAATCAATTTTCTTGCCAGAAATCCGCACATTTTCCATGTGTACACCTAAAAAGACACTCTTTCAGTCAATATCCAAACAATGTGATCTCATTTCTGCCCTCAGAGGAAATTATTTGCTGTAGTATTTCAGCGACTTTAAATACTTTTTCTCCCGACTCCAATATTTTCTAAAATGACACCAAAAAAAAAAAAGCCACGTAAGCAAGAGAGTACTTTGTTACCGACCTTTGAGAATACAATGCTACTTTCTTCAGAATAATCTGTGGTTCTTGTATTGACAACGGAGCTTAAACTGTGGTGTTTCTATTCCCGGGAAAACACAATTGTCAATGCTGGAGTTATTGCAAAGCAAAAGGCCACAGCTGGCTCACACACTAACTGTTCCATTCACACATATTAGGAGCTGTGAAACAAACAAAAGCTTTAAATGTCACAAAAAGTTGTTACCTGTGCTAAAAATGACATAATGATCTTGAAAATACACCAGCCAACACAGTGGGTGAGTTTTCAGGCAGGTACTATAGGAGTAGTTCAACCATTTGGGGAAATTTGCTTGTTTACTTTCCCTCTGAAAGTTCTAAGAGGATTGATTCTGTTGAAAAGCCTCTGCAGCAGCACCCTTAATAGCCAATTAATTACCCAGCATCATCTGTGTTAAAGCAACATCTGCCCAGCTGGAAACTCCTGCCAACACACAGCAGACCATCTCCACAGTTTGTCAATTTAAGGACTAAAAACCAAGTAAACCTTCCCTGCTGTGTGTCTAGGTGACCAAATGTACGTATAATGGCACAGTTCAGTAAATGCTGTAACGTCTTATTATGACATTGAGCAGATTCAGTGAGCGGTATCTGCCGTCCATCCTTTATGGCTACTAATACACTATATTGTACAGCTCAAAGTGCTTTAAAGGAGAAAGTAAAATTAAAGACGTATAAAATAAGAGAATACAGTTACTAAAACAACATCCTCATTCAATTTGTCCACAAACAGAATTGAGCCACTTTTTGTTTTTTAGTGGAAGTTGCTTGCTGACATCTTTGTGATCTGGTAGCACTGTGTCAGTACAGAGACCTGCAGTAAAACCTGTGCTCACCTGTGCAACCCTCACTAGAGGCAGGTTATGGTTAAAAATTGTAAAAGAAATAGTAACAAAATGTTGAACAAGTCCTTTAACAGCCTTCAGTACCTGCCAGATGTGAATTTGAAACCCAGGTCACAAGTCCGATCCCTACAGCAGCCATGTGTCCTGCTGAAATGTCCAAACTGGCTTTTACCTTATAGGAAACTCAGTTTAAAACCCTAAACAATGAAACGCAGCTTAATCTACAGTAATGATCTGTCGAATGTCTCAAATATCCTTTCTCCAATAATATTTGCCGATGACACAACCCTAGTTCTCTCTTATTCAAATTTCAGTTCACTGATTAAGGATGCTAATGTTGGTTTAACTGCCTACACTACATGGTTTATATTAAATAAACCTATCTTTGAATATTAAAAAATACAATGTTGTCATCTTCATTGGTAAAAAAATCATATCACCTGTGCAACCCTCACTAGAGGCAGGTTATGGTTAAAAATTGTAAAATAAATAGTAACAAAATGTTGAGATGTTTAGATGAATTTTAATTCATCTAAAATTATAATACAGTCTGTGGAGATGCCTTGAGTGTCGTCAGCAAGATTTTTGGGAATCCTTGTTGATGAGAATTTGAATTGGAGAGATCATACAAACTGGGTTAGCAAAGACATTTATAAATCCATTGGTATAATAAAGAAGGTTAATCATCTAGTCACCACAAACTGTCTTCACAATGTTATAATCTAATATATCCGTATCCCTCATATTGTAACATAGTTTGGGCAAGCACTTTTCCTACAATCCTCAATTAAATCTTGATCCTCCAAAAACGTTTTGTTAGGATTGCAACCCAATCAGATTCACATAGTTCATCTCTCCTTCTATTTCAGAAACTACAGATTCTTACCATTTATGATATAAATGTTTTTCAAATGTTATTTTTATTTATAAAATATACTCAAATGAAGGAAATATTCCCAAACAGTTTTAAGACTTACTTTAAAGCAAATTCACAGGTTCACTCTTACTCTACCCGTCAAGTATCTTCATCCATCTAAATCTCTCACCTGCAGAGGTCAATTTTCAATACAGGGATACCAAATTATGAAATGGCCTCACCCATCTGACAAAAATCTGTTCCTCTATTAAATGCTTGATAAGGTGCTAAAAAAAAAAATCATTTAACTTCTGTTTCGTAACTGCAACATATACACACTCTCATCCATCACCATACTCATATCTTTTTGCTTTTATATTGACTTTATTGTTTTTGCTGTGATTGTTGTAACCTATATTCTGTTGTTTCCATGTATTTAATGTGGGGATATTATTATGTAAACGTTGTATTTTTCTATGACTGTAAATTTGTAACATTATCGAGTGGAGGCTTCAAATAAGCCCACTGGGTTTTTTTGCCTCTCCCTGCACTGCACTTATTTTTTTTTATTTTGCAAAATCTTGTGCATTTTTAATTTGTGCAAAATAAATCAAATCAAATCAAATCCATAGAAGACACAAAAAGTATCCTTCCGCTTATAAAGGTGAGAAAAAGGGAGCTACTAGAGCACTTCGAAACATGACCTTACAGTCCATTTCAAACTAGAAGTCTTTTCCTCTCGGCTGTGTTCCTCTCAGGGTTTCACGCTTGGTTGATTCAGGTGAGTCTGTACACCGAAAGCAAATCTGATTTCTGTGCCGCTTCTTCTCTCTTTAGCTCTCATTCTCTGGGAGCAGTCGCATCTTCTGTCAGTTAACCTGCGTGACAGGCCGTAACCTGACTAGACTGTTAAAACCTATTTCTTCAGAAAACCTCATCACTGAAAAAAAAAGAAAAAAGCGTTTGTTTTTTTCGCTACAGGCTGTTACCCACCTACTTGGCTCCAGTAACATCTCAATTATGCAGTTTTGAATATTTTCATCAAAAGTATTTACAGCTGTGGGTTTCATATTTTGTCTCTGGTCGTATTAGGACAGTTTTACTTCCCTCTTAGTCTGTTTTTAGTTGTTTGTTTAGTTGTATTTTCATATTTTGTCAATTTTTTAATAATACCTACTACTGTCCTTACTTAGAATAAAGGCATCATTCTAAGTTACATCATTGTTTTCAGAGTATTTAATCCTCATTGACGCCATGTTTGCAGTTTTATAACCTTTGCAGAGGTCAAATCATTGCAACAGTTTTTGGTTTTGTTTAGTTGCATCATACGTCTTCGATTTCCCCGTCCTATCTTTCGCCGCCACAGCAACATTTTCCACTAACTCTCCTCCTTTCATCAGGCCTGTCGGGGTGTTTGATCACGGTCTGCTCTGTAGCTCGGTGTGTCACGGTTGGTTGAGCCGCAGATCAGATTGGATGGGAAGGAGGACGGTTCACACACACCGCTGTGACTCCTCATCCATGACGGAGGAATGACAACATATCTGTCTTTCACTCTGCCGTCATTGTTGTTTGTCTCTCTGTCACTAACCGTCTCTTCCTCCGTCCCTCTGTGCTGATCCGTTTCCCTCCATCCACCGGTTCAGTCAGCCAGTCACTTTTGTCTCTTTTTCTACCTCTCCCTGCCTTTGTCATCCTCTCTACCTCTGTTTACCCCAACCAATCCATCTCCCTGTCCATCAGCATCACTGCTGTATAGAATCAGCAGTGTGGTTTATTGTGAAAGAAATCCTGAAATGCTGCAGCTGGAGGAGTGGTGGAGAAGCTGTTGAATATGTTAACAGATAACATGGAAGTCAGCGTGTTATCTTATCTGCAGTGTAACTGGAGACCTGCGGGCTCAGAAACAGGAGAACCAGGCTCCGGTCGCTGTGTGTGTGCGCCTTTACATTAAAAAGTCATGAACGTTTCCAAGCACGCTTTTGAAAAAGTGAGAAAGAGGAGTTCACATTTCTATTCTAGCTTCCGAGGAATAGAATTGAACTAGAAAAGCAGGTCTTTTAGAGAATTTAGAGAAACGACTCACAAACGGAGAATCTGATTCAATCTGATGGGAACCAGAGGACACTACGCCCCACCCATAAGCGGAAAACTGACTGCAACACAGGCCTGTCAATCAAACAGAAACGCCCCCAAAAACACCACCTTTTGAGGCATAATATCGAAATAATGACTGGATTATTTTCAGATGGACCACCAGAACACTAATAAGAGGGAGGGACTTTAGTGAAAGATAACAGGAAAAAATTTAATGACTTTGTATTTCATGAGAAAAGTTGAATGGGAGTCTGTGGAGCCAGGGCCTTTTTAGAGCCAACCCCTAGCAGCCCTCAGTGGTATTACACTTTAAGGTACTTCATTATTGTTCTCACATTTTAGATCTGGAAGCTACGTCCACTTTTGTATACAGTCTATGGATAGTGGTGGGTGCCTGCGAGACGAGCAAGAGGAACAATGAGGACAGGGCGCCGTATTCGAGTAGTATGAGAAGTGATAAAGGATCTGATGCGTGCTTTGATTTGATAAATAGGATGAGTGGGAGGCAGGAGGACAGAGGAGAGGTGTGAGTGAACTCTGCTCAGTCTCAGTGTTAAATAACAGTAAACGTAAAATAAAAAGTTTAGCTAAAAACATCATCCTTCAAACCTTTTTTTTTTTTTTTTACCAAATTCAAGCAGTGGTTCCCCACTTCAGCTGTCAAACTGAATTCTTCGCCAGCGGATGTTACCTATAATACGAGGCAACCCGGACACATTCAGGCTGATGGGTGCCAGGTTAAGAAAGCGTCTGACAAACTGTGTCAGCATTTTGTGGTTCAGGGTGTTCAGGTGTCTAGTTGCCAGTTTAAACTGTATTTTATATTATGTAACGTCTCAGTCAGAGCACGTCAGTGGAGGTTCAGACAGCTGAGTGTCAATCGAGTCTGCTGGATGGGTAAATATGACCTTTTTGCTTGCACATCAGTTTTGTCTTCTTCTAAATCTTCGGAGGTGTTTTTACATCACTTCCCATATTTTCAACTCAACTTTTCAACTTGTACCAATAGGAAACTTTTCCTCCTGCTGGCGAGTCAAAAAAAACCCTCGTGCAAATGAAACGATGTGTGATATTCAAAGTCAAGAGGTCAGATTCCCATTTTAACCTCCCCCCTCTGCAACCGAACGCTGCTCATCTGAAAGCCTGATCCGACAGTTCCGACATCTGTTCAACCTCCAGCCTCGATCAATGGTTCCATTATCAGACAGGCCTATTGATCAGCGAGTTTAGAGCCACTCATTGACTGTTTGCATGCTGATAAACTGGTCTTAGAGTGGGTAAGGATACTGGGACAGGGGGAGGAGAGAGAGATGAAAAATGAAAAGGTTGGGGAATAATGTAAAGAGTGATGAGGGGGATGAGAGGAAGAATGGTTGGGCAGAGAGGATGATGGGGTTCACAGAGGTGAAGGTGTGTGAAGGGAAGAGTGACAAAGAAAGAAAAATGTGACAAACAAGCAAATACTTTTAATGCTGATGCTGCACTGCATTACAGTTGGACACAAGAGGGATTATTCAGACCATTCCTCAGTGCTTGATGATGCTTCAAACATGTTAAATTTACATTTTGAGGAAACCGTTTTACATTTTAAATGTAAAAAAAAATGTCCAATGTCGGCCTTTCTCACCTCTTTCTTCCATCCATCCCTCCAATTCTTTCTTTTGTTGTCAGTGGTTCATTGCAGAGAGTAGCTTGTTTCCATGGAAACGGACTGAGCCAGATGAGCTAAGCTACTTGCACCGCAGCGTCTGTGTGTGCGTGTGCGTGTGCGTGTGCGTGTGCGTGTGTGTGTGTGTGTGTGTGTGTGTGTGTGTGTGAGATGATTGGTCCTGGCTCTAAAGAGAAGGAAAGATGATGATTTATGAGGGTCTAATGCACGAGGCCGATAGTTAGATGAACAGAGGATGATGGTGTGTGTGTGTGTGTGTGTGTGTGTGTGTGTGTGTGTGTGTGTGTGTGTGTGTGTGTGTGTGTGTTCTCACACTTGTACCTCCACCTCACAGCTGCACTGTAACTCCACGCTCTTATCAGTGTTGCCACGGTGATTAAAACCACCATGGGAATGATCAACATCACCACAGCAATGACATCCTGGGCTCGGCTCTAGAGGTAGAGAAAATCTGCTGTATGAAATAGTGACTGAATCTTTTTTTTGTCTCCGTGTTATGGCTGTGGAATGAGGGACAGACCTGTCTGTCTGTTTCCGTGGTGTATTTAAGGTGTCACATCTCCTGCTGCACATGTAACATTTTATCCAATTCAATATTGAATTCAATAGAGTCTCTACCAACAAATATACTCCGGATATTATGCTGTGAAAATACTTATGAGCTCATCAAACACAGATGAACAAGAAGACCAGTTCATGATATTACTTGTTAATGACAGCCATGGTGAACAGACATGGAAACATTGAGGATGTAAGCAGTTTAAATATATTTGCTGAAGGGATCATCATAACAAAAATAAGCAGCTTGTGTACAGGTGTACTTTTGGGAAATAGGCTGTTTGCTCCAGATGAGGTGTGTCAATAGTCATAAGACTCAGATGGTTATCTGAGCTTATAGGAAGTCACCAAGATTCCTGCTCATAACCTCACACAGCTTGTCATTTTTACACCTCAGTGTTTGTTCGGCTTTAGCAGGAAATATACAGTAATGAGGTTGTTAGTTAGCTGTAGAGGTGCCGGCAGGCAGGTTTGCCGAGGGAAGCTGTTTTCACCTTTCCTATTCTTCATTTTAAACTGGGATATTAGTCTCCTGGCTGCAGTGTCATATCCATTATACTGACTTGAAAGTGGTATTGATTATCTTGTCTAGCTCTCCTCAAGAAAGTGAATAAGGGTCTTTCCCAAAATGTCAACCTCTTCCTTTAAAGAGGTATAAACTAGTGAGGGCTGTCAAGATTCACACGTCTAGGGAAACCTGCAATTCCTTAGTGTGGACTTCAAAATCCGGAAAAACTGAAAAATTGCCTGCACTCAAAAAGATTTAATAATTTGATGACCTGTTTGCCAGACGTAATGTGTGAAAAACCTCCCAGATATCATTATAGTTTGATGTCTGCAGAAGCTGAGATGGGTTTATGGCTCTGCTCAGATGTGATGAAGGTGAGCTCACAGGCTGGTTTGTGGTCAATTACGCTTTGTGACATTTTCAACCACTTGTGATGGATGTCTCCCGAGTCAGTCCATGAAAACACAATGACGTGTTGGTTTTAAAGGTTTAAATTAAAAATTAAGACATTTTTGAGGTGTAAAAAAATTGTTTTAGCCTCCAGTGTCTGTAAAAATAGACATGAAAAAAATATAGCCTACCAAAAAAATGAATTGGTTGACAAAAGTGGAAATGTCAGGTGTGTATTTGTTTTTGCACAACTTTAAATTCCACTTTTCTTTTCCGCTGCAGGTCGTCTCTTTGCTCTCTCCTATTTGTTTCTGACTGAATTCCTTCATTGTATTGAAACAGCTCACAGTCAATGTGGTGTCACGTCTCACTAATGAGAATCTCTGTGTGTGTTTCTCTTGCAGAACTCCCAAAAGAAACGAGGAGCACGACCCAACAACAAACCTGACAAGAAGCTCGGACCCCAGGTAACACAAACAAACACACACACACACACACACACACACACACACACACACACACACACACACACACTCACTGCTGCTGAGGGTTCCTCCAGATGGATCAACAAATCAATAAGAAAAACAAAGTGCTGTTGCAGCAAACAAAGACATTTGAACCTGCAGAAAGAATGACATTGATCTAACAAACAACACACACACACACACACACACACACACACACACACACACACACACACACACACACACACACACACACACACACAGGAGGCGAATATGAGTTATTTAAGGGACGAATAAGTTGAGGTGAAAATGAGCCCGTTCTCATACTGAAAACGACAGCACTGATTGATTGCTGAAAGGTGTTAAAACAAGATGATTACATTTATTGTGACCTCTAGTGGTCGTAGTTATCATGATGGCAGCAATGGAGCTCGTCAAGTGATGCATTATAAAGAGTGACAAAGTCCATGTTGGGATGTAGGTCAGGGGAAGACTTTAACCCAGGAGACCACTGTTCATGTCCCGTGTGAAACCAAATGTCAATGTTGACTTATTTAATGGATTTGGAATGTATTTAATAGACTTTTAATGGGCATCACGTAAATGTAACTTAAGTAACAAATGTAGTAATTTTAAACCAAAACCTGATTTTTTTTTTTGTCAATTTAACCAAGAACTTTTGGTGCCTTAACTTTAGCAAAAGTGTTAATCACTAGTGTATTATTGTTCGCTGAACATGTTGGTCAAATGACCTTTTTCTGTCATTAAGAGGTGAGGACATGTTGGTCCTAAAGAGGGCGCTTAAAACGCTTATAGATGTTATTTTGGGATTATAGACTGTATAAAAAAAAATGGATGTAGGCCCCAGGTCTGAATAGTGGAGCCAATGTAGAAGGCCTTTAAAGTGTATTACCACTGAGGGCCACTAGGTGCCGGCTACAAATGTCTGTCATTATA
Organism: Embiotoca jacksoni; assembly: GCF_022577435.1. Classification (NCBI taxonomy): domain Eukaryota; kingdom Metazoa; phylum Chordata; class Actinopteri; family Embiotocidae; genus Embiotoca; species Embiotoca jacksoni. The sequence continues at coordinate 4,380,655 of NW_027185447.1, read as the reverse complement.
TACTAAGTCAGTACATATTTTCCACAAGTCATTAAGGTCTCATTCGCTAAATATACTCCTTCTTTTTTTTATTATGAGGCCTCAAACTGGGTTATGTTTGGGGGCGTGTCTGGTTTGATTGACATACCTGGAGTGCGGTCAGATTTCTGGTATAGGTGAGCGGGTTCTCAGCCACATCCACCCTTTGCTCCTCTTCAGCTCCACCCTCTCGTCTCAAAAAAGAGACGGCAAGGGCCAAAATGCAAGACTCAAAGCTTTTGGTATGAGGATGTGTTGGTTGAAACACCTGCAGAATTAAGTTATGGAGGGAATGAGAGAGGGAGAAGAGAGATAGAGACACATGCAGAAGGAGAAGGAGCTAGAAATATAGGATGAAGGGAAAACTGTAAAAGCAGTTTCTCCAAAGGCATCAATAAAGTTTACTCATCAGAGATTATAATGTGGGGCCGCTTTATTTAATTTAGTATATTCTTAATTATGATAGTGAAGTCGAAGACAGTCATGCCTGGAATATTTCGACTTCCATTTATTAATAATCACATCCACAGACACAGCTGACAGTAACAGTGAAAAGTGTGAAATATAGATAATAGATGTCATGTTGATGTGTAGTTTTTCATGTCGGCATCACCTCGGGCAGCTGTCATCTCTCTGGAAATGCAATCGCTCGTACTGTGGGCAAACTGTGACGGTTATTCCCCCTCGATCAGGCAGGTAAAACATATTAGTACTTACTAACAAATATAAAATCTGGTAACAAGTGTGCTTTTTGATTTCACCCATCACTTCCCATCAGGACATTTGATTTTCTCCAAAAAAAAAATCCCTGCAAATTAATAAATATAATGTCAAGTGTTTACATCAGGAAATCCACCTAACATCGCAAAGCATGCCATGTGAATGCATCATAATGTCACACAATCAGCTACAGAACTAAAACAGCTATCACTCAGTGTGTTCATGGTGAGATGTTATGACAAATAAGTGTTTATGGACTTACAGTATCTGGATGTTTTAGTTGTCTTTTTGTTGTGAAAAGAACCAGAATGAAGATTTAATATGAACTTGAATCTATAAGCAGAATCAGAACCAATTAAATCTAAATAATAAAAGACAAAATAAATATTTAATTTATATGAGCAGGCCAGAAAATCCAAACATCGCTAACATGTCAGTTAACAGCTTCTGTACAGAAATGGTTAACTATCACTATCTCAGCCCAAAACAGCTGATTCACAGCACAACACTGAGTTCAAAGAAGACTTGTCAAGGTTGTCTGGCTTCACCGATCACAACCTACACATCTTGCATGTTTGATAAATATGTTTCTGCCTCACAACTCATGACTCTGTTCTCTATGCGAGTCTCCTGTCGTCTTTGACCTATTTCCTCAGGGGGTTAGAACGTATCTGTCCAAACAGGCTGCGTCGAGTTTGAGGCACATAGATCAGCAGTTCCTTTATTCCCTTTCATCTTTTACTCTTCTGCCCTCCATCTTGTCCTGCGGGTGTTTGTACCTACTCCAATCTTTGGATACTAACTTTTTTGTTTACATTAGAATTACGGCTCGAGTCTCATCATTACATTTTAAATCTCTACCTCCTCTTCATTCTGTCTCTCGTGTGAACTACTGAACATTTTTCTCGATTTTTTTTAAAGTCAAAGTCCCCTAATAAATATTTCAAATCACTAAAAGAGCTCAAACACTGCCGAAAGAGCTGCTGAACCGCATGAGCTCGGGTCGCCCAAAACAACAAATTATCCAGATACAAATTAAATGCCTCGCGGACTAACATAGCACCACAGAAGGTGTTTGCGGCGAAGGTAATGCTCTCCACCAGCAGCTCTCTGGCTGCTAAGGCAAGCCCAGGCTCCTCTTCCAAGCCACATACCATAAAAGGCTGTAAACTTCGCTGGCCCTCGCCTCGCTCAGTGCGGCTGGAATCGCTCCACAGGCCGTTAAACAAATAGAGCCACAGAGCTGCTTCTGAGGAATGGCTGCTCTGGGTCATCTCAGGTCAGCAGTAGTTTGAGATTAGAGATACATTCATGAATACCATTTGACTTCTTCAAGAGAAAAGGTGAATTCGTTTATTATAGAATTAGTTACATAAAGTTCTGTCTTCCCAGCTCCTTAAAAAAAAAAAAGGGATGTAAATGTTAGCATAGCCTTTATGATTTCAAGTTTAAAGCTGCTTCCAGTGGTTTTTGGCCACTAGGGGGCAGAAAAAACACCATGACAAGCTAAAACAAGAAGTTATCGCGTTTAAAGGTTGCTTTTTTGGGTGACATAGTAGAAAACCGTTGCCTGTTTACGCAGACCAATGTTGGCATTTATTTCTCGTTGTATTTCTGGTCACCTGATCAATGTAAGTCAAATATTACATTATACTAGCTCTGCTTATTTGGCAGAAAACATACACACAAATTAAAAGTTAAATTCTTAAACTACAGCCTTACTTGGTCATGTATGACCTGCAGCTTATGGTTGTTAATGCCAACACGTAAGATCTACCTACCTGTACCTTCAGACTCTGTTACACTGTGTTGCGTCCTGTTTTAGCATTTACCTTTATCCCATAGCTGTTGTTTGTTGCCAGCATGTGCCTCTGTTACAGCTTCTTCTACTGTAATCATTTTTGCTCAGTCATTTGTGAACCACTTTTAGTCTCAGTTGTGTAAACTGTATCCCAGTGAGTTAGTGAATATTCTTTTCAGATGATAAACGTTGTCTGCGGCAGACCACTAATGAGTGTGTTTGCTGCTGTTTTTCTGTTTCCATTGTGCTTCTCTTTTTTTTTCTGTAAAGAGCCAAACAAGGAACAAACACAGCATGTCTCTGACCTCACCATTTGGTAGCTGAAAAGCCACAAGTTAGTCAAATGGAGCTTTGTCATTATTTCTTAAGTTCAAGGCAATTTTAAATAGAATGAAAAGCCAATTCATCCCAGTGGAGTTGCAGTACTGTAATAGACTGTGGCTTGTGTCCAACCAACAGAGAGCAAACCGGTTTAGTGCATGCTATGATGGCCAAGGGGATGTCAAAAAACCTTTGCTGTGGTTTGAATTTATGAACATCAGAACAGAATTCAATCCTCATATGCGTCACCTTTAACGTTGTCTAGTTGCCTGTCTGGACGGATGTGAAGGTCGCAGGTTCGCAGTGATCTGACTGGTCAGCTGCGTTGGAGTGTGTCCTCACTGTTCTCCTGCATTTGTCCGTGTGTCTGCAGCTTTTACTCACTCTGTGTGTATCTGTCCTGTCAGGCTCTCTGTCCATCTCTGTGTAACCTCTGTCCCAGGACAGACTGACAGGTGCCCTCTCCCCTCTTTGTGTGTCCTTACCAGAGAGCGACAGTTTAGATGTGACTCGTCATATTGTGCGTCTTTGTGTCTCAGTGTTTTTCCATTTAGTCACCTTCCTTCTTTTTCCATTTTAATTTTGGCATATTTCTAAAATGGAACATTTGTTTAATCATGTTTTTTTTCATATATTTTCTGTGGTGCATAAAACATATTAACACAGCTAGTTACATTTTTAATGAATGTAGATATATGATGGATTGTCATACCATTTTTTATATTTACACTGTTTGGACTGCGGGGGCTCTTCACTTGACTGCCGGTATCTTCAATCCAAATGAGTTTCACAAAACCTTTGGAAATTATGAATATTTAAAAGATATTCAAACATTATTAAGATCTAAGTGAGGACACGCTCCAACACAGCTAACCAGTCAGATCCTATTTTTTTTTCCACAAATTTAAATGTCTTTAAATACACATTAACATGAATCCAACATATTGTCGCGAATGGATAAATGGAGGCAGAAGATGTTATCTTTCAGTCAGAAATGCATACATTCAGCGACACACAGGAGTTCTCTCAAGCGGGACACCGGTTCACTCACAGAGTTAGATTAGCCTGGACATGTCCCTCCAAGCCTCCTGCACTCCTCCAGTTTAATATAAAACACAATTTTATACAATATATATAGTATGGGGTCCCTGCTCCATCTCTCTATCAGTTTGGGGGTCCTTGGCCTGAAAAACGTTGAAGACCCCTGATTTAGAGGAAGCGTGCATCGTTCATAGAGGAACATGTTTATTGCAGTTTGTTGTTGAACGTGTGGCGCTTTTGTCTCTGTTCACCCCAATTGTCTGAACAAAAAAAAAATTAATGACTCAGGTAATAATAAAGAGCCCTTTGCCTGACATGTCAGCCTCCCTGTGATGAAGCAGTTTTCTGTACCATTGTCACCTCAACACTCTCTTTTCACTCTGTCTCGTCACTGCAGGAGGACAGTTCAGACCTGAAGTGTCAGCTCCACTTTGCCAAAGAGGAATCAGCGCTGATGTGCAAAAAGCTGACAAAGCTTGTGAAGGACAGCGACGCCATGAAGGAGGAGCTGGCCAAGTACAGGTCACTGTACGGGGACGTTAACGCCTCGCTTACCGTGGAGGAGGTGAGAGGGACAGAAAGACGAAGCTGTTCACTAAAGAGCAATTTTCTGCAGGAGCATGAAGTTTTTCAACTTTGTCAAAGTCACACAGTGAATACTGAGCAATTTAGCACTGACAAGACAGTGGCTAGTAAACAAAGGTATAAAAGAATCAAATGCTCCCGAACTCTGAGAAGGCAGGAGAAAGATGAGAAGTTTGATTTCACCTGATTTAGAGCGGAAAAATCCACTGGCCACAGTATTTATCCTTTTAGAGGGTTGATACAGGGTAGAGTGTCGATCCAGCTGAAATTGAGCAAGAGTCGCCCCATACAAACACTTTCCATCTTTTCTTAGCCTTTGAACCCACTGTATACGACTGTCATTTGGTTATAATGGCGGTTATGGTTAGTCAAGTATCCACACCCTTTGTTCCCATATAAAACCCAAATGGCACATATTTTCACTGGGAAAATTGCATGGGAAAACTCAGCAGAGGGGCGTTTGTATTGTTTTAAAAACCATTCAAACACTTCATAAAAATAAAAATCACACTTTGTGCGCCAACTTCTGTCTTTATTGGATTCAGAGAACAAAGTATTAAAACATTTCACCAAGCAGAATGGACTCACTGATTTTCCCATAATAGTATCAGTTGTAACAATATTGTTTTTCCAGTCACTTGTGTTAATGATGAGCATTTAAATATGTGATGATGTGGAAAATATTGTTTTTCCAATTAACAGAGTCATAAATATGACAGGTTGTCCTGTCTGAACATGAATGAAGAAGTGACATATTTTGGAATAAGAAAATAGAAGCACTTCCAAGTAAATAAAAGCAGTTTATTAAACATTAAAAGAATGAACAGGTGGTGAGTAAATGTTTCTCTCCTCCTCCTCACGTCTGTTTTATTTGACACCCCGCAGGTTGCTGACTCCCCCCATACCCGCGAGGCGGAGATCAGAGTCCACCTCAAGCTGGTGGAGGAGGAGGCCAACCTGCTGAGTCGACGCATTGTGGAGCTGGAGGTGGAGAACAGGGGCCTCCGAGCCGAGATGGACGACATGAAGGGGCCGCAAGGTAGTTCTTGTCATCCGTCAAACATGATTAATTTGTTAGAGATGTGTAGTTCCTCTGTGTGAAAGTGCAAATGATCTTAAATCAACAGGCAGCATGACTGCCTGGGAATTCTTGGTTAGCAAAGACTGTGATTAACATTCACCCGGAGAGTCTGACTGACACCAGACTTTCTCAGTAAATAATTACCTTATCTTTATGATGCAGCAACATTTACCCTAACGGCTAAACCCTTGTCTGACATGGATAAATTGTAAGTGTCTTAGCATTATTGCTACATTTGACAAATTATAAGATTGTGAGCAGCCAGTAAGTGCAGCATAGCAAAGAGATCGAAGATGAAACGGCTACTGGTTTTAAAATCACTGCTTGATCTCTCACTTTGTTTTTGTTTTTTTATCCCTAGACAGCCCTCAAGACCTTACTGGTAATGGTGGTGGTCTGGGGGCGGGGCTTGGCCTCACAGGAGGGACAATGGTGTTTGGGGGAGGAGCTTCATCTGAAAACGTCATGGAGCTCCAGAGACACCTCCAGTTTGTGGAGGAGGAGGCGGAGCTACTGAGGAGGTCTCTGATCGAGATGGAAGAACACAACAAACTCCTGATGAACGAGATCAACCGCTATAAATCTGAACTCCCACCGCCAGCATCCGCACTGTCAACTAATTCATTGATGTCGCTCACGGACGAGCTGCTCAACGACAGTCCAGTGCACTCTATACAGGAAGGGGCGGTGCTTATCAGCACAGACACACCTCCCCAGGAGGAGGAGCTCCGATTGGCGAGGCTGCAGATTGGAGAACTGAGCGGGAAGGTGAAGAAGCTGCAGTATGAAAACCGTGTGCTTCTGTCCAACCTGCAGCGCTGTGATCTGGCGTCCTATCATGCTCCTTCCTCCTCATCCTCCTCCTCCTCTTCATTAAGACTGGCTCTCGAGACAGATGCAGAGGCTGGAGACTCGGCTGAGTGCCTCCCCAGCAGGTAATTTCATATTTTCTTTTTCCAGTTCACTTTAAGAACATTTTAAGGTGAAACTGAGGACCAAGTTTTTGATTTGTAGTCAGTAGAGATTCACATTTGAAACGTATCTCTTCCTCCCGGGTTACTGCACATAGTTGTGTTTTATAGACAAAGAAATAAGCATTTTGTGAGACTTTTTTTTTTACATTAAGTTCTGTAAAAAGAAATTCCATATTGATACGTATTAGCCAACAAATATGCCAATACCAATTTATCCGTGATAGACTGGTAGATTGATCAGGCTCTAAAATTTGGTCAGGTTTCTAAATTATATTTATATCTCACTATCATGATGAAAAGAGTATAATTAATTCTCTGGAATACTTTGGGGAATGTCTGCACCATGTTTCATGACAATCCATTCAGTAGTTTAGATCTTTCACTAAAAAAAAAACACATATATTGACCTCTTGTCAGTACTTGAGGAAAAGTCAGGGAACCACCACAGTCAGAGGGATTCATCCTCCTGGCACATCGGACAAAATTGCACATCCAGTTTTTCTCCAGACATCCAAGAGTATGATGAAAGATTAGAAGAGCTTGTTTCAACCACATTGCATAAACCTGAACCTTATAACCTAAACAGCAACCTCAGCCCTCAGTAATACAGACTGAAGAAGCCATTCAAGCTTTCACTTCATATCAGCTTTGAACTACTGTACCTTGAGAATGAAAGGCGATTCTTAACCTTGGAAACAGAGACTGACAACACAATCTGGCTTCATGGTCCATTTAGAAGCTGTTCTGGAGCTGTTCAGTGGTATCACACAATCATCCTCAGCAAATGGATTTTACACAGTTATCATAGATGTTTAAATATCTGTTTGTGTGACTTTCAGGTCAGGATCAATGTCAGATTCTCAACTATTAAAGCCGACAGTAAGTGGTGAAAGAGCTCTCTGTTTTTCCATTAGCCCGCCTCACCGCAAAGAGCCGGTCGGAGGTGAGAACGACGCTCTCGAGATCAAGGAACAAAGAAAGAAGATCGAGGACAACGCTGACGCAACAACTTCACTCCCTGCGTGCCTGGGGCAGAAGGACCATGATGCCTTGCTGGCCATGAGGGACCAGGCTCGCTTGGTTTCCACAGCGATACAGCTCCTGACCTCCCCCGAGTCGAACTGCCTCTCCTCCTCCCCGTCCATCTATCACAAGGTCTGCAGCAATGAGGCAGCAGAGCCGTGTGACCTGGAGAAACCTCAGCCTCCCAGCCAGGTACATGTCCTGTGTTTGGACCAAACTGTCTCAGGAAATCCTTTTTTTCCACAAAGACTCATTTTTTCAAAGAATTTATTGGATATATTCAGTGTGGCACATTTCAATCCATGAAATCTACTGAAACCCTGAAGATGTGCATATCATTTAGTTAAACATTACATTGCATACATTACAACACCACCGACGACTAAATCTTTTTCCAGTGCATTTTTGAGATAGTTTGAACTTTATTTGCTGCAAACAAAAGTGTCCTTAAGATGCAGAGACATGGCTGCTGACTCATGAGATTGTTAGAAGGTGATGGTAATAGTCTATACTCCTCATGCAGTGATGGATATAAAATATGTACTTCTATATTGTTAATGAATGTACAATAACAGTAGACCTGCAACTAACATTAACTACTAGTACAATTAACTACAATCTACTAGTTGAACTGCATTAACTCTTAAAAGACCTGCCCTGATTTTCCCAAAAATATATTTTGTTTCCAGTCCGATTTCAGTCACAGCACGTACCTCAAAATGTTTCACAGTAAAAATTAAGAAAGGAAGAGTTTCTGTCTACTAAAATACTAGAGGGCTTTTAATTTGAAAAAAAATACAAGAAGTGTTGTGTTTGTATTAACGCGTAATGCAGTAACTTTAAGAAGGCAAACAGTAGTGGATCAAAACGAGGGTTCAAGCTGATGTCACGAATGAGTCAAAACATCTTAAATGTCAATATGAGAAATTTGATCGTTTCATTTGTTTTTATTGACTCTCTGACATGACCTACTTTAGAGATCATTCGATCTTCAAGCAAAATGGAATGGAATTGAATTTCAACTTTAAGAATGAGAAGGACTGTGAACATTTTATTTTCTCCCTTGAAAAATTTGATAACTGTCTGAAACAGCAATCTTACAGTAAGCAACTCCATTTTTATAGAGAGGACATTGTTTCAAATTTACAACCTGGGCCCACTTTTTTGTAACATATACAGACACATGCTGACTGGCCCAGGTTGAGTCATATCACCATGGTTACCAAAATATTATCTCCAAGTACAGCCAACCATTACCAAGAAAAACAGAAATGACTAATTATAAATGTTTGGCATATGAACAATGATATGCTGTGAGTTTACAAGAGCCCAAGTTGATGTCTTATTTGTTTTGTGTGACCACCAGCTACAAGGATAAAGAACATCATAGCCTCAGTGAGAAATGGTTCATCTTTCGATTTGGCTCTCTTTCTTGCACTGATTGTTCGGCCACCTGCAGTTGCAGCCCCGCAGCTCATCATTTATCAGCTCTAGTCGTTCCCACACACAACCAGAAATGCCTGACTGTAGTATAATCTCTGTTATTTGTGTGTGCCCTAGATCTCAGAGCTGTCTGATCTGGGCGACCGTCCTCTGGTTGGTGCTCTGACCAGCAGGCTTCAAGCCCTCCACATCCAGCTGCAGGCCTTTGTGGAGCGGGTAGACAGCCTGGGTAAACCCCCAGCAGGGGGGAGGGACACGCAGGTGGTGGGGACGTCTGCTCTGACCTCCGTCTCCTGCTCTAGAGACAGCCAGGATGGACAAAACGGGGCAGAGAAGGTAAACGACAAAGAACTCACTCCTCTTCCTCACTCCTTATCACTCTTTCTCTTTCATTTATTATCAGTCTTTTTTTATGCTTTTATATTTGCTGTTTTTTTTTTTTTTTTTTTTTTTCCTAGTTTATTTCTCTGTTTTTGTTGTAACCATTATTTTGGCTGACCAACACTCCCAATCCCATTTCAACATGCTGCTTTGTTTTCTCCTCACAGTGAAGAGTGAATTTACACCGCACGCTCAAATCTGACTCATCACCAATCGAACAAAACAAAAAAAACCTCCTTTGTCTGTTCTGTTTCTACTCTAGATGAACCTGAAATTATGCCAGCCCTGTTGATCAAAGACAAAACAACCACCATGAATATTAAACAGTGAAGTCAGATTTGAGCTGCCAGTGGAAACCTCTCCATGTGATGCCACCTGTGTCCTCTGCATGCTGTTAGATTGCCTCCTAACCTGTGTTTAGATGCTGCTTTAGGCCTCAAATGGAGCCTGTTTGAGAGGCTATTATTAAGAACTTATGAAGTACCATTTATTTACATGTGCCAATTCCTCATAAAATCTGGGTTTACATCCAGTCTGACTGAGCAATACGGATCATTCCTTCTCTGATTCATTGTTACATTTGTTTAAACTGATTTTGGCATAATAATTCAATCTTAGTTGGACGATTGCAACGTTTGGCGTCCCTGTTCAAGATTTCATTAGGTGGATTCTGTAGCATCACACCAATAGTTGACTACCAAATAATAATAGTTCTAATTCCACTAAAACACAAAATTTGGAGTCTTAAAACAGAAATATAAAAAGTCTATATTGTGTGATACCATCGTGCGTTCAGAGTGGAGGAAGGAAGCTGTGTGTGAATGCACCTGACGTTATGATTGAGAGAGTTGTCCAAACTGATTTCTTAAAGCAGCAGATGAGGCAGTGAGCTCGCTCCAAAATGATTTCCAATCATGCTTCATAAATCACATTTTCCATTTGAAGTGCTCCTCTGGGAAATTGTTGGGTTGTAGTTGATTGTCAGTGACTTATGATTCAGTCTGAGCATCTAGTGTATTTTAGACTATATGAAGGTCCAAACCAAATTTAATATGAGACCCATATGGTTATAAAAACACACTGGAATCAGCAGACGCGATTGGCTTATTTTTATACAATTTAATAAAAAAAAAAAAAAAAAAAAAAAAATTAAAAAACAACATAAAATCCAAAGAGGGTCCAGCATTTTTTCTTTATTAATGTTGTAAAAAGAGAAACTTCTATTCATTGTTTTAAAAAATAAGCCTTTCAAGACCTAATAATAAATTAAAGATTGAGATTTTTGGAATTTGGTGTACAAAGAAAATTGTTTCTTATAAAATCTGTGTCGTCGACTCTGATCTATGATGAAATTATCCGTAATTTTAAGTGAAACATTGTTTAGACTCCATTAGAGGCCGGTTCTGAGTCCCAACACCTCTCCGCTCTGTCCTCCCCTCTCCTCCCTCTCTCTCCTCCCCCTCTTCCTCCCCTCTTTCTCTCTGCACGGGCACCATAACCGATCGATTTCTGCACTTGACTTCCCTCTTTCAAATCTCCTTCCTCTTCACTTCTTGCACATCCTGATCTTCATCATTTCCTTAAAACTCCTCCCTATCTTCCTCTAACTTCCCCCTGCACACCTCACATCCCTCGTTCCTTCCTCTCCTGGCTTCACTCATCTCCTCTTCCTCACCTTGTTGCTCCATTGCTCCTTTCGCTCTGACCTTTCATCCTAACTGCCTTACTCCTTCTCTTCCCATTTGTCTATTTTCTCCCCTCTCTGTCTCCTCCTCTCTCTCTCCCATTTTTACCTCGTCTTTTCTCCCCTCTCTGTCCTCCTCTCGTTTCCATTTCCCCTCTTCCCCCCAGCCGTTCATTCTGCCCTCCATCCTCCTTTTCTTTCTTTTCTCCACTCTGTCATTTTCCTCTCTGACCAAACTCTTCTTCCTCTACATCCTTTTCTTCGTCTTGTGAGGCCCATAAATCATTATTGTGTTCTTTTTTTTGTTTTTCATGTTATCCTAATGTTCTCACATGGATGGACGCCATTTTGGTTGTATTGTTTTTTCTTATTGTTGTGTTTGTCTGTCCTGTTTTCTATCATTTCCTACACTTTATTTTTGTCCTACAACTTCTCCTCCATCTCTCCCTCTCTCCTCTATGATTCTCTTTTTTTTTTTGTTATTCTTTGTTTCTTTCCTCATTAACTTGCCCATGCATGCATGCAGCAGCCTGATTATAGGGACCAATCAGAGCCTGAGGTGAAAGATGAGACACAGGAGAACAGCCAATCAGACAGCAGCGAGTCACAAAAGCAGGAAACTGGCCAGCTGGAACAGGAAGAGACGACAGATGATGCAGTGGTAAGTCACACAATCATTAACATCATAACAGGCACAAACATAGAGAAGTTTCACCCTTAGTCCTTCTCACTGCAGCCAGCGAACACAATTTCTCAGCCAGAATGCAACTTTAGCCTAAAACCAATGTTTTAATATCAAATTTCTATCTTATCTGGTCTGCAAAAGCATTCAGGGTAACGAACAAAAAGGTTCAACTGGCTCCTTTTATAGTCTGTCCATGAAGTTGAAGTACCAAAGGAAACTAACAGTGAATGTGAAGGGGACTAAACTGACAGTTTTGTATTAATAATTAATCAAATAACCACTTGTATGTGTCACAAAACATTCATTCAGAATGAAAGTACATATTTGATAGCATCACGGATGCAAAGAACGCTGTCCGTGGTGCTGAACCACATCAACAATAATCGGTTTTATTGTAAGGTGTCAATAACAAAAAGCACAACATTTCTTTTCCATATGTTTATGGTAGAAACAGCTTCAAAGACAGCTTTGATGGTAACTGAGTCTTATCCGGAAGTCCTGACATGCAGTTAAAATCTCTGAAAAAAGCTGGTTAAACTGAGCTTGTGTTGCAATTTGTTGTTGTTTGTTTATTTTTTTTGTCAAACTGCTTTTTCCAAAGTCAAGAATGAAGCTATAAACTTGAACTTTTAGCCTAAACTCGTAACATTTAACTTTGAGTATTAACATTTACTTAATCTGGTTCTTACAATCTCTAATTTCACCCTTGAAAATAGGCCCCTAATGTACTTTTGTACTGTGTGTGCTCACATTATGCGGATAATGTATCCAAATATTTGCATGCGCAATGACAAACCATGCATGAGCTGCAGCCTGAAGTTCCTGGTGTGTTACAGGGATGATGAACTCATGCAAGAAAAAACATATTGGAAACAAACTTAAACAAACAGTGACTTCACCATCAGCTGTGGGACTGATGGGAAAAAAAGACCTTTGTTTGGTTGACCTTTTGCTGGTGTGTCTCCATAGCAACGAGGGCTGTGTGTGTGTGTGTGTGTGTGTGTGTGTGTGTGTGTGTGTGTGTGTGTGCGTGTGCGTGTGCGTGTGCGTGTGCGAGTGTGTGTCTGCATCTTTATCCAAATCTAAGAGGGTGAAGGAGAGAGGGAGACGAAAATAGAATGAAAGAGAAGTGAAAGTCAAATGTTATACAGTAGATAGAGCAGAGCAGTGACACAGCAACACGCACACACAGTGTATACACACTCTCAGTATTCAGTATATTCCTGTTCACAATAATCCGCAATATTAAATGTTTTTTATTGTAGCTCACCCAGAACTATATGTGGACAAACAGCAGTCTATTCACCGATCCATGGTTAAGTAATGATAAAACCACAACTGCATGGTGAAATATTTTTGTTAGTCTTCTGTTTAAACACTGTACATGTTAAGTTGTGAGCTTTAGAGGTGCCTTTGGGTGTATTTTTGAGGTTTGGAAGGAACCAGACTCGCCTCCAGTCTTCCAGAAGCTAAGCAAATCATCTCCGACCTTTAGCTCCTCAGTCATTACGCAGCCATGAGAGTGGAAATGATCTCGTCTAATGCTCAGCCAAAGGGATTGTGAAAAGTGCCTTAAATACACAGAATCATCTTTTTTGGCTTTAAACTGTAACGTCTTTAACCCTTACTTAGTTTATTTTAAGAGAATAAAAGCCTGATGAGCTTATGAATGAAATTATTCTCAGACTATAAGTTAGAGTGCATTTAACCACTCATGCTTTACATATTGTCTCCTGTACAACAGTCTCTATTGTCGTTGCACATTTTCCTCGAGCAGCCTCCACCTTCTCACAGCAGGGAGTCATGATGAAACAGAGGTCAGAGTAGTTTTTCTGCCTGACGGTGGAGGCTGCGAGTGGCCGGTTGGTGCTCCTGGTGGAGGGTGATGGAGGGTAGAGGCTGAGCCCGGTGGAGGGTGAAAGAGGACATTAATGGTACAGTGGTGAGTTGATGGATCGCACTCACTCAGCAGCCAAATGAGGCATGGGAGAGTGCATGAGATGAAGTGTGTGTGTGTGTGTGTGTGTGTGTGTGTGCGTGTGTGTGTGCGTGCGTGCGTGCGTGCGTGCGTGTGTGTGCGGACGTACAGTAGTGTGCCACAGCTGAAGGGTGGTTTAAAGGGTGATGTTGCACAAAACGACCATGTAATGTGCTTCTCACATGTAGTTCTTTCTGCCTTTTTCTTGTACTTTTCCCTCCTCCTTGTTTCCTACAAATGTTTCCTGTCCACTGCTCTTTCTTTCTCTTCCACAATTCTTGGTTGTTCTCTCCAACCCCTTCCTTCTGTATTCCCCCGCGCCCCCTCTGACTCATCCTCTCCTCATCCTCCTCGTTCTCCCCCCCGCAGCCCACCCAGTCCAGTGACCTCCAGGCCTGGCTGTCTGAAGCAGAGGAGTCGTTTCAAGGAACTCAGGAGGAGCTGGAGAAAGAGAGGCAGGCTCAGATAGAAATTGCTCTCAACCTCACACAGGTCAGTTTGTAGCATAAGTTGATAAATTAAACTATTAAACAAAACTGAGAGACACACTGAAACAGCAATTTAATGTTGTTTTTTCTTTCTTTATTTGTAGAGTCAGTGTTCTTGTACCTTCGTGTCTAGAGTCATATATTTGTATATTGCCAAATGACAATATATGTCATGTCAAGGCACTTAATAGAGTAAATTCTTTACAACATCATAGAGAGGAACCTAACACGTTCAACAATTCACCCTTGAGCATCAGTTGGGAGGAAAAATGTGCTTTTAACAAGAAAAGGCCTCAGATAGAACCAGGCTCAGAGGTTGGCAGCCACCTGCCTCGACTGGTGGGAGAGCACAGAGAGAAAAGAACAACATTAAGATACAAGAGACAGTAAACTGAATGTGGGACCAAGTAAACACAGACCAAAAACATGCAGCTGCAGAGATACCTGCAAAGAAAACACAGAACTACACAAGCGAGGAAAACTGCATGGAGACAATAAACAAAACTACGGGAGAGAGAAGGCATAAAGATAATAGGATGCAGTGGTGGCATTCAAATGCAAATGCAAGTCCAAATTTGCGTTTGGAAATCCAAAAATATTCTTGTTGGTGATCGAGGTGTGCCATGTTGTCATATTTATAGACTGGATCTACAAAATGACTATCTGTCCTCAACAACACTCATGTTGTGTTTTTAGAGGTTAAATGTTGGTGACTTTTGTCTTCAATTTATTGCACTGTGGTTAAATTCAAAGAAAAAAAACAACTTTCCTTAAACATGGATTTTTAAGAGGAAACACACTCTTTGACTTCTTTGCATTAGAAGCAAACACTTTTGACCTTAAGTCTTCTCTGATTGTTTCTCTGTTTCTCTGTGTCTCCCCCTCTCAGCTGCAGGATGAACACCAGAAGGCTCTGCTCCGACGGGACTTCCAGCTGCAGAGTTTAGGCCTGCAGGCTCGGCTTCAGCAGAAGCTGTGGAGCCAGGAGAGGACTCTGCTGGTGCAGGAGTCCCAGCACCTCAAACAGGCCCTGTTACTGCTCAGCCTCAAACTACGCTGCTTCCTCAAACAGTGGAGGCTGGGCTGCAAGAAGGACACAGAGTGGAAAGACGTATTGGAGGTACGAGATGATGGAAAGGGAAATGTCTCAGAGCTGGGAGAGTCAGTATGTCCTTATTTTGACCAGAACTATTGATTTATACTCTATGCAGCTAGGCTGTGTATACAAAATCAATGATCTATTTTTGGTTTAGGTAATGATTTTTAAGCCTCAAAGTTTGTCTTCCATTGTACTCAAATACATTGGATTACGTGATCTCAGGTTTTTAATCAGCCAAACCATGATGCAAAATGTAAATGTAAATAAATGTGAAACAAACTGTACATAACTCAGGAACAGGAAAAAGTACAAATAAAAGGTGACAGGTGATGCTCCGCTGTGATTGGTTCTTTAGATGAACAGCCTGAAGGACCTCTACCTGCTGCTGGAGGAGGAGAACCTGCCGAGCCCGACCCACCAAACCGACAAGAGGAGCTCTGCAGACGAACAGCCACTCAGCCCAACTATAAAGGTAGGAAGAGTGACACACTTTTACACACACACACACACACACACACACACACACACACACACACACACACACACACACACACACGCACACACACACACACACACACACACACACACTATTAATTCCCCTCGGGGATTAATAAAGTAAATACCTACCTACCTACACACACACACACACACACACTCTTACCCGTGATTCTCTTTAGTCGAGCGCCGTGAGCAGCACTTTGGCGGACCTGAGGGTGGCGCTGCAGGATCTGAGCGGAGAGTTACGACAAGAGAGACAAGGATCGCAGGAACTCACCCAGCAGTTCGCAAAGGCCAAAGCATCATGGGAAGTGGAGCGTACCGAACTTAAGAGCCTCGTCACACAGGTAAGGAGAACAAAGTACTGCTGTAAATATATCTTCAACAAATAAACAATTAACTAAACTGAAGTGAAAAAAATGTACTTTTGTTGCATCCGACATGCTTTTTTGCTGCATTGAAAGTGGACTGTGGTTCAGTCTGTTAGTCAACTGAAATATGAAATGAGTTTTATTGATAGAATGAATGAAGAAAACAACAGCACACAAACTGTATCAAAGTTGTTTTATTTCCTATTCTCTAACCACTATGTTGTCCATTAATGGAAACAGATTATCTAATATCTTTGCCCTCTTCTTGTGCATGTAGTTAGACAGATGTTGACAGCAATCAGTACCTCAACCTGAAAGAATGGAGCAGAACTATTCAGGACAGGGAGAAAAAAAATAATGTAGTGCGAATATTACACTAAGCAAAAATATAAACTCAACACTTTTGTTTTGAATCTCCTTTTTTTATGAGTTGAAGTAAAATATCTAAAACTTATTTTATGAACACAAAAGGTTTATTTCTTTCAAATTGTGTCCACAAATTTATTAAAAATCCGTGTTAATGAATACTCCAACTTTGCCCAAATAATCCATCCACTTGACAGATGTGACACACCCAGATGCTGATTAAACAGCAGGATTATTGCACTGGTCACAAACTCACTCCAAAATATGCAGTTTTATCACACAGCACAATGACACATGTTTTAAGAGACGGTGCAATTGGCATGCGTAACCAGGACCATCACATCTGGCAGTTTCATCTGCAAGAATTTCTGAGACCAGCCGCCCAGACAGCTGATGCAACAGTTGGTTTGTACAACTGACAGATTTCTGCTCAAACTGTCAGAAACTGTCTCAGGGCAGCTCATCTGAGTGCCCGTCGTCCCTCGAAGGTCTTGACCTGACTGCAATTCGTCATTGCAACAGACCTGAGCGATGCTCACCTTTTGATTCCGTCTGGCATCTCTTCATGGATATATCCAAGTTCACACTGTACCGGGCAGATGGCAGGGCGTATGGCGTTGTGTTGCTGAGCAGCCCAAGGTGGCGGTGGGATTTTGGTATGGGCAGGCATGAGCTATGGACAACGTCTTCGTTGGGAGCATTTTATCGATGGCTATTTGAGTGCATAAAGATAATGTGACCAGATCCTGAGGTGTTTTTGTCATGCTGTTCACTCGCCTCATGTTAGAGCATGATAATACACGACTCCGTCTTGCAAAGATCTGTTCATAATTCCCGGAAGCTACAAACATTTCTTGCTTGGTCTGCATGCTCACCTGACGTGTCACCCAGTGAGCATGTTTGGGATTCTCTGAATCAATGGATACGACAGCGTGCTCCAATTCCTGCCAATATACAGCAACTTCGCATAGACAGTGTAGATGACAGAATTAAACCTTACATGTGCAAAGAAGATCTTTTATCATACAAAAGTGTTGCATTTATATTTTTGTTGATTGTTGGCAGAATGTCCCACTCAATAAATCTATGCAGGAACACATCATACACTCACCACAGAGAGGTAAAAAAAAAAAAAAAAAAAAGAACCTATCAAGTCTGTCAGCCTTGCTTACATGTAGCCAGACAGTTATCGCACACCAGGTGGGACACGTACAGTAAACGTGAATAATTTGCGGTGTTTCTTCTCTGAAGTGTCCATTAGTCTTTTTGACAAGTGCTTTTTTTTTTTTAAACTGATAACGTCCTTCGGGTTTAGTTTCTACCTCTCCATCTGTCAAGTGGTTTCTTTGTCCATCCACACCTGTTATCCCCTCTCCGTCTCTCCGTCTCGTCTACAGGCAATGAGTAATTGTTTTAATGTGTCCTCCTCTCCCATTGTCTATCTGTCTGTCTCATAACAGCAGCCGAGGCGGTAACCGTGTTAATTAACAGCCTCTGAGATGGAACACAGCCTGTGTGTTACCGCCCAGTAATTGAGACAGTGAGAGGGAGGAAGGAGAGATAAAAGAGAGGTTTAAATGTTGGGCAATTAAACAGGTCTTTTCATGTGTACTCATCTCTGGTCCCTGAGTGGATATTTCTCTACTATCTTATTATATTTTACCGTCTAACCACCAAAATATGTCTCAGAAAATGCTTTTTTTCCATACTTTTTAAGTAGAGCTTTTCAGTCATATGTCCTCCTGTAAGCCTAACCTGACAGAACTTGGACTGAGGGCCGCATAGAACAGTTACTATATAACTCCTGGTCATAATTTGGTAAAACATATTTTCCATGTGCCTAAAGTTATTTACGAATCGTCACTCATTTTCAAATAATCTTTTAAAAGAATCTGTGACATCCTGCACATGATGACTCGCATTTCATAGTAAACCTCATGCAATGAGGACTTGAAATAAAGAACAACTGGTGGAGAGAAGCACAACAAATGTATATGAAGCAGTGAATATTCCCGCAGTGGAGGATTCCCTGAGAGCTACTTTGGTTCCCAACAGCACAGAAACGCAAGAATACACAAAGATACGCACACAAAACGCTGAGTCATTAATCATCGTCATGATCAGAGAGATTCGAGCCTCGTGCTGCGGTGCCAGATCATTTGTCTTCTGATCGCCAATAGGAGGCGAGAGCTGCATCACAAACAAATAAGATGCTCTACTTTTCCTAAACGTGGCGTCGCTGCAGGTTTTTATGAACGTGTGATTCATCGTCTCGTCCGAGCACGTTTGAGTGTCATTTATGATGTTTGACTGTTCGGCACTTTATCACATATTCCGTCAATCTGAACACAAACACACACATCTGTGCAAAACTTTAATGTCCTCATTCTCTTCCCTGACCTGTAAGATGTGTGTGTGTGTGTGTGTGTGTGTGTGTGTGTGTGTGTGTGTGTGTGTGTGTGTGTGTGTGTGTGTGTGTGTGTGTGTGTGTGTGTTACTCTGGCCCAGATGCCACAGCAGGAACCAATCTCTCCTCTGCCAATAACGCACACTGTAAAGTATGTCATCAATTTGCCCTAGGGGTGTGTGTGTGTGTGTGTGTGTGTGTGTGTGTGTGTGTGTGTGTGTGTGTGTGTGTGTGTGTGTGTGTGTGTGTGTGTGTGGACATTCACAGACCAGCCGACTACATCTGTGCCAAGTCATCCTGGCATCATGCAGCGGGTCCTCCAGCTGTTGCTTCATTGAATGAGTCAACTCAATTTCCAACCCTGTCCTACCTGTCAAACAGCTTGACGGGAAATGATCTCCCCCGTTCAGCCTAATAAACAAACACCGTCACTCAAGTAGAACCAATATCCAGATCTGCGAAAGCATGCAGGACGACACTGCCTCCTTATTTTTTTTTTTTTTTTTCAATCATTTCTCCTTCCTGACCTGTTACAAACACCTGCCATCTCTGTGATGACAGAGCGAGCAGCTGGAAGATCTCATCGCTCATTCATCACATCTGTTCAATCCAGTTTACTCACGAAGGCAGGACGACGACTGACACAATAACAACGCGCAATTCAAATGCAAGTGCGACTCAGGGTTGTAAAAGACAAACGGAGTTGTTTGTTTACTTTAAAATAACACGTAACCATCCAGTTTTCTGATCTGCCGCCTCTCCAGTTAGGGGCTGGTTGCTTTTAGGCAACTAAAACTATTTGGTAGAAAGAGTTGCATTGGATGTTTTTGCTTCGTTTCAGCAAGTATTGACATCACTCCACTACATGCCCGAGACAGTTAGCTTAGCTTGGCTTAGAATGCAGAATCAGTTCAACGGTCTCTGTCACTACTGAACATAATATATCCTGTTCATTTAGGTGATGAAAAATAATGATCTAAATGACTGCTGACAGAAGACGTTGAGAAAGTCAACGCTAAATCAATTTTTTTTTTCTCCTCCTAAATTTAGGTCTGGTGGTTTGTGAGCACGCGACAAAGCTCCACCTCTTTTTTTTCTCCAAGTGAGGACATAATATGTTCACAGTTCTCTTGATCTGGATGAAATTCATTTACATTTTTAGAGCGCTTGATGGTCCAATAAAAAAAAATGGAATAGTCAAAGTTGTCATATTGAGATTTAGGGTGTATTCAGTGATTTACAATGTCAACTTGAAACCTCACTTCAGTCCGCTACCGATTGCCTTGTTAAGGTTACTGCTTTCGAACAAACTCAACGCTCCCTGTATATTCATTTAAAATCAAAAGCCCTCTAGCGCTTCAGTAGACAGAATCCCTTCTTTTCGTAACAAGGCTTTCGATTTACAACATTTGGAAGAACCTGTTGTTGTTGAAAATAGCACGATTAGCCTATAGCCTATTGTTGACTTTAAAAAAATCGAACTGATGGAAAAATAAATTGGTTATTGCCTGTAAACTGGCCACTATAGTGTTAACATGCCCTCAGAAGCTACAATATAACCTTGTGCGTGCCGTGTGTGCACTTGTGCGCCACAGGTGCCGTCCACAAGCAGCAATACACCTCTGCTTCTGAATACAGTTGTTTCTCATCGCTGCTGAATTTATTGTAATTTTGGGTGAGAATCTTTTTTTTTTTTTTAAAGCTAAGATTTCATGAACACTAACACATACTTATTTTATAATGAAAAGATCCCTTTGGACGATATATTTGTTTATGATTACTTAAACATATTAGAGAACGTTCAGTAGAAGCTCAGAATAAGACGGGATTGAAATGAAACTTCAGTGCTTCAGTTTTAGATTCACAGCATTAATGCAGTCAGCTATTTACGTGACTATATTTCCATATGTATCATCTCCATGTATTATATAATATCTAGACTGTTTTTATTTATAAACCTGGCACACTGGTTGTCTCTCAGGAGCGTTGTGGTTGCTGCTTGGCCTAGATTACCATCTGATGGCTGGTTTGAGGTAACAGATAACAGATAACATCAACTGTGATGTTTCCTGAAGCGGAAACCTGCTGCAGGCAAATAATATGCTGCTCAGAACATCACATGCTACACTGTGAGCCATCGATGAGGATTTTTTTTCCTTTCGTTTCGAGATAAGTTCAGTACACTAGTGCACTGTTTCTATTTAAAGTAGGCCTACTTGCCTCCCCTTGGACTTATTTTATTTTTAAACCACTGAATCATAGTGAGTAAATTTAGGGTTATTTTAACCCTAAATTACAGGAAACTACTTTAATATCAAAGTTATTTAAACAAAACATCTTTTAATCTATCACACATATGATTAAATACACATTAATTACTTTTTTTTAAATCTAATTTGTAGTTTCAGTGTTGAAAATGATTCTCCAACTAGTGTAGAGTCTGCACGTTATTTATATAGTTTGTTGTATTAACAATATAGTGGCTCTAGCTCAGCAAGCAGTCAGCACTTATTAAAGCAAATATACAGGAAATCTGACTGCAGGCGTTGCTAATTTGATATTTAACTACACAACAGTTTACACTAGAGACCGATAATAGTGGTGGAAATACTTAAATATCAGAATAGAGATTGTCTGATTGCCAAGATGATAATAAAACAATAGATGATGGTAAGTGGACTCCGCTCAAAGACCCCTCTGGGTCTAACAGGCGGTCGTTGCCACTGTGTTGTTAGTAACGCTCGGCTGTATTTCTATAAATTTAGATTTCCATAAACAGCTGCTTTTCTATTGAAGAAATTAACTGGAAAGCCACACGATTAATGTAAAAAATGTCTTTCCGGTCTGAGTTTTTGGTATTATGCCAAAACGATTCTTCAACAGTCAGGACCTTAAGTCTCTTGCTGGGATTATTCTGGGAGAACTTAATTAATAAATCCACCGTCTGCATTCATATTCAAAGTTTTAGTTGATTGAATTGAAGTAATTGAACTTGCTCAATTGTGAGCAGCGAGTCGTGAACCAGGCGGTTCTGATCCACCAATCAACGGCAGTCATCCAGTGAAACGGCCTCCCTGTCACCGCCTCAGCAGTAAACCTCGTTAAGACGAGGGGCTCATTACGGCCTCTTCATCATGAGCGAGAAATAGCGTGTTGCTATTGGAGACGGGAGTTGGGTTAAGTGTGCGTGTGTTACACTATGATTGGCTGCCCGACGGGCCCATTAGCATTAGAACGGACGCCACAGAGCCAGACTGAGAGAGGCAGAGGGGATTGATGGGTCTGTTGTGTGCGTGCGTTTGCCTGTTTGTCAGATTGATGGCCCCGGTGTTGTTGGCTGTCTGAACTATGAGGCTCAGACAGAGGAAAAAGAAAAAAGCAGAACTGCTCATAAAAAATTTAAGTGATCCCACCTAGAGGCTCTGTGACAGCAGGCCAGATTCACGGAGAGTGAAAAAAAAAAAAAAAGGGGTGAGAGGGCTCAAAATAGAAGGTGTGAAAGCTGCAAGGAGACGGAGAAGAGGTGAGACAGATAGACAGAGGGTGAGAAGCACAGAGGAAGACAGGAAGTATAGCAGGGAGGCATTCAGAGAGGAAAAACAGCAACAGAAAGATGAGGCACACAGAGACACCGGGACTTCCCATCATAAATATCTGTGTGGTTGAATGAGTCATACCTGGAGTCATGACGAATGTCCTACGTTGTTTACACTCAAAGACACAAACTGTTGGTGGAGAGACTAAATACTGTTAATTGCAGGCAGCACTGAAAATATGGGAGACATTTTGATTTTACTTTAGTACTTCCATTTTGACCTGGATACTTGTTCTCATGAGGGGAAGTGTTGAACGTTTTAGTCCATTATTATTATCTAATGACTTTGTATTGCATTTTTACTGACATATTGTATTTCCTGCATAATATGCTATTATTGTTTTATGACTTTGTTATTTATCTGGTGTGATGTTTTATTACCATTCTTTATCAAAACACTGAAGACAAAACAAACGCTCAACAAATAAGGTCATACAGTAAACTTTACTAGTTTATCTTGCAGATAGACTTTTTTTTATTGAAATGTGGTTCGTATTCATAGATTTAATGAAGCAAAGAATACAAAGCAGTTAAATGTATCACCTGGTTCAGCTCCAACACTAAAAATGCTCATATAACACTCGTGTATTTTTAAATTCAAATTTAACTTTATTATCCAAAAGATGGAATTGCCAGTAATGGTTGTGTCTTTTGGCTTAAGGGAGATTTCAATGCACAGCTTTTATTAGTTTAATCTCTTATACAAGGGTATTCATATTCTGAAATTATGCTATTTTTATTTGAATTAAAGATCTTCAATCTCTCGGATTTCACTGATAACACAATTAGAAGAACTTCAACTCAAACCTGAACTCGAAGAACTAAACTTTAAATTTAGCTGAAAAGAAAGCAGAGTTGTTGCTTCCGAGCAGCAGAATGGAAGATGAGCGAGGATGGAGTGCTGGATGGAAACTGTTTTTAATATGTAATGTTACTGAAAAAAATGAAAAGTTTGGTGACACTGTGATATTTTCTTATCCGTAATTGTTCATTTTGCTACTGCTAAGCACTGCCTTATCAAACAGTGGTGATTTAAACAAGATAAAGTTCATAAAACTTTCAGTTTAATGAAAAAAGAAAGATTCAAATGTATAGATCTCTGTACTTGAGCAAAATTTATAATGACTGCTGTGCTTTTCACCTTCCAGCTCGAGACTAAAGCAGGCAAAACAGCAACGGCTCTTCCCTGCACTGATGCACTGGACCCTCCAGACCTGAAGGTGGCGCTGAAGAGGGAACGTGAGGAGCACCAGCACCTCCTGGCTGACTCCTACGCAGCTGTGATGGACCTAACTAAACAGGTAAATGTGTGTGTAAGTGAGTGTGGATCAAGTTGAGCTGGAACGTAACAGGACAAACCTGTGACTCTGTTTACATGGATGGAACAAACTGTGAAGACACATTGACTCAAGAAGGACTTTTACATATAAATGAATGTCCATTACATTCAAGCTCTTGCTAAACGAGCTCATACAAGCTGATTAAATCTACCACCGCCAGACACAGTCAGTCTCTCTTTAATCACAGTCTATGAATCCGGTGTCTGGTGAGTTACTCTCGTGCTGGCTAGATGGATACATACTGGTCATCCTCTATGAGCACAGCGTGCACAACAGAAACATCTGACAGCCAACTTCCAGTTTAGTCCTATGCTAACTTAAATGGGTATAAAATATTTTAAAACATTTCAAATGTTATCGGACCAAATTGATCAAAACCGACACAACAGTAGCGATGGAGTAGTCCGAATCTATGATGGAAGGACGTCTTCAGTGTTTTTGGAATTACTCTCACTGGCCAAGGTTCAACACTGCAGGTTCAAATGGCTGGCTTAAGTAGATGGAGAGATTTGAAAATATGAGCACTTGTTATGTTTGGGTTTTTTACACGGGTGACAATGTGCACATCACCTCCATCTTGTTTCCGCGTCCTTTGATGTTTTCGTCTCATCTCGTCCTGTCTCTCCCCGTTGACTGACCTGCGGACCAACCAGCTTCAGATCGGAGACAGGAACTGGGGCAGAGAGAAGCTGGAGCTGCTGGAGAGGTTCAGCCAGGAGAGAGCTCAGTGGGAGCAGAGGCTGAGAGAGGCCACTGCACAACAGGGGAAGGTATGGCGGGGGGGCTGGGGGGGAGGGGGGAGGGAATGATTGAATCAAAGTGTATCGAGGTGTACGTCTGAGATAAGGAGGACATCGAAGGTATATCAAATCAAAGTTGACAGTTTACTGCAGGTGTGTGAAAGCTCAACTAGAACTGCTTTCACATTAAACGAGGTGATGTCAGCACCCCAAGCTGGAAAAGATGGAGTTGGGAGCCAAGATGTGAAATATTATTTCAATAGCGCATTTTATGATCAACGTTTTTTTAAACAATTGCACGTCATTTGTTCGGCATTAAAGTTATAACTTTGATCTGCACGGAGCGATTCTTGAAGATGTTTGTTGTGTTTTCTCCTTTGGAGACTCTGCGTCACATTTATTGCAAACTGGATATCCATCCTCAAAGAGAACCTCATTTTAAGATAGCCATAGTTATCCCATATTGTTTTCAATCACTTTTTGTTTTGCTTTCTCTGCGGCATTTGTGTGTTGCGCCCACTGCTTTGTCTGACAGGCAGTGAAGGAGGAAAGGAGTTGCACCGCGCAGGCGCATATCTCCTTTTTTTAGCATTTTTTTCAATACCAGTAATGAGCTCTTGTACACGGTATGATAAGCATACATTTTAATGCCATGCAACCCTACCACTGTGTAGCGTTTAGACATCTGGATCTGTTAATCAAACTGGGCTTCCTGGATCTTCTCACCTGTACTTGTAGCAACACATATTTTCCTTCTGAACACAGCAGCTTTTTTCAAGTTGACGCTAACAGTGACCACACAGCTGTTAATACCATGATGTGAGTAAGGAGCGCCCTCGCTGGTGTAATTGCCTCACTGTGGTTGAGCTGAGCTCGCTGGGAAAAACACAGTCATATTTGCTGATTATACAGCAGCGCAGTCACGGCCAAGTTGCGGCAACATGTCAGCAAGGGATGAAGAGGGATTACGTCAGTGGTCATTAAAGGTCTTTTCCTCAAAATACACACACGCACACACACACACACACGAATACAGACCCAGAGGCACAGTTAGGACTCATCCATCATCCCTCTCTCTCTGCTTTTTTTTTTTTTTTTTTTTTTTAGGTTTACAGTGTGAGGGTGTCTTTGTCCTTCCTTTCTCACCGTCTTTCCTTTCCAATCATTCCCTTCATCCCCCTTCTCATCCATCTCCCTCCTCTTCCTTCCTTCCTCTCTGTTGTGATCCCATCTCACTCACTTTAATAACTGTGTCCTGCTTTGGAAACTTGGCAGGAGTAGTTTGTCATCTTTTAAATTCACTCTGCCTTCGTCTCAGTTTCTCCGAAGGTGTCTGTGTTGTGCTCTGTCCCCAACAAATCTTATCTACTCTCCACTCTGCTTGTCTTATACTGTTGGACCTTTCAAAGACTTCTGATGGTTGATCATAGCGCCTCCATCAGGCCAGTTAGTGTAACACTTAACTGCATTTTTCAGTCTGTTTGACCAGAGTTAGAACATTGAGAGCCTGATTTAGTAAAGGTCTGCGTGTGTTAGCACGTGCCAACTTCACCTCACCAACAAAGAAATCTCCAAGCTGCTCTACTAATGACGTGCAGTGATGATTGCGTCTTTCAAATGTGCAATTTAACACACGGTGTCCATTTTGCGTGTTTGCCCCGAATGCATATGTAATATTGGCCATTTCTACTTGAACATGCAAAATACTGGGAGGTGAAATGCAAATAGATTGCTTTAGCACCTGTAATTATATTTACAAAACCTAAAAGTACTTATAGGAGAAGTGATTGCTAGTGTATTTTAGTGCGACTGAAGGGCACGTATTTATGACTTGCGCACATTACAATATCAATGATATTGATAAACGGGTGCAGTATAAATGTGCAAACCTTTGGTGTAAACATGCAATTTATTATGCTTTATTTGAGATATGTGTTATTTAAAAAATATATATTTGAAGAGGAACCAGCCCTCTGTGAATCGCCACCTTAACATGGTGGAGGGGCTTGAGTGGCTCAGTGATCCTGGGAGCTATGTTGTCCGGGGAATCAGCTAAGGCAAACTGGTCTCACTTTATCCTTTTCTGGAGTTTCCCAGGGTGAGAGGCGTCGGGCGGGAGTGGGGATACTCACGAGCCCCCGGCTGAGCGCCGATATGTTGGAGTTCTCCCTGGAGAATGAGAGGATCGCCTCCATGAGCCTGCGGGTTGCAGGGAGGAAGACTCTGACTGTTGTTTGTGCTTATGCACCAAATGGCAGTTCGGAGTATCCGGCCTTCTTGGAGTCGGTGGGGGGAGTCCTGGAAAGGGCGGCGCCTTCCGACTCCTGGGTTCTAGTTCTCCTGGGAGACTTCAACGCTCGTGGGCAACGACAGAGAAACCTGGCAGGGGGTGTTTGGGAGGAACGGCCTGCCCGATCTGAACCCGAGTGGTGTTTTGTTACTGGACTTCTGTGCTAGTCATGGTTTGGCCATAACAAACACCATGTTCGAGCATAAGGTGGCTCATAAGTGTACCTGGTACCAGAACACCTTAGGCCGGAGATCAATGATCAACTTTGTAGTTGTATCATTTGATCTGCGGCCGTATGTCTTGGACATTCGGGTGAACAGAGTAGCAGAGCTGTCAACCGATCACCACCTGGTGGTGAGTTGAATCAGATGATGGAGGAGTCGGCTGGAAAGACCTGGCAAGCCCAAATGTGTAGTGAGGGTAAATTGGAAACGTCTGTCCGTGAGATCTTCAACTCTCACCTCCGGAAGAACTTCTCACATACCGAGGGAGGTTGGGGACATGGAGTCTGAGTGGACCATGTTCAAAGCCTCTATTGTGGATGCGGTTGCTAAGAGTTGTGGTCGGAAGGTCATCGGTGCCTGTCTTGGCGGCAACCCGAGAACTGAGGGAAGCTGTAAAGCTGAAAAAGGAGGCTTTTCGGGCCTGGTTGGCTCAGGGGTCTCCTGAAGCAGCTGAGAGGTACCGGCAGGCCAGAAGGGCTGCAGCTATGGTGGTCACAGGTGCTAAAACTCGGGCATGGGAGGAGTTAGGGGGGGCCATGGGAGGAGTT
This sequence comes from Embiotoca jacksoni, assembly GCF_022577435.1. Taxonomy (NCBI): domain Eukaryota; kingdom Metazoa; phylum Chordata; class Actinopteri; family Embiotocidae; genus Embiotoca; species Embiotoca jacksoni. Next base: position 4,352,954 of record NW_027185447.1, on the reverse strand, counting down.
AGGGGGGGCCATGGAGAAGGACTTTCGGTCAAGGAAATTCTGGCAAACCATCCGACGACTCAAGAAGGGAAAGCAGGGACTGAGATGCTGAAGGCGCTGGACATTGCTGGGCTGTCGCATGGGGGTCGGGAACAGTGCCATTGAACTGGCAGACCGGGGTGGTGGTTCCCATTTTCAAAAAAGGGGACCGGAGAGTGTGCTCCAACTATCGGGGTATCGTAGTACGCAGCCTCCCAGGCAAAGCTTATGCCACGGTGCTGGAAAGGAGGTGTCGACCGCTTGTCGAACCTCAGATTCAAGAGGAGCAGTGCGGATTCCGTCCCGGTCATGGAACAGTGGACCAGCTCTTTAGCCTCGCAAGACTACTGGAGGGGTCCTGGGAGTTTGCCCATCCAGTCTACATGTGTTTTGTGGACTTGGAGAAAGCTTTTGACCGGGTCCCCCGGGGATTTTGGGGGGGGTGCTGCGGGAGTACGGGGTGCCAGACCCGTTGCAACGGGCCATCCGGTCTCTGTACAGCCACAGTAGGAGCTGTGTTCGTATTCTCTGCAATAAGTCAGACTTGTTTCCAGTGGGCGATGGCCTCCGCCAGGGCTGTCCTTTGTCACCGATCCTGTTTGTGACCTTCATGGACAGGATATCTAGGCGCAGCCGGGGGGAGGAGAACATCGGGTTTGGGGGTCACCAGATCGCATCTCTGCTGTTTGCAGATGATGTGGTCCTGTTGGCCTCTTCGGACCGCGACCTCCAGCACTCACTGGGGCGGTTTGCAGCCGAGTGTGAATCAGCGGGGATGAGGCCTCCAAATCTGATGCCATGGTTCTCTGCTGGAAACTGGTGGATTGCTCCCTCCAGGTGGGGACGGAGTGCCTGTCTCAAGCGAAGGAGTTTAACTATCTCGGGGTCTTGTTCACGAGTGAGGGGAAGATGGAGCGGGAGATCGACCGCCGGATCGGTGCGGCTGCATCAGTACAACAGGCGCTGCACCGGACCGTGTTGGTGAAAAGGGAGCTGAGCCGGAAGGTGAAGATTTCAGTTTACCGGGCGATCTACGTTCCGACCCTCACCTATGGTCACGAGCTCTGGGTCGTGACCGAAAGAACGAGGTCGCGGCTACAAGCGGCCGAAATGAGTTTCCTCCGTAGGGTGGCCGGGCTCATCCTTATAGAGATAGGGTAAGGAGCTCGGACATCAGGAGGGAACTTCGAGTTGAGTCGCTACTCCTTCGCGTCCAAAGGAGTCAGCTGAGGTGGTTCGGGCATCTGATCAGGATGCCTCCTGGGCGCCTCCCTCTGGAGGTTTTCCGGGCACGCCCAACTGGCAGGAGTCCCCGGGGAAGACCCAGAACACGCTGGAGGGATTATATCTCCCGGCTGGCCTGGGAACGCCTCGGGATCCCCCAGGATGAGCTGGAAGATGTTGCGGGGGAGAGGAAAGTTTGGGTCAGCTTGCTTGGCCTGCAGCCACCGCGACCCGACCCCGGATAAGCGGAAGATGATGGATGATGATGGATGGAGGAACTAGCCCCCTAATATATAACTACGCTGTTTGGGAAGCACTGAAGTAGTATGTATTTATCTTTCTGTCAGTATAGGGTACACATCCAGGCCGTCTGGTTCTTGAGCTGCAGGTGAAAGCGAAAATCCAGCAGTGCATCTGGACAAATAAGCGCATTATCTGCAGATGTCCTCATCCCTCCTCACACTCTCTCTTTCTCATTCTGCCTCTTTCCTCTGAGGGGAAATGGCTTCAAGTTTGAAACACACTGACTCAGCATTACCATCTGGGTGTGAGTGAGTGTGTGTTTCCACGCAGATATATTACACCAGACCAAGTCTCCCATTCCTCCTGTCATAACAGCTGCAGAGGAAGTGGCTGGCAAAGAAAGGAATGTGTAGATGTCTTCTATGGTGTGAAAAAACATTAATGTAGAAACGAAGGACGCTGCAGGAGCAATTTGCTCCAGATGATGCAGGTCGTTTAAATGCTAATAAGCTGTGAGAAGCAGTGATTCCCTTTTCACTGACAGTCTGTGGCTTTTTTGTCCTCACAGTCGAAGCCATCGAGTGGCGAATCCTCTGCGGACTTAGTCGTTGCTAATGGAACAGGATCACTAAGGTAACAATTAAAAACACTGGTATTTACATTAGTTTGAATACACAGAGAAAATGTATTTTTTCAAAACTAAACTCAGTTTGTTTAGTGAGTTTATTACTGGTACATCATTACTCTTGAACCATAACTTCTCTTTTCTTATCAACTTATTTGTGAACAGGATCAAATCCGCATTAGAGCTGGAGGGAGCGCAGGTCAATGGAGCAGCCAATCGGGAGGAGAAAATACAGTTTGCAGACCCGCCTCTTTTTATTCGGCCAGAGCTGGGTGACATCAACAGGAAGAACTGGACCTACCTGACCAATGAGGTTATGAGTTATTTAAAATGTTTAATCATTAATAGTATAATATTATCCCATTATGCTCTATGTATTGACATCACTTTTGGAAAACTAGTGAATCAAAGACTGGATTCATTCATGTGTTGACAAAGATTCTGTACTTTTGTCTCTTGTCCCAGACCCCAGAGATCGCGGACACCTATAAAACCTGGGACGGTCCCAGCGGCTCCTGCAGCAGCTTAGTCGGATCACAGCTGGACCTGGAGTTTGTGCAGAGGAGCTACACTGCTCCAGACCGCACCGGCATCCGGATCTACTACAGCCCTCCCGCGGTGCGACGCATGGAGCATCAGAGACGGAGCCAGGAGTTCAGGGAGCTACAGCACACCCAGAATGGGGGCTCCTCCCTGGGACTGAACGGTTCGGACACTGGCGTTGAAACCTTGGAGCTTCAACATCAACAACCTGCATCCTCCTTCTCTTCTTATGAGCAGTGGCTGAGCTCTCTGTCCAAGCAGCACAGAGAGCTGCTGGAGAGCAGAAGCGGCTGCTTTACCAGCTCTATGCCTAGTGTCATCAATAACAGCGTCAGCAGCTCAACCAGCAGTGTGGTTGAAGGGATGACGTCCTCGTCTGCTTTCCACGGCCTGGAGATCGGGGAGATTTCGGCAAATTTAAGTGACGACATGAAGGAGATGACCAACTGTGTCCGGCAGGCCATTCGCTCTTCATCTCTGGAAAGGAAATCCAGCAAGGAGCCTGGGAGTCAGGTAACGCTTCTTCTTATGATTCTCCATCCTATAAAGTATGTGTGGTCTATTTTTGAATCCTAACTGGCTTGCTTTATGTTTTTTGCAAAAAAGGAAATGCCAGTACGGGAAATGTATTTGAGCTAATAAGATTCAATTTAAAAGTTTCAAGAATTGTCTAATGTTAAAAAAAAAAAAATTCTTTAAATAAGCTGATTCATACTGGAAACAAGTTAAGATAATGTAAATGAACTGGCAGATGCTACATCTTTTAAGAACATATTTTGTCTACTACATGATAATATGAAGATTTTTGCCATATACTAATACATGATGACCTACTGTAGCTTCAAGAGAAAGCATGCTCCACTCTGTATGTTATCCTTCTCTGAAACATGTAACCTCCATCACATCCATTTGTCCACCCAGGCGGTCGGAGTATCCTCCAGGTCCACACAGACTGTAGCCCAGTACGTGAGCATTGGGCTTCAAACCGAGACCCTTCCCAGCAGCAGAGGGGCGGGGTTACAGAAACCCTGGTCTCCTCGCGCCTCATCAACAACCACCTCCTCGTTGGCGTCAGCCCGAACTCGGCAGATATCGACATCACTGGATAAAGTTCACAGTCGCATCGATAGGCCGTGCTGCTCACCCAAGTACGGATCACCAAAATTACAGCGCAGAGTGTCGTCAGGTAATACAAACATTTTAAGCATTTATTTTAATACAGGTTATGTTGTTATGGCTCTATTAACCCACTTCATTCATTTTCAATGTACACTTTCTGAAGAGTGAGCTATCTAACTGTTTTGTTTTGTTTTGAGCTTCTAGCTTATGTGGGAATTGTTGAATTGTTGGGTTTCTCTGTATAATATTGTAAAGTCTTGCTGTAAGGACTTTAATGTGTTAAGTGCCATGAAATAACCTGTGTTGTGATTTGGCGCAATATAAATAAAATTGAATTGAATTGATTTGAATTTTGTTTTGTTTTGAGGCTCCACCTCCAGACTGGATGGGACGTCGTCCCCCAGGGACCGCAGCCTGTGGAGCCTCCAGCAGAGACCCATCAGTGGTGGAGGCGGCTCGGCGTGGGCTCGCTCCACCACCACCAGGGACAGCCCCGTCCTGAGCGGCCTCACCGACGGCCTGTCCAGCCTCTTCAGCGTGGTGGAGCACGCCGGAAGCACAGAGTCGCTCTGGAGGGGTGACCTAGGTAAGAAACTGCATGTGTTTGACGAGTAACGGAGAATTTTCTTTAACTTATTAGTATGTTATCGCCTTGCTGCAGAAAGAGAATTTGATCGATAATTTGATAATTACTTTCTCCTTTCTCGACGAAAGGAGAAAGTAATTATCAAATTATCGATCAAATTCTCTTTCTTCTTTGACTCTAAAAAATTCCCTAAAATATTAAAAAAATGTAAATCAAGGCACAAAAAGGACTGAGGCATATTTCCTGTTTGCAACTTTTGGTTTTACTTTAAAACCAAATTATGCGGGACGGATAGTGCTGTCAGGAAACACTAGCTAATTAGTAGCAGGTGTGCCAGCTGGTTGCTCGGTGACATCAACAAACAGCAGAAAAAGCACAGGCCATTAACGATGGCCATGACAGTGAGCCAACTTGTCCAGCAACAGGAACCTGAAGCTCACCCAAAAGGAATGCAGTCATTTTAATGTGATCAATGTGCATTCTCTGCAATGAAATGCCCAAATTTCTGCTGGGAAAAAGGGTTTTTTTAATCGTTTTGATCAGAATGTACACAGCATCTGTTTCTTAGTTTCTGTGAATTTGGGTTCATCGCAAAGGTTCAGAGAAAGTTTGTGTCTGCTCACAGTGAATTCTTTAAATAGGAGCTGCTTCCAGAAACTTCCCTCTGGGACCTTCGGGAACGGTCTCATCCACTGCATGGGAGACCGTTTAAACCGGTATAGTCTTGCTGTTGAATAAGCAGCTGAGCAAACATCCACAAGAGAAAAGTGAACTGCAAAAGTCAGTTTACAGGCTACATAACTAATCAGATAGTAACCTGCAGAACATTAGACATATGAACATACCTGTAAAAGTCACTGTTTGCCTTTCTTTGGCTTTCTGTCTTGCTAGCTGAACATCCAGCAGCACATTCTCAGAGAATAGGAGTGTATCCATTCCTTCAGACACATAAGACGGGCAATGTAAAAAACATAGCTGTGGACAAACCTTTACTCTTCAATAGCAGTAATTAAACACTCTTTCCATTATGTGCTGCAATGCAAAATTGTTTACTTTGACTGCCCATTCTCCTGCTGATGCCAGGGCTCGGCCTGCCAGCTGCCGTCACTCAATCACAGAAACACACTGGGACACATCTGAACTTGAAACTGCAAAAAAATGCCTGTTTTGAGGGACTGTTATTCGTTCTATGTTTATCTGTGGAGTGTTTTTTTTAAACATAACTATCAGTGCCCAGGTGGTTGAAGTTTTGTTTGAAGACTTGTGAATCATCACCAGATGGAAAAGGGAGAACACAAACTTCTACCATAAGAGACATAAGAGACAAATTCCTAAACTAGCATTGACATCACCCAAAGTCCTGTTAATTACATTTTGCAAACATTGACTCCACAGTGCAAGCATGCCTCCAGGATTCAATCAGTCCTCTCCATTGTAATAGCCACCTTTGATCCCTGTTTTGCATCAGGTGCCAGCCAGACTGCCAGCCCAGCTCGGCAGCCTCCCGCGGCAGGAAAGCCCTCCGTAGCGGCAGTGTGCGGGTCTGAGCCCAGCTCTCAGCGGTACGGAGGCCTGGTCCAGGAGTTCATCAGGAATGTCTGCAGCAGCCGCAGCCCGGGAGGACTCACCCTGCCCGGGGAGAGAGCGCAAAGAGACTCCCTCGGAGGTCTCGCTGTCTTAGGGGCCCTCGGTAGCGTGGATGAGCCCAAGCCGGAGTGTGTGTCAGTCGGAGGGCTCAACCCGCTGGCTGGGATGGGTGGAGGCAATGACAACGTGACCAGGATTGTCAATAAGAGGTTTATGAGGCAGACAGCTGGGGAGGAGATGGTCAACATCATGGGAGGAGTGAAGGAAACGATGAGCAACGCCGTCGCTGCAGGATCTGGGATTGAGGTGAGACCCATGGAAATGCAGTTTTATTTTTTTAAATTACGAGGACCATACCAGTAGTTTTGCTTGTTTAAGCCCATTTTACAAATTTGAAAGTACTCTTCAACTCTTCCATTGATTTTTCAAAAGCATTCTATACAGTTTAGATTTTTAATATAGATAGATAGATAGATAGATAGATAGATAGATAGATAGATAGATAGATAGATAGATAGATAGATAGATAGATAGATAGATAGATAGATAGATAGATAGATAGATCTTTTGCTACAGCAGCATTTATAGATACAGGAAAGAAATAAAATAACAGTAAAAAATATGAAATATAAAAATGCACAGTATGTACAGTAAAATAGAATAAAATAAAATAGAATAATTAAATTCAAACTATCTAAACAATAGTGCAAAGTTTTTTGGTTTTTTTATGTTTAAAAAAAACCAAGAAAAACAGACAACGGTGTCATTGTTGTGTGATGGATTTTGCCAGAGGTGAGTTATTGTACAGTCTTATTGCAGTGGGCAGGAATGATCTCCTGTATCTGTCTTTGTGACAGTGGAGCTGAAGGAGTCTATTGGAGAAAGTGCTCCTCTGTCCCTGCAGCAGGTGGTGGAGAGGGTGGTCAGGATTATCCAATATGGATAATAGTTTCCTCAGCATCCTCCTCTTCACCACCTTTTCCAGACTGTCCAGTTTGCAGCCAATGATGGAGCCGACCTTCTTAACCAGTTTGTTAAGTCTGTTGGTGTCGCCGGCTCCAATGCTGCTCCCCCAGCAGACCACAGCGAAGTACAATGCACTGGCCACAACAGACTGGTAGAACATCTCCAACATCTTTCTGCACACATTGAAGGATCGGAGATTCCTCAAGAAAAAGAGTCGACTCATCCCCTTCTTGTAGACAGCGTTGATGTTCCGTCGTCTTCCTCCTGAAGTCGACCACCATCTCTCTGGTCTTGGCCACGTTCAGGAGCATAATGTGATCAAATTATCAAATTAAGTTATCCATTTCTATCAACGGTGCATTATTAGGGCCCGAGCCCCGATGGTGCGAAGGCCCTATTCTTATTCAAGCGATTGTTATGATTCTCCGTAAACAACTGCATTTTTGGCGGCTTTATCATATTTAAAAACTCACGAAAGTTGGTACACCCATCTCTCCTGGCGAAAAATTTTGTATTTTAGTGGAGTCGCAAGTGGGTGTGGCCAAATGGCTCGCTAGCGCCCCCTAAAGAGATGCCCCGGCGGCTACATTTACCTACATGCACGAAATTCGGTGGACTTGTGTGTCATACCTAGATGTACAAAAAAGTTACATCGCACCATTACGTCAAGTCAACAGGAAGTCCGCCATTTTGAATTTAGTCACCATTTTTGGCGATTCGCACATGTTGTACTTTAACAGACTCCTTCAAATTTTGTCAGACCGACTTGAAATTTAGTCTGTGCCCTCTGAACATGTTTGGAATTAAAAGTTATCATAAGAATTTGTTTTCGTCGATCGGTGTGCCCGTGGCAGCCAACAAATGACCCAAAAGTCATACTATAGCACGTCGTCCAAAAAGAGACCCAAAAATGACTTTTAGGTCACTTTTTGCTGTAGTATGACTTTTCTTTTTTTTCATAATTTGGATGATATGCTGCAGTATGATTTTTTTTTTTTTTTTTTTTACGCCATAACAAAGCAGGGAATCGAATCCCCAACCTTCTAGCTGAGAGGCAACAGTGCTAACCACTGCACCACCAATCTTCCCAGGCAATGGTTCTGCATTATGACAAATCTTTGGCTCATTGTAACCTATAACTCCACCGTCCACAAATATTCATTCAAATGCGACCAAAATTGCCGCAGACATTCTTTGGATAGTAGATATACGTGTTTTCAAGGAGGTCTGCAGTGATATTAAATATCTACTTGTAATGTGTAGTGTGTGCAAAACTTTTTCAATTTCTCCAAATGTTTCAACTTCACTAAAAGTTGAATCACCATCAACCATCGAGTAACCATCGGTTAGAGCAGTTGCCTCAGTGAGAAGTAACTTGAGGCATGCATGTCAGTTCAGAAAAAGGTCATACTCCAAAAAGTGATTAAAAACAGTCATCCAAAATATCCAAAGTATGTCGTCCAGTCATACTATGACGTCCGAAATATTCAAAACAAGTCATACTATAGCATGTCGTCCAAAACATTCGACCCCAAATTCATTTTTGTATATAGTATATAGTATAGAGTTTAGAGTATAGAGTATATAGTATATAGTATAGCCAGGGTGACGCGGATAAGTTTGATGTTTCGCCATGACACAGGAAGTTGATGTTTAAGGTCAAACAATGCTCCAAACTTGCATCAGGCACCAACTTTCATGAGTTTTTGAAGATGTTAAAGCCGCCAAAAAAATTATAATTTTTTTTAAAGAAGAATAAGGAACGAGATCAAGAAAAAAATTTAAACTGCAACTCGGGGAGCCGGCGGCCCCGACGTGCAGCACGCGAGGGCCCGCATATCACTGCTTGCAGTTTTAATGTTTCTTTGTAATGCTGTTATAATGTAGCCTGGCGGACTGGTGATTGGCGGGCTGACGATTGGCGGACCAACCAGCAACCAGTATCAGCGGTGTAGCGCATTTCTACCACCCCTCCTTCACTGTGATTGGACGGCTGGTGACAGTGACGAGCGCAGTGTAAACATTTCTCAACTCTTTGTGACCAGAAAAACAATTAACAAATGCTCAGTGCCTCTTAAAGCTTCTGGCATTTATTTTAAAAATACGCTGTTGTCAGGGTAAAATTATTTGATTGACACGGTAGATAGTTGCAGCGAAGGCAGAGTGTCAGCCGTTTTTTGCACATGCTAATTGGTTAAGATTAACCCAAGCTCTACGCCCAGTAGGATGGATCGTCTTCAAACGATTTCCTGTGGAGCATAACCTAGTTATAATGCTGATTGGTAGAAAAAGTCTTCAACAGACAACAGACTTGACAATACATACATTATGAAAGCAGTTGTCGTAGACATCAGGTGAAATTTGTTTTGGGTCAGGCACAGACGAGGATTTGTGTTCTTGTGTGTTTCTCTTGCAAAGCAAACCAATTCATTATCATCATAATGAGAGCGCCTGCTTTAACCATTTTTTTTAAATATCTCTCAGAAAAGGTCACGACTTCTTGGAATGATGGCAAAACCATGTTTGCATTTTCAGACAGTCAGATAAAATATTAGAAGTTTAACTTGCAGTGGTATGTTCTTAAAGCTTAACCAGAAATGTTTGAAATATATATGAAAAAAGACCATTTATACCGGCATGTTTGGCTAAAAAGGACATATTTCTCTTTCCCAGGATGCACCTTGTGACTGCGCTGCCCAGTCTCCCTGCTTCGCCCGACCATCGAGAGCCGCCACTCGCCACTGCAAGCACCGTCCACAAGAGTCTCCGGCGGCAACAGAAGAGAAGGTGGAAGCCTGTAACGAGTGACAACAGTTTTACTGCCACACAACACATTCAAAGATACACACACAAACACACAAAGCAATACTGATTCTCCACAAACACTACTGCCATGAAGACACTTTCCCACAACTCTCACATCACCCAGTGTACATACACACCCACAACCTGCCACACAGGCGCACTGCCAAACATAACACACACTGATGGCACACTGCACACACTGCCCCACAAACCTACTGCCACACACACACATTCATAAACGCCGACTTGTCTTGGGCCGAACCATTCTGATGCCAAGGACAGGGAGGACGAAAACTCCAACTCAGATCCAACCAAACTACCAGCAGGACAGAAAACACAGACACACACTTAAACAAGAATAACAATGAACTGAGGAGAGTCTAACAAGTAAAACGATGATGTCAAGACTGGAACTACTAAACACCTCCAACATGAACAATAACAGGTACTACAAGTGGTCTGCCTTGTACTGAAGATCCAACTCAGTGAGGACATCCTGACACCATGCTGTTGAACGAGCAGTTGGATTTACAGATATCTAAGGTGCAAAGAAATGATGCAGTCACCTGTTTGAGTATGCATTGAAATAAGTGCATGTGTTACTGCAGACATCCATCACAGCTCAGAAGATCTTGACGTTGCATTTGCAGCTCTGAAACCATTAGTCTCCAAGATGTCGTCTGGTGGAGCGCTCCCATGATTTCTCCAGAGATGGTTTCTCTCTGAACCTTGTCACAAACACATGCTGTGCCGGGAAATTACGCCGCTTTCGATTGATTATAGCACAATAACATTCCAGCGAGCGTCTCCAACCTGGATCTGAAAATGCTACATCTTGAGTACACAACTACTTCAGTCGCGGACTAGTTTACAGTGTCTCCTATTAGTTCGCAAAAGGAAGAACTCAAGGACTGTTGGGTATCCCAGCGTGACCAGATCTGGACTCCAGTAACGGACCCCTGAAACTGATCTCAGAGAAGACCTCCTACTATTGTTATTGATTTGTAAACCTGAACTGTTTAGACCTTACAGTCTCCTGCAATCCCAGAAGAACTTTGGCCACAAATTTGGGGAAATTTTGTGGTATTGTAGCCGTGACTTAAAACTTGTTGATGTATGAACACCTACTTCAAAGAAGTTATCCTCCAGAGTCCAATTGCAATTATCATTTTGGTTTGAATCTGTTTCAGTAGGCAAAAGAGAGCCTGTTCATATTTTTGAAGATAGAGCTTCACTGATGTCAAGATTCCTCCTGAAACCTTTTAGCGATGATCTGATGAAGACACATTCGACAGTCCTCCAGCACGCTGATTGGGGACAGTTCCTGATTGATTGCAAAGTCAAACTCAGAGCCCCTTGCAGAGTTCACGTGGCACTGGATAGAGATGCACTAATAATCTTTATTTTTTCTTCTTATACCAGTTTTCTTTTTAAGTTTCCAGCCACTAGTTTGCAAAACCAACACATCAAATGCATTCCCTTTTTGTTTTTTGAAGGACAGCAAATCAAGTTCATCTACACTGAACTTTTGAAATCTGATTTACAAAGTTAAGAAGTGTTTTGATAAGTTAAACATGATAATGGCCCATCATGTGCATCCCTACACTCTACATTTCAAATAAGAAGAGTTGACTAATGAATCAATGACACAGTGCAGTCACAGCCAAACTGCTAACACTCTTATCTTTGGAGAAATTAGTACCAATGACCAGAAACTCGGAACTGTGTTAAAAGAGAATGGATTCAATCCATTCCTTTAATTAGAGAAAAGATTCAGAGTTTGAGTCTTTGCCAGATGTGTATCTGTGTGTTTGGTTTGTACATTCAGTTTCTCACTTGTCAGCCATCTGGTTTATTGATGTTAACGTCCCCTGGCCTAAGGAAGGGGACAGTTTAATAATATTCACCTTTAACTTCTTTCATCACCCCTCTCTGCTCTCACACACGTCTCTCCTGTTTTAGTACTACACCGATGGCGTAGCTACTGTGCGATCCCTACGAAAATGTAGCATTTTAAACTTTACAAGCGAAGAGCTGTGGCTGTCTATCTGCAGTCAGGAGTTAAAGCACTGAAAGTTTTTACTTATTTCAAGTAAGAATTTCATGAAAGGTTTTAAGTATTTAATATGATATTTTAAAACTATTGTCAAGTTGATTTACTAAATTATGCAGCTTTAAATTGCCGTCAGTGATAAATATAAAATGTCTTTAAGTAGGATTTCTGCACACCTATATGAAATATCTGGTAAAGAAGTTAAAGACTAAAAATGTGGACTGACAAAAACGTAACAGGGCAAAGAGTCTTATTAGTTTATAGAAAACATAGAAAATGATACTGTAAATTGAAAACAATCATATTTGAAAGGGTTTTTATTACATTTTTGTTCTCCTATCTCATTTGTTTGCCACGTCACTCTCTTTCTAATCAATCAACTGATATTCAAAGTGCCTGTTAGATCGCCTATTAGTCAGCTCACACCAAAACTGGACTCTATTTAAAACACACACAAACCCAGCAGGCCTTTTTTTTTTTTTTTTTTTAAATGAATAAGATTGTTTTTATGCACATAATTACAATCAGGCAGTACGAAAGATTCTATAAAGTACTGTACCACAGTGAAGGAGGGGCAAAATGGTGAACAGGTGTAGGAGGGTTTATTGTATACACTATATTAACTTTTTTTATATCGAGGGTTATATTATATTTCTGGAAAGTAAATTATTTTTGTTTAGTTTTTTGTTTTTTTATGGATTTTTTTGCTGATATATTAGCCTGTTTCTATTCTTTCTATTTAGTTATCATGGTGCTATTTGGAGTATAGTCTGCTGTGGGATTGCTGCCTTTTTAACAAGGCATCTACCCATCTATCTATCCGTCTATTTTAATATGTCTCTTCCACTGTGTATGAGTAGCAGTCCACCGTTCCTCGGTCTCTGCACCCAATTTAATGACTCAGCAGTTTAAAATAGGGCATTACAGTAACAGTGGATGTATTTAAATAACACCCTGAGGAAAACCCACAGTCTAAATGCTGCTGTCTGTCTCCACTGTGGCCCTCACTGCTGGTACAAAACCAACTGCATGAAACCAGTCACCACTTCAAAAGCTACCGGCCTGATTGCCATAGGACAAGACTGTCTGCTTTTTTTTTTTTTTTTTTTTTTTTTTTTTTTTCCACAACTACAATACAAGTAGTTTTAAAGCAATCTGATTAATTACACCACAGAAAACCAATAACCTCATGATTCCAAGTGTCCCAAAAAGCACAGCCATTAAGGTTGAGTACAAAATCCATTCCCTTTTACATTTCACGACATTTCCATTAAGGTCTTTAGCTACATTACACATCTGGAGAATTAACTGGATCGGAATACATTTTGTGTATTTAACAACAACAAAAGAAAAGGAAAACGCTTCAAGTACATACTGGTGCTTTTGGTATAAAGTTCATGAACATTAATGTTTCGATAAGTCAAAACTCGTGTTCAAGGATGCCAAGTCTTCACAGCGTCTTCTGTTCGAGTCAGCTCAGTCACTCCGAACTAATTGTTAATTTACCACTAGTGACCTGTATGTGCAAATGCCTTTTTTTTTTTTTTTTTTTTTACTTGGAAAAATATAGCATTATATTTTAAATATCACACACTTATAATGTTTCTGGCGATTTTATATCTTCCAAAATGTGGCTAAATGTGCTGTTTTTGTTCCATGCTCGCAGTTAGCTACAGTTTAGCTACAGCTACATGGTAACGTCAAGATTTCAAACAAAGGTTTTCAGTGGAGTATTTTTGGGTTTCTAGTGTGGAGGTCTGGCACAGTTGATCAAACCTCAATTCAGATATGGGTCAATGACCAGGGCAGCCAACATCAAGCCGAAGACAATTTATTTTCAAAAATATGGTGTTTGAATTTCACCATACCAACACAATGAAGTCAATAAAACTGGCCCAACACACAGTTTCATGCAGGCATCCATGTTTGTTTGTTGTTTTTTTTCAAATCATGGGGTTGAAATAATCAAGACTGTTAATAACACACTTCCGACTTTTGACAAATACTATCCATTATCTTGGCTCCTTAAGTGCATAACACAAATTATACTGCGTGTTAACAAGAGGAGCCACCATGTTATTACCTATACTGGAAATAGATCAGACACATTAGTAGAGTCATGGTAAGAGAAAAATGATTCACTGTGGTCCAAACATCTTGTGCAGTAAAATAAGCCTGACTGATACATAGCACAGAGTATTACACAGGCAGACCAACTTGGAGCTTCAGGCGGGCCAAAGTCCTGCCTGCAGTGACCACAGTCCAATAATAAGTCAGTCGTCCCACAGTCTCTCCCGCTACACACCGGGATGAAGAGTCTGAAACCTCAAAGGAACTTTTGTCATACACTATTATTAGACTTGGCACATTTCCTGCTTTTCAGAAGCACTTCAAGGCTACAAAATCTGTCATAATAAACCGTTAATCTTTAATCTTTCCTTAAAACGTTTCTTCCCGTTTCAAATTCAAAGATGTAACCGGTTGAACATGTCAGAAAAATGAATGTAATTTTAGTTTCAAAACTGGAAAGAAACAGAACTCCTCCAAAATAACAGGCACAAGTCATTATTTAGCTGAAATATTATATGATTTTGATCAATTACAATTTCTGTGTAAAAATAATGATTTAAATGTTGAGACCTTAATGTAGGGATTTTTTCTAATGAAGTTTCTGATGACATGCATGGAACAAAAATTCTAGATAGAGGCTTTACCTGGATTCTGTTCTACCTCTTACACTTTTTAATAAACTGAGACACCTCATCTAATTATATAGAGCACTATTAATGTATCTGTGGCTTATAATAATAGATCATTGGAATATATTTGATGACTGTGTACCAGGGCCTCAGACCCATTGTCATTGAGTCTTACTGTACATGAGAAGGTCACTTTAGTGCCTTTCCTCTACAAAGATGTCTTGGCTTAAATAATACTTTTATTTTTCTGCAAATATTTGGCTCCAACTACAAATTTACTGTTTGATGATGCCCAATTCCTGGAATTCAGATTAAATGTCTTAATTTGTCTTTTTGCAGTAGGTGCAGACTGATTTGTGTTTATACTCATCTTCTGTTGTTGCTCTATTAAATGCATTGCAAGCCAAGAAGGGATTTTAGTGTCTAGATGAACTTCAGAAATTAGTTCGTTTTGTGACCAGACCTCCAAATGGGTGAAACTTCAGACCAGATTTTACATTGTAGCTGAATGCTTTTGTGCTGATTTTGCTAATTTAAGGACAGGCCTGTGTTTTAGTCGATATGATTCAATAGACAACATGAAGATTCAGCCATATGTTTGAAATTGCTACTGTTGCTGTGCTTATGTAACATTAGAGGATGCAAAAAAAGAGGGAATATGGTTTCATGTTTTCACAGATTTGCACACGTTAAGTAATTTGGACTTTATTGCTCTAAACAGTAATAATAACACATTTTATTTTCCTATTTTTGCTACTATACTTGGTTTTTATTAAAACAAACACAAGCTGTGGCATATCAGAGCTGGAAATACATCTCACCTGTACTGCAACCCATTCACATATTTTCTATAACAGTCCAAACAGTGGCGCAGTCAAATCTGTCCTCGACTCTGATGTCATTGGTTAGTTGTCTCCACAGCCTTTCCACCTGCCTGTCAGGTGTCACATTGGCTCCTCCCCCCTCAGGTTATACGTCATTTCAGGCATTTCAGCGACTAACAAAACAGTTGGACAGGTCACACAGCATCACCAGCCAATGACAGAGGACTTCTTACAGGTTGCATGGCACAAACCATGAGTCTTATTGTTCCCTGTGTGTCTCTAAGCCTGTCAAAGCAATGTGATTATTCCCAGCTTTTTTTAATGTCTTTCCATACCATTCACATGATATTTACATGCTGGGAATATGTACATGAATTCTTAGCTGTTCATAATGTTAGCTAAACTATTGCCTCGAGACTGCCTGTATATTCGCTTTATATAACCTACTCGTCTCTTTTTTTGATAACGCTTAATTCTTTAATTAAAGGAGAATGCAATGAAAGCTAAATAAAATGAGTACACAGTAAAGGAAACGTGTCCCCTTGTAATGCTACTTGAAAAGAAAAGGTTTGTACTCTGTCCTTTTTGTTTCTTTGAGAAAAGCTGAATGTCAACAGCTGATCTGACCCAGGTCGCTGTGGAAGTATGTAGCTCTCTCCCTTTATAGACCACACTTGAGCATTTCTTCTGTACATAGGTGCATTTTGAAGCTGATGAAAAACAAAAAAATGGCAGCAAACATTAAAGACGTAAGGGGACAATTTGATCCATGTGGATTTTTAAAGGGGTCTGGGATTTTTTTTTTGTTCTTTCCGAGCAATGTAGCTTGTAAAACAAGTTAGGCCTATTATAACTGCCTCCTGTTTGTCATAGAATTCACAAATAAATGTTTGATGGACTTTAACGTCATTTTGTTTCCTTGTCATGTGTACATATGAACTTGATGATTTTCCTCCTCCCTCTGGTCCTCAGGTTTTCTCCTGTCTTTCATTCACAAATATTAGTTGCTGGTTGTCAAGGTATGGAACAGCCTGACTTTTAAAGGAGCAGTGTGTAGGATCCACAGACTGATTCAGAAGTGCCTTAAGCTGCAATACCACATGGTGCCACTGGAGGTTGGCTCCAAAAAGTCTCCGGCTCCATAGACTCCCATTCAACTAATAAATCTTTTTACAAGTTATTTCAGTTTTGTTAGCTAAATTCACTCCTTGTTATTAGTTTCCTGCTCGTCCATCTGAAAATAATACCATCATGAACAATAACGTATTTTCTGTTTGATTGACAGGCCTGCAGTCCAGTCAGGTTTCCATTATCGGTGGGCGGGACGTAGCATGGTCAGTTTTCCAATCAGATCAAGTTTGATCCACAGCTCGCTTCCCCCGAGGAGTAAACTCCACTCATGTTGACATGCTGCCCTGGTCATAACTGCCCAGAAAGGTTGTTGGTGACAGAAATGTCATCCCGCAGATAAGAATAAAATGATGTCACAACAAGCTTTGGCTGTGAAAGTGCTTATCATCTCTGAGAATACAGGAGGGTTTAAGAAGTGTCCCAGCCGATTAGGTTTGAGTGGACAGATGGTGTTTTGTTGAGTTGCAGCTTTTGGAGAACACAAACAATATGAAAGCTTGAATTATACAGAGAAAATAATTAGGCAGCAGCTAACTTCCCGTTCCCTGTAAAGCCGCCAAAACTGCAGACTAAACAACTCAGTTTTTGACTAGTGTTTTCTATGAGGCCGTATTCATTTTATCCCTTTGTCTTAAATCCTCATATGGCTCAGAGTGGCTGTACGTTTTACAAATTTGGGTTGGTGGGAAGGAAACGAGAAAGAAAGTCAAATTTAAAAAGGATGAGATGGAGAGAAAAAAGCCCGAAGGAATGGAAGAGAAAAGCAGAAAGAATAACGGTCCTCAACAATGTGAAACAATCTAATTCAGCAGAGTGTCTGAAACCTCGGGCTGTATGTATTATTTGTACCACAAAAACAGAGGAAAGTGAGGGAAGAGGGACTCTGAAGCCTGCCGACAGGTTTGAAGGACAGACAAGAAAAGAAAATGTAATAGGAGAAGAGAGTTTTTCCTCAATGGGATCAACAAAGAGTCCATAGCCATGGTGGAGGCCCTGAGAGGCTCCAGTGAGGGGCTTTGAGTAAAATGTAAATATCAGCATGCTATCATGTTCACAATGACAATCTGTCATCAAGTATAACATTTACTATGTTCATCATTTCAGTTAGGGTTAGGCATGACTGTCAAAAGACAAGTACATCTTCCTGAGAATTACAAACTCCACTAAATATTTGTTTTTTTTAGTCCTTTAACATTTGCGGTCTTGTGATCGGGAATCTCAAAGTCATGAAGGTTTTCACACTACGTGGCGACAATATCTTTCCCACGGAGGATTCCCAGACGAGTTTGTTTGGACTTCAAAGTAAATTTATGTCAGAAAAATACACACAAGTGACACAGTGGGAAATGGCGTGATACCAGCGTAGGATGCTTTTCTTCTTTCTTAGGCATGATACTGCACTGAACGACTATTTCTTAAAGAAAGAGTTTCGCGACACGTTATTGTTTTAGAACTATTTGAAGCATAAAAGCTGTGATGGAGAAAGTGGTTTCAACACATTCTGTCTGAGAACATTCACAAGACACACCTGATGTGTCTTATTTCCCCTCACCCCATGTCTCGCGTTCTTTTTGAAAAGTTCACATAGCGATCGAGTGCTGATTTGTAAGCACTGAGCGAACGCTGATTTTGCTGATTTGGTGCTTTTGTCTGTGATCTTCCAAAAATGTCAAGTGGAAAATCGTGTGGAGGGAACTCTTCATAAGTCACTTTAATTAACTAATGCTGTTGCTGCTCTACGTCAGAGATACTGAGATACTTGATCTGTCTCATTCTCTCTTGAATTCACCCCGCCTCCCTCTTTCTTCTTCTACACGTCTTATAAAAGTAAAAACAACTTGAAAAAGGATGCTGGCAGTCCTACTGGGCAGACAGGAAGTGACCTCAGTATAGCAACATTTCAAAACAAAGGAACCACTTCCTGTTTTGACTGAACACTCAATAGAAGGAATAGTAGTTTGAGCTATTCAATGGCTAATTTATTTAAGGACTAGATTACTGTGTCAGTTTCTTTCATCCAAAATAAAATACAACCATACACAAGTGAGCAATATGTTTTTGAAAGAAAAAGTATCTTTTTATTTCAGTATTTATATTAGAGCTCAATGCTCGAACTAAAAAAACCAATATTCTGCTCTATTATTTATTAATGCTTGCATAGTTGTTGTTCTTCTCTTGGCTGTAGTCTCACTGGCTCTCTGCTATCTCTGGATGTTTTGAGCTCACTCCTGCAATTTTGTTAAAGTACTATTTGCTAACAGTCCAATGTTTAGCTTTCAAATCGATTCGATCAATCTACACAATGATTTTTCTTTCTGTACACGGAGTACTTCCATGTGAAGGTGATCTGAAGATCAAAGATCTTTATTAAACAAATCAATTTCCAATCCCAAACCACTACTATCTACTCATCAAACTGCAGACACAACTCAATCGGGGCACATTAATATTTCAACACATATAGATTTAGTGGTTCTTTCACATTTTCTGCTTCAGTTAATTCCATAGATTTTCTTCAGTCGCCAATTCAACTGCAGCTCAAATCCCTCCGCAGGAGTCAAATAAAATGTAGCTTTAACTCCGGGGCTGTTTCAACCCCTGTTAGTTCAACCAACTCAGGCTGTGGGATTACAAGAGGTGTACATTATGCAAACATACCTTTAACTTCATCTTAACTTTTTTTTTTAAATCTTTTCTTAACTACTGTCTCAAAACTGAACTCTGCCTGAGGATTTAAACCCAGCAGAGGAAGCTTTGGACGGAATAATGAGTGGATTTAACTGAAGTCTGGGAGCATGGGACATCTTGATAACTGCAGAGTCAGACTCAGGAGGCACTGAGGTTGAAGATATGGATCTGTATGTGTGTGTGTGTGTGTGTGTGTGTGTGTGTGTGTGTGTGTGTGTGTGTGTGTGTGTGTGTGTGTGTGTGCACACGCAGTCTAAACCCAGCAAAAATTGTTCAGTATTAGAGCAGGCATGAGACAGTCTTAAGAGCTGCCACTAAGCTGTTCTCCTGTATCTGTCTTATCTATGAGACTGGGATGGTGAATGATTTAATTAAAGTTATACGGAATGTTAAAGGTGACAAAGATTGTAAGTGGAGGAGCGAGGCAAAAACATTGGTTACCAATTTTGAACAGTATCTTCTTACATTTGCGTTGAGTTTTGAAACTTTGCTAGGTGTGTGTTGTTTTTTTTTTAACTGTTTGTTACTTTTGATTTGAGGATTAATTTTTACTTCCTGGTCTGATGTGTTAGCTTCACATGGCTGTAAACACACGCACGCACACACACACACACACAGACACACAGGCACGCGCACACACACACACACACACACACACACACACACACACACACACACACACACACACATACACACACACACACACACACACACACACAGGAACACAGGAACACAGGAACAAATGCAGGATACAGTCAATTAGGCTCCACCAATTAAAAACTGAACACAAGGAGATGAAGTTAAGATCTTCACTTGCCTACATGCACAACACACACACACACACACACACACACACACACACACACACACACACACACACACACACACACACACACACACACACACACACACACACACACACACACACACATTTGTGCAGCTATCTGTTTGAGGATATTCCTTTACACAACGCATTCCCCAGCCCCTATCCTGACCCTAGCCTTAATCCAATTCTAAATTTAACTCTAAAACCAATAGTCTGAACTCTCAAACAGACCTTCAAAGGGCCCTTCAAAGAGGACTTTCAAAATGTCCTCACTTTGGTAGGCACGCACACACATCATCTCTCTTACACATATAGTTAAATGCCAAATCTACCCTGAGAGGAAGGGAGTGACTTTCCCTTCATGAAACACACACTTACCATCGTCAAGTCATTATTACCTCAAATAAAATCGCAACCATCTGACCTCATACCAGAGTCAGCTCAAGTAACCATAGATTTAAAGGAAAGCCCTTCCAAAATAAAAGCAGGTGAAAAATAATTTGCTTCCTGTCCCTTCTGACGTTTCCTCACTCAACTGCATGTGACTGCTCTGTTTTTCTCTCCCAGACAATTAAACCAGCAGATAGGAAAACACACGAGAGGCCTTAAACCTTGTATTGATAGCAGACGCTCAATGAACAGAGGTCAGTGAGTACAACAATACATGGGAGGGAGTGGCAAGAGACGAGAATGATCATACGATAAGGCCCACCCCCAGTTACTGTTGCTATGTCTGTCATGATTTTATATTCTAGCCCAGAAAACAAGCAGTTTACACTTAGAGCAACAAAAAAAATACTGTAAATGTATCTTTTAATACGAGTTATATTTTTTGTCGTTCATTTATTACCTGTTGTTTGAGAAGATGCTTATTAGCCAACAACTGTCAATTGTACAAGGGAAAGCAAGCCTTTGAGGATGTCTAAAGTTGTTCTTTTGTGATTTCAAACTTTAAAATTTAGAAATGTTGAGCAGGATGCATCAGTTTTTTGAATAAAATATAAATGAATCAATGCTATCAAAAAAAAAATCTTCAAAACCAGATGATGTCATTGAGGCCGCACATCTTCAGGGCAACATTGAACTTGTGACAACATCATGAAAGATATGACGGTTCATGGCACAAAGGAACGATTCATGTCACTGATGTAATTGTTCACACAGTAAAATACTAATAAATAATACCATGTAAATTACAGTTCATCTCCACCTGTGGTGAAGTTAAAGTTAATATTGCAATCTCTCTTGAAAGTGGATGTACAGTTGACTGTTAGCAGCTTTCCTGTCAGTAGAAACTTCACTCTCTTTACGTGTCGTAGTGAATCCTGGATGCAGATCTCCAAATTTTGCCTATTTACATAAAAATAATATGAATCATAAATCTATAAATACCTGCGCACAATAACAGGATAGACAGAAAAGAAGAGAAACCACAACCCTGCTCAAAAAGAGTCTGCTCCCTGCTCTACATGACTCCTGAGGGTGAGGTGCCATCTTGTGGATGATGTACTGCAGTACTGCCTGCATTGCTGCAGCCCTTCTCTCTTGGGCGTCTTACACACCTCCCTCTAGTCCCACAGAAACTGTGGTTCAAGAGGAGGAAATAACCTGCCCTTTGAGGACAGAAACCGGTAGCAAGGTTGCTCGTAGTTGCTCCAGAGTGGTCAGAGGGCACGTGGCTGATATTACATCTGCACGCTTTTTGCATGCAGAAATGCATAAACACCTGCTGGAAAGCGACTGGATGACTTCCACAGGTCTGGCAGATTTCCATATCCCCATACCACTTTGCCACCCGTGTTTTGCCACCACTGTCTCGCCATTGGCTCATCCTCAGCCCTGCACCTGGACATGGCTTATAGCCACTTTCCCCTTGATGGGAGTTTAGATTTATTTACCTGCATGTAACTCCAGCCCTGTTAATATGTATTAATCCTCATGCTGCATTCCCAGCCGGACCCTGTCTTCAGTTACTGAGCTCAAAAAGGAGCTGAATGTCACGTCCACCACTGTTTTATAGGACATACTAATTCCTTATTGGGCATTGAGTGCAATGCTGTATTTTTGTTGTTCTCCTCAATGCTGGTAACTACTTTTATTATACATGCAGGTGTAATGACAAGACTGCATGTGAACCGAACATCTTTACAACTGATACCTTTAAATACCTGCAGATCAACTACACCTACATTCCTGTGTCAGTGCACATTGAAGTCCGTTCTCCCACATGTCACTCTGCATCCACAGGTGAAATGAGAAAAACCACTCGGCTGTGAGAGAAAGCAGCTCGGTGTTTGGAGACCCTTGTCTTGACATTTACGAGTACCTGGAGGCGGCTTGTACGTGTCAATGTATGCTTAAAAGCCTTGTTTGGGCTGTTTCACAACACTAAACCTACTCTGTAGTCTAAATGTGAAGAACAATATTATGCAGTATTCAGTGTAAAGTAGAGGGGAGTGGTGACATAATTGCAAAATAGCAGGTGACTGCAAACAACCATATTTTGCCTTCTTTAAAATCTTTTCTATTGCAGTTCCTATGGTGTGCGCAAACACAGATTTTAAGACGGTATACAAAACACATAAATTCAATACATCTCATCAGTCAAATCTGTCAATTCCAGTTAAGATTAGATGCAATGCTAAAGAAGTATGGAAACTGGGATTTGGTGAGATGTTACAAATGGTCCCTATTGATGAATAGTGTTGTTTTTTTTAAAGCCCTTATAAATGACTGAGAGGTGTTGGGTTAAAATCACGTGTCAATTCAGGTAATAAACATAAAGCCTTTTATTATAACCAACAAGAGGATAAATGCACCACCTAAGACCAACTGAAACATCTTACAGTTTTAGACATTTTTTTTTTTACACCAATAAAAAAAAAAAGGAAACTAAAAGAAACCTCTGAAAACTACGGTATTTAATGTAAAACAAACAGCTTATCTTTCAAATGACATACTTATATGCAATTATATTTACGTCACTTAGTACCAACAAAATAATATGGATGGCATTTTTTTTTTTTTTACACTTAATGTGGACAAAACAAATGAAAGAACAAAGCAAGCATCCACCGATAAATGGCCGACGAAAACATTCAGAAGATGAGACGGACGGCCTCTCTGCTACATGAAGCTACTGGCAAACTGAGGTTGTAAAATAAACCCAGGCTGCTAAAATAATTCCCGTTTGTAGTGAAGTACAGTTTAAAGCACAGCCCGGACAGTTTCCACATAACAATGAAATGTTTTCTTTTTCTGCAACCTCATGATTGAGGAAGAACACGGAGTATGCCTCAAGGTCCGGGGTAAAAGGCATCGTCATGACAGCAGTCCGCTATATTGCACACGAGTCAGCATTTAGGAAATAATCGAAAAGAAAATGAAATGAGCTGAGATGCATAAAAAGGCAAAGACATTTAATGACAGTTTCATGCATCTCTATTCACAGTATTCATCGATGAAGGCGTTATACTCCGTCCAAACTGCTTGTCGAATCGATTCGGAAAACCTCCGGTGACTTTTTGCGTAACGTTCCGAAAACCGACAACCCGACTGTCACGCCACAAACTCCTCTTTCCCGTTTTCTTTATTCAATTTGTCACACTGCCATTTGTGGCATTTTTCAAGTGTACAACACTATAAACGTCTTCCTGGAGAGACTGAAAATGTGTGTGATTATCCCCGGGTCTTGCAAACTAGTTGCGACAGACCGTAACCCGACTCAAAGGTTGTCATCCCGCCTCTTTAAGTACGACTGAATATAACTGATGGAAGCAGGAGAGTACAGGTGGCCACAGTGATTTTTGTTTTCTCTCCACAAGGCTGTAGCAGCAGCGTTTGCCTGGATAAAATGAGAGTAACAGCAGTTGAAAACGGCATGCGATGAGTGTTAGAGGTATGGTAAAAGACCTGTAGTTGGACTAAAGCCAGGTTTGTTATATGGACCCAACTCAAAAGAAATCTATTCAATATCTCCAGTGCAAAAAAGGCAGCTGTAGCCTAACTTCCATTTGAACGAAACCGGTTCAGTAGATAAACACTACGTCCATCCGCCTCCGTCTATTTACCGGGGGTGATCTTGTCTAGTCCCGGCCAGGACGGGATGTAGTAGCGAGGCAAAGTGCCCTCCATGAGCCTCTCCATCCACAACCCCAGGCGGTCCAGTTTGTGGTGGATTTGCAGCGTGGATAGGCTGCGGGATCGGTTGGATTTCCGCGGCAGGTGGTCGTCACGGGAACTGGACCTCGACCTGCCCCCTGAGGTGCCCCCTTCGTCCTCTGACGACTTGCTGTCGAGGTCTTCCCCGGTGTAGACGGGCTTAAACAGACACAGGTACTTTTTGTGTCCGTTAAGTGCCAGCACGTAGCCGGTGTAGTCCATCTTGCGGTTTCCCCCGTCGTCCTCGTCAGCGTCGATGTGCATGGCGTCCTGAGCGTACTCCAGCAGTGTGCTCATCCACTCGCTGTGCTTGTCGATATTCAGGAAGGAGAAGTGCAGCGTCAGGCTCCTGGAAGAGTATTGACGAGAATGAATGCAACTGAAAAATCTATAAATATGAGTTTAATAGACACACAGAAGCGAATATAATAGACTTTTACCCGGTGAAGGAGTAGACCTCTTTGGCGAACTTGCTAAGGAGGATGTTTTTGGAGCCGTCGGTGAGCACCAGCACTATATTCATGTGTCCTGGCCTCAGCTTGACCAGGTTGCTAATGTAGGTGATGTCCGTCAGCTCTGTCACCTCCACAAAACTCTTCTTGGGAGGCCGACTACAGTTTAACGGTAAAAACACAGCGCTTAAGAACATAATGGTAAATCTTGCTGTAAAAAATAAATAAAAATAAAAATAAAAAATGCACTGCTGCTTGCCTTGAAGTACTACCAGTCCCCGATGACCCATTTTCTGCTTTTGTTCCATCTTTTGCCTTCGGTTTGGTCTGCTTATCTTCACTTGAGTCGCTGCAAACACACACAGAAAAATCCCAAAGACATAGAGGGGAAATTATGCTTTTTGTTTTTTCCCCCCTTGGCTTTTCCTTTAGCTTTCTGTACACCGTGTCATATTGTAACATAGTAAATGAACCAACCTGAAGGCCTGGATGACCACAGTCCCAAACAAGATGAACAAGGCAGAGAAGATGAGGGATAGAAGAGGCATCATCTCACGCCTGCAAGTCATCAGCAGCACACACCGTGTTTACACCTCGTGTTTACAGTGTTCTTCCACAACATGTGGGAGGCAGCCATTTAAAACTGGAACTGCTTCGACTAGATATAAAATGAAGCATCAGTTACACCTACCAGTTGTTATGCAGAATATCATCGATGACTTCAGAGAGATAATCGTACGATGCATAGATCCATCGGATTACAAACATCTATAAAGTGAAGGTATTACTAGAGTTTAGTAACAGAACTGAAAGTTGGTATTTAAAGGAGCAGTACGTAGGATTTATAGGAATCTATTGTTGGAATATAATCATGTTTTAATTTGTGCATAATCACCTGAAACCAAAAAAATTCAGGTTTTGTTACCTTAGAATAAGCCGTCATGTCGACACAGGAAGCAGGTCCTTTTCCAAAGAGTACGCCGTGTTTCTACAGAAGCCCAGAAGGGACAGACCAAACGCTGGGGGCAACCTCACCACTAGATGCCACTAAAATCCTACAAACTGCTCCTTTAAGAACCTTGGATAAAATAATATGAACTGCACAGCTTGTAGCGCAGTGAAGCAATTTTTACTCTGAGAGAACATACAGAGGCAAACTCGTTGTTGAGTTCGGGCAGCATGGCGTCATGGACGAGGATGGACGGGTCCTTCTGAAGCCGCTCCAGCTCCTCCACAAGACGCTGCTTGTCTTCCTCACTGCCGTTCCAGGCGGTAACTGGCTTGAACAAAGCTTTCCCTGCAGCGTTACGCCTCTCCAGGATCACCACCTGCACACACAACATGACGAATCCAAACAACATGAGGAAAAGATAACACATAACAAGAACAAAATGATAATACACTGACAAAACCACGGACAGTGACATGATAGTTAAAACTACACACTGCGATAAGGGGAGAAAAAAAAAAGTTGATCTCACACACTCCAGATGCTCCAATAAACTGGCTGTTGTATTGTTGAGTGTACCTGTGGTGGCGACTGTGCACTGTCCTTGTTCCGCATGAGGATGTCACAAAGTGGTTGCTGTAGCCGCTGGTAAACATACGCAAACCTCACGACATCCTTGGTGTTTGTTGAGGCAAAGGAGAGGAAAGCCTGGTTCCCCAGAGAAAAGGTCTCTCCATCCCCCGTCATCAGCAGGACGCAGTATCTGAGGGCAGGGGAGACATTACAGTCAATACCGAGCTTTAAATCCCTTCAACGAGATGTGGAAATTAGAACAAAACCGGGCGGTCAGTTTGGTTTCATATTTCCGTTGTACGAGTTGAGGCTCTCTTACTTCCTGCGTCTATGAAACTGCTTGACAGGACAGAGCTCATCGAAGAGCTTCTGATTGACGAGCCGCGGTGCGAGGAGGAACTTGTTGTTTGACATGAACTCATCAATAATTTGCTTTTTCATTCCTTTGGCCTGCAGAGAACCGACATTACAAAAAAAAAATACATTAAAAAAAAAGGGGGGGTGAGGAGACGTTTCAATTAACGTGTGTGCAACGAGGTCACGGCAAAAATAACATCCGTTAGGAAAGAAATGGAACCGCTCCATTCTCAGAGGCTGAATAATGCTCTGATTTACCTGGATAATGTCAGCAGGCTTGTCCGTGTTCTCTTTGAAGACCAGCATGGTCGGAGCATAAGTGTTGATGTTAAACTGTTTCTGCAGATTGGCGGTCTCTGATAGGCCCTGGTCCACATAACCGAACTGCAAGTAGTCCTTATAAGCAAAAGCTGTCAGCTGCAGGGACACAAATATACATGATTGACAGGTTTATGTTTGTGATCCAGTGAGTTTCTGCGACACCTGAGGCACATTTCAAGAACCTACTTTGTACAACAGAGGAACGACGGGCACTTGGTCAAACAGCAGCACGTGTGGCTTGTTGAGCTCGTGCCAGCTGTTCAAGAACTGCAGGTCGTTTTTATCAGTGACCTGAAATATAAAACAATATATGAAACGCTTCACTCGTTTCGGTGAATGCAGCCGAACTGTCCACCTGTGTGTGTGCACTGAAAAACCTGTTTTCCTATGTTAAATCACGCATGTAAGAGAATGTTTATGCATTTATTTACCCGCTCCACGAGTCTCTGAGGAAGAAGGTCTTCTACAAACTGCCTCAGGTGCTCCTTTGCGACAGCATAATGGAAAAACGTCACTTTTCCATTGATGACTCCGAGTATGGACGGGGTGCGGTGAGCACCGAGGTGATTAGCTAACCGCCTCTCATAGCCAACATCTACCACACCGATTCCAACACCTGCGAAGAGAGCACATCCACAAACACGCCACACTTCTGAACTGTGCACTTTAACAGAGGCCAGGGCCGCTGGATTATTTTGGAGAGTTATTTCCAAACCTAAATTCTCCATCTCCTGCACCACCTCCTTCCAGACGGGCTCGATGTGGATGCAGCTGAAGCACCAGTCGGAGGTGATCTTGATCAGGTACGGCCTCTTGTAGCTGTCGGGCACCACGTCGTTGACATACTGGTTAAAGTGCAGCGTGAACTTGCTGTCGGCGAAGTCTCTGTGGTTCTTGCTGTTGAAGGGGAAGTTGAAGAACGACTCGTCGAAGTAAAAGCTGTCGTGGCGAGGGCCGTAGCGACCGTTTCCGTATGGCTGGGTGTCATCAGTCTGCCCGTAGCGGTCGTAATTGGCACGTTTGTCCTCACTGGAGAGGATCTGGAGCAGAAGACATGTTCCTCTCATAAATATATTACCAGATTACATCTACACACACACACACACACCACAGGATACCACACGTTTGGCATTACATACGCACAACATAGTAATAAATTAGAATAAAAAAAAAAAAAAAAGACTGACCTCATAAGATTTAGTGATCTTGATAAACATGTCCTCAGCACCTGGATTTTTGTTTTTGTCAGGATGCCTTGAGAAGAGCAAGCTCATTAGTTGGCAGTTTTAATGAGGGTTTAAATATCAAGTTGGTCCCATGAGACAATATTTACCATTCTTTTGCAAGACGCTTGTAGACCTTCTTGATTTCAGCCTGGCTTGCACTCCTGGTTACTCCTAAAATTTTGTATGGGTCCATCTCAGGCCCTGCGTGGGTCGGTCCAGCCAGCAGCACGGAGAGGACCACAACTACAGCCAGTGGCAGAGACATCTTTGACCCTGGCATCACAGTTACCTTTAAACGCGTCAGAGGAGCTGCGACTTAAAGTGGATTCAGGAGGTTCACGCGGATGGTGGAAGGCTTGATTATCTGAGGCAGCATTTTCTCCATTATGTCGTTAGCCTCGTTGATCATGGGGACACCGGTGAAAACAGCCGGGCGGCTAAAGATGCTGGGGGAAAAATAAATAAAGCATTATACTACGCTAACCACAGAAGCTAGAAGCGCATCATCGTGCTGACACGTTGGATCTTGGTCGAGGATTAAAACGTTCACTCAAGTCTTTTTGTTTGTTTGTTTGTTTGTTTGTTTTTCCTATCAGGGTTAGTGGCGTTGCTACAGCAGCTCCGTCTGTCTCAACGCAACAGCCCCCGCGGCCCCCGTCGCATCAGGCAGACGCGGTCAGCCACATCTGCGCCGAAGGTTTCGCTCCTCTTCGGATCCTCGTCGGTCTCTAATGCGAAACGACAGCGAAATACGGAGGGTGCGTTCAGCGGCGAGCTGACAACCTGCTGCCGCGGAGCGGGAGTAGCGGGGGAGGCGCTCCGTGTCGAAAGTCGTTTCGGGAGATTGAGTGTCCTGTGACGGTTTCCGGCTTCTCTTTTCTGCGCGTTAGGTTTATTTTTTACCGCGCCGCCGTTTTTAGTGCGGGTGTATAAACGAACGCTGGCCGCCCGGCCAGCGACACGCAGTGATACAAATTAAACGCACCCTAGTTTTTTTTCCTTTTTTTTTCTCTGTGCTCTCCGGCGGACCAATCACAGGCGGCGGTGATGTAAACAAGGAAATGTCTCCTGCAACCGAGCAAAAAAAAAAAAAAAAAAAAAAATAAGAAAGCGGAAAAGAATCAACAAGGTATCGTTTCACCTTTACGAGACTGAAGGATCGCTACGCAAATTTTGGGATACGAACTGAGTCTGTAATTGTGTCAAAGATTTGTCGGGACTTTTTATGATTAATCCGTGTCTCCCTCGCGTTTACTTGTTAGTGTTGAATGGACAATGGAGGAAAAACACAAGAAGATTCTGCAGCGAAACAGGACTAATCTGGTGAGAGACTTGGATCCATCAAAACTCTGTGATGGCCTTCTGGAAAAAGGAGTTTTCACCCAAGACATGATCGATGAGATAAAGGTGGGTCACTGCACTGAAGCTCTGGTTTTTGGGGATGTACAAAAACACACCTGCTGTGGAAGAAATATCCGGATCCTGTACTTTAGTAAAAGTACCAATACAGCAAGGTGAAATGGAAATGAATAAATATTTCTACTTGACCCTAACCCCAACCTTACAGACGTATCAGCAGCAAAATGTAGTTAAAGTGTTAAAGTAACAGTACTGGTTTTAGTCCCTCTGACTGACACATCTTTATATAGCCTATGACATCATGTGATTAGTAATCAGTGTGTCAGCAGCATGTTATTGCTATCACTGCTTCAGGTGGAGCTAGTTTTATTTACAGGCTCAGCAGATACATCTGAGGGGTTGTCAGATGATTGTTGGGAGAGGGAAGATACACAAATAACTTGTCAGTTTTTTTTTAACTTTTTGTCTAATCTTTAGTTTTTGCTAATATATTGGATCATTTGCACATTTAATGAAATGAAACCATGTGAGAAGTTTAGAGGGGGCGGGGGAGGAAATCCCTATTTGGTGCAGCTGTTAACAACTCATTGACATCTGAAATGTGACCCCGACTACACTTTGTTTTTGATTTTTGATTTTTGTAAGAGGTCAGAGGTCAAATAGGTTGGACATCACTGGTTTAACCTGAAACAATGTGTTGTATTTTAAAAGCTTAATATACTATCCATTCGTTTGAATCTTCATCTTCATCTGAAAAGTAACTTAGGCTGTAAAATAAATGTATTGGAGTAAAAAGTACAATATTTACATCTAAAATGTGTATAGAGGAAGTAAGTGTAAAGTAGCATCAGATGATAATTGTCAAGTACTACTATCTCCAAATATGATTAAATTACCATACTTGAGCAAATGTATTTAGTTACATTTCAGCCTTGCACACCTGCCACCTGTAACTGTCTCCTCTCAGAGCTCTGGGACCAGACGGGACCAGGCCAGACAGTTGGTCCGGGACTTAGAGACCCGCGGGAGTCGGGCCTTTCCGTTGTTTCTGCAGTGCCTTCGGGAGACCGGTCAGCACAGTTTGGCTGAGATCCTACAGAACGGAGCTCCAACAGCTCAGCTGCAGCCTGCAACACCCACTCAGCCTGTCCGCCCTGTTGTCCAGCCTCTCCCAGTTTGTAAGTGTATCATACCATATATATTTAATGAGTGTTAATGCCCTAATTGTCTTGAAAGATACATCTCTAGTCTTATAATAAACATAAACACGTTTGTATAATTCATTGTTCATATATGTGCGCTTTGTTTCTTTAATAGCCTCTCCAATGGATGTTGATAAGCAAAGCAAAGATGCCGTCCCTGTCTATCCGTTACAGAGGCCCAGTACTACTCCAACTCCATGTAAGCTTTGCAGTACATGTAAATATCATGAACAGTCTGGTAAGTTCTTAATGCTTAATATATATTGATATTTATGCCACAGCACCTGAGAAGGAGAACATAAGACCGAGGGCACAGGGCAGAACACGGCGGGATAGCATTCAGGTAAGTCATTTATCATTTACCCAGTGACTCTGTTAAATCCCAGTTGGTATATTTGCATCATGGCGCTTCCTCTGCTTCCTTTTACTGTGTGTGTGTGTGTCAGAGTTATAAAATGGATGCCATGCCGTGTGGTCACTGCCTCATCATAAACAACGTGGACTTTGACCCTCAGAGCGAGCTCAGCAACCGCAAGGGCTCCAACATCGACTGTGACAAGCTGGAGAGAAGATTCCAGGCGCTCAACTTCATCGTGGAAGTCAAGACAAACCTGAAACAAAGAGTAAGGATCATGTCCTCTGCTGCTGTCTGCCACTGAAACTGCATGTTAGATTACAATCCTAATAGTTCTCTCCGCATTTCAGCAAATCAAGCATGAACTCTCAGCTCTGTCAAAGAAGGACCACTCACAGTACGACTGCTGTGTGGTTATCATGCTGTCCCACGGGACTGATGTAAGACCTCTTCCAGTCTACATAGCAAGCATTTGTAGAGCGAATTTCATACACAGGGGCAATTCAGAGTGCCTCACATTGATAAAACCAAAGAAGACAAATATACATATATGATATACAGTAAATATGATCATAAAACAGTGCAAGATCAAAAATATAGTAATTAAAAGAGAGATATTAAGAGATGGGAATATAGAAGAAATATAAAGTGCATACAAAAGAATAAAAACTTGGTAAAAGTTTATTTTGAAATTCTCTAAATCAATTAAAAATCATGAAAGTATATCGAGAAATGTTTTTAATTGTGATTTAAAAATGGCAACATTTAGATTAATACATACATCTAAGATCTATGTATTGATTGTAATATTGGGAACAGTTAAAAAACAACAACTCTGGATCTCCTTAAATTCATGTTTCATGTTTATCTTCCCAGGTGAGACACAACCGCTTCCCTGGCGCCGTGTACGGTGTGGACGGACAGCACGTCCCAGTTCAGAACATCACAAACTACCTCAACGGCCAGCATTGTCCTTCTTTACAAGGCAAACCCAAACTTTTCTTCATCCAGGCCTGTGGAGGAGGTAATTAATGCTGACTAAACTTTTTAATAAATAACAAGTCTTGTGTAAATTGCACTTAAAGGGGTCTTACAGGGAATTTTTTTTTTCTTTTGCCCTCGAGGTGAAAGAGACACAGGCTTCGAGGTGTCCCCTGATGAGGTGGAACCGTCCATCGGCGGAGCGGACGACCAGACGGACGCCATTCCGATGTCATCCAGCAGCGACTCTCTGAGCATGTCCGACGAACCGGATGCCAGAGTCACGCTGCCCACCCCGAGTGACATCCTGGTGTCCTACTCCACTTTCCCTGGTGTGTTCGTGGCTTTGTGCGCATTTGTTTATATTGATGAAATAATAAGTGAGTCCCTAATGCCTCTGTGTCAATGTGACAAATCCAGGTTACGTTTCATGGAGAGACACCCAGTCAGGCTCGTGGTACGTCGAGACTATGGACCGTGTTCTCGAGGAAAACGCCGCCACGGAAGACTTGGTCAGAATGTTGATGATGGTGAGCTTCTCTTATTATACCAGCGAAAGAGCTTTTTTACTTAAACAGAGACGTGTCGGATTATTGACTGTGCTCGTTTGTTTTCAGGTTAACCAGGAAGTCTCCCAAAACTCTGCAAAAGGGCTCTACAAGCAAATGCCGGGTTCTTTTAACTTCCTCCGCAAACTGCTCTACTTTCAAACCCAAAAATAGAGGAAAGAAAATCACTCAGGGATTTTTAGTTTAGTTCAATGCCATAAAGTACAACTGTATTTTTTGGCATCGTGTTTCTGCGGAGTTGCAAGGTGTGTGAATTTGAATTTTAACTTTACTGTGCTGATAATGAAATTATTATGTCCTACTGTACGTAGTGTCTCACTGTGTTTTTCATTGTTGGCAACTTTTCTATATCTTGGAATGTAAATGTTTCCATTCTGTGAACACTTTGTTCAGGTTTCTTTTTTATTGTCATGTAGCAGCTGTCAAAAGCAGAAAATCAACACAGCCTGGGACTCCAAGATTCACTGCTGGACACTCACAGGGCCCATAATAGACCTTTTTTACACAGACATTTTTACTTGTGACAGTAAGAAAAGCACAGGTGTTTAATGATGGCTGCATTTCACTTAGGGGATTGCTTTTATGTGTGCTGGGTCACTGTCATAGCTTACTGGTACAGCCAATGGATCAATCTGTGCTTCCCCTGCTGTGACAAGTCAGAATGTGTGCTGTGAACATTTTTTTGCAGTTTGTACCTAATTTGATTTTAGGTCTGTTTAATATACCGATTGTGTTCAAAATAGTATTTTGTGAGGCAAGGACAGACTTTCTATTGACAAGATGTGAGACACCAATTGGAGTTAAATTAAAGGAGTAGGAAAAACTCCTGTATGTCTCTCTCTGTTTCCTCCTGTAGAAGTACATGTACATTAGGAGGAAGGTTGTTGACCTCTAGTGAGAGCAGAAGTGTTTAATATCTTTGGCTGGTCTGTTGCACTTGCCTACAATAAATGATTTCTTCAAAAGCTGGCAATACTATCCTCTGAAGCCATGGGTGGACTTACTTTGATCATAACACACCTGCAGGTATTTGCATACACTGAGAGTGTTTAATCCAAAAAACAGAAACAGTGTTGTGTAAATCATATTTAAACTTGTATGGTCTTTATAATCCAGGTACTGAGAGGACAGGATCTCAAGCAGACATCCCAATAGTGATAAATTATATTGTTTTGGTACAAGCAGCAGATTCGAGTCCAGGAAATTGGTGTTTCACAAGAATTTCCAGTATCGGGGAACGGCTTGGAAGTAAAAAAACAACCCCTTATTTGGGCTACACCTGGGAAACAGAAGAAGTTGAGGTGCCAGGATTTCACTGACTGGTTCTAGCCAGAGATGAATTGAGTTCTCTAACATGAGAGCGCAGTCTGGCAAGTTTAACATCAATGTTTGTAGCCATGCTTATGACATGGCTAATAGGATGGAAATGTCTTACTGTAAATCAACCACTTTGGTCCTAACTAAAGCATCTCAACTATGTTTTAGAAAGCAATGACGTTTAGTAGACTGTATGGACATTCACGGTTCCCAGATGATGAATCCAGCTGATTTAGGAGCTTCCTTAACCTTTTCTTGAGTGCAATCATGATGTTCGCATTTGTGTTTTTTGGTGAAACTTCACGACAAAAATTGAATGGGCTAATTGATTTATATGAAATAGTGTAAATATATCCAGAGTCAATAAATTAACACTTAGTCAGACTGAATGCAGCTATGACCCTTTCTCTCATTAAATATGTCTGTTTTTAGTTTTAGACATAAGGCACAGTGGAATGGCCAAATAAGGCAACATAGAAAACTTTAGGTTACTGCAACCTATGCTCAATCAGAAAATACAATAATTCAGCAGCATATATCATGTCATTTGGTGGTTATTATTTAAAAATATATAAAATAAATAAAACTGAAATTGAATTGAATTATTTTACACTTGTAATAATTATAGGATTAAAATCAAAATAAATATGTGCAAGAAGAGCTTTTAAGAATTCTGTCAGATCAGAAATGACTGAGTCTTTATTAATCCCACAGTGGGGATATTTAGTAACATATTCACTTGTTTAAGGTCCATTGCAGTGACTCTTAATGTCTGGTAATTTTAGGTGTTTCAGGAAGTCCAACAAGAATATTACAGAAAGTCTGCACGGAAAATATCACAAGTCACAGGGCATCTCATTGTCAAACAACAGCAAATGAAGCACCTGTTTATGTTAACACATAACCTAAAAAAAAAAACTGAGGCAAGACTCTGCAGGGTCTATACACCTTACAGACAGGGAGGAGACTTCCTTCAATGAAATACATTTTAGAAATATGATGGTGAAAATCTGGGAATTCCAAGTCATATGAAAGACTCATTGCACTGTTCAGAGATTGGTTGTGGAAAAACCACCTCTGAAAAGGGTTACTACTGCAACACAATGTTGTAACTTTATACCTTGCTATCAGTTTCGCAATGCCGGCTGTCATTTAAAGGTCAGAAATACTTCTTTTCACCTTAAGTCATTTGTCATCTAACTCGTCTTACTGAAAAAGCCTTTTCCTTTTGAAAACTCATCGTCATCCCTTAGTCATAGTCATTGTCTGCCTGCATCATTGTTGCACCTTTAGAACAATGCATGCTAGTTGTTTTCATAGATAGACGGAAAGCAGTTTTGTAACGTCACGCTATTGATCAATTCTTGACCCGGCCGAATAAATACCAGCGTGTCTGTCCCAACCAGTATCAGTTTAAGTCTGGATCTTCAACAACAACAACATGCTCTGCTTCAGACTCTGCACCTCGCTGGGTGAGTACACAACTGATAATTACAACAAGAATTATGTGTTCATATATATTTAGGTTAAGTTACATTTCAACTTATTATCTTATTCACAAGTAAACTGTTTCAATGAAAAAAAGACTGATTTGTATTTCACACCTGTGAATTTTTACTGCTATGACGAATCAAAATGTCTGCTGTGAAAAAAAATATTTTGTTGTTTTTGCACAGAACTAAAGCTAACCGTTTTAGTTTTGTATTAACTTCAAAATCATGATTTAAAGTGTGAAACTCATTCTGTCCACTTATTTACATGAACTGTATATTTTATTAATGCAAATATTAACAGAAAGTTTCAAAGCAAAACCATACGAGTTTTACTTTCATTCAGTTAAAACACAATTTAACAATGATGTTTTTTTTTTTCCAGTGCTCGTGACAGCTTGTTTGCTCACAACATCAGGTAAATATCTGAAGGAGAATTCTTTTTTTGTTGTTGCTTTTTACATACAGAACAAACAGACTTTAACTTATACTTTAATATTTGTCATTTTAGTTTCCACAGAGAGAGCGATCACCTGTGATGACAACCATAATGTCCAACGCCTGAGCTGTGGTATGACTGAAGTTTTTAAGTCTGTGTTCACAGACGTGTGTTGAGACATTAAAGTATTACCTCAGTACAAATCATAAACTTCTTGTTCTTTTCTTTCTCCTTTGGTGTGTAACAGATATTGGAGTGATCAGTGTGCAGGCAGCACTGTACGGACGTGCAGACCGTACAACCTGCAGTGAGGGTAGGCCTGCAAACCAGCTGGTCAATACGGAGTGCTCTCAAAGGGGCACCGTGGATGTCCTCAAGAACAGGTACTCATTATATTTACATAAATACATTAGCATATACTGCTGGGAGTGTGTCTCAGTCAGGTTAATGTTTTAATGTCACTAAAAAAAGATTAACTTTAGTTGCAGATAAAACAAGTTCTTTACAATGATCATTATTAATTTATCATAGTATAGTTAAGCATTAGTTTAACATACTAATATTCATCATTAATTTATCATAGTATAGTTAAGCATTAGTTTAGCATAATAATGTTCACTATTAATTTATCATAGTATAGTTAAGCATTAGTTTAGCATAATAATGTTCATTATTAATTTATCATAGTATAGTTAAGCATTAGTCACAATTCTAATGTTTCTTTTGTTTGTCCTACTTTCATTCCCACAGGTGTGATGGCAAGAGGGTGTGTGAGTTCAACACAAACGTGGTTCACACCTCTGATCCCTGCCAAGGCATTTACAAATATGTGGAGACCAACTACACCTGCTTCCCAGCAAGTCAGTTACATGTCTGCATGAAAGTAAAAGTGACGCAAAGCTACAAAATGATACACTTGACTGTGAGATGTCTAATGTGATGCATGTTATCTTGACAGTTCAGATCGTTGCATGCGAGCACTCTTTGGCCCACCTGTATTGTGGTAAGATTAAATATGAAAGATTTTTCAATATAGAAAAAAAATAATAGCATTATGACATGTTTAATCTGGCCTCTACAAACCTTAACTACTTTTTATTCTTGTTGACGATGCCCTTTCCCCTTTTTTTTTTGTCAGATGAAGGGCAGGTTATATTTGTCTACGGTGCTGACTATGGACGCCGAGACATGACCACCTGCTCCTACAAACGGACTGCCTCTCAGATTGAAAATGTGCACTGCTTACACCCCACTACCAAAGTTGCTGAAAGGTAAGCAGGGGCCTTTTTGCTATTGGCACGGGAGAGAATTGCAATTCTTGTAAGGTTCCCTCAGTCAAATAGAAACGGAAACACAGAAATGAAAAGAAAAAGAAAAAAATTCTGCTTGTTGGCTATTTTGATAACGACTTTAAATATGCTCTAATGTGCCTGTACTCACTCATGTCACTGTGCATCCACAGCTGTAATGGGAAAAACAGCTGCACTATCAGAGCCAGCAACTCAGTGTTTGGAGACCCCTGTGGTGGCACATACAAGTACCTGGAAGTGGCTTACGTATGTGAATGTAAGTAACTGTGCATAAAATTAATGTGGAGAAATAGTATGATGCAGAGAGAAAGCATGTCCACATAATGTTTCTAGCACACCTCTGCTACAAACAAAATATTCTAAATATAATGTTTTCTGTTCTTTTGCAGATCCTTTGGCACCCAAGGGCATTCACTGAACACACACTGAACTGCAGTCATATCACAAACGTGAATGAAATGATTAAATAAATCTAGCCGATAGACAAAATGATAAAGTGTAAAAAATGTCTATGTTAAATTTTTTTTTAAGTTTTACTTCCGAATGAACAATCATTTTCCCCTAGATTTTGACATGTCACCTTCCATTGAATAAAATAACTTGTGAAGCATAAATCATACCGCTCAAGTCTTCTTTTAGATTGAATGCAAAACATAATAAGCATCACAAATTTACCATTTATATAAAAGCTTTTAGGTCTTGGTTTACCTGGGAAAAAAATCCTCTGCAGTACAGCAAGAAATGCTGTTTGTTTCCAGCTTGTTAGGAAGAAGTGTGTAATTCGTATTAACAGCTGTAGCTACAATGACTGAACTAAGAAAACCCAAATCAGCAGAATATTACATAAAAAATACAACCAATTAATTCAAAGGTGAGGTTTATTAAATCCTAATTCAACATTGTGTTTAAAGGGAAAAAGACAATACTGTCCGTTGACAAATATTCAAAGACATCTGCCAATAATACATACAAGGGACTAGTCCAAGTAAACGGTCGATGACCAGTTGTCTTCAGTTTATGACACAATATAAGGATATTATTACAGTATATGATGAGTGGCTTCATGTACTGTCCAGGAAATAGCAGAAGGATTTAGCAAACTGTTAGCTTACATGTGGTTCAAACGTCTGTACATTGATCAGAAAAGTTCATGTCTGTAAACAACACATTACCAATGTGAGATTTTACCAAAATCAAACTGCTGTTGGATGTTGTCGTGATCACACACTCAAAAAAAAATGTCTGCACCATCTGAAGTGAAAGGACTGTTTCACTGTTAACAACTCAGACATCTGAAATGTGACCCTGACTACACACTGATTTTTGTAAGAGGTCAGAGGCCAAATAGGTTGGACATCACTGGTTTAACCTGAAACAATGTGTTGAATTTTATAAGCTTAATATACTATCCATTCTTTTAAATATTCATCTGAAAAGTAACTTAGGCTGTAAAATAAATGTATTGGAGTAAAAAGTACAATATTTACATCTAAAATATGTGGAGAGGAAGTAAATGTAAAGTAGCATCAGATGATAATTGTCAAGTACTACTATCTCCAAATATGATTAAATTACCATACTTGAGCAAATGTATTTAGTTACATTTCAG
Organism: Embiotoca jacksoni; assembly: GCF_022577435.1. Lineage (NCBI taxonomy): Eukaryota > Metazoa > Chordata > Actinopteri > Embiotocidae > Embiotoca > Embiotoca jacksoni. Next base: position 4,314,347 of record NW_027185447.1, on the reverse strand, counting down.
CCTTGCACACCTGCCACTTGTAACTGTCTCCTCTCAGAGCTCTGGGACCAGACGGGACCAGGCCAGACAGTTGGTCCGGGACTTAGAGACCCGCGGGAGTCGGGCCTTTCCGTTGTTTCTGCAGTGCCTTCGGGAGACCGGTCAGCACAGTTTGGCTGAGATCCTACAGAACGGAGCTCCAACAGCTCAGCTGCAGCCTGCAACACCCACTCAGCCTGTCCGCCCTGTTGTCCAGCCTCTCCCAGTTTGTAAGTGTATCATACCATATATATTTAATGAATGTTAATGCCCTAATTGTCTTGAAAGATACATCTCTGGTCTTATAATAAACATAAAAACGTTTGTATAATTCATTGTTCATATATGTGCGCTTTGTTTCTTTAATAGCCTCTCCAATGGATGTTGATAAGCAAAGCAAAGATGCCGTCCCTGTCTATCCGTTACAGAGGCCCAGTACTACTCCAACTCCATGTAAGCTTTGCAGTACATGTAAATATCATGAACAGTCTGGTAAGTTCTTAATGCTTAATATATACTGATATTTATGCCACAGCACCTGAGAAGGAGAACATAAGACCGAGGGCACAGGGCAGAACACGGCGGGATAGCATTCAGGTAAGTCATTTATCATTTACCCAGTGACTCTGTTAAATCCCAGTTGGTATATTTGCATCATGGCGCTTCCTCTGCTTCCTTTTACTGTGTGTATGTGTCAGAGTTATAAAATGGATGCCATGCCGTGTGGTCACTGCCTCATCATAAACAACGTGGACTTTGACCCTCAGAGCGAGCTCAGCAACCGCAAGGGCTCCAACATCGACTGTGACAAGCTGGAGAGAAGATTCCAGGCGCTCAACTTCATCGTGGAAGTCAAGACAAACCTGAAACAAAGAGTAAGGATCATGTCCTCTGCTGCTGTCTGCCACTGAAACTGCATGTTAGATTACAATCCTAATAGTTCTCTCCGCATTTCAGCAAATCAAGCATGAACTCTCAGCTCTGTCAAAGAAGGACCACTCACAGTGCGGCTGCTGTATGGTTATCATGCTGTCCCATGGGACCGATGTAAGACCTCTAATTTTAGACATAAGGCACAGAGGAATGGCCAAATAAGGCAACATAGAAAACTTTAGGTTACTGCAACCTATGCTCAATTCAGAAGTCCGTCACTGTATTTGTTAAAGTATGCAAAATCACGTATCATGTATAACTCTACAAATCTTTATTCAAATGCTACTGAAACTTACACAGATATTCTTTCAATATGATATATCATTTTCAACGGGGTTCAGTTTGGACAAACGGTGAGTGATATTCAATATCTTCCTGTAATTTGTACTGTGTGGACAACATTTTTTATTTCCCCAAACATTAGATTAAACATGACCAAAAGTTGAATTACCAGCACAAGGTGGGATTTGAATGATCAATTCCAACCTTAATGTGACAGCATCTTTAGCTGTTGAGCTAAGCCACCTGGCCACTTAGTCACTGGGAAGCTGCACCTGCAGTCAGGTGTGCTCCACCTTTTCCAGCAGAAAACAAACTGTTTGACTCTTTTGACCTGCGACTGTAGGTGAAGTGAATACTTGTCATAACAAACCTCAGTCGGCCTCCACCTCCTCCTCTGAGTCTGCATGACTGCGGTGCTGGACCCTGTGAACTCTGTTTCCTGTTGCACTTTCTTTGTCACTTCTCCATCGCTGAAGATGGTCCAGTGGTTTGGTGAAGATGGTCCAGTAGTTTGGTGAAGATGGTCCAGTGGTTTGGTGAAGATGGTCCAGTAGTTTGGTGAAGATGGTCCAGTAGTTTGGTGAAGATGGTCCAGTGGTTTGGTGAAGATGGTCCAGTAGTTTGGTGAAGATGGTCCAGTGGTTTGGTGAAGATGGTCCAGTGGTTTATGAATGAATCTTCAGAGAAGGACATATCTACATGAGGACGGGAGTTTGAGTCCCACTGAAGGTAGGAGGAGTGACTTTAAAATCAAACTGCACAAGATGTTCACTCTTACCCAAACAAGAAATAAAAAAGCAATGCAACTTAAAATCCAATATTACAAACAAATGAAAAACAAAAGCACTAACAACTCAAAACAAAAGATACAAACACTTAAAAAATCCACAAACTAAAAACTAAAATAATAACAAAAATAAAATCTTTACCTTTTTGATTTGATAAAAGAGACAAAAACTAAATTGATGCTCCAACAGTGTGAAAAATTAGGTAGTTATTGGAAATCCATTCATGCTTTCACCAACCTGATTTTACATACTAAAGTTGAAATATTCATCCGTGTGTCTTGTCTTCTAAACACCATGTCTGATCTACTTCTAGGTAACAGAAACTACAGAATATATATCACAAGAACATTTACGTAGATAAATTAATAGAAAATAGGCAATATTGCAGGTATAAAACTGTGGATGTAGGTTTTTGTCATCTTGATTGTGAGGCATAACCATACTGTTACAATCCCTCCATTTCTGTTTGCCTTGGCTCGAGTGGCCTCTTCCTGCTTGAGCTTGCAGTCAGGGAGGGTCGTTAAGGTGATGTGGTGGCACCTGTGTCGGCCTCTACCAGAGCTACACATACCAGCCTGGTTTCATCGTGTCTCTCTCCTCAGCTCCACATTTCCTGGTTTGGTTCGGTTGACTTTATCTTTCACCTTCAACACCTGCATACACATTTCTCACCCATCTGTTCGTTACATTCACCACTGATGCTACTCATCTTCACACCTCATGTTCCTTTTATAGTTTAACTTTGTTAATTTTATATAAAGCTCTTCATTGGCATTTCAACCTGTCTCATCTCCCCTCTTCTTTGTCACAAGCATTGAGCTGGTTTGTGACACCTACTGTGAGTAAAGTTATTCAACAAAATATTTCTTTCAATACTACATTATGTTTTTTCCCTTTAACATTGAAGCACTACAGAATTATGTTGTAAGATATAAATTGCTTGTATTGTATGGAGGATGAGATGATCATGAATAGATCACCTGTATTACGTAAATGAGCAGTGTGTAGGATTTAATGGCAACTAGAGATTAACTAATTGATTTAGAGAATTTCAAGCAGCAACCAGCAGTGACGTTAGTCATTAGTTTGTGAACGGTCGTTATGAAGCCTCGAGTTTGGATTTTGGGCGTTGCCATCTTGCTGTTTTGAAGCAGTTTGGAGCTAGAAGTGAGCCTATTGGAGAAATGAATATGACTCGATCTTATTGAAAATCCTATGATATTATGTCCCGCCCACCGCCAGCTGTAACCTGACTGCACCACAGACCTGTCTGGATAGACTTGGCGGATAGTTCATCAGACTCCTCCAAACTATTCTCAGCTGTCATTCTTTTTTTTTTTTCTGTTTTCCTGTGCATACCTTCTGCCTTGTCTGGCCTCTTCAGTCTGTTTTTCCAGACTGGATGTCTGCCGTTCCTCCCTTCTGGGATTATCATGTTATTGTCATTTTGGTAAATTATAGCCAATTGAATAAGAGCCTCTGGAGTCAGATTCAGGTTTACTTTGCACAATAGACGCAGACTGCCCTACATACAAATGAATAAATACAGAGTGTGTCTGTTCCCACCTTCAGTCTCAGAACCTCCGAGTCCTGTAAAACCATGCTCTGCTTCAGCACCACACTCTGTGAGTATACCACAATACTACTCATAATATTAATATGGCTTTTTACTGTGTAAATGCAAAATATTTTAACTCATTAAGTCAATTTAAAACTTGTTATATCCATGTTCTGTCATTATTTTTAGATGATTTATCAGTGCTTTCTATTCTTCAGGGCTGGCAACGATCTGTCTGCTTGTAAGTGCAGGTAAATACCAGTCTGAGGATGTGTGCATACATTTCTACACGTGCCTTTGTTTTAAACTCACGTTTCCATGTTTTTGTTAGATGTCCCCACAGACAGAGTCACCACCTGTGAACGCAACGCTGTTCACCGCCTGAGCTGTGGTATGACTCCATTTTCCTAAACTGCCCGTGCTTTCATGTGTTGGGTTTAGTTTATCGGAGCTGCTATGGTCTATTTTTCCCCTAATGTCTCCCTCTTTTTTTCCTATAACAGATACTGGAGTGATCAGCGTTCAGACAGCACTGTACGGACGTACAGACAGTGTGACCTGCAGTGAGGGAAGACGTCCACATGAGGTCTCTCAGTCAGACTGCTCTCTGGTGGGCACTGTGGAGTTTGTCAAGCAAAGGTACACACATGATGTGTGCCAGGCATGTTATAATTTTGCACAATGTATTTAAGAGTCTGTTTGAATGCTGGTCCTCTGTTTTCTTCCCTGCAGATGTCATGGAAAAAAAGTGTGTGAATTAAGCCCAAATGTCTTAGGAAGATCTGATCCCTGCCCGGGCACCTTGAAATATCTGCAGACCCAGTACACCTGCTTCCCAGCGAGTAAGTTCATGTCTGACTCACACTAAAACAAAGCTATAAAACCTCAGACTGATTTTTGCTCACTTTATTTACTGGCTATAGAGCTGATTATTTTTTGCCGGCAGGTTCATATGTTTTTCAAACACACAGGAAACACGTCTATCCTTTGCCTTATTTATTCTAAAAAAAATGTATTGATTGTTCAATGAAAATATTTCTAACTAGAGATTATTAGCTTTCATGCTTTTGTTACTGTAGGCATAATGCTGCCATGGAGTCTGATATAGGCAGTGATCTGAAAATCCTATTTCTGTCAGTGTGATGTGATTTTAAACACATGCACTAGCTGGGTGTGATGTTAATACTGTGTAATGTGATTCATGTTACAGTTCACCATGTGACGTGTGAGCACTCTTTAGCGCACCTGAAATGTGGTAAGATCCCAGTTTCTCTTCCTTGTATGTGTGATTTATTAACAGGTAAAACAACTTTCACATATTTCTCCAACTCTTACTCCTCTTTGTCAGATGAAGGACTGATTATATCTGTCTACGCGGCGGATTACGGACGCCACGACCGGTCCACCTGCTCTTATTCACGCCCAGCATCTCAGATTGAAAATACTTCCTGCTCAAGCCCCACCGGGAAAGTTGCTGACAGGTAAAGTTGCCTGCTCTTTTTTTTTTAGTTTTAACTTGGACCTCATGTTGACGTTTGTAGAAATCAAAATCATTATGTATTTAACTTCACATCTGTATTCACTTATGCGCTCCCACAGCTGCAATGGGAAAAACAGCTGTATTATCAAAGCAGGCAACTCAGTGTTCGGAGACCCCTGTGTCGGCACTTATAAGTACCTGGAGGTGGCTTACACATGTCAGTGTAAGTAGCCTGAAACACTGTTTCACGATACTGAAGCCAGCCTGTGGTCTAAATGTGCACAGAACAACATGATGTAAATTATGGCATGACTTGGAGGAATATCAGTAATGCAGAAATGCATCATTGTGACTGCTTAAAAACTATCTGCGCAAAGAAAAAAAAAATCTCAATATTTATTATTTTTTTTTATGATGTGTTGATGAAGTGTAAAATGTTAGTTTTAGCATTCCTGCAGTAACTAAGCATTTTGCACAACAAAAATATCTACCTGAAATTAATCTTTGATCTGTTTTTTTTTTTGTAGATCCTGTGATCACTCAGGAGGATTCGAAGTAAACAAGTCACAATAAACACATATCAAATAAAATACAATAATTCAGCAGCATGTATCATGTCATTTGGTGGTTATTATTTAAAAATATATAAAATTAATAAAACTGAAATAAAATTTAATTAAATTATTTTACACTTGTAATAATTGTAGGATTAAAATCAAAATAAATGTGCACAAGAGCTTTTAAGAGTCCTGTCAGATCAGTAATGACTTAGACTCTATTAATCCCACAGTGGGGATATTTAGTAACATATTCACTTGTTTAAGGTCCATTGCAGTGACTCTTAATGTCTGGTAATTTTGGGTGTTTCAGGAAGTCCAACAATAATATTACAGTAAATGCATAAGAATGCTCCAGAAAGTCTGCACGGAAAATATCACAAGTCACAGGGCGTGTCATTGTCAAACAACAGCAAATGAAGCACCTGTTTATGTTAACACATAACCTAAAAAAAAACTGAGGCAAGACTCTGCAGGGTCTATACACCTCACAGACAGGGAGGAGACTTCCTTCAACGAAATACATTTTAGAAATATGATGGTGAAAATCGATGATTTCCAAGTCATATGAAAGACTCATTGCACTGTTCAGAGATTGGTTGTGGAAAAACCACCTCTGAAAAGGGTTACTACTGCAACACAATGTTGTAACTTTATACCTTGCTATCAGTTTTGCAATGCCGGCTGTCATTTAATGATCAGAAATACTTCCTATTCACCTTATCTTCATCTAAGTCGTCTTACTGAAAAAGCCGCTTCCTTTTGAAAACTCATCATCATCATCCCCCATACAGGAAGTCATTGTCTGCCTGCATCATTGTTGCACCTTTAGAACAATGCATGCTAGTTGTTTTCATAGATAGACGGAAATCAGTTTTGTAACGTCACGCTATTGATCAATTCTTGACCCGGCCGAATAAATACCAGCGTGTTTGTCCCAACCAGCATCAGTTTAAGTCTGGATCTTCAACAACAACAACATGCTCTGCTTCAGACTCTGCACCTCGCTGGGTGAGTACACAACTGATAATTACAACAAGAATTTGTCCACTTATTTACATGAGCTGTTTATTTATTATTATAAATATTAACAGGGAAAGTTTCAAAGCAAAACCATACGAGTTTTACTTTCATTCAGTTAAAACACAATTTAACAATGATGGTTTTTTTTTCCAGTGCTCGTGACAGCTTGTTTGCTCACAACATCAGGTAAATATCTGAAGGAGAATTCTTGTTTTTTTGTTGCTTTTTACATACAGAACAAACAGACTTTAACTTATACTTTAATATTTGTCATTTTAGTTTCCACAGAGAGAGCGATCACCTGTGATGACAACCATAATGTCCAACGCCTGAGCTGTGGTATGACTGAAGTTTTTAAGTCTGTGTTCACAGACGTGTGCTGAGACATTAAAGTATTACCTCAGTACAAATCATAAACTTCTTGTTCTTTCCTTTCTCCTTTGGTGTGTAACAGATATTGGAGTGATCAGTGTGCAGGCAGCACTGTACGGACGTGCAGACCGTACAACCTGCAGTGAGGGTAGGCCTGCAAACCAGCTGGTCAATACGGAGTGCTCTCAAAGGGGCACCGTGGATGTCCTCAAGAAGAGGTACTCATTATAGTGACATAAATACATTAGCATATACTGCTGGGAGTGTGTCTCAGTCAGGTTAATGTTTTAATGTCACTAAAAAAAAGATTAACTTTAGTCTCAGGTTAAACAAGTTCTTTACAATGAATGAAGTTAGTAACCTCTCCTCTCAACAGTCTCCACTATAACTCATCACCTGATTAATTGGCATTGACCAACATGATCTTAGTCTGTTGACATAATACAGTATATCTTTTTCATAGTAGGCTACTTGTAGTCTACAAGGCAAGCATCCTTAGCTATGGAGTGTTGTAATAAGATAAATAACATTAAGCGATATATTCCCATTGTTCCATTATAATACTCATGCTATGACAAGCTCAGCATAAGCACAGTTTATGTGCTTGAAGATGTTCCAGCAAATTGCAATATAACTCGCTAATATAACTTTAGCATGTTAAAATACTCATACAATGTTTAACATGTTATTAACATGTCAGCATGTGCCCACTTAGCCATGGCAACATTTAGCATACTAATGTTTCGCATTAGTGTACTAAATCTATATTATCAGTAATATGCTAAATGTATGCCAACTGCATACTAATGTTTAGTGTTAATTTAGCCTCATAGACTGAATATAAACAGTTTAACATACTAATGTTCATCATTAATTTATCATAGTATAGTTAAGCATTAGTTTAGCATAATAATTTTCATTATTAATTTATCATAGTATAGTTAAGCATTAGTTTAGCATAATAATGTTCATCATTAATTTATCATAGTATAGTTAAGCATTAGTTTAGCATAATAATGTTCATCATTAATTTATCATAGTATAGCTAAGCATTAGTCACAATTCTAATGTTTCTTTTGTTTGTCCTACTTTCATTCCCACAGGTGTGATGGCAAGAGGGTGTGTGAGTTCAACACAAACGTGGTTCGCACCTCTGATCCCTGCCAAGGCATTTACAAATATGTGGAGACCATCTACACCTGCTTCCCAGCAAGTCAGTTACATGTCTGCATGAAAGTAAAAGTGACGCAAAGCTGCAAAATGATACACTTGACTGTGAGATGTCTAATGTGATGCATGTTATCTTGACAGTTCAGGTCGTTGCATGCGAGCACTCTTTGGCCCATCTGTATTGTGGTAAGATTAAATATGAAAGATTTTTCAATATAGAAAAAAAATAATAGCATTATGATATGTTTAATCTGGCCTCTACAAATCTTAACTACTTTTTATTTTTGTTGACGATGCCTTTTCCCCTTTTTTTTTGTCAGATGAAGGGCAGGTTATATTTGTCTACGGTGCTGACTATGGACGCCGAGACATGACCACCTGCTCCTACAAACGGCCTGCCTCTCAGATTCAAAATGTGCACTGCTTACACCCCACTAACAAAGTTGCTGAAAGGTAAGCAGGGGCCTTTTTGCTATTGGCACGGGAGAGAATTGCAATTCTTGTAAGGTTCCCTCAGTCAAATAGAAACGGAAACACAGAAATGAAAATAATAATAAAAAAAAATTCTGCTTGTTGGCTATTTTGATAACGACTTTAAATATGCTCTAATGTGCCTGTACTCACTCATGTCACTGTGCATCCACAGCTGTAATGGGAGAAACAGCTGCACTATCAGAGCCAGCAACTCAGTGTTTGGAGACCCCTGTGGTGGCACATACAAGTCCCTGGAGGTGGCTTACGTATGTGAATGTAAGTAACTGTGCATAAAATTAATGTGGAGAAATAGTATGATGCAGAGAGAAAGCATGTCCACATAATGTTTCTAGCACACCTCTTCTACAAACAAAATATTCTAAATATAATGTTTTCTGTTCTTTTGCAGATCCTTTGGCACCCAAGGGCATTCACTGAACACACACGGAACTGCAGTCATATCACAAGTGTGAATGAAATGATTAAATAAATCTAGCCGATAGACAAAATGATAAAGTGTAAAAAATGTCTGTTACATTTTTTTTTAAGTTTTACTTCCGAATGAACAATCATTTTTCCCTAGATTTTGACATGTCACCTTCCATTGAATAAAATAACTTGTGAAGCATAAATCATACCGCTCAAGTCTTCTTTTAGATTGAATGCAAAACATAATAAGCATCACAAATTTACCATTTATGTAAAAGCTTTTAGGTCTTGGTTTACCTGGGAAAAAAAATCCTCTGCAGTACAGCAAGAAATGCTGTTTGTTTCCAGCTTGTTAGGAAGAAGTGTGTAATTCGTATTAACAGCTGTAGCTACAATGACTGAACTAAGAAAACCCAAATCAGCAGAATATTACATAAAAAATACAACCAATTAATTCAGAGGTGAGGTTTATTAAATCCTAATTCAACATTGTGTTTAAAGGGAAAAAGGCAATACTGTCCGTTGACAAATATTCAAAGACATCTGCCAATAGTACATACAAGGGACTAGTCCAAGTAAACGGTCGATGACCAGTTGTCTTCAGTTTATGACACAATATAAGGATATTATTACAGTATATGATGAGTGGCTTCATGTACTGTCCAGGAAATAGCAGAAGGATTTAGCAAACTGTTAGCTTACATGTGGTTCAAACATCTGTACATTGATCAGAAAAGTTCATGTCTGTAAACAACACATTACCAATGTGAGATTTTACCAAAATCAAACTGCTATTGGATGTTGTCGTGATCACACACTCAAAAAAAAAATGTCTGCACCATCTGAAGTGAAAGGACTGTTTCACTGTTAACAACTCAGACATCTGAAATGTGACCCTGACTACACACTGATTTTTGTAAGAGGTCAGAGGCCAAATAGGTTGGGCATCACTGGTTTAACCTGAAACAATGTGTTGAATTTTAAAAGCTTAATATACTATCCATTCTTTTAAATGTTCATCTGAAAAGTAACTTAGGCTGTAAAATAAATGTATTGGAGTAAAAAGTACAATATTTACATCTAAAATGTGTAGAGAGGAAGTAAATGTAAAGTAGCATCAGATGATAATTGTCAAGTACTACTATCTCCAAATATGATTAAATTACCATACTTGAGCAATTGTATTTAGTTACATTCCAGCCTTGCACACCTGCCACCTGTAACTGTCTCCTCTCAGAGCTCTGGGACCAGACGGGACCAGGCCAGACAGTTGGTCCGGGACTTAGAGACCCGCGGGAGTCGGGCCTTTCCGTTGTTTCTGCAGTGCCTTCGGGAGACCGGTCAGCACAGTTTGGCTGAGATCCTACAGAACGGAGCTCCAACAGCTCAGCTGCAGCCTGCAACACCCACTCAGCCTGTCCGCCCTGTTGTCCAGCCTCTCCCAGTTTGTAAGTGTATCATACCATATGCATTTAATGAGTGTTAATGCCCTAATTGTCTTGAAAGATACATCTCTGGTCTTATAATAAACATAAAAACGTTTGTATAATTCATTGTTCATATATGTGCGCTTTGTTTCTTTAATAGCCTCTCCAATGGATGTTGATAAACAAAGCAAAGATGCCGTCCCTGTCTATCCGTTACAGAGGCCCAGTACTACTCCAACTCCATGTAAGCTTTGCAGTACATGTAAATATCATGAACAGTCTGGTAAGTTCTTAATGCTTAATATATATCGATATTTATGCCACAGCACCTGAGAAGGGGAACATAAGACCGAGGGCACAGGGCAGAACACGGTGGGATAGCATTCAGGTAAGTCATTTATCATTTACCCAGTGACTCTGTTAAATCCCAGTTGGTATATTTGCATCATGGCGCTTCCTCTGCTTCCTTTTACTGTGTGTGTGTGTGTCAGAGTTATAAAATGGATGCCATCCTGTGTGGTCACTGCCTCATCATAAACAACGTGGACTTTGACTCTCAGAGCGAGCTCAGCAACCGCAAGGGCTCCAACATCGACTGTGACAAGCTGGAGAGAAGATTCCAGGCGCTCAACTTCATCGTGGAAGTCAAGACAAACCTGAAACAAAGAGTAAGGATCATGTCCTCTGCTGCTGTCTGCCACTGAAACTGCATGTTAGATTACAATCCTAATAGTTCTCTCCGCATTTCAGCAAATCAAGCATGAACTCTCAGCTCTGTCAAAGAAGGACCACTCACAGTACGACTGCTGTGTGGTTATCATGCTGTCCCACGGGACTGATGTAAGACCTCTAATTTTAGACATAAGGCACAGAGGAATGGCCAAATAAGGCAACATAGAAAACTTTAGGTTACTGCAATTCAGAAGTCCGTCACTGTATTTGCTAAAGTATGCAAAAACACGTATCATGTATAACTCTACAAATCTTTATTCAAATGCTACTGAAACTTACACAGATATTCTTTCAATATGATATATCATTAAGGGTGTTTGGACAACCATTTGGACAAACGGTGAGTGATATTCAATATCTTCCTGTAATTTGTACTGTATGCACATCATTTTGTATTTCCCCAAACATTAGATTAAACATTACCAAAAGTTGAATTACCAGCACAAGTTGGGATTTGAATGATCAATTCCAACCTTAATGTGACAGCATCTTTAGCTGTTGCGCTAAGCCACCTGGCCACTTAGTCACTGGGAAGCTGCACGTGCAGTCAGCACCACACTCTGTGAGTATACCACAATACTACTCATAATATTAATATGGCTTTTTACTGTGTACATGCAAAATATTTTAACTCATTAAGTCAATTTAAAACTTGTTATATCCATGTTCTGTCATTATTTTTAGATGATTTATCAGTGCTTTCTATTCTTCAGGGCTGGCAACGATCTGTCTGCTTGTAAGTGCAGGTAAATACCAGTCTGAGGATGTGTGCATACATTTCTACACGTGCCTTTGTTTTAAACTCACGTTTCCATGTTTTTGTTAGATGTCCCCACAGACAGAGTCACCACCTGTGAACGCAACGCTGTTCACCGCCTGAGCTGTGGTATGACTCCATTTTCCTAAACTGCCCGTGCTTTCATGTGTTGGGTTTAGTTTATCGGAGCTGCTATGGTCTATTTTTCCCCTAATGTCTCTCTCTTTTTTTTTCCTATAACAGATACTGGAGTGATCAGCGTTCAGACAGCACTGTACGGACGTACAGACAGTGTGACCTGCAGTGAGGGAAGACGTCCACATGAGGTCTCTCAGTCAGACTGCTCTCTGGTGGGCACTGTGGAGTTTGTCAAGCAAAGGTACACACATGATGTGTGCCAGGCATGTTATAATTTTGCACAATGTATTTAAGAGTCTGTTTGAATGCTGGTCCTCTGTTTTCTTCCCTGCAGATGTCATGGAAAAAAAGTGTGTGAATTAAGCCCAAATGTCTTAGGAAGATCTGATCCCTGCCCGGGCACCTTGAAATATCTGCAGACCCAGTACACCTGCTTCCCAGCGAGTAAGTTCATGTCTGACTCACACTAAAACAAAGCTATAAAACCTCAGACTGATTTTTGCTCGCTTTATTTACTGGCTATAGAGCTGATTATTTTTTGCCGGCAGGTTCATATGTTTTTCAAACACACAGGAAACACGTCTATCCTTTGCCTTATTTATTCTAAAAAAAATGTATTGATTGTTCAATGAAAATATTTCTAACTAGAGATTATTAGCTTTCATGCTTTTGTTACTGTAGGCATAATGCTGCCATGGAGTCTGATATAGGCAGTGATCTGAAAATCCTATTTCTGTCAGTGTGATGTGATTTTAAACACATGCACTAGCTGGGTGTGATGTTAATACTGTGTAATGTGATTCATGTTACAGTTCACCATGTGACGTGTGAGCACTCTTTAGCGCACCTGAAATGTGGTAAAATCCCAGTTTCTCTTCCTTGTATGTGTGATTTATTAACAGGTAAAACAACTTTCACATATTTCTCCAACTCTTACTCCTCTTTGTCAGATGAAGGACTGATTATATTTGTCTACGCGGCGGATTACGGACGCCACGACCGGTCCACCTGCTCTTATTCACGCCCAGCATCTCAGATTGAAAATACTTCCTGCTCAAGCCCCACCGGGAAAGTTGCTGACAGGTAAAGTTGCCTGCTCGTTTTTTTTTAGTTTTAACTTGGACCTCATGTTGACGTTTGTAGAAATCAAAATCATTATGTATTTAACTTCACATCTGTATTCACTTATGCGCTCCCACAGCTGCAATGGGAAAAACAGTTGTATTATCAAAGCAGGCAACTCAGTGTTCGGAGACCCCTGTGTCGGCACTTATAAGTACCTGGAGGTGGCTTACACATGTCAGTGTAAGTAGCCTGAAACACTGTTTCACGATACTGAAGCCAGCCTGTGGTCTAAATGTGCACAGAACAACATGATGTAAATTATGGCATGACTTGGAGGAATATCAGTAATGCAGAAATGCATCATTGTGACTGCTTAAAAACTATCTGAGCAAAGAAAAAAAATCTCAATATTTGTTTTAATTGTTTTTTTATGATGTGTTGATGAAGTGTAAAATGTTAGTTTTAACATTCCTGCAGTGACTAAGCATTTTGCACAACAAAAATATCTACCTGAAATTAATCTTTGATCTGTTTGTTTTTTTTGTAGATCCCGTGATCACTCAGGAGGATTCGAAGTAAACAAGTCACAATAAACACATATCAAATAAAATACAATAACTCAGCAACATGTATCATGTCATTTGGTGGTTAAAACTGAAATTGAATTGAATTGAATTGTAATTGTAATAATTGTAGGATTAAAATCAAAATAAATGTGCACAAGAACTTTTAAGAATCCTGTCAGATCAGGAATGACTTAGACTCTATTAATCCCACAGTGGGGATATTTAGTAACATATTACTTTGTTTAAGGTCCATTGCAGTGACTCTTAATGTCTGGTAATTTTGGGTGTTTCAGGAAGTCCAACAATAATATTACAGTAAATGCATAAGAATGCTCCAGAAAGTCCGCACGGAAAATAACAAGTCACAAGGCGTGTCATTGTCAAACAACAGCAAAAAAAACTGTGAGGCAAGATTCTGCAGTGTATACACACCTTACAGACAGGGAGGAGGCTTCCTTCAAGGAAATACATTTTAGAAATATCCATCAATCCATCCATCCATCATCTTCCGCTTATCCGGGGTCGGGTCGCGGTGGCTGCAGGCCAAGCAAGCTGACCCAAACTTTCCTCTCCCCCGCAACATCTTCCAGCTCATCCTGGGGGATCCCGAGGCGTTCCCAGGCCAGCCGGGAGATATAATCCCTCCAGCGTGTTCTGGGTCTTCCCCGGGGTCTCCTGCCAGTTGGGCGTGCCCGGAAAACCTCCAGAGGGAGGCGCCCAGGAGGCATCCTGATCAGATGCCCGAACCACCTCAGCTGACTCCTTTGGACGCGAAGGAGTAGCGCCTCAACTCGAAGTTCCCTCCTGATGTCCGAGCTCCTGACCCTATCTCTATAAGGATGAGCCCGGCCACCCTACGGAGGAAATTCATTTCGGCCGCTTGTAGCCGCGACCTCGTTCTTTCGGTCACGACCCAGAGCTCGTGACCATAGGTGAGGGTCGGAACGTAGATCGCTCTGTAAACTGAAATCTTCACCTTCCGGCTCAGCTCCCTTTTCACCAACACGGTCCGGTGCAGCGCCTGTTGTACTGATGCAGCCACACCGATCCGGCGGTCGATCTCCCGCTCCATCTTCCCCTCACTCGTGAACAAGACCCCGAGATAGTTAAACTCCTTCGCTTGAGACAGGCACTCCGTCCCCACCTGGAGGGGGCAATCCACCGGTTTCCAGCAGAGAACCATGGCATCAGATTTGGAGGTGCTAACCCTCATCCCCGCTGATTCACACTCGGCTGCAAACCGCCCCAGTGAGTGCTGGAGGTCGCGGTCCGAAGAGGCCAACAGGATCACATCATCTGCAAACAGCAGAGATGCGATCTGGTGACCCCCAAACCTGACGTTCTCCTCCCCCCCGGCTGCACCTAGATATCCTGTCCATGAAGGTCACAAACAGGATCGGTGACAAAGGACAGCCCTGGCGGAGGCCATCGCCCACTGAAAACAAGTCTGACTTATTGCAGAGAATACGAACACAGCTCCTACTGCGGTTGTACAGAGACCGGATGGCCCGTTGCAAAGGGTCTGGCACCCCGTACTCCCGCAACACCCCCCACAAAACCTCCCGGGGGACCCGGTCGAAAGCTTTCTCCAAGTCCACAAAACACATGTAGACTGGATGGGCAAACTCCTGCCTCCTCTCCAGTTGGCACGGTGGCCGGGTTTAGGAATTCCTCAAAGTGCCCGATGTGCCCAAAGTGCACCGCCCGACGATGTCCCCTGTCCGAGTCAGCAGCTTTGTCCGGCCTCTCACCTGAGACCAGTTTGCCTTGGGAGACCCTACCAGGCGCTGTTGCCCCGGACAACACAGCTCCCAGGATCACTGAGCCACTCAAACCCCTCCACCACGTTAAGGTGGCGATTCGCGGAGGGACATTTTAGAAATATGACAGCGGAAATCTGTGATTTCGAAAAGTCATATGGAAGACTCATTGCACTGTTCAGAGATTGGTTGTGGAAAAACCACCTCTGAAAAGGGTTACTACTGCAACACAATGTTGTAACTATACCTTGCTATCAGTTTTGCAATGCAGGCTGTCATTTAAGAGTCAGAAATACTTCCTATTCACCTTAAGTCATATTTGTCATTTAACTCGTCTTACTGAAAAAGCCTTTTCCTTTTGAAAACTCATCGTCATCCCTTAGTCATAGTCATTGTCTGCCTGCATCATTGTTGCACCTTTAGAACAATGCATGCTAGTTGTTTTCATAGATAGACGGAAATCAGTTTTGTAACGTCACGCTATTGATCAATTCTTGACCCGGCCGAATAAATACCAGCGTGTCTGTCCCAACCAGTATCAGTTTAAGTCTGGATCTTCAACAACAACAACATGCTCTGCTTCAGACTCTGCACCTCGCTGGGTGAGTACACAACTGATAATTACAACAAGAATTTGTCCACTTATTTACATGAGCTGTTTATTTATTATTATAAATATTAACAGGGAAAGTTTCAAAGCAAAACCATACGAGTTTTACTTTCATTCAGTTAAAACACAATTTAACAATGATGCTTTTTTTTTTCCAGTGCTCGTGACAGCTTGTTTGCTCACAACATCAGGTAAATATCTGAAGGAGAATTCTTTTTTTTTTTTTGCTTTTTACATACAGAACAAACAGACTTTAACTTATACTTTAATATTTGTCATTTTAGTTTCCACAGAGAGAGCGATCACCTGTGATGACAGCCTTAATGTCCAACTCCTGAGCTGTGGTATGACTGAAGTTTTTAAGTCTGTGTTCACAGACGTGTGTTGAGACATTAAAGTATTACCTCAGTACAAATCATAAACTTGTTCTTTTCTTTCTCCTTTGGTGTGTAACAGATATTGGAGTGATCAGTGTGCAGGCAGCACTGTACGGACGTGCAGACCGTACAACCTGCAGTGAGGGTAGGCCTGCAAACCAGCTGGTCAATACGGAGTGCTCTCAAAGGGGCACCGTGGATGTCCTCAAGAAGAGGTACTCATTATAGTGACATAAATACATTAGCATATACTGCTGGGAGTGTGTCTCAGTCAGGTTAATGTTTTAATGTCACTAAAAAAAAGATTAACTTTAGTCTCAGGTTAAACAAGTTCTTTACAATGAATGAAGTTAGTAACCTCTCCTCTCAACAGTCTCCACTATAACTCATCACCTGATTCATTGGCATTGACCAACATGATCTTAGTCTGTTGACATAATACAGTATATCTTTTTCATAGTAGGCTACTTGTAGTCTACAAGGCAAGCATCCTTAGCTATGGAGTGTTGTAATAAGATAAATAACATTAAGCGATATATTCCCATTGTTCCATTATAATACTCATGCTATGACAAGCTCAGCATAAGCACAGTTTATGTGCTTGAAGATGTTCCAGCAAATTGCAATATAACTCGCTAATATAACTTTAGCATGTTAAAATACTCATACAATGTTTAACATGTTATTAACATGTCAGCATGTGCCCACTTAGCCATGGCAACATTTAGCATACTAATGTTTCGCATTAGTGTACTAAATCTATATTATCAGTAATATGCTAAATGTATGCCAACTACATACTAATGTTTAGTGTTAATTTAGCCTCATAGACTGAATATAAACGGTTTAACATACTAATGTTCATCATTAATTTATCATAGTATAGTTAAGCATTAGTTTAGCATAATAATGTTCATTATTAATTTATCATAGTATAGCTAAGCATTGGTCACCATTCTAATGTTTCTTTTGTTTGTCCTACTTTCATTCCCACAGGTGTGATGGCAAGAGGGTGTGTGAGTTCAACACAAACGTGGTTCGCACCTCTGATCCCTGCCGAGGCATTTACAAATATGTGGAGACCAACTACACCTGCTTCCCAGCAAGTCAGTTACATGTCTGCATGAAAGTAAAAGTGACGCAAAGCTGCAAAATGATACACTTGACTGTGAGATGTCTAATGTGATGCATGTTATCTTGACAGTTCAGGTCGTTGCATGCGAGCACTCTTTGGCCCATCTGTATTGTGGTAAGATTAAATATGAAAGATTTTTCAATATAGAAAAAAAATAATAGCATTATGATATGTTTAATCTGGCCTCTACAAATCTTAACTACTTTTTATTTTTGTTGACGATGCCTTTTCCCCTTTTTTTTTGTCAGATGAAGGGCAGGTTATATTTGTCTACGGTGCTGACTATGGACGCCGAGACATGACCACCTGCTCCTACCAACGGCCTGCCTCTCAGATTCAAAATGTGCAATGCTTACGCCCCACTACCAAAGTTGCTGAAAGGTAAGCAGGGGCCTTTTTGCTATTGGCACGGGAGAGAATTGCAATTCTTGTAAGGTTCCCTCAGTCAAATAGAAACGGAAACACAGAAATGAAAAGAAAAAGAAAAAAATTCAGATTGTAGGCTATTTTGATAACGACTTTAAATATGCTCTAATGTGCCTGTACTCACTCATGTCACTGTGCATCCACAGCTGTAATGGGAAAAACAGCTGCACTATCAGAGCCAGCAACTCAGTGTTTGGAGACCCCTGTGTTGGCACATACAAGTCCCTGGAGGTGGCTTACGTATGTGAATGTAAGTAACTGTGCATAAAATTAATGTGGAGAAATAGTATGATGCAGAGAGAAAGCATGTCCACATAATGTTTCTAGCACACCTCTGCTACAAACAAAATATTCTAAATATAATGTTTTCTGTTCTTTTGTAGATCCTTTGGCACCCAAGGGCATTCACTGAACACACACTGAACTGCAGTCATATCACAAACGTGAATGAAATGATGAAATAAATCTAGCCGATAGACAAAATGATAAAAGTGTAAAAAATGTCTTGTCGCATACAGAATATTTTGACTCAAACATGTCCTTAAAAGTTTTACTTCCGAATGAACAATCATTTTTCCCCAGACTTTGACATGTCACCTTACATTAAATAAAATAACTTGTGAAGCACAAATCATACCGCTCAAGTCTTCTTTTAGATTGAATGCAAAACATAATAAACATGACAAATTTACCATTTATATAAAAGCTTTTAGGTCTTGGTTTACCTGAAAAAAAAAAATCCTCTGCAGTACAGCAAGAAATGCTGTTTGTCTCCAGCTTGTTAGGAAGAAGTGTGTAATTAGTATTAACAGCTGTAGCTACAATGGCTGAACTAAGAAAACCCAAATCAGCAGAATATTACATAAAAAATACAACCAATTAATTCAGAGGTGAGGTTTATTAAATCCTAATTCGACATTGTGTTTAAAGGGAAAAAGGCAATACTGTCCGTTGACAAATATTCAAAGACATCTGCCAATAATACATACAAGGGACTAGTCCAAGTAAACGGTCGATGACCAGTTGTCTTCAGTTTATGACACAATATAAGGATATTATTACAGTATATGATGAGTGGCTTCATGTACTGTCCAGGAAATAGCAGAAGGATTTAGCAAACTGTTAGCTTACACGTGGTTCAAACATCTGTACATTGATCAGAAAAGTTCATGTCTGTAAACAACACATTACCAATGTGAGATTTTACCAAAATCAAACTGCTGTTGGGTGTTGTCGTGATCACACACTCAAAAAAAAATAAAAATGTCTGCACCATCTGAAGTGAAAGGACGTCATCGAAATTAGCCTTTATGTCCCCCAATGCTAATCTGTTAAAAGGATTTATTGTAGCATGTGAATGTAAACATCGGAGGAAATCCAAAGCACGAATTACCAGATGACAGTCAAGTTGCTGATGTCATCGGAGAGGTCCGTCTTCGACGGGTAGACGACCTTCAGGTTCCCGTCTTGGTCCACTGTTCGCACCTGCTGGATGATCAGCTGGCTGGAGGCGTCGCTGCTGGCGACGTGCTCCGGTGGGCCGTCCCCTTCCCCGTCTGACCCCGCCTCCTCCTGGTGCTCTGCCGTGAACTTGTTCAACTCGGCCATTTTCTGTGAGGAAACAGGACTGGCCAGTTAAAACGCCTGCGTGTGATGCGGTGTGATACAAAAACCTGCAGCACAAGACACTGTGACCTTAAATTTAATAGCAGAAATAAATATTTCCTCTTTAATTTCAGCGATTGTCTCCGTTTTCTTTGATGGCTTTTATTCAAAAATATCTCCCAGGAACTTGAGGTCCGTGGCAGTCGCCATTAAAAAAAATAACGTGTTATAAACAAGTGTTGTAGTATGTGGTTAAAGCTGGTAATATACTAAAAACAACAACAAACATTCAGGAAGTAGTACTCTTGATGACTGATGTCAGGCGTCAATCAACCTGTGAATGTGGAAGGTCACTCAAATTCCAATTCAACTTTAAAGAGATGCTGCTTCTCAAGATTTCAACCGTTTTAATTGTTTTCCTGAATCTTTCAGGCTCCGTCTCAACCGCAGCTCTAGTGTAAACATGTGGCATATAGTTGCTCCTTCATTTCCTTATGGGTTTAATTTCAGGAAAATAGTGTCCAAAGCCAGCTTTCCTTGTCACATTCCCGGTATGTCGTGTGGATTTGGGACACGTCAATGCTATTGAGCTGCAGTGAACGGTAACAACTGGGATAAAGTTGAGCAATTTTAAAGCAGAACCCAAGTTAAAGGATCAACTCTGAAGTCTGACTGTCTTGTACTTTGAGCAATGAAGCAATTCTGTGATTTTGAAAAGCTGCACCAGGTCTGGCTGTGTACTTGCAACATTGTGGTGAGCGCACTTCTTCTTTTTGTCTCTTCCCCAAAACCTCTTAGTTCCAACTGAAAACCTTCTGCAAGAGTATCATCCTCACCACGGTGCAAAAGTAATGAAACGCCTCGAACGAGCAAAACATTCATTTACACTGCGGGGGATTTAAAACTGAATGAGGTAAACCGTTTCCCTTGAACAGACCGTGCAGGATCAGGATCAGGATCGGGATCAGGATCGGGATCAGGATCAGGCCGTACTGGCAGCAGGACATTGACTTTGCAATGTCAATTCATCTGTTCAAATCTTTTGTGTCTCATCAACTACTAAACACACTACCACGAAGTCAGCTGTGCAAATGTATGATCACCAGGATGAATCCAAATAAACCTCTGCATCTTTACTGTAGAGCCGAGATCATTGCGAAAGTTTTACTTGCTCACAAATGTAGCCATTACATTTACTGAGTTCCTTACTTTTCATGAGCTTTTCCTCTACTGGCACCCTCGGGACAAAATATCACAAGATACGAAGGTGGAACGAACAGTTGAGATGTGCACAGAACGGCAGGAAGTGGTCACCTTCATGAGTAAGTTTCGCCACTTGATCAACGTCAACACACATTTTTTTGTGACGGCAGTTTCGGGCACATTGGCAATTTCTGCATGGACACGAGCAGAGGATACACATTCAATTTGATGTCAATCTCGGGAAGTCGGCAACGGAGACCCTTGAAATGTTTCAGAGAGCCTACAGCAATGAAGCAATGAGTCGGGTCAATTTCAAGAGGGGCAGAATGTCAGTCAATGACTCAAAAAGTCGGGTCAGAAGCAAACCAGGAGGGTTTACTTTGACGCTCGGTTGTGAACCATAAATTCAGACCGTCAACACCGAGCGCCACTGCGACGTTCTGAAGCATTCGAGGGAAATCGCTTGGCGCAAATGACCTGAGCTGTGGCATTCATGCTATAGTTGGGATCTCCAAAATGAAACTCCGTGCTCGCAGCACGTTGAAAACATTTCTCACCGCGACAACACAATCGTTGCTTCCTACCAGACTTACTCCTCGGATTTGGCTCCCTGCTGCTTCCTTCCGTTTCCCGAACGTTTGAAACAAACTTTATCGCGCGCGTTCAGCTCAAGTTTCAGGTGCATTGAGGACTCGCAGACACGCCAATAGCAGTGGTCTCAAAAACGTGTGTCAGTCAGGAGCTGATGTTAAATCAATCAACGTGAATTAAAGTACTTACTCACAAAGGTTATTGCTTCAACCTGCTCCGTGCACGTTCATGCACTACGGGAACAGTCTCACCACTTCTTAGTCCACCCACATATTTCATGCACCAGTTTCACATCATTTACTGATACTTTCCAAGCTGTAATACGCAACAATTATTCTTACACAACATAGAAAAAGAGATGAAGAAAGGCTTACTACAATCAGAGCATCCATAATATCTTTACAGGTCTGAAGGCTGGTTGCACTCGTCACCTCCAAGAACAACTCTTTGGTCGTCTTTTTAATCTGTGCAAGAAAGATCAAGTCGTTATTTCTGCTTTATAAAGAAAAGACGCCAACAAACAGAGCGGGCTGCATCAGGAAAACATGGCACAAAACACGAGTTAATATGCGAGTCAAATGTCTTATTGTTTGGCAGCACACAATTGTAATATTCAGGAAGAAAATGCCTCCACACACCTTGGTTTTCTCACTGTTAGTAATCGGTGGGAATGAGATCACATGTCCCTCTGCGTCCACGAGGCACGGATAGAGAGACTTGCCTTGCAAAAGCTGTAAGTATCTGTAAAAAAAAAACAAAAAAAACTGGAGGAGCAATTGACAGAAACGATGCTGTTAAAGGTCTAAAGCAAATGTACCTCGACAAAGAACAACAATAAATGTGCTTTTATAGGTCGTCAGATTTAAATATCACGTCGTCAGAATAGTAGATCAATAATGCGAGCCTTTGATTTGCTACTGTGTTCAGGTTAACGTGTTGATATCGCCTGTTGTTTGAAGTTGCAGTAATCAGACTGAAGCTGTCGGTCTGACATGCGTATACCGCCCTCAGGTGTTCAAACCCAGCAAGTAAGTTTCACATAAGTATGGCTGTAATGTCAAGTGTTCCTCAATGCTGTTGTTTTGAAAAGCTGTAAGTATGCGTCTTCAACACGAAGTCCTTCGGCTCGCCGTTAACAAAAAGGGACCTTTCACATCTTTGCTGGGACAAAGTTAAAGCTGCAGTACTGACTTGTGGAGGCCGGTGACGTTCTGCCTCTTCTTCTGCTTCCTCAGCTCCTCAGCCTCTACCTGGAGGTGTCTCACCAGCTCCACGGCCGTCATCTCCTTCCGACCCAGCGCCACAATCTAACGCACACCAAAGTATTTGTGTGAAATTTTGATGTTTTTTTTTTTTTTGTTAAAGATAAGCGACAAACAGAACGTACCGCCGAGGGAGCGGAACAAAACACCAACACCAGTGTGAAAGTAATCAACCCTTCAACAACAGCGTACCTTCAGCTGGGTCGGTGGTTTGACTCCGTACACCAGGGGACCTTTGAGAAGCTGCACATCATGAGTTGCAATGGTTGCGATGGTCCTTTTACCACACAGGTCATCATGGAGCTTCGTCTAGAAAAACAAACGGGACTCTTTTTGGTGACGACGTTACTCACTCGGTTGTGTCGCGAGTTCACACCGTTAACGCCCGCGTGGAGGTTTTGATCTTACCTGAGCCATCAGGAACCGTTTGAGAGCGTTCCCGGGCTTCAGGCTCATGCCTCTGACCACGCAGCACACCAAGTATGGCCGAACGTCCTTCACCTCTGCGCTCACTTTGACCGTGAGTTCAGTGGGAGCTTCCGAAATGTGGAGAACCTTCACCACCATCTTGTTCAGCTCGTCCTCTTCCTCCTGTTCGTCTGCCGTCTTCTCCTTCCTCTTCCTCTGCTGCTGCCTTTTCTTCTTGTCGGCGCCCCGTCCTCCGTCACCGTCGCCTCCATCCTCTCCCTGCGTCTTCCTTCCTTTCCCTCTGAGGTAGTCCAGGATGGATTTGGTCTGGCACCCGTTGACCATCTTCTCCAGACGCTTGTCGTTCAGCTTGTTGCCTTTGAAGTTGATCTCCTTCAGCTTGGAGCAGTCGCTCAGTTCTGAGGGGATCTCATTCAGCTTGTTGTTAGAGAGATCCAGCACCTACAAAGACAGGATGAAGAAGATAAAACCGGGTGCAGGAGCTGAGTCTGAGCATCAGCAATCCCCAAACACTAAAAATGTAACGTGAGGAAAAAAAACATTATATTACACTTAAGCAGACATGGGTGGATATCTTATTCTCTCTCTGGCATTGAGGTTACCTCCAAACTCCATTTGAAATTCTCACAATTTAGTGCTGTATTGCATATTAGCAAGCAAGACACCTCGGAAACTCCAATTTAAGATAAATACTCCAAATAGTGACAGCTTCTCTTAAATTCGGTGTATATTTGATGCGCTCCAAGGGATTATATTGTTTTAACACACATCCCCATCGTGGAGGACAATGCGCGCTTTGACGATGACGTGACGTGAGTGGATGAACGTGGTTCGGTTTGTGTAGTTGTTGACAGCAAACAACATGTTTGTGGCTGAAGTTCGGCTCACCTTTATAGCTGCTAGCTTGTGAATGTCTCCACTCAGCTCTTCGACCAAGTTGTCGGAGGCCACCAAGGTGCTGAGCAGGTCCAGCCGCTCGGAGAAGAGATCAGCTGGGAACCCGGCGATGCGGTTCTTGGAGACGTTGATGAAGGAGAGCTTGGCGCACTGAGCGAGTCCCTCCGGCAGGACCTGCAGGCTGTTGCAGCTCACGTTGAGCGTGTTCAGCTCCTTCAACTCGGCGATCCCTTCCGGTAAAACTTTGAGGTCGTTGACCGAGAGGTCCAGGACCTTCAGAGACTTCAGTTTGCCGATGACATTGGGGACGGAGGCGAGCTTGTTCCTGCACAGGATGAGGCTCTGGAGGTTTGTCAGATGTTGGACGTCCTCGTGGATCGCTGTCAAACTCGGGCACTGGCTCACTTCCAGGTAGTTCAGCAGCACCAGGGAATAGACGGAGGAAGTGAGTCCCCCGTTGGAGCAGATCCTCTTGTCAACGACAAGACCCTGTAACACCAGCTCGCGTCTCTTCTCTGTCGCTGCTTTCTCTACTTCGGGCCACATCTCCATGTCATCCATGCTTGCGAGGGATAGCTACCAGCTGGCGTGGATCTCGCCGGACGACGAAATGCGCAACTTCCGTTTCCATTTTTTTCAAAGTAAGGGGATATTCTTTTCGCCATTCGTACGATTGTCATTATAACGCAAACCTGACGCCATCGATGGTGGTGCAGCTCATGTAACCTTCATGTTGCACTGCACGTTTTCCGCGTTTTAACACATTTCAGAGTGAAGAAGTGGAGACGCAGTTCTTTACAGTCTCTTCACAGCAGTCGAGCGTCGCCATCTGCTGGACACCAGTGAAGTTTGGGTTTTTTTATGTTTGATATCCGACAAACATTCACTCTTGATCCGGCGGCGTGTTGTTACGCAGCTTCACCGAGAGCTGGCAGTAAGAGGACGGCTCGCTGACCTCGCTCTTGCTTGACTGTCAATAAATCGGCGTTTGAATGGCAAACAAACAAACAAACAAACAAATAAATAAATAAATAAAAAAATAAAATAAAAAAACGATATAATTTTCAATACCTCCGTCTGAATTTGGATTGGTTGAAATGATGTAAATTGGTCTCATGTAGCACATCTGTATTGATAGCTAATGTGAATTTAATTTAGATAAATATTTGAATAGAAGATATTTTTTTAACTCAGCTTTATTGAACTTTTTTAAAATTATTATTCCAACATAGAACATGGAACATTTTAAAACGTGACATTTCCTGACAAAGTTGAATAAAATATTTTTTTTTTCATAGACTCCAAACTGATGCCAAATTGTGCACTGGACAGATAAGACACACCTATATTGGCATTTCGTGCTTCCTCAATTTTATATTATGGAAAAATCTGCATTTTTCTGCCATAGCTTCCAGGTCCATGTGACCCAGTGAACAACTGCCAAACTGTGTCACTATACTGGACAAATAAGACACACTAAATGAGACGTGCTTCTTAAATTTTGTATGAATATTTCCAGGGGAAAAAAAATCTTTAATAGGAAATAAATTTTTGGAAAACGCTGTGTGTTGTTTTTTTTAAATAGGGCATGTGTGTCCAAAACTGGTTCAGAGAACGCAGAGCCATAATTATTAAGTTTCACTTGGATAAGTACCCAGAAGCAGAACACAGGACCAGGAGTTTAAGGAGTAAGGGGATTTCTTGTGAGGAGCGGTTGAGGTGGTTTGAGTTTACTGTTGCCTCATTGGTTTATTCATGTTTTAAGTAAGTATAGGCTATTTGTACTCAAAATGAAACCAAAACAAGCTAAAATAGTGTGAAACAGAAGGGAACCTGCAGGGTTGGGTGATTTCTCAGCGTTTTTTTGTGTTTTTTTTTTTTTAACATTTAGAACTGTTGCCAACCGTGTTTAGACCACAAACTATAATTGTTACTCGAAAATGGAACAAGACAACACAGTAGGAAAATGTACAATACATTTGTCTAGCCACGAGAAGAAACTATACTGATCACACACTGTGTAATCCAATTCAAGCCCTGCAACAAATATGAACTTGTACTTGAGTAAAATTTGACATATTTTGGATGTTAGATAAACAATCTACCAAGTTGTTCAAATACAGGGCAATTTTATAGCTGTCACGTGGAGAATGAGATTCACTTTTGTTTCTGTTTAAATGCATGCCACATTGTTACCCCATGAATTTTCAAGCATGTGTGTGCCAGCTGTGTGTGTATATACAAGCTCTGCATGTGATAACATTCTCCCATTTCTCTTGGTGGAAATATTTATGCTAAGTCCTCATTTGAGCATGCAGTTCAAACAGACAAGGTCCGGCGTTCTTCCCCCTCTTTCCAGACACAGTCGGCCTCCGGGGGGCCTTCCCATACAAGACGAAGCATTGTGAACATGATCTCCTCCTCCCCACTACCTTGCCCCAATAAATGTGTGTTTATATCAAGAGCTGATATCCATTTTCCAGCACTCTTATGGCTCGCAGGTATTTATTTTTTAGCAAGCAAGGAATAGTTTCAGTGGAGCTGTGATATGTAAATAGCATTGATCCATCACAGGTGTCCCTTCACCCACAGAGACGACGGATTCTTTAAGGAGAACATGAAAAGGATTCGGCCACTTTGACAGCGGTCTCTGCTCAGGAGTGTTTATGGACGCTAATTTCAACAACAATTGAAAGCATTGTGTAGAGTTTGATTGTTACATTAACTCAGACATTCTGATGTAAATACTTCTAGTCATTCAACACCGGACTGATTGTTTTAGTATTAATTTGATCAGTATGACCACATGCCTACTTGTGTCATATAACGTTTGAGAAACTGTTACTCTCTTCAAACTACAGATTTTCAAAATTCATGCGGCCCTTACAATTTCTTTGTATTCATAATGACTAACATGATGATGTGAAATCGTTCAGCTCATTGTTGTGGTTTTCTGTCTTTTAACAATTTTTCTGTGGAAAAAGGTCTGATAAACACATTATAATTAAGTCCAGCAGACAAAATTAGAAGTGAATTTAGTTCTCATGCAACATGAAAATCCACAGCTTACCAGGACAGGGGGAGGTTACGGTACCTAAGCAGGCAGGCATAAACTCACTTCAGCTAGAAGACTTTTAAAAGCAAAGGCTGACAATCTGTCAGGCAGCATATGGAAACGGCTGATATAAATGATGAGGGAATGACTGGGAAAGGGGAACAGGTGAATCCGTGGGTGTGAAGTTAAAAAACAACAACAAAAAAACAACAAAAAAAAACAACTACAAATCAAGTCTTATTTAAATCCATATTTACATGGACAAGCAGTCTTCTTCCTCTCATTTGGTAGCATATTTCTGCAGCCTGCAGAAATTTGCATCAGTATTAAATTACTGCATGCTCATTTGCATGCACGTGATACAAACACAAATACAGAATGTGTACTTTAGACCTATTAACAAATTGGAAGGTGTGGCTGAGATGTCACATGAAGGGGACCTATATCTGTTTATTTAACCATTATTTATAGAGTTAAGTTGAAGAGAGTTAAATTTAGTTTCAGGAGACAGAAGAAAACCAGATCGAAAGAAATGTAAGGCCGCTCCGACAAACTCCTATGAACAGTTAAATTGGTCAGCACGGCAGATGCTGCAGGTGCATGCGTGCAGTGGAAAGAGGAGTGGCTGGTTGGAACATGAGGGAAATGAATGACTCCCCTGCACCATGCTCTGTCCTGGGCCCCTATATTGTGGGTTGTCATGGTTACAAAACAGAAAGATACGACTGCAGTTGTAACACCAGGCAGCAGCTGCAGTTAAGGTCACTGCATTGGTCAGGTGGGCTGTGTACCTGTTGGATCAGCGCAAGCTCTTCAAGTTACTGACAAATGCAGATGTCTTTGTAAACAAAATGATGTCAAATCAAAAACAAATGAATCTTAAATCTATCCTTAGATTTGGTCACCACCTTCTCTTTGACTAGCATCTTTTTTTCCATTCAGTGTTGCAGCATCAAAGCTCCACGCGTCTGTATCAAGCACAAAGACTGGAGAAGCAATAGAGAAGCACAACCTCTTGTTAGTAGCATCTAAGTCTATAATGGGTTTACAATGGCAGACGACCACAACTCTGTTACACTGTAGATACACGTGGACACTGTGTGGAGGCTTGTCCCATTAGATTTGTACAGGTTATAGAAGGAGGAGGACATGAGGATGAAGACATCACTGACTCTGGCAACTTTTCTTTGAAAATGTGTTTGAATACTGGTTATATAAACACATATGAGAACAAATTGTTGTGGCAGAAAGCAACACAGTAAGGCAGAGCAGTGGTGTGTGCATCAGAGAGGTGAAACCATCTGTGGTTAGACAATAGGGGCTTCTATTCTGATGGTGGACTCGAGCCACCTTTCAGTTGACTGTGGAGAGACTTTGAGATGTTCCAGATCTGTGTCTAAACTGTTCCTGTCAAGAACCAGTTTGATAGAAAGTGTTCTCATCACAGGGAAGCATCTCAAATCTGACACGCAAAACGCTAACAATAGACTCTTCTCTTGTGGGGGTGTGGCTGTGGGCCATGCTGGAGGCTCACCCAGAAAATCTGGAGAGCGAAGCCCACGTTGGACCCGGACCAAGGTGTGATCTTGTTGTAGCTGCAGTGGATGAAGTAACAAAACATCCCACTGACCTCCCTCTGATTCACAGCACTCATTCCTTCCTTAATGCTGTGATTATACCTCAGTGCTGCAGTGCTGACTGAATGCCAACTCTTTCCTCCCTCCAGATCTGAGTTTAGAAACTGCAGCCAAGTTACTGCCAGTAAAATAAAACACAGTCTTTGTTGTTTCACAAACAATAACCCTTTGAGAAAATTCTTTTACTATTAGTTAATTTTTCTAAATTAATGAATGACACTTTTTTTTTTGTCTTTTATTACTTGCCTATACTGATGACATCTTATTGTCTTATAGTTTCCCTATCATGGTAAAAGGACTGTTATTGTATTTTCACATTTATTTTTGCAAGTATCATAAACAGCCATTTCTATTCATCATTTATCTATAATGATTGCAGACTTGCCTCCGTTATATAATAATATTCTTTTTTTTTTACCCAACAGAAAATAAACCATAAAAAAAAAAATCATTTCCCTCAAATTCTCAAACAATTACTCCATCTGCCTGGAATGTTATATGTTGAAAAAAATGATTTCACAATTTTTCTAGCAGAAAGAACAAGCATGTGGCAGAAAAACAGTAGATGAACTTTGTCCAACTTTCAAATCAAAAACAAACATTTGTGGAGCTTTTTTTTTTTTTTATTCACAGTCTTTTTTTGTTTTCCTTCCTCTGAACATTATTGAAAGCAACCGATGGCGGTGCTGAACTGTGGAGAGGAGAAGACATGACATAGAATCAGGCAGAAAGAGGGGGGGATGGTAGGAACTGGCTTTGGAAGAAATCTGGAACCCATAAACTTGGGCAACTTCTGGGAGAAGGAGCAAAACGTCACAACGGTTCGATTTGGTTGGCTGTACGACGCACCTTTGTCTCCGCCTCATCCCCTTTTGATCGGACCAATCACTTAAGATCCGTTCTTCCTGTTGTCTTAACCTCAACTGCCAAGAAAAAACAGCCGTTCGGACCAATCAGTGAGTCAGATGGGTGGGCAGCTGAAAGCGTCACCGTTCCCCCCCTTTAAAAAGTCCGATTCAGGTTGCTGTTGTTTCACATGCTGCTTCAGGAGGGGAACATGAAAACAGTCCGGTTTGCTGGTTTGTCGTACAAACACTGACAGAGACATCTTTGACAGGTTTCCATGTGTGGATGAAGAAAAACAGTGGCAATCCAAAACCGAGTGCTGGATAGTCATCCATTTTTGCTTGGCATGTTTGGACGTAATAATGTAAAAAGTTGGTTGAAGAAGAAGAAGAAGACGAACACAGCAGAAGGTCAGAGAACCGCACGACGGAGCAGAGGGAGTTCCTGAAGACAAACACATCAGAGGAAAGCTGTGTGAGAAGGAGAGGGGGAGTGGAGAGGCACAGATTGTAGGAAACTGGAGAAATTCAGAGGAGTGAAGGACACAGTCACGCAAAGAAGAGAAAAGACAGAAAAAAAACGTGGCCAAGCATGAGAGAGGAGGAGCAGTGTGCTGATGACCACCCTGAGGGAGGGGTGGCTTCCAGCGAGGAGAACACGGGAAGACCGCTTTCTAATGCCTGTCCCGTCGTTGTAGCAACACCGGGGGTCACCAGGCGCAAACGGCAGATGGGCTCACTAATGGAGGACCACCTTACCACAGTTACCACATCAGCAGACGACGGCAAGGGCAAGCCAGGGGATGACATCCAGATCTACACCACAACCGGACCTAAAAAACACAAGACGAGTCCTCAGCATCGGCCACCTTCCTCAGGCCCGTCCCTTTCTCCTGTCCCTGGTCCTAGTCCCGGAAGTCTCTCAACCCTTGAGGACCCACACGGCCAGCGGGTCATTGCCAACATCCGAGAGCGCCAACGGACACAATCTCTGAACGATGCTTTCGCATCACTTCGCAAAATAATCCCAACGCTCCCTTCTGACAAACTGAGCAAGATTCAGACTCTCAAGTTGGCATCACGCTACATTGACTTTCTGTACCAGGTTCTGCAGAGTGACGAGATGGACTCGAAGCTTGCTGGATGTAACTACCTGGCCCATGAGAGACTGAGCTACGCCTTCTCTGTCTGGAGGATGGAGGGGGCCTGGTCAACCATGTCTGCTGGTCACTAGCCCTGAAATATACAATGAATTCCTCATGACAGGGACATATTATTTACTTGGTTGGCTGAGGAGATGTCTGAACTGTGTCTGCTCACCAATGGACTCGCACTATTTCACTCCTCAGTTAAGGCCATTTGTTTGCCTCAATGGAAAGACTTGACGAGATGTTGATAATTTTATGTGAGCAATTGGATGCAGCTGATTTTCAAGCCACCACTGCCTCACGAAAGTCGTAGTTTTCGTTGTCATTAAGCCACATATCAGATGTAACTATGGATATTTGGATTCCATTGTTTTGCTTTGTCAAAACCAGATATTACTGCTCATGGTTGCCAATGGTAGCAATCAAAAAATGCATACCAACAGGGACATTGTGCTCAAGGTATGACTGCTTTTACTATACGTGTATTGTGTTTACATCGATCAGAACGGAGGCCAGGACAGGTGACAGACAAAAACAGCCGGTCTTCCTTCAACATTCATTCTGTTCATCAACCTGATGGTTAACTTTGCCTCCACATGACAGCCCGGCTCACTGCGCCGGAGCCCTCTGACCCTTCAGCTTTCTCAGGTTTTGAAGCGTGACAGCTGGTTTCCTCCTCAACATCACCACCCTTGTTTTTATCATCTTAACCAAGATCAGTATTGTAGTCATCAATACCATCGTCACGATCAGAGGTATGCACACTTTTAACCACTTTTAAACGTTACATGTAGTGTTTTTAATTAACTTTATTTCTGCCGCGGGATAGCACGTGTGTAAGATTTTGTATGATATATAAACAACTATAGAGGAAGAAGGAAAGTCAGAGCTGGAAAGACAAAATTGGATGTTTCGGCAGATATTGGACCTTTGACTTTTCCATACCCTTTCAAAACCCAATTTTCCAAGACTGACATTTTATGAATCCCTGACCACCTCTGAACCCAAAACGACAGTGGAAAAAGTAACCGTGGGCAGCCGTCATCCTGCCTTAAGTTTCTCCCCTTCATGCCAAAACCAAGCCCCTTTTGTTTCTTCGAGTGCCAAAAAAACTCTCCTCTTGAAATTCTTTCCTCTCATTCTGGCCCAAATTTGCTTGCGTTGCACGAAACCGTGATACAGCTACAGCGAGCTGACGAGGAGGCGTAATGAAAACAAACGGTCTCTAAAAGCCATGAATCATGCGTGTCACCATCAAAGGGGAGGCTGATGTGGCTCCCCGCTGGGCTCCCATAAACCACTGGGAGTGATGGAGGAGGTGAGAGCTGATTTATACACACAAATGTGCACATATGCATAGGTGTAGCTCTGCGCACGAACCCACTCTCCACATGTATTGGGTACTAGTTTTTTTTCATAAGTCAACACCATTACCAAATGATATACCGTTTTCTTGTATTCTTGATTTTTGTTTTACAAGGAAGAGAACTAACACCATGTAAATAACATCACCTGCACTGGGGTCCACATGCTGTTGAGTTCCAGTACATGTCCATGACAAACCATTTCTTCCTTCATTGCCAAAATGCACGAAGACCAGCAACCTATCATTAGAGTGTCCCAGGGAGGTGGCTAATGTTTCCAGCTCCTGTGAAGACTTATGAAGGTTTTCACTGAGCCCCACAGTCAGCACAGTGTGGTCTGCGAAGGCTAAACTTCACTGACATGTTAGAAGACACTTGACATTTGAAAAGAATTCATTTCTGGGCCAACAAAGAGAAAAAAAAAAAACAGCCCCTCTGCATTTTCTATATAAATTGAGGGAAGCAAGAGTGCCTTAATCGAGCAAGGGACATTTTTATTCTGTTTTTTAAAGAAAGATAACAAATATTTTTAATGGCTTCTCTACCTCCTGTGGCACTTTAGAAAATGTGTAATTCAAATTTTAGTCAGTGCCTCTTTAATGGCCTTGTTACTTGAATGCAGAAATTGGGATTTTAAATTGTCCGACATCCTTGTTGAAACACATTAAAATGTGCCTACTTTGACCCCCATGACCTCTCAATGAATATATGTGGTTGCCGCAGTAACATGTCTGCTTTCCGTCTTTCCAGCTGCTGTGTAAAGTGACTGCGATCTCTGCTCTCTCTTTAATCATATTGACTTTGATGCAAAAAGAAAACTTTCGATAACACACTTTTGAATAAAAATTACTATTTAAGAATGTATTAAAGACAACTTGATCAGGATGCACGTGACATAGCGAAAGAGGATTAACTAAACCAATAGAGAGATCTTGTTTATTAAGAAGAAATTAACAATACAAGTCGAGTTGGAAGAGGATTTGTGTTGTTTTCTTTCCATACTATGGCAATGTATATCAAAGCTGTTACTGTAGGAGACTCTGTTGTCAAAGCAAGACTTCAATCTTGGACAGAGATTGGTCAGACTTTGTTTTCTATGAGCATTTACTTGAATTACATAGAGTGTGATGCTTTACAAAAATGAGTGGCACTGATGCAGTACGACTGATTATGAATACCACAGGCAGAACAATCCCTGGACAATAAGATGCCGATACATACTGCGCACATATTTGTCTGAAAAATAAAACTATCTTGAACCCTTTTCTGGACGTTGTTATTGTTGTTTTTGCTAAAACTGGATGATGAATGCTGCAAAGATTTATGCTGCCACCACACCCTCTTTGTCTCCTGTTTCTCTTGTTAAACTGTCTCTCTTGTTTTCCCTTCCTCCCTCCTTCCCCTGCGCTCTCTCTCTCTCTGTTTTCTTTAACGAGGTCTGTGTGCCTTTGCCTGGTCAGTCAGGAACAGTTAATTCCTCCAAGAAGAACATGTTAATGTGCAATTAAGGGCTGTGGGAATATTTATAGCCTGTTTGGGCCTAAACTATAAGTTGTAGCTGTATCTTTTCAGTTATGCAGCTGGGCCCTGCAGGTTTCCTTGGTTGTATCGGACTTAAGCAAGAGTAAAATCCCCAAAGCTTTGATACATGACACTGCATTGGTACTTTAACTTTAAGTAAACACACTGTAAAACAATACTCCATTACCATAAAATGAAATTAAAATGTTACTAGTAAACGACACTAATAATTATCAACACTCAAGTGGGATCAGGCACTAATCAGGCACAGATACTTAAAAACATAAAAGTACTAAATATGAAATTATGTTTTATGAGTAATTATTGATAGATTAATGTGAGAGAATTTTACTGTTGTTGGTTGCAGAAGGGAAGTTAATTTTTTGACAAGTTCTGTGGAGGAAATCATATTTTATAAACAACTAATTTGTTTTGTATGGAGAAAATTAAAATCCTTTAAAGTGACCAGACACTAAAGCTATTGGATGAGTGTAGTGCAGTAAAAAGTACAAATATTTCCCTAACATTTTTTTGTGAAGTAACATTAAGTGACTTGAGTACGGCACAGTACCTCAAGTATTTGAGGAAATGCACTCGGATACAATCCACTACTGTAAACTGGCCATATTTCATGATGTCAAGTTATACAAAATAAATGTGTTTGGCAGTGACTCAACTGATTTACACTTCATTATTATAAGACCTCATACATGGAAATAAAAACATGAGCTTTGGTCTGCCTATGTCTGTCTGGTGAAACACCGTAGGTCCCTGGTACGTTTTTAAAACTGACGACATAAGATTACTAAAGTCAAATTAGTAGCAGTCGAAATAGAGGTTTGGATCCTAATTTCTTGACGATTTATAGAAACAAACAGAAATGGATAGATTTTGACATTGATATGGCTTAAATATGTTTATGATCACCCTCAGTGCTTAGCTGCAACTTTAATTGATTTTAACTTGGGTGAACTTGTAATCTGATATACTGAACATGTCAAGAAATAAGTAGGATGAACAATGATATAAACAATACTGTATACAGCTCAAAGGTTCAGTCCACAAATTCTTTGCATGAGGTTCTTGAAAACATTTCATCCAAAAGGCCTCGACTATTCTCTCCACCTCTTTATTAAACGTCTTCCACTCACACCGGAGGAGTTTGCCTGTTCTGTGGGCTCAGGTTTTCAGCAGGTGTCTTCTCAGGGAGGATGATGAGCTGCACTGATCACTAAAGATTTTACAGCTGGGGTCAGTGCCACATTAATGTCATGTGGTGTGGCTAGGAAAGATGAATATGATATCACACACCATCATGATGGTGTGTCCATTTAATATTACTTTATAAAAAATTAACTAAAAGGTATATAGCTAAAGCCAGTAAGTAATTAAATGGCAAAAAAAAACATAGAAATTACCCAAATAGGTGTCCCTTGAATCCATAGTTAATCATCATCAAACAGGATCTTTGTATGACTAGTGTTGTTGGTGTTATGCTTAAAAAGCACTGTGCAATGACATTGTAGCACAACATTTGGGTCCAACGGCGTGGAATGAAGTCTGAGGTGAGGCATCCGTATTTGATGGCTTTGTGTTACAACCCAGCCTACAGGGAAACCCTGGCACAATGAGTCACCAGCGCTGCCCCCACCACCACCAGCGCTGCCCAGAATCACCAGCGCCTCCCACAATCACCAGCGCCCCCCAGAAACACCAGCGCCCCAGGGGAAAGCCAGACTTAGACCTGTGAGCTTAGAGGCTGAAAACAATCAGCTCCCTGGAACACACTCATGAGGACACTCAGGTCAATTAAATGTGGTCACCTGTAGCCATGCTTTTGGCACCAATTTTTAAGAGCTTCTTCTAACTCAGCCTGTTAGGAGCTACATTTAACCTGAGAAACAATTCCTGTACAATTTACTGTACAGCTGGAATTATATAAATGTACAGTTTCTTGTAAAAAAAGTTCAAGTAGATGAGCAAATAACTGTCTCCTACAGGCAAGACAATGACTGTCACTTGAACTGTCAGATATTGCTTAATACATTTAATTTTTGTTGTTCGTTGTACAGTTGACAATAATATCAAATCTCAAGTGTAAAATATTCATTGAACTAACAATTATATTGGATTCTGCACAAGTTAGCTTGAAAATAGGCTGTAAATAAGCTGACTTGAATATCTGTAAATCACATCCTATCACTCAGCAGTTGTACTCATTTTGATCACGTAACTCTTAGGCAACAACTTTTTAGCTTTATAAAGGCAATACATTATAATTTCCTTTTATCCCTTTATACTTTCCCAATTCAATGAAATATTTACCAGACTGTTGTCCACATGTCTCTCACTTTACCCTCCAGAGGTCCCCTGTGTGTCTCCTCCTTTCTCTCTCTCTCTCTCTCTCTAAAATTGCTCCCTTGCCTGCCTCACCCATCGCACCTGCTCCCAGTTCCCCAATCAGCTGCAGCTGCCGTCACTTAACAATCACCCAGCCAGCGAATCACTGCTCTTCAGTCTCTCCAAGTTACCAGTTTATAAAGTAAAAATCATCACTACATCAAATGGTTATCTTTGACTGTTTTCTCTTATGTTTTGGACTCTGCCTTTCCCCTCATGTTTTTTCCCCCTTATGGCCTGAACTCTGTTTGCAACATTTAGTTTTAAGTAAAGTTTTTTTTTGTCTTGAATCCTTATGTCTGAGTTGTGTGTTTGGGTCCTTCCTCCTGCTCTCTTGTGACAAAAACAGAATAAAAGTATTGTAACTAATGTCAGTGTAACATTAACTTTTTTGTGAAAAAAAAGTCATTCATTCTGGATTAACCAGAGCCAACCAACTGTGGACAAATGTTTGCATTATTTTCCTGTGGTAAATAGATCAAGCCTTATTTAAGTCCCGAATACACTATATGCAAAGAGCTACTTTTGTATAAATGATGTTTGGACAAAAAGGAAACATAAAAACATAAACAAACAAACTGATACTGGAATTTTTTTTTTTTTAATCAAGAGGAAATGACAAAAAGTCCAAAATAGACAATCTTTCTATACATACACATGGTAGGAAATTTAAAAGAAAAATAACACAAGTAAATAATAAAGAGTAGCAATGAAACAAAGATTTCAATGTCATGTTAAGAGATACAGAGTTACTGTAAGTCCAGTTAGTTAAAGGTTACCAATACACATACTACTCAATGCATCAAGGCACATGTGACGTGTATTTTGGTCGTGGAGTTTCTATTTACAGTGTCTTGCTTTAAGAAGAAGGTACAAATTACATAAGTAATAAAGGGAATTAAGAGTTGAGGCAATACTGACCTCTACATGAGACAAAAAAAACAAAAAACAGCCACTGGGAATATAATACAGGAGAGGTCATTTACAGTATCTGACAGACACACAAACACTTTAACGTGTGTAAATGCATGTACATAACACACATGAGCATTATGTACTAGTGCACATGCAATTACAAACACGTTCTCTCGCACACTCACACACATCAGACAACATTTACTTCATAGACACCACATGCACCTGCTGGGCATGTTGTATAAGACAGACACAGCATATTGTTTTGGATGCGATCACTTGCTGCTGAGAATACTATGAGCAACAAGAAGAGAGATTTTCTCAGAAATTCCTGCTGGGATAGAGCGGTACTGCAACAACAGTGGGACCTCTGCAGCGACAAAAATCTTAGATTTTGGTATCTGCTGTTTTTCTGTTTAAGGTAAAAGCTATGAGGCCTTCTGTTGGGCAGACGGTGCCCAGGGTCGGACTAAAACAAACACTCCTGTAGTTTTCTACCTGAATGCTGATAATTCAGCAAATATCTTTCAAACAAAAACCACAACGTGTCTCCATTTAAAATCTGACTGTCTTTAAATGTGACCAGAAGAGTTGAAAATAATATCGCACTGTTCGACCAACCAAATTATAGAGAATGAACTTGTAAGGAGTTGCTTAGTCAATTAGTTTTCAGTTCCAGGAGAGTTTAGTGTTTCAATTCTAAAATAACAGAGATTTGTACTTTTTTTGGTGACAAATTAGACAAATTTGACTCAACTATCTGCAGCCCTAATCTAAAAACATTAGTACTGGTAATCAAAAGCTAAACTGGTCCATCCTGTCTAAGACACAAGCTTTATTTTGCTACACACTAACCTCCAAACTAAGAAACCTTTGGAATGCAGAGCCCTTACATGCGCCGTTAGCAGGGCGCTAAAAACCCCGGAATAACAGGACGTCTACTTCAAATACGAGCTCAGAGGATGGACTGCAGTGTGGCGTTGTCTAGGCTGATTGTATGACAAGAAAAGTTGCTACTAAGAACAATTACAGAAAAGAGTCTCAGATGAAACAAAAAAAAACAACAACACTCAAGTTCTTCTCCAGCAACAAACAAAACACAATGCGTTAGTTTTTTAATTAGACTGACTCATTTCATAATAAAGAGAACATTCAGACCAGGTCACTGAGCTCAAACACTATACAAAAGACTGCATATGTGATGTTCACCTTAATCCACAGGTTCAAACGTTTGTCTTTTAAAAGCGACATGTCCGTACTGGTCCCTTGTGTTGCTTTCACACAGTCCAATTGCTGAGAGCAGGCGGTTTTAAGGCAGGTTTCTTTGGGTGGTGTCCGTTAAGTGCATTAAGAGTATTGCTGCTATAGAACAATACAATGGTCCTCAGTGGCGCCGCGGCGGAATGAACAATAATAACAAACAATAATATACAATATTCAATACTAGTGGTACATCAATAGTTCGTCACTGCTTTGTACATGTGTGTAGGTTTGTGTATGTGTGTGAGTCTAAGACACTGAACAGCAGTGAAAAAGATAG
The DNA here is from genome assembly GCF_022577435.1 of Embiotoca jacksoni. Classification (NCBI taxonomy): domain Eukaryota; kingdom Metazoa; phylum Chordata; class Actinopteri; family Embiotocidae; genus Embiotoca; species Embiotoca jacksoni. Next base: position 4,275,858 of record NW_027185447.1, on the reverse strand, counting down.
TCTCGCTCTTAAAATCTTGCCTACTTTTCAGATTAATTTGATAGAAAACTCTACAGTATTTGCTGCCCATACATGTCCTAAGGCTGAGTCATATCTTTGATGAAGAGTGGGAAAAATATAGCAAACACCATTTCATCCAAATCTTCAAAAAAAATATTTAAATAATGTACAGAGAGGATTCTTTTTTTTTTTTCCCAGAGCTTTGGAATTTCTCATGGTTCACATTATGGAATGAACAGTGCAACAAAACAACAAAGGACAATCACCCTTTCTTTGTTTATACAAAACCACAGTTGTCCATTTTGTGTCTTCATTTTTCATCCATTCCCCTCTTGGTTAGTTCTTTGTTGTCTTTCTTTAGTGGTTAAACTGTGTAATGACATCATTAAAACAGACAATCTCGGCGTCTTTTTTTTTCATATTCGTTCTTTATGATGTGGCCACTTCTTCTTTGTTTGATATTTTTGCATTTTATCCATCAAGCGTAAAAAGCTCTCGCCTGATGTCATACAGTAGGTTCAATCAATGTCATTTTTCCATCCCGTTTGGTCAGCGTTTGCTTCCTCTGATACGTGAAGCAATGTGACCAAAGAGCAAAGAATTTATAATCCAAAGTCTCCTTCTGGAACCCGATGTCGGTCTTTAAGGCAAAGTTAAGGCAACGAAACAGCTGCTGGTACATAGTGCTTCAAGAAGAATCAGAGCTGAACTCCACGTCTGAACAAAAAGTTTGTGGTCACGATGCTGTGGCAGTGGACCTCTGAGCACACACCCACGCCCACACACACATACACAATGTCCGTTGTCAGTCAGGAGATGTGAAAAGTCTATTAACTTGGACTGCTCTTTGGTGAGGTTTCACAAGGTTTCTCAGCTGCAGGTAGTGCTGCTGGCTTCAGCCGAGTGGTGACCAGCATTGAGGTGCTCATGTAACGGCAGGTCTGTAGAGGTTCCGCGTCGTGTGTTGGTGGGTGTTTGTGTGTGTGTGAAGAAGGCTAATGGGCGGGGCTCAGTGTCATTCAAAACCGTCCCCTTCAGGTTCACGTGACAGCGCAGGAGATCCGAGGCTACGGGTGGGGCCCAATTCCTGAAAGTGTGCTTCGTGAGGTTGATCGGTTGGGGTCGCCTACATGGAGTCGCTGTCATGCTCCATTGGCTCATCGGAGAGGCTGGAGGAAAGTGTAAAAAACAGACATGAGTGGAGATCTGGGACCGTTAGTGTCAATATGTAAGGTGAAAGAGTGGTTGCATGTGTGTTAATGAATGAGTGCTGTACCTCTTGTTGGAAAGGACTCCCACAGAGAGGGAGGCCAAAGCATTGACGGCATCTGTTTCCTCACAGTCTCGACTCTGAGCAGCCAGGTACGACAGACCCACTAATCCACTGTAGGCCTTCAAATTCTGCCAGTACTGACCTGCAACACACACACACACACACACACACACACACACACACACACATGTGTTACTGATATTATAATGCAAATACCAAACTAATCTGGACCTTGTTTGGATTTTAATATCATATCCAAGGGTCAAGTGTTGATTACAACAGCAATAAGAGGGGAGAGAACAAGAAAATGAACATGACAATTGGGATTTATTAAAGGATTAAATGACATTTTAATGAAACAACCACAAAGAACATTTGAATGAGGTACTAGTGCTGCTCACTGTGTATCTGTATGACTGTCTGCAGGGAGCGGACTGCGTTAGCGTTGGGCTTCTGGAGGAGGACTTCCTCTGGCAGTTGGTCCTGCAGAAGAGACACAGCCATGGAGAAAGTTAATTTTTTTCAAATACTTGGTAAAGAAGTGATTGAGAGGATATATCAAGTGTTCTGCAGAACACTGTTAACCAAACCAACTTTACTGTATAATAGGAAAAAATACTGAAAGTAAAAATGGGGTAAATAGTCAACCTGATATCTTACCAAAGCGTGTAATACACCCATCAGTCCACCAGACAATACCGTGTCAGGGTCACGCTTTTACTCGCTTACGCGTGAAAAGTAAGAGGCCTTCGGTTTAAGCATGAAAAACAATGTGCTTAAGTTTAGGAAAAGATTAGGATTTGGGTTAAAATAAGTAATTTTCCATACTTGACATTACTCAAGTTAAACACATTACATCATGTCCATAACTTACTTATGTTACTTAAGAGAAATCCACGTTGACTTTTGCTTTCTCATGGACTCGAACGCTGACCTCCGCGGTTTAAGTGTTTGTTTTATCCAACCACCCGCGACCTCTTCCTTACCAGGACTTTATCATTCTTTGTACTTTGTCTCATGACTTCTTTCTATGACCCTGGTTTTACACGCCAATACTTTTCACGCCCAGGCAAGGCAAAATGTGATGCTGACATGGTATCCTCTAGTGGACTGACAGGTGTATTACAGGCTTTGTCATGATACCGGGCCGAACTAGTCCATGCTTCGTTCCCCTGCTTGTTGTGCAGGAGCTTTCAAAACCCAATCATTGGTTCCTAATTAAAACTGCAAGCACTGATATGCGGGCCGTCGCACGGTGCATGTCGGGGATCCAGCGGGTCGGGGCGGCCGGCTCCCCGACGTGCAGGACGTGAGGATCTGCATATTCACACTTGCAATTTAAAAAAATTTCTCGATCTCGTTCCTTATTCTTCTTGGCAGCTTTGACATCTTCAAAAACTCATGAAGGTTGGTGCCTGACGCGAGTTTCGAACATCGTTTGACCTTAAACATCAACTTCCTGTGTCACGGCGAAACATCAAACTTAGCGACATCGCCCTGGCTATACTATATACAAAAAATAATTTTGGGTCACTTTTTGGACAACATGCCTTTTTTTGAATATTTTGGACCACATACAGTATGAATTTTTTTTGTATCACTTTTAGGAGTATGACCTTTTTCTGAACTGACATGTATGCCTCAAGTGGCAACTTTTATTTTAGTTTTTGTTTTGTATTATTGTTGACCTTTGGTTTGGTATTAGTATGACTGCATTTACAACACAAACCCGAAACCTGCAAACCCACAGAAAAAGTTTTGCATACACTAAACATTACAGGAAGATATTTAATATCACTGCAGACCCCCTTGAAAACATGTATATCTACTATCCAAAGAATGTCTGCGGCAATTTTGGTCGCATTTGAATTAATATTTGTGGACGGTGGAGTTATAGGTTGCAGTGAGCCAAAGATTTGTCATAATGCTGTCTAACTCCTGGGAAGATTGGTGGTGCAGTGGTTAGCATTGTTGCCTCTCAGCAAGAAGATTAGGGTTTCAATCCCCCCCCCCCTTTGTCATGACTTTAGAAAAAAATCATACATTAGCATGTTGTCCAAATTATGAAAAAAAAGTCATACTTTAGCAAAAAGTGACCCAAAAATAATTTTTAGGTCACTTTTTGGCCGCCACGGGCACACCGATCAACAAAAACAAATTCTTATGATAACTTTTAATTCCAAACATGTTAAGAGTGCACAGAATAAATTTCAAGTCGGTCTGACAAAATTTGTAGAAGTTGGTTAAAGTACAACATGTGTGAATCGCCAAAAATGGCGACTAAAATAAAAATGGCGGACTTCCTGTTGAGTTGACGTAATGGTGCGATGTAACTTTTTTGTACATCTCGGTGTGATACACAAGTCCACCAAATTTCGTGCATGTAGGTAAATGTAGCCGCCGGGGAAACTGTGTAGGGGGCGCTAGCGAGCCCTTTGGCCACGCCCACTCGCGACTCCACTAAAATACGACATCTTTCGCCAGGAGAGATGGGTGTACCAACTTTCATGAGTTTTTAAATATGATAAAGCTGCCAAAAATGCAGTTCTTTGCGGAGAAAAATAAGGAACGAAAACAATATTAATTCTTGGATAACAATAGGGCTTTCACACTATCGGTGCTCGGGTCCTAAGTATTCCGCTCGCCCTGGAAAAAATTTCAGCACTGAATATAAATGCTTTCAATGTCGGGTGACCCGGAAACAAACATCTAAAAAGAACTGCATTTCCCAGTATGCCATACCTGTTTGCCCAGGAGTGCACTGACGCAGGCTTCAGATGCGTCACAGATAGCTGTGAGGTCATGACCTCCTTCAAGGGCCAAAACCAGACGACCTCCTGCTAGAGACATCAGCTGGCGAGTAAGGAAGCCAAAACCTGTGGTGCACACACACAAAAATGTTCACATGAAGTAGGAACCATGCAAAAACCAGTAAAGCTTGGCAGGTGAGCTGCAATCATCAGAGCACTGGCTGGCTTTACCAAAGAGAGTTTTGCTATAATTTCCAATATCCTATGAAAACATACATATATTTTTACCATTTAGATCCTCCCACAGCAACGTACCAACTACTAATGACTATAATTATGGTTACATCAGTGATGAAGTAGGGCACGGAAGACGGCACAATCCTGCTCTTTGGTCCATGCTTGACAGGAGCTGTAATAATCTATTAATATCTCAGAATCCCCAAAGGGCCCCAAAGTAAAGTTCTTGCTAAAAACAAGCCGTTGAGGTAAAGATTGGAAGACAGACAATTCAGTCTGTGGTGGAGAACCGTGCATACATTTGGCGGAGACCTTGTACCCTCCCAGCGGTGCGGGGTTTCCCTCAGCAGCATCGAACCCAGCTGACACCAGAACGACGTCCGGGGAGAACTCCTGGGCGATGGGCATCACAACAGACCTGTTGGGACACACACAAAGAGTCGAATGTCACTTCTAGGGACTGGGAAGAGATGGTTCTACTGGCTCCTACCGGCTTCAAATGGAAACTAGTCTTTAAAAGATAACCCAAATGTAAAATCGTATTTTCTCTTTTTACTACTCATGTAGATGAAATGACTGCTGTGTTTTGTCATGTAATGACTGCTCTACTGCAGTTTTGTGTGATCTACTGGCTGTAACGTACCTTTTAAAGTAACCCAACCATTTAAATTACATGTGTATTGTCTTTATTTTTTGCACATTCGCATCTTAAGTATATAGTTAAACTAAAAAAAATAGCAGGAAACTTGCAAACGCAGAATAACACAGAGTGTCCTATTTTGGTTCCGGCGCAAAGCTGCTCTATGTGCGGATTCAAGTGAATTTGCATTATGGTAAAGTGCAGGGAGCTTTTTTCTGTGCTTGCATGGAGTTGCTGTTTTCGTAGCTAAACATGAACCTAGACTGCACTACAGTGTGTCAGTAAAGATGCACTTGTGCGGTGCAAAACAATTTTCAGTGGTGTGCTCATGAACAGACCTACAGTATCTAAAATCCCAGAGAGGTTTGGTGGATGTCCGATGTATTTAATCTCACTTATATAAATAATTAAAACAAGATTTTGTTTAAATGCAACCTTCTGATTCAGTTAATCATATAATAAAATCAGGCTGACTCTGGTCTATTAAATTGGATGTGAATCAGGCAGTTCGTCCACATCATTACGCAGTAGGCAATCTTCTAATGCAACACCTCGGCACCCTCAAAACCCGTGACACTCCCAGCTGAGACTGTTGAGGCTGCTACCTCCTCCACTGGTGGGAGTATCTCGGTTGTAGAGGAGCTGATTTAATTGTCAATGATTGAAGTCAACTATAACACACATAATTATCCATTTCTCCTATACTTTACCACGGCACCACAGATGAACTTGCATTTGTGTTCACGAAATTACCTAAAAAGTTGGCCACACCTACATGTGCACAGTATGTGTTCTTCTAGTCACAGAAAGAGAGAGTTCCTACACAAGGTACAAGTGTGAACTCTGAAGAGTTACACGTTTTTTTTTCTAAGAAAAAAAACCCTAATGCCTTAGAGCGGCTTAGATGTAGCTCTGCACCTTTGCCTTCATTCAGTACCCGTGGATGTATAAGTATGCAAATAGTCCCTGTGTTGTCTCTATCCACCCCTCCACTGCTTGTCTGCAGCTCAGAAAGCCCCATCCTGCAAGTTGATGAGATTGGTTCAATAGGTATGTGACAAATTAAACCTGGGCTGTCTGATTCATTGCAGTTCCAAAGTGGAAATGCTCAGCCACGGTGTTGACTGCTTATTTCACTCATGATACACCTTCTAGCATATAAAAAACACAGTATGGACATGTTCAAGGTTAAAAACCAGGGGTTCTTATTGTGCAAAAAGTCTGCAGTCAACATGGAGTAACTGTAAAACAGCAACTAATATACTGATATAAGCATCCCCTGCATTGCTGTATTAACACCACTGAGACATCACGGGGAAGTTAAATTGTATTGAACACAGGTTAAAAAGGAAATACATACTTTGAAGGAGCCGGACAAAAACACACTTTAACAAGTGTCCATAGAAATTGAACTTTCACGAGCAGTTGCAACCCACACCTCAGTTGATTCAGTGGTTAATAAGTCACTGACAAACTCTAACATGGATTTATTTCATCTGTTTGTCCCTAATATTTAGTGAAATGTAGCTGTTTTCAACTCAAACTGGGCATTTCCAAACTGGGCAGTCTACTGGAGATGACAAATATTTATGATCCAATCAAAAGAAGTCATTAACATGACAAGTGAAACCAAGGTTTGGCTGATCCCAGACTCAGCAGCTGAACAGAGCTGACAAAGGACTATTGTTTTCTCTGTTGGAGAAGCTGCATAGCCTCGAGTGAGACACGTCTGCTCGACAAAGTCATATTGTTCTGTCAGCTCTAATAGCTGCACAGATGAAAATGTCCTTGATGCTATTGTTATTTGGAAGAAAGCAGTGCTGTCCAGAGGTGGAGGGAGGCTCGACTCTGCGGCTTGTTGCTGTCGGCGAAGTTCAAACCCGCACTGTTTGAGTCTGTTTCCCATTAGAGGCTTGTCACTCTCCTCACGTCATTGACAACACAGAGAGAAGAGGAAAAGCAGTCCATCTGGGATCCATTTACCTTCATTATTCTGCCTGGGGACTTTGGAGACCTCCCTCCCTCCCCTTCATCCACACACAAACACACATATGTAAGCACACATGCCCATATCCAAACACATAGCGCTGTCATGACTGCATGCAGATGGACAACATGAGCTCATAGACAAAGATGAGGATACACAGAGATAAAACACACAAACATGCTCCAGAATGAGCATATACCTGCAAATGTCCAACATAAAGACATATACAACTCACGTAGCGGAAGTAATCTGTCATCATGTCGGTGGTGTTAAGTTTTGTTTCACCAAAAGAATCCATAAAGCAGGCCTAAACGTTATCTTCACGATATGGACATGAAGAAAGAGCTTGCAAACACGCCTCACACACACACACACACACACACACACACACACACACACACACACACACACACACACACACACACACACACACACAACCGCAAAACCCAACCCCACCTCCCCTGTAGACCCATTAAAGCTGCCACGGTCCCCCCAGAGAGAGAAACTGCAGACAAACTAATGGAAAGATGGAGGGAAGGAGGGGAGGCGGAGGAGAGGAGGGAACGCTTATTAAAGATCAATCAAGGGAGGACAGGAAGAGGGCGAGAATGTGTGTGTGTGTGTGTGTGTGTGTGTGTGTGTGTGTGTGTGTGTGTGTGTGTGTGTGTGTGTGTGTGTGTGTGTGTGTGTGTGTGTGTGTTGGGTGGTGGTGAGGGTTTGGGGTGATGGAAAATAAGGGGGGTGAGAGTGAAGGATAAGGTGAAAATGCAACAAAGCTCTCCCTCTGAAGCTGAAGCACTCACAAACTTTAACCCATAAAATGCATTCCATAAAACAGCCTCCACACTTCTTTTTTTTTTCCGCAGAGCCTTCAGACATTTGAAAACTTTATTAATTACTTGTGCAAGCCATGGGTGGGGGTCTTTTAGATTTTTACTTCATAAAAAGAAAAATGCTCTTTTTAAGTAGTTAAGGCAAAGAACCTCCCCATTAGGGCCTTAAAAGAGATTATGTAGACCGACAGGCTAATCATGATAATAATAATAGCAATCCTCACGAGACATTTTCTTTTAAAACTGCTCAAAATGATTTCAGTGAGTGCAACACAGTTATTTACTTATTTTGAACCTATTCTCTAAACATACAGATATATTAACAGCTCTTTTCTGGTCATACAGGCTTTAAAATATTTTTCTAAAGTGACAAACTGATATACGAGCTGGCTTTTTTTCACAATTGTTATAGTTCAGTCAGACAACTCACATTTGAAATATTTATTGCTGCAGCAGAACATAGTTCGAGTTTGGCGTCTCGGCTTTGGCCTTATCACTCCCTGTAGATGTAATTACTTGGAGGTATTGGAAAGTGATGACTTAATAACTGAACCTCCCTGTGGCTGCAGGTGGATGTTGGGTGGGGCTGAACGTGTATGCGGCAGTCTTGACGCAGGGCAGCAGTGTCGTTGGCGGGCGAAAGCGTGAGAGGGGAAATTTTTACAGCTTAAATAGATCATCAAAATTGGGAGGGTGTGTTCGTTTTTGATGATTATATTACATGATGCAGAGCAGCTTGAGTCGACTGCATGAACGAGCTCGCAAATTATAGTAGTAAATTATGTCAGTGTTTCATAACCACATTTCAGGAATCTTTTCACAAAGTATGTTTACATGTACTGTATATATACCGTATGAATATTGGCTAATACCAGAATTTATTGATAACAATTTATAATATCGTATTAGCTTTGGCCCTAAAAATCCACTATCAGTCAGCTACACTTTGAATGGGTTGATGATTGGTGAAATGTTAGGCCTAGTCAGTGGGCTACACAATTAAACTGCACTATTCATCTGTCTTCCAGGTGGCTGAGACACTAACCATGCAATTGCAAAAACCTCCGTTGACAACCATCTTTGTTGAATTTCTTCTTCTATCCACATTTCTTTTTCATCTGTGCAGGAGGCAAATTCTGTTTTTCTGTTTTACTGCATTGGTACAAATGTATTATTAGCATTCACTTGGAATCTGTCAATCCCGACTCAGCTCACACCGTAACGTCAGTATTACTTTATATCATCAGTATTATTATTATTTTCTACAACGGAGCAGACAATTATCTGAATAGATTTAAAGTGGTGAACTCTCAACATCTGGGCATCCAGGCAGATTAAATCAAATAGAGAATTCCTCACAACTTACATTAGGTTCACATTTGAATACGCGGCCATATGACCGGCATTATTACCATTGAACTTGAGGCGGCACGTCCTTCTCTATTTTCCTGAAATCTGTTGACTTTGGAGAATGTTTTAAACATTTTCCTTTTTTAAATTTGAAACTAAACAGTAATTTTCTGTATTTCATTATGATATCAAGCTCTGGAAGGTCCAAACCTCTCTCTCACTGCAAACACACAGAAACTCTTAAACTTCTAAAACTTTGGGGAGGTCTTTCACCATGAAAACCAAACAATGAAGCCAGCATGACCCAGTCCACCATGGGCCAAATTAGATTTTACATTTTGGGCGGAGAGAACTGAAAACGTCATGTTAGGCAATTCAATACACACAATATACACATTATAGAAAAGGTCATATCTAAATCTGGCTATCAAATCTCATTTGCTACAATCACTGTTGATAGGACAACATACAAACAGATGGCTAATGAATATTTGACATTTTTTCTTGTATAGCAAATAAAAAATTGTAAAAGTTTAAATTTGGGCAAAATTGAACGTGTTACTGCCATCAATGTTTTCTGTTCAATCTCAAACACACTGGGTACTGGGTGCACCCCCCCCCCCCCCCCTGCACTCTCCCACTTTGAATTATTACCATTGTTAAATCTGTCTCTCTGCTGCTTTGCTCCATATAAAGGTCAGAGGTCAGGGTCATGCACGCAGTGCCAGTCCTGAAACAAGCAGGGAATCAGTGTTTGGCTAAATACCATCAAAGAAGTTTTCCTTAGTCTCCCTAATAAACAGGATTATGAGAATAAATCACACAGAGAAGGAGCTTGTGTTACTGTATACTGAAGGTGGCAGGTCTTTTGCAATTTGCATTCTTGAGTATGTTTGAAGTTGCATGCTTGTACTGTATATAAACATATGCATGCTTGCGTGCATGTGCACAGTTTTCCCCCCCTTATGTCTGCCACCTCGTCTCTCTGCCTCCTTTTCCAGTAACCGTGCGGTTTCCTTGGGGTTGGATGCACCAGACAACCAAAAAGCCCACACGACTGAAACTTTATTGGTGCTAAACACCCACCAGTGACAATTATCCAACCCACCAGCAGGAAGTAACGCTCCGCAATCTGTCAAACACAAGACCTGGAGACCATTTACTGTAAAACATCTGAGGTTATTGGAAACAGGGAGCGCCAGACACATGCTGCCCAAATGACAAGGATTATTAATTACGTAAGAAGTACGTCAGAGGCTATGTGAAGCTGAGTCTCTGATCAGCTAGTGTGTTTGTTGTGGCTCAGTGAAAAGGAAATTGTTTGATTACAGCGCTGAATATCCTTATCCGGATCAATCAGAACTGGATCACAGGTGGTGGGAAAACTATTGTAGACTTTTTGACTGTTGCCTTAAACTCCACATCCTCAACATGAATTAAAGACTTTCAATATGTTTTAACTTCCACAGCATGCTGAAACAAAGAAAAACAGTTTTTGCTCATTTTCTAAACACTTTGAATTGTTTTTATTCTTCATGGAAAAGGAGCTACGGCAAAACGGTTAAAAAACAACAACATTGTTTTAATGTAGCCAATTGAATCTGAGAACTAATAAACAGACGAGTAACAACTTAAAGAACGTAACGTAGTGTAATGAACACAAATACTTCCATAAAGAGTACTAAGGGTGAGTGACAATCACGTGAATTATAATCATATTCACCGTGGTAACAAGATCTCAACCCAGCTGAACCACGAAATATAGATTTTGTTGCATCATGAGATAGTGTTCATCCCTACAGAGTAATTTGTCACCCATCTCTCTTGTCCTGTAAGCTTGTGTTTGAACAGAGCAGGAGTTGGTTGTACCTGAATGCAGCGAGGTACTCAGCATCTCCCATCGGTGGGTCCAGTCCTCCGGTCCACGCCACATTCACGTTGAAGCCCTCACCGGCTCCAGAACCGACCTAAACCCAAAGCTTTACTTAGTTGGATTTAATTCTTGTGGTACTATTGGATACAAAGTGTCCTGGGTGTCACTCACCTCCGCTGGCGACCCACTGCCAGGAAAGAAGTTGCCATCGTCATAGCGATGAAGCGAGATGTAGAGCACGCTGGAGTCGCTGTAAAAGATCTCCTGGGTGCCATTACCATGGTGAACATCCTGACCAGGCAATGAATTATTAATAGAATAATTAGAAGATCCACAGGAAATAAATTCACAGATATGCTCTGAGGACAAACAAGTATGACAGGAGTCTCACAGTGGCTCCTTATTTATATAAACATCAGCAGTAGTATGAGTCCAGAGTCAATACGACATCTTACCCAGTCAACAATGAGGATCTTGCTGACGCTGAGCTTGTGTTGGAGCTGCTTAGCAGCGATGGCCACAGAGTTGAAGTAACAGAAACCCCTAATAGACACATACAGAGTGTGAAGTTTAAAGACAGAAGACTTTAATAGAAAATAAAAAAAACACTGAATGTCTCTTAGTATAGGCATGTAACATCAGGAGGCATCTGACTGGTCCTAAACTCATCCTGCAGCATGAAAATGACTCCAAACACACATCCGGAGTATTGAAGAACTAGCTTCACTGACAAAAACCGGCGTGGAATCCTGTAACAGATGGTATTGCCCAACATAGACCTGATCACAACCAGCCTGCATCGACAGAAGAAATGTAGCAAGCTCTTTAATGTGCTTGAAACAATCTGCAGTATGTGTACCGGGGGAGAAGGTGATGTTTTAATGTTAAAATGTTTTTCCATCCTCCCCAAGAACAGTATTCGTTAAAATATTTTTTGGAAAACATATTTACTTTACTTTTCTTAAAGACCTCACATTTGTGCAGTACTTCATGCCAAAAATGTAAAACAGAGAACAATACAGTGGCTGTACAGGATTATCTTCAGGATAGATGAGTACAAAAAAAACAAAAAAACAACACGAATTCAAAAAACACTATCTTCTGAATTTTGTCCACTTTGTCTTCCTCCACAGAGAAGCTGCTGACAGTACAGTACGAATAGGAAAACTAACTGTGGTCGGGCTGAGCATCTGCCACACACACACACACACACACACACACACACACACACACACACACACACACACACACTTACATTGGGTTGGAGGGATCTGCGTGATGCCCCGGTGGTCTGACCACAGCAAAGCCATTCTGTGTAGAAGAGGAAGATGCCGTTAGTGTTTCACTGAATGTGATGAGCTAAGTGTAAAGTTAAGAAAATACAATCCTTCTACTTTACTGGTTTTTATGATGTACGGGAATGTAAAAGATTAAGAGCACATGAATGAAGAAACCTCCCGCTTACTTGCACAATCCCCCTGCCAAAATTCACAATGTATCTTTTTGAGGTTGACTGAAAGGTCTCTAACAGAAAGAGTGGCTGTTTCCTGCTTTGCATGAAGTTTGCTTCCATCAGTGTTCCTTGTGTTTATAGATGTACAGTAGGTTTCCATTCTTCCATTTAAATAACCCTGAATCCCTGCATTGATTTGGTTTGAAGCTCAATCTCAGTTTTTATAAACCAGTGAGGTGAATCTGGTCAACCATTGTGAATCATTGTTATTATCCCACATGACAATACTAAAAGCGTAACAGAAGAAATTTCATGAACACACCAGATGATTATATGTTCTGGCAATGTTTGACCACAACAGAGGCTTTTTGTGATACTTCTTATGTTGCCTTGTAAATTAGTATGTATAGTATACACTGCCTACAACATGTATAGTTTCTGGAATGGAGGTACTGGAGTGGTTCCACTGTGGTTGTGGTGCAGTGCAGCGGTGATTTCTGTTTGCTATTTTGGGGTTTTGTTGGAGGTCAAAACCTTTTGGATTAAACTTGCCAGCCACAAAATTCTTTTTACTAATGTTTACATTTGACCATTTAGAATAACAAAAAAAGAGAATCATTTCATGTTTATTTCTGGACTTTTAACAATTGCAAAGAGGAAAGGAAGAAAATTGAGCCCACCGTGAGACAGGAAAATTCTTCCTTCAAACTCATTCATCTTTTAAGTGGTTAGAGTCCTTAGGCAGGGGAGGAACTTTGATTTGCCTGAAGTTGATGTTTCTCTCTGACCTTTAACGTATAGGAACAACCACTCCAAAAAGAAGCTACCAGCTCCAAAGTTACAAAGCTGTTGTTTATTGTGTAAGTTTTGACTTACTGACATCATGATAGCCATACCTTCTAATATTATAACTATATAGTAACCTTTATTACATCCATCATTATTGCTGACATACGAGGTGTGATCAAAAAATGTATTCTTGTTGGGCATGAATAGTATGCAGCACAGCAATGCACATGTAGCAATGAGGAAGCAAGAACTTTCGAGTAAGTTACATTCAAGTTTTTGTAGCGTTTGCGTTGCTTGATAAAAATCAGCACCTCTGCTATATGTTTTTTTTTGACTAGCAGTAAAAGTGCATTTGCAATTTCAACATGGAGTTGAAACTTGAGCAGAGAGTGCACATCAAATTTGATGGATGAGATGAAGGATGAGAAATTTTTGATGTTGACGAACCTAAGTGCCATCGCGTCACAGTTCGAGACGTTTGCACTGACTGTTTTCCCTCAGACGCGTCAGAACGTCACAGTAGAACTCGGTGTTGATTCCTGAACTGATGAGCCTTTCTCGTTCTTGGACAGTGACGTTCTGACACTCTTAAACAGGAATGTCATTCAAAACACCTCGCCCGCCTCATTGCTTCATTGACAAAGGCTTTCCGAAGCATTTCAAGGGTATCCGTTACCAATTCCAGAGTTTGACACACCAGACTTTGACTACATAGCAGTTTTGTTAATGCCTCAGTTGTCATGATGACTACTAAGGCAGGTGATCTAAACTAAAGCTGCAAAAGAAAAGGAATTAAAACTTGGGAGTTGAGACAACGAAATCTATTCACTTCCTCATTTCTAACCTTGTGTGACCTGGGGAAAATTACGTTTGTGTTCCTCTTGTGTCTGAGTCTTTGACACTGTACCACGTCAAGTATTGAACGACTGCAGCGTTTAGCTTCTTACCTTTAGCTCTCCTTTGCCCACTCTGAACGACAGCTCAACGACGCTGCCTGCCGCCATGCGTGACGCCGTGGAGGTGTGCGACTCATTCCAGATGGTGTCATTATCAACCTGTCAATCAAAAGACGAATGATGAAGAGAATTAAAACAAACATATCCACACTTACACATAAATGTGATATTATCTTTTATTTTTATTGCTCAGTAAATCCTGGCTATCTCGAAAACAAACTCTGTGAAAGAAAACTTTCTTGCATGGATGTTACTAAAGAGAAAAAAATGTCACTTAAATGCCAGATCCATATTTGCCAGTAATTTTTCTTTCCATTCTGTTTTTTTCTGTCCTCTGTTTGTTCACAAACTGGCATGGCTGTCCATCTGGCTCGGACAATGAAATCCGAGGCATTTCTTTCATCCCTGGTCACGGACATGTTGTTCTCATTAGTCTGACTTGTCATGGTTCGACACGGACTGTCAGGCGAACGTTAGCATCGGGCCGAGCCAGCTCTCTTTCCCTCTTTATTATCCTTTCTTTATTTCTGTCTTTCTTGTCATTTTCTTGCGCTTGTCTTTGTTGCTTTTCTTTGAAACAGTATCATCTTTCATCAGTGCAGTGATTGTGGTGGATTGTGGTGCATTCATTAAGAGCTTTAGGAGAATTAGGAACACAAATAGAGATGCGTGTTTGCTCTTACCCCGACACCACCGCATGGCAACATCACAAACATCCTTTGAGAGAGGATTCCTGAAACAATAGAAACACAAACCTTCATTTATTTAAAAAAATATGTACACATAACAAGTTTTTCTTATGTTTGTTAGAATAATAAAAAATTTCTATTAGGGCTAATAGAAAAACAAAAAGCTACTGTGATTACTTTGAATAACCTGCCTACAATTAAATTATTTAGACCATGAGAGAACTCTTGTTATGCGGCTGTATGTAGCTCCATCACAAATTTACAATATCTTCTTAATTTAATTAACATAATTCGAGGACAAAACTACTGTCAGAATTGTAAAACAATTGGAGCACTGGTTTTATTGTTCTTCCTGATCACTTTTAATCCGGATCACTGGATATCCTTTTCAAATCACGATTCGGCTCAGAAAAAATAGTTTTATAAATCCGTCAGTCGGAGAAGTGGCATACCGGCCAGTTTACGGTTGTCCAGTTTGAGTCTGTTCAGCGGGTTGGTGCCGTACAGCAACACATGGCGCTCTGTATGGACGGACTGCAGCTCCTCCAGAGTGGCTTTACGACCCCGAATACTCTGTATGGGGATATAACATCTCTTTAAATATTTCTATATGGAATATTTTAGGCAGAAAGAGACAAAACACACCTACATTGCAGCCTTGAGGGCCAGGAACAGGACATCATGTTAGAAATCATATACATATGGATAATTTATACAGTGTCTTAGCAAATTTTGCACCTCCCTAACAACATTACTGATGCAGTATCATGTGTGTGTGTTGCGTGTTGTACCTCACACTGTCCCCTCAGTCCTCTCTCCTGTAGTCGGGACCAGATGCTCTGTATCCTCCCAGCATGCTCTGGGTGACTGCTGTTATCTCCACACGTACATTGGTGCTTTAGCATTTGCGAGTCATACACTAGGCCTGCACACACACACACACACACACACACACACACACACA
The DNA here is from genome assembly GCF_022577435.1 of Embiotoca jacksoni. NCBI lineage: Eukaryota > Metazoa > Chordata > Actinopteri > Embiotocidae > Embiotoca > Embiotoca jacksoni. The sequence continues at coordinate 4,260,064 of NW_027185447.1, read as the reverse complement.
CACACACACACACACACACAAAATAATTTACATCAACATTTTATACAAATTATGCAGCTGGACACGGATTTATTTTTCATATGTTTATAATCAACATATTTATGGCATTTGGGGTTTTATTGCCACTTATATCTGCTTTATAACTTTCCAAGACAGAAACATTTCTATGTTGGTAGGTTTCTATTTTGTTTTACAGTTCTTCGGTCCTTCAAGAGGCCTGAGAAGGACAGGGACAGAAAATTAAAATCATTTCTTTAATTTGCTTCATATTAGACAAGTATTAGACTAACACCTACAAAGTTTTTTTCAGACTTTAATTGCTTATGATCCCAAGGACTGAAATTTTTGGAATAATGTGGATTAACAAATGCTCTGTCACTGCCAACCCAGTTCTACCTCGAAAATAATGTTTTTTGGCCCTCAATAGACATTTTGAGAAATCAGTTTATCCGCTTAATAGCTGAGAGATAGATGAGAAGATTTGTACCACTCTTTTGACTGTGCACTAGCTAGAAACAACAAGCAATCATCTTAGCTTAGCTTAGTTTAGCATACAGGTGAAAAGCAGTAAGGGGACAGCTACTCAAGTTTCATCTAATGTTTAAAAATCTGCCGATCAGCAATTTGTGGTTTCATCAAGAGAAATGATTACTGGGTAAGACCAGCGAGTTTATGGAGTACAGTGGACACCCGCAACATAAGAGTGACACCAATTATCTCATCTAACGCTCAACAACAAGGCAAATAAGCCTATTCCCCAGAATGTTAAATTCCATCCATCCATCCATTATCTATACCCGCTTTATCCTGAACAGGGTCACGGGGGGCTGCAGCCTATCCCACCTCACTTTGGGCGAAGGCAGGGTTCACCCTGGACAGATCGCCAGTCCATCACAGGGCCAAGAATGTTAAATTACAATGTTTAAATTATACAGTTTTATACTTGCCTTTAACCAAACTACAGAGTATTTTTGCAAATACAGCTTTAATTGTACTGTGAATTTGCTCTTTTGTTTCTAAGTTTCTTCTTTATTTATTGTTCACATTTTAAAATCATCCTTCCGTGACGTACCCTTCAGATGGACAGTAATTCCTGTCGTATCCGAGACATTTACCACTGCTGGTCAGCACATGGTGCTCCTGTTGCTGCTGTGAGTTTATGAAATGTATTTCTTTTCCGATAGGATGAATATTTCTGGGGGTAGTTTATGAATTATGGAATGAGACTATGGAGGTTGCGATTAGTGTCATAACGCCTGAGCCACCAACTCACCCAGTATTTGAAATGTAGTTCCGAAAATTATAATACTGTTAAAGCATGTGTGACTCACCCGTGGTGAAGCGCGGCTTGCTGCTGGAGTCCTGTGCGGCCAGGCTCAGGGGTTTCTCAGGCAGGGTGAGAGAGGTGGAGGCTGGGGAAGACTGTGTACGTGACAGCGGCCGATGGACACCCAAACCACTCCCGACCCCGGCACCGCTGCTGACGCGTAACATGGGCACTGCCAGGGTCTCCATTTGTCGATGCAGCTGTTGAAGCTGCTTCTGCTGTTCCCATAGCAACGACTAGTGGCAGTGACACATATGGAGAGTCATATTAAGTCATATTAAGTCATATATATATATATATATATATATATATACATAGTAGACATCATATTATTGTTCAATATTATGAAGACAAAAGAAGACAAAGTTACATGTTAGAAACTCTGGAGCAGAAACATTTAGCTGCATTGTCATCCATATGGTACGCAGCTGTACAACTTTCTATCGAAGTGATGCATTTTTATCCTGATTTTATGTGATGGAAGTCACAGAACCCGCTCCAGCAGCCTAATATCAATAAAATCTGAGATTGTTTCATTTTTCCATTCTGACCTGATCCGTACCATGAAGAACAATGTAGATCAGTCAGTGTCAAGTATACTGCTAAATCTGGAAGCCATTTTTTTACTCTTTTTTAAAAAATTTCTTTTAACTTTTCCTTTAACCGGACCTGACTCCTGACAATGTGGTTTGTCTGATCAGTGACTGACAAATTCTCTGAACGAATAATAGCTCAGCTTACAGTACATGCACCCTGTCATCATAACGTTCTGAAATAACCACTTTGTTGTAATGAGTACTTGTTAAACCACAAAACCCTGCAATAGCAACTAGGATCATATCAGTGCAAGAGTTAGGACGCCATCTACCGGACTGTTGGATGAAGAACAGTCCTGTTGTATTACATCAACCTGCTTTTTTGTGCGTGTGAGTGTGTATTTGTGTCTTAAATTACCTGGTTGAGTATGAGTGCATGTTGCAGGTTTATTTGCTCTTCATGGGTCTTGGATGCTGTTGGCTCCGCCTCCCTCAGAGACTCCGCCCTCACTCTGCTGTGATAGGTCGGCTCCGTGGGTGATGACCCACCACCTTCCTCTGAGTCCATATCCTCAGAAGGGATCTGATGCAGTCTGGGCTTCTCGCTGGGCTTGGACATCAGCTGAACATGGACATACACACACATTCAAACTTTATTAGACAGTAAACAATTTTGCAAAACGCAGATAAATATAAGTCCACTATCACAAAAATCGGATTCAGATGAAAGCATGATGGAGTAAAACTTGTAGAAAAAATACAGACAGAGGAATTGAGAAGCACCTCAGCACATTGTTGATCTAGTGCTGATGTTTCTCATGAGATGTAACAGTAACCTACAACTTACACATTTTTTCGGACAATATTGAACCGAGACGAGGTGCACTTAACAAGTGAGGGTAAGATGAGTGTAAATTTGAGGTGCTTAGTGAAAAACCTGCCTTTGAGGTCATAATTAGCAAAAGCTGGTGAAGCTTGATGTCAGAGAAAAGACATCTCTATGCAAAAATTTAGCAGCGTTTCAATGTTTAAACTGTAGTGTCAAGATCTAAGATTGTTGATCCACTTTGGGATTGTTGTGGTAAGAAGGTTAACTACAAGAATCTCAAGAAAGCTTTGAATATCAGTAGTAGTTCCACATTTAAGCAAGACTTTTCAAAATTCTATGTCCAAATCTCACCCCACTTCCAGCATCAATCAGAAATAAGGGAGTCACACGTATGAGCGCAAAAGACCAACATGGAAACGCTTTTACTGAGGATTTTTACTAATACAGATCAGAGTGTAGTGATACCTTGCCCAGGTAAGTCTGCTGTTTGAGCCTCTCCAGTAGCTGTGTGTTGTGCTGTTGTTGGAGCAGATGTGTGTGAAGGGCGCGGGGGCTCTGGGGAAGTGGCTCAGAGCGCGTTCTGCTCAGCGGCTTGTGAGGATGAGCGCCTCCCGGAGACAGGTGGTCTAACTGGGGCGCAAACTGTAGCGGAACAGAGTCGAGGCCTGGAACTGGTGGGAGAAATGGGTCAAAAGAGGAGCAAAAGAAATGCGATATGTGGGCAAAGAAATGTGCAGACACATTATGCTTAAACACAAATAAATATAAATAAATGCAAATTTAAATGCAAATTTCCCTGAGCTGCATTGTACACTGATTTGTATTGTTTTGTATGTGTAAGATGGTGTAAAGTTATTTATTGCATTGACTAAATATAAAAGCCACTAAAATGAAAGAAAAATATATGGTGGTGGATGAAAAGAATTTCAATGTACCAATGACAAAGTAATTTACTTGCAGATGTAAAAAAGAAGTATGTTCTCAATGTCGCCACTGGATGGTGCTCTGACATTTCAGACGATACCGTCACAAAACCACTGCTTTACAAAGTGGCTTCAAGTTGTTGAAAGTACTGCATATGGGTTAATTTGCCAACTTCTTTTAACATCCTAAATCGTGGCGATTTTAGCCCCATAGTATGCCTGAGTGCACATATAGTGATACAAGTATGTGTCCGTGTGTGTGGATCTCACCAGTTAGTAGTGGAGTGTGTACCAGTCCAGAGGGCTCCAGGATGATGACAGGCAAGTGAGGGTTCATCCCGGCCTGATCCTCTCTGCTGAGGGGGAGAAAGACTGGCGAGCCTCCGGCGGTAACCACGGGAACCCGGCCGACCTTCAGAGAGGACAGCTCTACTTCAGCCTGCACACAGTTCAACAACTTTGTAGCTGAAGAAAACACGCTATCTGACATTAAGCAATGATAATAAATTATATTTAGTGTGGCGACAGAAGTTGATCTGTTTTCATGACACAAAATGATTTAAGTTTTGATGATAAAAACTCTCAAGCTACTTACATTTCACAAGTATTAATGTCATAGTGAAACAGCATTTTTAAGAACAATGCCTCCTTTATTTGATGTGCATTCATTCAGTTGACTGAGATTTTCCAGTCATGGTGACGCAAACTTTTAAAGGTCCCATATTTTACAGTTTTCTGGTGTTTTATATTCAGTCTTGAAATCCATAAGATATTTTTGTGTACTAACAAGTACTAAATATCCTCTCAATTTAGTTTAAATCTCCTCTCTTAAGCTTCATGCTGGAGCTCTACCAAGAACAGGCTGGACACATAACAAGAGCGTGAGTTTGTGATATCACAAACTACAGAAGTCCAAAATGGAACATCCAAACAGCGTGGTTGCTGAATACAGGCTGTGCTGTGTACATATCTCTGTGGACTGAGCATTTTGACTCTTTCACAGTATTTAAATGGCACATTGACCTAATTTATAATCAAAAAGAAATGGAGATCTGAATGTATACAATTTGGGACTTTTAAGGTTAAGTTTTACACTCACTGTGTTAAAAAAAAACACAAACTTTTGTGTCAACATAGTCAAATCAGTGTTTACCCTTGAGTTGGCCGGTAGTCCAAGTGTGATGGTGGGCAGAGTGGAGGGACTCTGGATGGTGAAGTTAGCCAGAGTGCCATCTCTGAGCAGCAGCTTCTGGGCCTGGAAATGCCAAACATAATTACTATGAAAAAAATAATACATTTATATTGAAAAATAATTTTGCTCATAACCCATTCACTTTTCTAACCTACATTCTCCACTAAAAATCTTTAATTTTGTTTTATGAGAAAAAGAGAAATTCCATGAAATAAAGACCCCTCCTTGATTTTTGCTAAGCTGTAGAAACACAAATTGTCTTTACTGCGTTCTCTTAATATTTTCTGCCAAAATGTCAGTGTTTACAAAATCTAAATCTACAGTAATGTAAACCAGTATGGTCTGATGAAACCGAAGCTGGTGTTTATCCTGAGGTGTCTTGACACTGGGGAGTAATGAGTCACACATCCACAGCAGGTGTGACAGAGGTTGCTCTGTTGTCTGTGACTTTCTGTGATTAAATGAATTATGTATAAACAGCTGACAAGCAGTGTTCCCACACTCTTGTGTCATGGATTTAAACATTTAATCATTACTCAGCATCTCGCCAAAGCCAATGTACATGAAACTTTTTTTTTTTTTTTTTCAATCAAAGCTTGTGATTAGTTGTTTAAAATTTCAATGTTTTTCTATCTCTAAGGCAAAACATTTTTGTTTTTCAACTTTGGTCTTTTCAAATCTTTCTCTCTATCTATCCAACTTCATCATGATTTCTTAACTACTATAACGTATTTGCCCAAACCAGTTTTCTATCAAAGAGGTTACGTCTCAAAACGTCGACACACATCGACTAGTATGATGTTAAAAATTGCGTATTTTACTTTCTTTCTCTAATCTTATATGAGATTGTTGTTTCGGGTAGTTTTCCTTTATAAGTAGTCACAATGGACACAATGCATTTGTGTGTTTCTTTGCTGACCTCATGCGAGAGACCGCCTGCAGATGGCAGCAGCCCGTTCTCATTGGGCAGACTGTCATTCGGAGAGCTGCAGCCAGAGACTGGAGTGCTGCTGCTGCTTGGAGACGAGTCTGGGGAAAGACAGGCAGTGGGGGAGTTTATATATGATTATGCATCTTGATTATATTCTAATTACACTACATGTTATCACACAAGTAAGAATAAAATCCTCCGTTTGATTCACTGAAATAATCAAAGATTAAAGCAACAATAATGCATTACTATTATGTTGTGTTTTGCGTTAGTGTGTGTGTCAGGTTACCCAGCGCGTCGGGTACTCTGTGTTTGATAGTGGGCGGGGCACTCTCTTTGCGGGTGAGCGGACTCTTGCGGGTGTTGAGGTGTTTCTTCAGCTTGTGTTTGACCTTCAGATTGGGTTCAGATGCTGACAAATTGGAGCAACATGAGGAGTGTTACTTATTGTGATTATGTAAAAAAAAAAAAAAAAAACTCCTGCTGTTGCTGACCATTATAATCCAACAAGAAACTTGTTTGCAGGTAATGAAATCTTGCTGTTCACAGCAAACATTTTAACATTTCGTAGCAGAAAAGCGCAAGTGCAACTAATAACATTAACAATCTCAAATGAAAAAAATCCTATGAATGGACATTAGGTATTACAACATGAAAAAGGTTGTCTTTTAAAGGGATTGAAAGGTATTAGAGACAGACTTACTGATCATAGTAAATGTAAGTGGGCAAAATACATGACTAGCTTTGAAGAAAAGTCTGTTTATCTACTGTAAGTAGTTTCAAATCAAATTCATAAAAGGTTACATAGTGCAACACTGCAGATGAATGTAAATATGATTACTGTTGCATAAAGTAGTGAGTGAAAAGAAATCCGTAGACCATAAAAACAAACAAAAAAATGCTCTCCTCTGAAGTCACATTGGAGGAAAAAGTTGCATGTAAGCTATTCAGCAATTGTCTTTGGATTTTCACAACATGATGTAATTTATCACAGTATCTTGAATTTACAACCTCATCATATTTGTCCTGAACATTACAGCTTCGTAAAGCCAAAATGTGCGGTGGGTGTCCGATGTTTTACCTGCTCTGCGCAGCGGCGTCCCTTCTGACCCGTCTGACGGAGGCTGTGACGGAGATGAAACGACAGACTGAGAGGACACACTCGGGTCTGGGACAAGATTTCTGTGAAAACACAACACACAAAAACAAATATATGTTCAACCACCCGGGTAAATAATCATATCGGACATGTTTGAACTTTAGATTTTAGAGTTGTGTGCACGTTGTGTCACCTGTATGGTACGGGAGGTGCAGTCAGAGAGTTAGTTCTCTCCAGCGCCGCCTGTTTCTGCTTCTTAAGAATCACCTCCTGGAGTTTCTGCTTCACGAGGGAACTCGCCACTGCACCTGTCAATCAACAACACTAGCCAGTCAAAAACACAGAAGGACTAACTACAACAGCATGAAAGGAGAACCAAGAAAAATCCCAGCCAAAAATGTATTCATATTTGTCCCGGACATAATCAGTGACTAATACTAAAACATGTCATAAAGGCAACTAGACAATTCTGTGGGGAATTTCTGCAAATATGTATGACATGCATACATGCATGGATGCATTTGTATGTGAGGTCATTTGTTTGCTTCTATTTCTGCGTGTGTGTGCGCACAGAGGTGACAGCAGGTGCTAGGAGTGATCGAGTCAATATTGACCCAGTGACTTTATGTGCCCAGACCCACAACTATATTTAACTCCAGTGTTGGACCTCCACTTGTCAGGTTATATTTAGTTCTCATTTCAAAGCAAACACCTTTGAAAGTGGAGTAACACTGCTCAACACGGATGAATAGGGTTTCTTTGCAGGGACTTTCCTCTCTGACCACGATCGGCACTCTGGGCCATAATTATTTTTAAAGACGAGGAAATGGTTTTATATAAAGCTCAGCAAAAAAATGACGTTAAATGTTAATTGAAACTTGTAGTAACATGTCAGAGAAGGTGACGTTTCATTTTGGTGTTTGTGTGTGTGTGGACTCACTTTGTTGACTCTTGTCTTTGTGTTTTAGCTGCTGCAGCTCCTGTTGTTTCTCATGGTGCTCCTGCTCTCGCCTCCTCTGTTCCATATTAAACTACGTCACAAACACACACATATTTATATCATATCAACATAACGCAAATGGTCACAGAAGATCGGTGTGTAAGAAAATACAAACTGCATTTAATCTTTACAGAGATGATATGTTTGTATTCTTTACCCGGATTTGCTGGTGCAGTTGTTGTTGGGAGAAGGAGGTGCGGGGTTGTGGGGAGAACGGGGAGAGGAGTAAAGGCGGGTGCAGCGGGGTGAGGAGCGCCGTGTCCGAACCAGGGCGCATCCCCCGCTCTCCCACCCTGAGGTCCATGGGAAACAAGGTGGCGCACGACACCGGCACTGCCACCGAGGAGTCTGGGAAAAGAGAGGTGATGAAGGGAGAGAGAGGAGAGGACAGGAGAGGGGTGTAAATTTACTTCATCCCAACATCCCAACGGCTCTATGGGAAGTCCAAAGCAAAATGAAATGTTTGGGGGATGACATGTAAAAAGTAAAACTATGCTTTCATGTGACAGATTCTTTGCAGATGTAAACCGCATTGCAAAAATCACCATGAACATTCAGTTTCACATAAAGTCAGCTATTTGACATCATACATTTACTGTACTAATCTGGTTTACATGAAGGAAAGAAAACCATATTTTCAATTTGAAACTTTCAGATGTTTGTTAGTTAAGTAAACAATTTTTTTTACTAAATTCACAATTTCTCAATGAAAAATCAATTCACTGTTATGGCCATAACATTTCCTAAAATGAGCACAGAAATTAACCATGTTAAAATAGCCAATGGGAATTTCTGTTATTTGTATTTTCTGTCGGCCTATGTGGTGCAAAATGTAAATTGTGTATATTATGTCTTAAACTCTTACGACGCTAAACCTTCCGAGTGTGACTTAACTACTCCGGCTGCTTATAATAGTGTATTAGATGGTCTGTCATACAGTTAAAAAGCATCCATAACTAGGAGTGTTGTTTCCTTACTAAGATAATTTAGTCGGGTAAAAAGGACGAGAGTTAGTCTCTTCAGCAACCACCCCAAGGAGCCCCATCCAGGATACTGAACCCCAAAAGAGAGGAAAAAAAACCTAAACTAAATGACTTGGTTTTATGCACAGACACTGGGTGGAAATCAACTTTGAGCATTTTTCACACCTGAATGTCTGGACTGAAGTTCATTTTTTTTGTTAAATTCTACACATTTGATTCAGCTAATTTTGGTTTTGCATTGCGATTCTGTGACACTGATTGATTTGTTTATGGGCGTGCGTCTGACATCAGCGTGTTGTCATCTTTTTCCATTTAAATGGAGGAAAATTTATAAACAGATTTATCTTGTTGCCACAACACTACTATTATTATGAGATTACTATTAGTAACCTATTTTTTCACTCAGAAAATAATAAAGTTTTGTCATATTTATGCATTTTTCCAAAGTCGAGTTTTGATATCTCTTTATTGGACCAAATTACAATTAAATGCTTTGTCTCCTCCTCTCTTCGTGTGCTACCAGTACTCATTTTTATTTTCATTCCGGTTCTTTTCCATCTTTCTATTTTGTATCTCGTTGTGTTTTTGCCTGCCTCAACTTTCTGTGATTGCTCCAAAAGTCCGAACCATCCAAAAAGTGTTTTCACACTGTAAACAAGGTGGTTTCAGTCCGGTTCAAACGGAACCACGGTTCGGTAACCATAGTTCCGTTTGAACCGGACGGAGACCACCTCCTTTGGTCTGACCAAATTTTGATCCTGTGGTTCGGACCATTGTTCGAGGCGCCTTTCACACCTGCTATGTTGGTTTGGAACAAACTGAAAAGTTCAGAAGTCCAGACCAAACAAACAATGTCAGTGTGAAAGCACCTTCAGTGCATTTATATCAGCTGCATAGTTTATTGTATCTCATCCTGCATCTAAAAAAAACACATACAGTGAATAAAATATTAAGCTTGTTTTTGTCTGCCCAATATGAAGACACACACAAACAGACACACACACACGGATTTCCATGCTCTTTGCATGCTGTTGGGGCTATTTGCATTGCATGGCTGAGTCAATGGGAAATATTGCCTCATCCGGTGCTAAAAACAGGATCCAGGAAGGGAACAGCTTGGGAAAAGGCTGGGGGTGGTTTCTGTCTATGACACACATGCGCGCGCGCACACACACACACACACACACACACACACACACACACACACACACACACACACACACACACACACACACATGGCACCAAAAAATGCAGAGTGACTCACATTAACACAGAAACACAGCTGTAAGCACATACAGACATTCACATGCATGTTAGCACACACTTACAAAAACACACATTCCCAACAAGCTTTCAGAGCGCATATAGACACGTAATGTCAATTTTCACACCTTTACAAGTGGCACACTCATACACAGCTGCACGCACAAACAGGCTGGAGCAACACCTATCGCAGAAACCCAAAATTTAAACACACATATCCACAGAGCAGGCGGCCTTGAAATAACTTCATGTGACATCATCTGTGTGCTGCTGCGCCTGGCGCTCAGATGTCAGGCCGCAGTGTGTGAAGTAAATGTCACTCACAGAGAGACTCGGCCCGACGCCAACAACAGCACTGGAAATGGGTGAAAGGGAATAGAATAGAACAGACGGGTATGTTGCTGGTGTTGTTCCTACAAGCTGACGTTTGTGCGCACACACACACACACACACACACACACACACACACACACACACACACACTGGGATCCTCACCACTTACTGTGGTCTCATTAGAATCTCTATTTGGGTTAATGTGATATAGTAATGTGTGTGTGTGTGTGTGTGTGTGTGTGTGTGTGTGTGTGTGTGTGTGTGTGTGTGTGTGTGTGTGTGTGTGTATGTGTGTGTGTGTGTGTGTGTGTGTGTGTGTGTGTGTTGCCAAGCGATTTCTGTTATTCCAGCCATGGTCGGCATTCAGACTGTCTCTCTGCATTTGTAGCTCCTAATATGGAGGAGGAGTACTGACACTGCGCATAGACAGACAGACACACACACACACACACACACACACACACACACACACACACACACACACACACACACACACACACACTGCACATATTCTTTGGAATGACAGCAAGGAATAACAAGGTTATTATTCTGAGAAAAAGGCGAGGAGAACATGCTTATACAAGGAAACAAAGGCTGCTACAGTACACACACACACACACACACACACACACACACACACACACACACACACACACACACACACACGCGCGCACACACACACACACACACACACACACACACACACACACACACTACAGTCTGGAACACCAGTGTCTCTTACTTTCCCTGCCTCCGATGGGTTATAAATAGCAAACACACACTTGCTGTTGTTGATTTTATACTTTGGAGGTAATTTAGAGTATTCTGAGAGCAAAGAGAGCCCAACCACTTCTTCATGGTGTCATTATCACTGACAATTTTAGTTTAGAAAATTCGCAGCAGTGCCAAATGTTGCTAAACTTGTTTATGATTTTAAAGAAGCGTTGGTATAAAACCACTTAGCAAAAGAAATCAATCGTTCTCAAAGGACAGCGAAGTAAAGTGGCTTTTATTGACGTTTAACTCCCTGATTTTCTGTCTTTGCAAATAGTGATCATGTTATTAGACACATTTCCCAATTGATTCCTGCTAACTCAAACCTTTAAAGAGTGTACTGATCATTTACTGTTATTACTAACTGTAATCAATATTTATCTATTTTAAATAATTAAGAACATTTGAAGCCCTTCGTTGGTTACTCCATGTTTAGCGATACTTCCGCAGTGCTTGAAAAAGTGACCTTCCCTTTCTAAATAATAAAAACTAATCCCTTTAACTCTGCTACCCAGTGGATACATAATGTATTTTAGCATGAATGGAAATAACACAGCTTCCATGTAGAGAACATGACTTTAAGTCTCAAAAACATTTCGTGATTTTGTCTCTAAACTTCTGCAACCACATTTAATCCATCCACAGTCTCTCTCCTGGGCCTCTCCAAGTACTATGAGTGTTTTTAGTTCTCTTAAAAGCTGATATTATATTACAGTTCATTACATCTGCGTGTTGTACTCAGAGAAGAAAAACTAATCTTTACCGTGGAGTTGTGATTGTATGTTGATTTCATTTAAATAGCACAGTTTTTCTCAGCGAACAGAGCTGGGAAGGCACGCAGTAGAATAACACACAAAGCATGCACATCCAAGTAGAAACATACAATTAAGCGATAGGTCCATTTGGGAGCAGGAGGTAACATGATACGTTTGCTTTGAGACAGCTCAGAACTGTCAGGGAAGTCAAATAACTATTAAGAAAACAGATGCCCTGTTTAAAACTTAATCGGTACTAATACGAGGAGGATTTACAGCAACGTGGTTTTTGTTCTGTTGCTCCTACAGTTCACAAGATTCACCGCACTTCTTTTGGGATTCTCGGCAACAGACTGCAATTTAAACTGCAAAAACTTTAAAACTGCAATTTAATTTAGGTCGAACTGTCCCAGTTCTGTTCATATTTGTTAATCTGTTTGTTTTAGTCTCACACAAAATTTGACAACAACACGTTGGGCTCTAAAAAATTAATTTTGATTATTTTACTGTTAAAATTTACATCATATCAAAACTATTTTTGAACTGCCTGTATAGTTACATAGAGTATATCGTTTTTCGGCAGATTGCCATAAAGGGATTAAGATAAAAGGATGCATGCACATACAGGATATGTTCCATAATGAAGACATGATGTCATCTTTACTAAAACAGAGCGTTGCCCACAGTAGCTGTTCAGGGTGTGTAAACGGGAAAGAACTCCAATATGTTACTGCTGCCAAAATTTTAAGTTATTTGAGATTAAAATGTGTTTTTCTGTTGGATTGAATGACGGCATACAAAACCGCGAGATCCTCTTGAAACAATGGCGATAGACGTTTACTTTGTGCGAGTGTGAGTGTGTGTGGGAGAGTCAAGTGTGTCGTTATGGAAATCACCATGGGTGCAGTATGATACCGTTTGTCTGCTCATAGAAGCAGTTGGGAATGTGCTGATTAATCAAACAGATTAGGTTGGTAGGTAGGCTGCATGTTCTCCATACAGACTAAATTAAATATGTGTGTGTGTGTGTGTGTGTGTGTGTGTGTGTGTGTGTGTGTGTGTGTGTGTGTGTGTGTGTGTGTGTGTAACTGACCGAGCAAGATAAAGAGTCCATCCCACAGCCTGGCATTGTGGGTAATCCCTTCCTCCTGATTCCTCCCCTTTCTATTCATTTATACTGAACTTGGGTACAGCCCAGTCAGGACTGGTTTTACAGGTAAGACAAGGATATACAAAGTTCTCTCTCTGTAATTTCCTCTGTCCCTTTCTCCCTGCACACCGTCTCATGGAGGGAACAGATGTTGAAAAACAAAGAGAGGACAATAACTCCGAGCTGCAGAAACCATGAAAAGAAAACAAAAAAAGAAAAAAAAAATTGGAAAGCTGATGCAAAAAAAGAGGGCGAAAGAAGTGAAAAGACAAGAAAAGCGAGTTGGTCAGCAATCTTTGACAACCTGCAGATAAGTGGAGTGCTTCTCGACAGACAGCTGACAGCCAGCATAGTGCCACTAGTGATAGACACACCGTGCTAAGTCAACAATCAGCGGAGCAGACGCTACCACTTTGTGTCTCATTACACGTCCAAATATAGTTCTTCTCTTCTGACTGTACTGCATGCATGAGTGTGTCTGAATCACACTACACCTTTTAGAGGCAACAGCTTCTTTCAGTAGATAAATGTCATTACGCCAGGGTGTCTGTGAGGCTGTAGGAACACACACAAAAAAAGACTGATGCAAATGAAGGGCCTTTAATGTAGGTAAAAGTCAGAAGCAGAGTTGTTAAATCAGAGGGGGAAAAACCCAAAATAAAAGACACAGATGAGAGAAAAAAAAAAAAGCAATTTTCCTTGACTCTATTCTATTATTCTCTGGAAAGGCATCTGTGTTTTTATAATCTGTGTGTGTGTGTGTGTGTGTGTGTGTGTGTGTGTGTGTGTGTGTGTGTGTGTGTGTGTGTGGGTTGAAAAGATTCTTTGGATGCTGTGAGCACCAAAAGAAATATAACACTTCTCCTGGCACTTCTTTGTATTGTTTATTTGGCTCACTGTGCATAATAAAAAGATCCACATGTGATTTGCTTCCTGGGAGTGTCAGTTCAAATATGACTGCACATACTTGTGACATTTGACAAATCACTGTGTCGTTACTGATCCAAGTTCAGAGCGTGTCTTTTCAGCTCTTTGCCAAAGAAGTCGTTTCCGGTTTCATTTAAAGCAAACGAAGGCACAGCCGGAGCTGCAGGGTGAAGGCTGGATTTTCTTAAGCAAGCGAGATGTCTGACCATATGCAAAACTTTAAATAAGACTCAGCAGTAGCAATTAAGGGGCAGGATGTGCTCTTGAGATCACAGCTTGACAGAATACAGAAATGTTTTTGAGAGGAATTTCTGTCTTCTGGTAAAATATTTGTTGAGTAAATCAGAGAGCTGATATTATACAGCAGCAGTTTAGATCAATACTAGAAATTCGCTGAATAAATGGATACTACATTGTACAGTTGGAATGATTATATTGTTGAAATCTTACTATTCTCACTTCCTTATTGAGCAAACCAAAAATAAATATGCTGAAAGTGCACTTTAAACCTTCCTCTCTAGGCAGTTGTCTCTTTTATTATGGCGGAGCAATACAGATAGGAAATCTCTGGGATGTACTGTTTAATATTGTCTGGAGATTTGCACTTTAATTTACACTTAAATCTGATTTTTTTTTTTACTGGTTAACAAAGATTTTGCCATTTGTGATTTCAACATGAATCTGAACAGAGTGGACAATTTTGTGTCAAAGTCGCAACATCAGCAACAGAGACCCCTGAAATGCATTCGAAAGCCGACGGCAATGTAGCAATGAGCCGTGTGAGGTGTTTGAGTTCATGTGTCCAGAATGGAAAGAACGTCACCGTCCAGGACCGAGGAAGGTGCATGAGGACAGGAGCACAACCAGGTGGGTTTTCTTTGACATTCGTGGGGTTGTGCAATGTGAATTTGTCCCACAGGGTCAGACTGTCAACAGATTTGCTGCAAATGACCTGAACAGTGGACTTGGGCTCCAACATCACGACGAGCTCAAAACATGGAAGTTTCTCAACAACACAATCAACGTTTCCCGCCAACCATACTTCCCAGATTTGGCTCCCTGCGATTTCTTTCTGTTCCCTATAAATTTCAGACAAAATTTGATGTTTCTCTGCTCATTTTTAGGTCCAAGGTGAAATCGCAAATGCATAAGAAGCAGTGGTCAAAAAAACATCTAACTCCACTGCTGACGTAACTTGAAATACTTACTAACAAAGGTTATCTTTTCCACTTGCTGGTGAGAAATCACACACTTGTACATTTTAGAAGTAAGTTTGTACAATAGTATTACAATAGCCTTATTTATGAATAAGTAATATATACTCCTCAAAACCACACCTGATGGAAAGATTCATACGTTCAAACATGTAACGTTTTTTAATTTATCATAAGAAGTTTGTGGGACTAAACCAAAGTTAAAATGTGGTTGCCCTGTGTTAGACATGGCCACTTCAGGGCGTATATTTTGGCAGTCTTCGTCAATATAGGATATGTCAGTTGATATCATTTGTAAGATAATCTCCAAATAGTTATAGACACATAACAAACCTGCAAGTGCTAAACAAACCTAAAACAGCAGCGATACCAAATAAGACAGAGTACAAAAGTTTAAGAGGGGTAAGCATCTGTATTCGTGTGTGTGTGTGTGTGTGTGTGTGTGTGTGTGTGTGTGTGTGTGTGTGTGTGTGTGACAGTAACAAAGGAAGGTTGATGTATAATGCACCATGGTTCCAGTTTCTTTAGTCCTCACTGAGTTTCCATAAACATCCAGCTCTGCAGTCTATTAGTTCAGCGAGCTCTCAAACACATATCTCTTCTGCATTGTGTTGTTGCTGCTGTTCGAACAAGTGTAGCAGCACAGGACACTATCACAGAATTAGAGGGACAGACAGTTGAGAATCTCTTGCTGCCCTTCGATCTCATCGCCAAACTAGGCTGATCATCACAGTTTGCCACATACATGAACACACATCCAAGGAGTTTCATCCTCCTATTCATTCACATCTCATAAATCTCCAGAGAAACACCCGTGTGTGCATGTGCACGCATGGAAACTACAAATAAAGTCAAATGCACATACCCGGGTTTGTCTTGTAAATATCCGGCTATGTGAAAAGCCCAGTAGCACTTCTGTCTCAGCCAGCTCACAGCAGGATCTATAATTAGACAGAGAGCTCCACTCCCCTCCAGTCATCTTTTACTGTCGGCCACATCCTCTTTTTCTTTAACTCCTTCTCTTTCTCCTCCTCCCCTCCCTCTCTGCCTCGATTTGTTGACTGTCCAGGACCAAACTGTTGATTTC
Source organism: Embiotoca jacksoni (assembly GCF_022577435.1). Taxonomy (NCBI): domain Eukaryota; kingdom Metazoa; phylum Chordata; class Actinopteri; family Embiotocidae; genus Embiotoca; species Embiotoca jacksoni. Next base: position 4,243,741 of record NW_027185447.1, on the reverse strand, counting down.
ATCGTTTCATTCACACAGTAGCTGCACCTTGCCAGTAGGGAGCACGTGAGCATTTTGCAGGGTGTGCACAGGCGACAGACAGAAACGCCTTTCTGAAGCGTTCTTAACACGCTTCAAATTCTGCCTGGAAATGTATTTGAGACAATTAAGGCAAAATTAGGAAACAATGTCGTCAAATTCCACCTCATACTATGTCAGTGTCACACTTTGGTCGGTGATGGCTGTTAGCTCTGGCCACTGTGGGATCATTAGAACCCATCCTGTAAACAACAGGGATCGTAACCATGGTAACGGAGGGCGGTCGGGCAGGCAGGAAGTTGAGTCTGTTAAAAAAAAAAAAACAATGAGAGAACCGGGGTGGCTTCCTGTTTGAGAGCTCAGTTTAGACTCCCATTTCCTCCCCTCTGCTCCCCGTGCTGTTGTCGTGACGCTGCCGCCGCAGTGCCCTCGGGCCAATAAAGTTTCCCGTTAGGGCACACGTAAGAGTCAGCAACACCAAAGCAGCCTCTGAGCGTCACCCTTTCTCAAATACACACCCACTTCCAAATCACTGTTCCTATACGTATTAGTGAGAAGCTGACGGCTCTGACATCCATTAACAACTCAGATTAATGACTAACAGCAGCCCTGAAGGCAACACGCTGATGTAACGAACACACACATGCTTACAAACACACCCATTATAAGAACATGGAAAACTACTAAGTCAGCTATTGACAACCCAGTTAAGTTGTGTTTCATCTATTTTAATAGTTTGTGGGACTGAATGGGCTCAGACAGTCTTTCTTTGCACACTATTAAAGGAATATTTCAACATTTCAGGACATCCCACAAATGTTTTTCCCAGAATATAAAACTATTCCTTTAAAGTGTTCATGTAATGGCATTGAGAGGAGTGTAATTTATTCTATATACACACAGCAGTGATCCTGGCACACGGTCGTGTTTTAATTGGTTATAATTATTTCTTAACAGCCTATCGAAGAAACTATCTCTCAGCAGGGGTCATTTCAAGTGATTGTTTCTGCTTTTTCAATCCTCCAGAGGCTTATTTTAGTTTTGGAGAAGTGCAATGGTGTGGTGTTCCTGAGAGCGATCACCTGTTACTCAAACCTGGTTGCAGCAGTTTAACATCTTACTCATTGGATTTTCTTTTTGATGACATTCTCGTTTCTGTGGGCGGTGCTGTTTGTTTTCTCTGTCTGCTCAAACAATGGCGATTGTTACACCTGCTGATTCCACCCAGTTCTTCTTTTATTCGTTTGAAACAATGATCTGTTCATCTGAATTTGTAAAACTCATCACTTCCTGTGAAGCACTTTTGCTGCAAAGTTTAAAGGAGCGATTATGAAAGCTTTAATCATAATAAACGTTTGGTGAAGAACAAAACAGTGATTATTAATCAAATGGAGTAAAAGGTGAAGGATGTTGCTAACTGAGCCTTGTGCAACACAGGATCTCTATGAATAGTCCGGTACTGACAGTTAGGATCACATGGTTTTCTGTGTATCTTCTCTCTCTGTAGTTTAGAGCAACGACTGAACTGTGTGTAACGTTGAAAAACATAGATAATTACTAAAACTGATATATTTATTAAACTTGTGCATAATTGACGGAACTATGTTTTTGTAAGGAAAATAAAAAAGGGTTTTGTAGACAAGTACAGTCAGCAAAGTGGTACTGTGATCCATGCCAGAGTTCAAATTTTGTAATGACACCAAGTTTCTAATCCTTCCTCTTCTTTCAATGACGGAATAGTAGGTTTCACATGGGAAACGAGACGGGCTTCACACATTACACCATGAAAATGTTCCAAAATCACACGTTTCCCATGGACAAAATACATGTGCAGCACGTGTGCAGCATGTGATTTCAACATGTTTTCACATTTTAACTTTCCTATGTGCAAAATCACATATATACGTGGTCACGTGTTTCTGCACGGAGGAAACTCTGGATTTTTCTGCAATGGTATTTACATTTTTTCATTATATGAAAAAGTCATACTCAAGTGTCAAAATATGGTTGATAAAAGAAGACAAATAAATCACTGATGTCTCTCTTCATCGCCTGCTCTCTCTGACACTCTGCAACCTCATCTGCAACGTATCTCCCTCCCTCGCTCCCTTCTCTATCTCCTACCTCTCTTTCTTCCTCCTTCTTCCCGAGGAATCCACAGCTGTTGCTCCCATTCAAAACCTCTTCCCATAGCAGCTGGCCAGACTCTGGTTTATGTGTGTGTGTGTGTGTGTGTGTGTGTGTGTGTGTGTGTGTGTGTGTGTGTGCGTGTGTAGACCCGCCTGCCTACACGTCGCCAAACTGTTTCTATATTTACGGTCTTGCTCTGGTGGTGGTGCATACTTGAGTGTTCAAGTGTAAATGGTAGTGTGTGTGGCTGTCAACAAGTTTAATAATGACCCTGTGCTGTGTGTGTGTGTGTGTGTGTGTGTGTGTGTGTGTGTGTGTGTGTGTGTGTGTGTGTGTGTGTGTGTGTGTGTGCGTGTGTGTGTATGCGTTACGAGGACAGCACGATGAGGACGACCCTCTTAACTGAAAACATGACATGTTAAGTGAGGACACCAGTGGCAACTAAATCATCCACGTGTCTCTGGAAGACATCATGCGAGAGGACGGATTGATGTTCTCATAATGTACAGAGAAAATCACAGCTCAAAATCATCTGTCATGTTTAGTTCATAAGTACTTCACAAAATACACAAATAGTTCATGAAGTGTTATCTCCACTTTATACTTTGATAATTGATTATCTCAGAATCTCATTTGCCAGCCCCATACAGTTGGTTTTAACCTGTTATAGTGAGGTCAGAAACATGTGGATAATGTGTTATTGTTGTATAATGTATTATTTCTCTTAATTTAAACAATATGACCTGATTAACAATGTACTGATCTTCAAAAGACTTTTTGTAACCACTGCAATCAACACGTTTATGCAACATTAGTAAAATAATAGATCAAAAAGGACCCTTGCGGCTTCGAGACGATGTACACAGCAGTGTTTTGAGCTAAATGCTAACATTAGCTTGCTAACATGCTCATGATTTAGCAGGTGTAACATTTAACATTTTCATCATCTTAATTTGGCAAGTTAACGTTTGAAAATTATCACCAAACACAAAGCACAGCTTTCATTAGCTTCGGAGGTCATTAGTCATTAAACGCGACAATTCACAAACACAATGTGAGTTGTGATGACGGCACTCGATGCAAAAGTTGCAGAAAATATAGGTTATGGCAATTTGTCTTGAGGAATGTGAACGTCTGTACAACATTTTTGTGACAATGCATCTAAGAGTTGTTCTGACATTTTACTTAAAACTGCAAATGTGGAAGTTAAAGGAAATGCTATGTATTCTTTTGGCAAAAAAAAAACTCTTCTGGACAGGAAATTTTCCTCCTTCTTCTATCAGATGAGGTAAACAAAATGACATTGTCTCGATTAAAATAAACACAGGCATAATAATCAAAAGAAGGGTGTATATTCTTCTCACGGCTGAGGCAATAAATAAGACATTTACAGTGTAATGGAGTCTTAATAACTTGAAGTGGTGCTTTAGTTTCAGTCGAGGTAAACACCTGGACAACACTCGTGTTCGACAGGTGACCACGAGCCACAATGCTGCATTCCCAGAATTACATGTTTCTAAATTTGGCAACTGTTTCTTCATCCTCAGAGAGATTTATGAATGCTGTGTGAGGTTGTAAAAGAGGAATTTAAATAAGTCATTACATCCTGTTCTGCTTCATCCAAACAGGTGCTCTAGGATTCCACCGGGTCTGCATGCCAACAAAACAGCATTTACAAAACTCACACTCAGGTCACGCACACATAAACATTTATTGTGTGTCTGTCATCTTTCGCTTGACTCGGTGTTGCAATTCGCCCAAAGTTGGAATCTGGAAGCTGGAATCTGCAGAACAGCTCATTCATTATGTGAACGCCCGTCTGTCAGAGAGGAGACACCAGGTGTGCTGTCCTGTTTGACAAATGACAGTCAATCTGCTTTCTGCTGCACAGACAACAGCACGGCGAAGAGACCCACTCAGCCTGAACGCAACACGCAGAAACACAACATGCTTTTACTTCGATCAATCGCTGTGCACTGCTCTGATCTAACTCATTCAGGCCGGATCATCAGCAGTTCTTCTTTTACTGTTTTACACAATTAGGTGAGGTATCACTCTGAGCCATCTTCTGGCACAAAGAAAAGTGATAGATTTTGTTGGTGCTTTGTTTGGACCAAACAGAAGAACTGGGTAGCATGAGCAGGGACTGAACAGACAAGAAAATGAGTACTCTGTTTGACTGACAGGTGATTTAGTGATCTGATAAGATGGCTCTGCAACATCTCAATCAGAACAAAGGTGAGGAACAAGTATTTATTTGTGTTGCATGAATGCACCATCGTTTAATCTTTTAAAAACAGAGATTGATCTTTAGATTCTAAACTAGGGATGGTCGACATGGGCTTAAATAAATAATACAAATATTCTTGATGATCAGACAAAATACTGAAACATAATTTATTACTAATTTGAAGAACATACAATTGCAATACAATCGGTGTTGTATTTCTTTATGTCAGTATAAACGTAACAGTTTGCCTTCAGATATTAAGTAAAAACTAACATCTGACTGTGGTTTGTTGTTCATCTGGTCTTTTGTAACTAAACTCTTCTAAACTACTGAAGTCACTCCTCTTTTTTTTCTCCTCTCTTTTTTTCCTCCATTGTTGAGCCACTTTAAGCATTATGTCCAAAAAATCGGAAGGTTGTCATTATCATGACAGGATTTATTTCTAATCATATAAAAGACCACTGTGATATTGTTGTGAACGATGCCATATGGAATATCCCGACACTCAACTTGTATGAAAACTGAATTCTCTTCTCAGAGCAATTAGGTTTCAGAACAGCCACTGTTCTATGCAAAGATCTGATACTTCAATGCTTGTTGTGGGTCTTTTTTTTTTTTCTCCGTGTTGCCGTCCTTTAAAGAAGGTCAGAGGTCATGATTGGTAACACGCAGAGGTCCTGAGGCAGCAGGGCATTCAGTGCTGTGCTGTAGGAATGTTTCACATATCAGGAATGTGGACACTGACAGAAACGAGCACTGTGGAAATGCCCTTAAGCAAATCAATGCTTCCTCCAGCTGATACAATACAGCTGCTCAGCAGCCAACAGCAACACTGATTGTACTGGGCGACTCCCAGAGCAACAGGAGGAAACCCTTCATCATCGAGAAAATATTTAAATTAGATTGCTTGGTCAGCCTTTCTGGGGATCTTCACAGGGAAAAGTGTCTTTCACTCTCACAGATCTAAATACAATATATTTTAAAGTCCCTGAGAATTAGCTGACACAAGATGTAAAAGTCAAGACCTTCAAGAACCTTTTGGAACTTAATCTTCCGAAAATTCAAAGTGTCAATCTTTCTTCAATCCTGCAGCACATCTGTCTGAGCCTCCTCCTTCTCCATCACACACACTCCTGCTCTCCTTCACATCAAACGCATTCTCCACATTTCCCAAAGCAGATAAAGCCACTCAACAGCAGCTCACTCAAAGGGATCTCCCCCCTTTATCTTTTCTAACACACACATCGCACGCAGTCACACAGATCTCAGTCCACCTTTATCATTACAAGCCACGACAACACAGAATACACACTCCTCACTTAGAAACACAAGACTGGATCAGGGAAATTAATGCTAATGCCACACATCTCTTACTTTAGTCTTTCCTCACAAATACTTTGCAACACTAAAAGGGATATTATTTTAAATGAACTGAATGAGGTTTCTGGTTATCAGTGGTGAAAACAGTGAGTCAGCAAAACAATGGTGAATGATAGCCAGTGGTAGAGAGCGCAGTGGAGAGATTGGTAGCTACAGAAAACCTACAATCTACAGCAAAGGCTCTTCTGCAGATAAGAACGACAGAAGATATGTGCTTATCCTACTGAAGCCTCTGAATACCCTGCAGGCAGGACACAGTTTGATTCAACTCAGCAAGATCAGACTCAAACTGATGTCAAAACGGAGTCCAGAGTAAACACAATTTTAAATATGTTTTCTGCTGGATGAAGAGAGAAATATTCAAGATGGGATCAAGTCAATAACATCAGATAAAAAATAATAATAATTTAAAAAAAAGACCATCTAATAAATATATGGCAAGCCAGCAATATGGCCAGTCTATAAAGCCAAACATCTTCTCTTCTCTATTTTAGTTCTCTAAATAACACCAACATATTTTTTCACTTGTTTTATAACAGAGTTCGAGATGCAATGCTTGACTGCATGACCTGCTCACATGGAGATTTTTGTGAGTGAACGTAACTTGTTGAGGTGGCAGACTGCCAGAGCGGCTAACAGAGACACAGCTTTGGTTCCTGTTGCAGTTGCAAAACATTAATGAACCTCAGTGTGTGTGTGTAACTGGATTTGCTGACAGGACTCTGACATCCGAATCGTACTTCGTGTTCTTATTTGCTTCATGTTTCCAAACTACAAAATAAGATGAAATGGAATAGAAGCAAAAGCAGTGAAGAGATAGAAGCACAGTATTTCTTTACTCTTTCTGCTTCCTTTCTTTTCCATCTTATTTTTTTTTTTAATTTTTTTTTTTTATCTCGGCAAAAGTTAACATGTTCCAGAAAAAGGCTTCATGAATATGCACCGTCACACTCGGCTGTCTGCACGGACAACAAAGGAAGAAGACATTAACATTCCTGCACATGCTCTGCACTCTGGTCAGGGATGAACACACACACACACACACACACACACACACACACACACACACACACACACACACACACAGACAGACCAAAAATATCCATACATCAACACAACCATGGACGAACCCAAATCCATTCTGAAACATTTGTGAAGACAGCTTGTTCCTCCACAAACAATTGAAGATGTGAAACAATCAGTCGATAATAAAAGTCTATTGCATGTTTGTTTGTCATATTCTTAAGACAAAATGGGTCTGGTTCTCTTGTCTGGTTTCAGCAGCTCAAATATGAATATTTGCTGGTTTTCTTTGTTTTCTATGATACTAAACTGAATATCATTGTAGAAGAAACAATTCATCTACAAAAAAATTAACAAATGAAATTCTGACAAACATTACTTGCAGCTCATTTGTAATTACACAATCCAGATGATACAAATACGACTTATGTCTGCAAGTGGTGAGTAATGAACTGGTTTATCAAATGTTTCAGACCACAAACAAATTAAGTGCTATACTTGTTGAGTATTTAATTTCCTCCAATAGACATTAGCTAAAGAAGCTAAGTTGTTTTTGCTTATAAATCATATATCAAGCATATAATTATGCATCCAGTATGCTTCCCCTTTATAATATGAAACATATTCCACCCAGAATATGTTGTGATTTGCACAGATTATTGCAACTCTTTCCAGTTTTGGTGCAGGACTGTTGTCTGTTTTCTGCACCGTTTGTGTGAACATCTCAGAGAAGTTTCTGAGAAACCCGTCTCCACATAACACCCTGACGGCTACACACACCCAGACACACCGGCCCAGTGCAGACGCATTAAATAAACATGTATCATGTCGTTCGCCTCCTCCACTACATAGAGTGGTTGAAATCAGCCTGAAGCTGTAAACGTCACTGGAGACAATTCATCACACACACACACACACACACACACACACACACACACACACACACACACACACACACACACACACACACCCAGCTAGATGTAAAGTCAGGAGTCTATCCAGATGAGAGGAGATCCTGTTACATCTGTGCCCATAACACGCTATCTGATCCGAGGTCAGTGTCAGTCACCTCGGTGATCTGGAGTGCATGTGAGCCGAATCATTACTCGGTGCTACGCTTTAGGTCAGACGATATCAAAGTACAATGAGGAGTCTGGTTCGGAAAGCTTGTGATTAAGGCCAGACTAATATATGTGGCCCACACTGGTCTTTTACAGTATCAGATATCCGACCGTCGTGTCATCGACGTGCAAGATGATGGGTCCTCCTGACAGATCGATATCAGTGAAACACAAGTCTCAATTTATAAGTACATAAATATCTTTGGTAACAAATGTTTGTTCTGTTTTTGCATTAGGTGAACCAAAAATTGTCTTATTACTGAATGAGGTTTGGTTAGAGGGCCTTAAAGAGCTATTGACCATTTGAGGCCTACAGTTTAAAAGACCAAAACAAAAAAACCGGATTTGATCTGATTTATTCAGTATCAGTGACTTCAGTGTTCATTTTCACAGTTTTAGGTGCCTTGAGCTCATGCTGTGATCCTAAATAAATGCAAATTTGCTTTGATAGAGGCACACGGTAAAATGTAAGTCACTGCTTTTTTAGATCCAAAGCTTCTGGTCTGGAGCGGTGCGTGGGACCGAGGTGAAAATGTAAGGTTTTTCCTCCCCAAATGCCACAGAAATAAATCCTTAGAAAAAAAAATGCCATCGACTTCAGTAAATTTCAGCCGGATTAAGAGCGTCTACGTGTATGTGCTCGTGTGAGGGTGAGAGTCAGAGAGGGAGACGTCCCGAGGGGTTGAGACAGGCTGCGGCTGGAGGCCAATAACAGAGCAGCTACCCAGCTGACCACAGCGAGAGGCCTTCAGCTCAAAGGTTAATACAACATGAATTGATTTGACACAGTAATAAAACGTTGAGGACGGTGTTACCTCGGGTCACACCGCATACACTAACACAAAGTCTCTCTGTGCCATTTGCAACTAAATACGGTAGATATATGCAGACTGTCACAAAGAAAGAGAAAAATACAGAATTAAAAGAAATGAAAAGTAGACAAATGCGCACACACAAACACACACAAGCACACACACACAGTCATGTGGGGCCCCTCAGAGAGTATTATATAACATTACCCCTGACATATCAAGTGATTTCATGCACCTAGAGGCAGAACAATCGAGCCATTTGTTCAGCAGGTCAAAAATAGCCGCCTACTATTACTACCATCACCACCACAACTACCGCACAGCTTGCGTCTGCGCTGCAGTTTGGCTTTAACGGGCCCTGGAGTTCAAAATCACCATAATATATCTGCAGGTTGTTGATCACTACAAATAATTCTGTTCTGGGAGCAGCTGCTGGGAACAAAAACTCCACACACACTGGAAAATCAAGAAGGAGCCCAGTGTAGTGTCGAATAGAGTGTAGTAGCTGCACCATGGTGACGCCGCTCTCGTATGTTGTTCAGTGATATATTAGCTCTGCACTCAATGAAGACGAAACCTGTTGATTAAATGTTAAAATGAGGTCAAGAAGTGAGAGAGATTAACACAAGTAACGTCCATAACTGATTGATTATTGTTGTTGATTTTAAGCAAAAATGCCCAAAAATTCACTGGTTCCAGTTTTTCAAGCATGAAAATTGGCTGGTTTTAACTTCTATGATACTAATTATGACAGAAAAGTTGTAAAAAAAAAAAGTTGGCTACCTTTGTTGCTCAACCTTCGAAAAATAACTTTAAAAACCCAGCTACAGTCATCTGCAGGTATTTGTCAGGAAAAAAGAAAACAAAATGTAGGTGGAAATAAAAACCTACTTTACTGTGTTCAAACTTCTTTAACTCAATGCCGGTAGTACCTACCTATTCTATATTCTATTCTATTCTATTCTATTCTATTTTATTCTATAGAATTACCTATTCTGACTCTTCGGGATGAAACGTCAGACTGTTACCTTTCAATAGAGACCAAACTCGTGCTTGTGCTGCAAATGATCCAAGAAAGCTTTCAGTTAACTTTGGTACCTTGACTCCTCAAGTGAACATTACTGAATCATTCAGGGGTTCGGAGTCACTGGAAATTATTTTTGTTATTCTGGCTCCAAATGTTGTAAGTAAAAGTTCCTTGTAAGCCTGTTTGGGTTGGACATATTGTTCATGCGTGACAATAATAAAAATGTATCAAATCAAATTATGTCAGATATTAAATTGAATATCTTCGGTTGGTTAGACAAAACAAGCATTTTAAAAGTATCATTGTCAGCTTCGGGAAATTGTTATTGGTAGTTTTATTTACAATATTTGTACTTTTTTTTTAGGCTAGAATAATTAATCAATGAACTAAGAATACAATCAATTGACTATCAAATAATTGCAATAATTAATGAAAATGTTATTACTAATAAAAATTATTCTTCCCTGTATGTATCCTCCTTTAACTGTTCCTCTGTCAGCTCTCCAATTCAACAGGAACCAGTAGCAGGGAGAAATAAAAGCTCCCAGATCAGCTGACCAAAGTGTTTGGAAACCACGAGCAGGAAGAGGATATGTGATCTCCAATGCAGCGATTACAATCATGCCTGTTGTTGTCTGTCCCTGAAGTCTCTCCCTACACTGCTTATCAAACCAGAGAGGACAGAGCGAAAGACACACAAATATTTAGAAATTGGACAGAAAGAGAATGAAAAACTGTGTTGAAGTCTCAATTTTCTGCACATGAAAAGAAAAATCTGCTCATACTGTAAGGATTTAAAAAGATTAAATACACTGAACTCAACCTGATTCCTTTCACTCATGAGGAGAACAATAACTGTTTTATGACTTGTTAAATAAGTAAATGTAAACTAAAAATAACAAACGCGCCACTGGACTTCAAAAGCACCCTACTAACTGTGTCTGTGTGTGGAGCTCGTTTCTAGAGTGTGCAGAGAGGAAGGAAGGACTGAAATGTGGGATGTGAACATGTGGAAGTTCTTATTTAAGACATGAGTTTTCATGGTGGAGTGCAACCTGTCTGCATTGTACATTATCTCTGCAGGTAATTGCTACAGGAGATATTTGATATAACTTCTTCCACTTGTTGATTTCTTTTTCATGTGTGTACAAAAATGAGATACCAGGATACTACAGAACAAGTGGGATGTAATCCTGGTGGCCTGCAGATCTATTATCACAGTATGTGTAGTTTAAAGGGCTGTTTGAGCTCCACTTCCTTTTAAAATGGTGGTTTCACATGTTTTACACATCTGGTCCGGACTGCTGCCACCTCAGATTGCTAACCAATCTCCTGCTTCCGAAATGCCTGGCATAAGGGCACAATGCTCGACAGTGAAAATGATTTAAAGAGAGGTTATACAGTGCGTGTGCGTGTGTGTGTGTGTGTGTGTGTGTCTGAGAGAGAGAGAGAGGAAAGAGAGGGATTAGAGAGGAAGACAAAAGCAGAGCGAGCCAGTGTCAGTTGCCCTGCATGGACAACACACATGTAACCAGACTCTGCAGCAGCGGCCATGACCTCACTGGGTTTTTCCACACACATACACAGGGCACATAGTGGGTCCTTTCGGTTAGCATACAGTCAGCGGAGCCTGGCACAGAGAGAGCCGGCTTCCATTCAGAGAGTCATGCATTGTAATCCTACACAGTGTGATCACACAGGCATGCTTCACAGAGGAGAATGCTAATCTAAACTAAAAGGCAGGACACAAAGCAGCAGCAGCCCGGTGGCTCGTTTCTGATGGGTGGAGCAGTGGATCAAATACAGTTTGATCTCAGGTTAAAGAAACTACGTTTCCCATGTGAGTCAGCACGAGTTGAGTTACGGTAACACTTCTCCTTACATAGTGAAGGGAGGCAGAATGGAGAAATATTATCCATGAAGTTGAAATTTGATGCTGAATATAAAGAAAAGTGATCTCACGTTATCTTTGTGCGATCCAGACCCAATTTCACTGCATGAATATGGGTCTGGTCTCTTTGGGGAATTGTTTGCAGTCGTTCCATCCCACTGGGCGTAGACCCCGGTTTCATTTTAACCAATCGGCATGCGCCTAAACCGCCGACACTCCGCCACCGCGGCAACTACCAACTGCCCTGGTCCATGAAAGTCTTAATGAACGGCAGCAGCTTGACAAGGTGCTGAGCGCGTATTCTGCTGTGAATGCGAAACGTTCTGCGACTTTTTCCGAGTCGGCGAGAGTTGAAAAATATTAACGCCGCGCTCATAGTGAAGGAGGTGTGGGACACACACAGTTAACCGCAGACAACTGGTTCGGCCTTCAGAGTGGCTGAGCAAACACTAAATACGACCCGAGTTTCCAGACTGTATTCACAGCAAAGAAAACTGAAGCTGTGAGCCGCAGTCGGCGCACCCAGGCTAATCTAACATGCCCGTCATTGTCAGGTGTTCCTTGAAGTAAGTGCATGCGGGTTAGCCTGAGTTCACATCCTGCACCATGCTGGTGGTCAGTGCTGCTGGCAATTTCACGATCTGACCATGAACAAATTCAGAATTAGATTTAATTTGGATAATTGCACGTTTCTCATGTTTGCGTCATTTGTGTCAAGAATTGCTTTTAAAACGAGGAGATCACTGCACCGACGAGAAATTACACAATCGTGGAAGTGAAATGTAAAAAAGTGAAGTGAATCCGACAACCGTACTATATATTGACACCAGACACAGATTATTACATTTCCTGCTCAACTAATTAGAGCTGATAATGAACTTTTTCTAACTTGGAATATAACTGCAATCAGATTTTTTTTTTTTTTTTGCAGTGTTACAAAACATCAAATAGCTCGTGTTAAATTTAACTGTCACACATTTTTGTAGGACAGCCTGACACATAATAAACTCCATGTCTGCATGACCTGCAGAAAAACATTTTTAAAACCCACACATGAAAAACACAGCGTGCTGAAGCCCGGTTACGTGTTTTCCAACTAGGCCAACACCTGTTCTGCACTTTATTGCACTTCTCAAAGAATCAAACAGCTTAGATCACTCTGAGTGCCGCACTGGAAAAAGTGCTGTCACCCAAACTGTGTAATGTGTGTGTACGCTGTAAAAAAAAAAAAAAAAATGATATTAAGCAGACAAGATGCCGGGGAGAAGGGGGTTGACTGCAGACTGGCAACATTTTTCCACATGAATGTTTGAGCGCTGACGGCTGCGGCCCAACTGTAAGAGGTTTAAGTAAAATATTACCAAACCACAACACAACTACTTATTAAGCTGGTATTTAGAACATTTTCTTTAGAGGTGAAAAGTCCAACCTGCCACTGTATGAAATATGTTGTCCTGTACGTCAGTCTTTATGATGCCCCCAGAGGTGCTGATTCCATCTGCAGAGACAAACAGAAAAAAAACAAGAAAAAAAAACCATGAGTGGACTGCAACTCATATGAACCAACAGTAAATGAAAAACAGGTCAAACTGGCAACTGACAGCCCCAAAAATCGAAATGAGAAGCCGTTGCGTTGTCCGCTGGCAGCACAACATAAGCAGGTAACAGTTGTAGCTGAGTAAAAGCTTTTTTTTAAGGTCTGCATTAGCAGATCTGACCACCTGATGTGTGCAGCTGGTCACAATCTGAGCTGCTCTTGTGATGTAAGATGCACAGGTCTGATATTTGACCCAGATCTGGATAGAAAGATCAAAGAAAGGTGTGTGGCAGCCCTGCTTGTACCACCGCAAAACACACACGTGCAAATGAGTGAATACCGGTGGTAGAAACATAGTGCACCTGCATTTTAAAAAGTTTTAAATAATCGGTCTTCTCTTGTTTCTAGCCAAACTCTGTTCAGCTGGGTAAAAAAAAAAAAAAAAAAAAAAAAAAAAAAAGCTCACTAGGGTCAAACATAAGGGCCAAAAGTAAAAAAATAAATATTGGAATCATATCTGAGAAATGACTTATAAGAAGTGTTTGTCCCTCACAGACCTCAAACAGTTTCAACCAAACATTTATTTTCCTGTTAAAGAAGACGGACAAAAGTGAGATATTTGTTTTAAACGTTGCGATACAGTGACTTTCTCCTGCTTCATCACAGCTCTGTTTCTATATTATCCCTCTAGGAACATCGTCTGTTATGAAGAGTTTTTAGTGATTTTATGGGAGTTGAAGAAATTTATTCTTCATAATAATACCGCTAAATCATCTCTATAGAGACAAAAGATGAAGGGAATAATCCAATTTTAAGTTTTAAGAGTTGCGCGTTTTTGTGCAACTTTTGTGATTAAATTAAATACATTTAAAACAGAGCAAACACTTGCGCAGGTAGCTCAACATGCAATGTCATTCCTGAACCATGCAAAACTCCGACAGAAACAGCACAACATTGAAGAAGTAAAGAACATATCGAACTTCCAGCTGTTCAGACTTCACCACCACCACCACCACCGGTGTTTCCTACCTTTAAGAGACAGAGCCAGTCTACACTAACACCCTCTCGAAGCAGTCCAAACACTTGAAGGTAAATCCAGCTGAAATCGAGCCGATATTTGGGGCCCTAAACGAGTCCGCGTTCATCCGAGAGAGCCCAAACCCGACGGGAGGTGATGGAGAGATCCGCTGGTGTTGTCAGTCGCGCCAGCACAGAAGAGGAGGAACAGAAAAGAGACTACTCGGAGACAAGTTGCAGAAAAGAAAGTCCGGCCCCCTTCAAGTCCCGCTCCCTCCCCTCCGCTCCCCTGCTGACAGAAATAGCAGGCGAGGCGGGTCTCACCAAAAATAGCCTCGACTTCACACGGACCTTCAGGACTATTGTTTTCATGCACCGACTCGCTCCCTCCGGACGCACGCGCCGCGCTTGGCTCCTCACAATGTGTCCAACAGTCGTTACTTTGTTTTCCCATAGTGGGGACTTTGTGTCCAATTAAATAATGGAGTCAACACTGTGGCTCCATCTGCTGTCAAAAACGGTACCAAGCTGAGTGCTGTTGAAGCACCGAGCAGAGTGATGCTGTTCTGAGGTCTTGACACCCTTCAGGGGCCCTTCAAGGCTCCCCGGGAAAATGTGGCCAGATTACATTTTCACGCTCTTGAGTGCTCGGACTTTTATTTCCTATCTTTTTTTTTTTTTTTAATGCACCGCACTCTCAAGTAGTTTGCGCTGATGCTTCACATTAAAAAAAAAATGTCATGAGTAAATGTTTCCAAAATTACAAACAGCCACACAGTGTTTCACCCTGAAGGTTTTTTTTTTTTTTTTTTCTGTCAGGATGAAACATGTAACCCTCCAAAATGAAGTCTGGAACTTCCAGTGCTGACTTGCAATTTATATTCTATTACTACTCATAATGATTTGTCCTTTGTATTGATTCCAGAGGTTGTAACACAAGGTAAACAGCGAGTGTGAGAGCTGAATCTTCTTTTCAAGTGCCTGTTCAGATTATTAACCCCCTTTACTGTTTGTCTAATGTAAGAAAATCTGTGATTCCAGTCATGCATCATTAACATAATGTGTAATACAGCTAAGTAGCACTAAACAAATTATTATTTTGGAAGCGTGCCAATTGAAATTGGCATACGATAAAGGATATCTAAACAGACTGCAAATATTTTCTCAGAAAACAAAAATCTTTTGAACCTAATTTGGTTTCCTTTTTCCTTTTGATTTCCTGCCAGCAGTGCTTCATCTGCAGTTTTATCAAAATACAAGGTAATCCTGAGCAAACAGACAACAACAGAAAAAATAGTACCAATTAATTTAAATACGTTGTGCAAAATATTCACTGGGTAAAATACATTAATATATATTACATTAATTAGTAATATATGTACATAACAAAACTGACAAAAAGATGTTTTTAACACACCCTGAATACTTGTTAATTAATCTGCAGTGGGGGCTGAAGCTGAGACTCTGAAAGGGCTCCTGAACAGTATTTTAATGTCCCCAACAACATGAGAGGAAAAAGCCTGTACAGGAAATGTTTGAAATAGGGGCCGAGGGCCTCATAACAAAGTCATATATTGTTAAACTGATTGTCCAAACATCTTTTCTTGCTACAGTACTTTGAATTCACTGAATGACCCAAGCTATGTGGAGTTGTAATCTAATCTGTGGGATTAAAACTGAACCTGATTTGCTCATGTGGTGGAGGATTAAAGAGTAATCAGTATGGAGTCCAAGCTAATACACGTCTATTATGAAACAAACCAACCCATGTATACTGTAACATGTGTTAGTGGCCGGTTTACACTGTAAATATGTTCTGCAGCGTTTCTTAAGCAGATCAGTTTTCAATATTGCAAATGAATATTGGCAGAAGATGAAACAGCCTCAGTGAGCTGAGAGATGAAGAGATGAAGACGGTTTTACTGCAGCCCATAGAAACCAGACCACCTCCAACACGTCTTTTAACATCGCTGTGTGCATGTGATGTAAATCGGACTTGTCCTCAATGAAGCCTTTGCAGTTGAACTGCTTTGTTTCCTTTATGTTTGTGATACATGTGACCCTCTTTGATTAAACTGTGAATAAAACTTTCTTTTTAGTCACATGAGTTTCTCAGGTCTGCCTCCTAACATCTTCCTACCATGAATCTGTGGCTAGGCCTGCTCACAGTGCGCAGATGAATGAGATGACAGTGATTTATGTACTTTATCTTCTGATACTTGGGAGGAAAACCGTGTCAAACTGAACAAAAGCAAGAAACACAAATGCAACCCAGTGCAAAAGTAGAACAGTTACCAAATCTAGAATTAAGGCATCATATTTTCATGTAATGAGGAAACATTTGTACATTTAAAATTTGGATTCATGTGGCTCAGAGGAAATAAATGTATTATATTTTCCTTTTCTCTGAATCTGAGATTATAGAATATTGTTGGCAAACTAAGTGTTTAATGCTTATAGTGTGCTGTCTGACACAAAACCATTTGATTAGCTCTGGAAAGCCAGATTATGGTTGCTCAATGCTCAAAGTATATCTTCCTTCCACCACCCTGCACCACACCAAAGCTTATAATATACACATCAGTCCGCCAGGATACCTGTCAGGATGATGTTTCGGCTCGCCTGGGCATGAAAAGTATAGACGCATGTATGACGGGTCAAAGAAGGCGGTCATGTGAGTAAATGTAGAAAATGATAAGTACACATAAGAATCAGATCTGAGTGGTTGGATGGAACAAACACAGGACTTTCACCTGAGAGACCGATGTTTAAGTCCATGAGAGAGCAAAAAGGCAATGTAGATTTAATGTAACACATGTAATGTAAGGCATGTATGTTATTTGACATATGAAATGTTACTTTTGTAATATTCATTTTAACCCAAATCAGGATTTTTTTTTTTTTCCCTACCCCTAATCCAGTAGGTTTTGTGCCTAAAGGGGACAAAATGTAACATTGACACAGTATCCTTTTGTGTGTATTACACATTTTAATATGATAATGGGTTAAAAAATGAAGAGGGAAAAAATTTCACTGTTTTACTTACTGCAGTAATTATTAAACAAAAAAAACAGCAAAACTGTATATTTACTAATTGTGGAGTAAATATGGAATACACAATATACTTAAGTGATATTGTAATCTTTAACTATGATCTAATTTACAGTATTGTGTTTCTTGTTGTCAACAAGTTGCATCTTAAAAGAACAGTCTTTTATTTTATATAATCAATACCGTTATTGTGATTATGAATACAGTATCAATACATTATTGCTTAAATTCTACAGTTTACAATGATTATACAGTTAACCTGGTGTAAATGGTTTCCAGTAACTTACTATGCTGCCAGTTAAGATCCCAAATTATACGACTATAAAATAACTGAAAACCTTTAAACAGAAGATATTAGGAGGAAGCTCCGTGGTAACGTGGTTGAAATCAGTTGTCAACAGTTGCTCTAGAACTGGGGATGTGGTAGAAAGTACAGCAGCATTTATCACCTTTGTATGCTGACATAATCTTTAACCAGGTTAATTAGACTTCTACAGTAGAAGTAAAAATGTCAAATTATAAGCTCATGATTATTGGTTATATTCCTGGTTATAATCATAGACTGGAGATCAAATGAGAATGAACACTGTAATTCACTGCAGCTGTACCACCTACTTTTTACAGTCAATCATGAACAATTTTCTGACACTGCGGGCTCAAATCTGTACATGCAGTTATCGGACCACCTAGCACAGGACTCCCTGAGCCTGTGCATGAGGAAGTGAAGCATCCTGTCTGTGTGCAGGGTGTTCAAAGACACACACACACACACACACACACACACACACACACACACACACACACACACACACACACACACTACACCTACAGAACATACGTTACTGACGCAGGACCGTCGTCTTATCAGTTTTTCTGCTCCAAAGTCAGACACACACTGAGTCACTTACACCCTTTAACATGAAATACACTCCAGTGTGGTCAGCCTGATACAGAAGTCCTCGTCCTAAGTTTATCTACAAAGTTACATTATGTATCATAAAAATCAGTTAATGTCCTCGATGAAAAACCCAGAACTTTAAGTAATGACTATCTCTATACTAAAAAGCTAATGTTTACATGTAGAACAGGTTAAAAAATAAACAATGTATAGACAAAGAGCTGCTGTAATTCGTCGTAATTGTAATCTTTAAAAGAAAACCTTTTTTTTCTATATCTGTCATAGGTATGTATGTTTTGTCATTTTACTTTAGTTCATCCCTATCTACTCCCTGTTTTGCATTTTTTTTTTACATTTTTTGAATGTTTTGAGTCAGAAACTGACATTTATGCATTTTTCCCCACTTTCAACCGTCTTTTTGTTTCCACTGAGCACAAGCGTGTGTGCCTTTTATCCTTTTTTCCGATCTCGCCGTCAGCCAGGTCAACAACTGATGTTTAGACCGATACTGAAACCAAGAAGTGTGTCTTCTGCTGGTGGAGCTCCATCGTCCGCTCGCTCACCCTCGGGTGCCTCTTTGAACAGGGGGGAACCCAGCACTGTTCCCAGAAACACTCGCTGTGTGGGTGTACACGGCTATATAACCGGGTGTGAGAGTTGTCTGTGTCTTGTATGTGTTTGTGTTTGCATGTGTCTGTGCATGCAAGCATATATGAGTGTGTGTGTGTGTGTGTGCGTGCGTGCGTGCGTGCGTGCGTGCGTGCGTGCGTGCGTGCGTGCGTGCGTGTGTGTGTGTGTGTGTGTGTGTGTGCGCGCGTGTGTGGTTAGTCCATTCAATTACACAATCTACCATGGAGTCTGAATCACATCCGGTTTCGAGCTGAAAATAACAAAACCACAGGGTGACAGAAAAGCAGCACAGCAGGCAACCGCCCACAAGGGGAGAGGAATACACACACACACACACACACACACATGGTCCGGCACTGGTCAGTTGTTATTTTTCACAAACAACATTTAGTTTAAAGATTTTTCTCTTACAGAACTAGTTCCTGTTTGAATGTGTTATCTTTTGATTATTCAGATTTTAAACTAAAAATACATTTCAAAATATTGCAAAAGTCCTTACATATATGAGGGCTTATGGAGAATCATAGGTCTACTTAAAATTTAAAGGACACAACACTGTTATAAAGTCACTGTGGTCAGCATGGAAAATGTGAATCAACCTCGGCTTCAGTGCAAACATAATGGAACCAAAATCAGTTTTCAGACACATGATTAGTCATCGTTTAGTTGTAAATTATACTGACATGGTTAAAAGCAGCCGGTCTGACGTAAGTAGCCTTGCTGTCAGTACTTTATGAGGCAGGATGTGGTCCCCTGTGTGCTAGAAAGTTACCTCCCACCTGCAGAGATGTGCTCCTTCTACAACATAATGATCCTGCACACAAAACAACAAAAAAGTGTGCAAAGCTAAAGTGAAATCCTCACAGAGTGACGATCAGACTGCACAAAGCCGAACAGTAGGTGGAGGGTGCTGTGTCCAGTCACTACAGCTGGGTATTACCCATGAGTCTTAGTGCTTTTTTGGTACCAAAATGTGATTGTCGGGCCACATTTTGTAACTTCAATTTGTACAGTCAAGTTAATCTGCGATGTACCCAAAGACATTTCACTGCCTGGCTGTTTGCGTGTGCGTGTGCGTGTGCATGTGCGTGTGCGTGTGCGTGTGCAGTGAATCGGCTGACTGCTGAGCTCTGTGCACATTTGTGTGTCTGCTTCTTTATCTGCCATGTGCGGACAATGTGTCATTGTTAGAAAAACACAGCACATGTGCTTGTATAAACATGAATGAGTGTGTTTTACAGAACGCAGAAGGGTATGACCCTTATTTCCACTAATTAAAAGAGACAGTGGTCTCAGTAAACTATTTTAACACAGTTAAAGTCCAACAGACGCTATCTGTAAAAGAAAATTAGCGGAGATAGAGGTTTTAGAGAGAAGGAATGAAGGAGTGGAAGCAGAAGGGATTGAAAGGATTCAGTGAGGAGGAGGAAAGTCAGAAAGAGAAAAAGAGGACGTGAAGGGAGAGGTAAAATAAGTAAAAAGGAGGATAGGATGAGAGAAACAGAGAGCAAGAGGCTGAGTGCACTGTAATAATGTTTGGCCTTGGTCTGCCAGCGGGGTCCTTCCCCTTAAGAAGCCAACAGGAATGCGAGGAATGCTGCACCAGAAGAAAAAAAAGGAAGGAGAGGGGGAGAAACAGAGGAGAATGATGGGAAAGAAAGGAAAGGAGGAGAAGGAGGAGGGAGGAGTGCAGGGAATCCAGAGCGAGATGAAGACAGAAAGAGGGAGACGGGAAAGTGAAGGCAGGGAGTAATATGAGGAGGTGGGGGGGGTCAACGCTGAGGAAAAGATTTATTATCTTTAGCGGGCTGAGTAAACACAAGAACAAAGAGGATGAAAATAAAAAAAAGGCTGGAAAATATTTGAAAGGAAAAACAAAACAAAAAACTGAGATCTGTGTGTGCATTTTTTTGCATGTTGATATTCATGTATGCACAAAACCATGAGTCTATGAGTGTTTACATGTGTGAGTCTGTGTGCGTGAGTGAAAGAGAGCATCAGGGTGTGGTGAGCTGCAGCACTGAATGAAACTCGGAAATTTTCTGAATTCTCTTTGCTTCTATTCTCAGTGCTGGAAATTTCACACCTGCAATATCTGACAGAAAATATTCTTTCTCCATGTGTGTCATCTCTTTCAGTAAAAGTCAGCCTCAGTCTTGTGGCGGTCAGCTGATCATCATGAGATCGAGACACATACTTTCGTGAGGCTACAGGGTTATTTAAAGTAACAAATATGCAGTGCTGGGATGGTAGAAAATTATACATTTAGCCTCCCTGAGACTGAACTCACAGACACAGCTACAGCTACAGAGCAGTAATGCACCATGAAGCCAAACCTCAGTGACTACAGACTGACAGAAGACCAGGATCTGAAGTTTTGTCATCTGTTTTAACATAATAAAACATTTTTACAGTACAGAAATGTGTATTTCCTGTGAGACCAGAATTACTTGGAAATCTCTAGTCTCTAGAACCAAATTTATCACACTTACTGCGCTCCCTGTTGTAGACAGACAATACAGCAGCTCAAGCAAGACAGCTGCTACAGCTAAGGGCTCATCAATACAAGCAACCCCTTTCTCAGACAGATAGTTATGAGATCAGTTGTGAATATAAAAAACTGACCGTAGCTGCTTAACTACGTTAAACTACATTTAAGTTATATTCAGTTAATCATTTTAGAGGTATGACGATTCATCAATGAGCAAAGGAAAATAAGTTTGCAACTAATTTGACAATTCATTTGATTATTAAATGTGAAAATTTGCGGATTTTCTTTGTCATATGGGAAAGGAAATTAGATATATTTGGGCAGTTGAATGGTTGATTAAAACAAAACGTATCGAAGATGTCACCTTGGGAAATTGTGACTGAAATTTTCATTTTTATGACATTTTATGTCAAAAAACAATTGAGAAAACAATCAGCAGATGAATCACAAAAGAAATCTTCTTTAGTTGTAGCCCTGAATAATTTACAAAGACCAAAAATAATCAGCCAGCAAAGGACTAACACAACAGGATTACAATCTTTCTATTGGAGTTTGTTGGACAAATGTGTATTTTAGCATTACTGTAAAGTACACCATATATATAATAGTCTATAATCCTGACACAAACTAAGAATGTTTGTTTAAGCAATAGTTTTATTTAGAATCAATTTGTTTGTCAGTTATGGTTGTTTTGATAACACCGATTAATGTTTGCATCTTTAAATGACTCTGGCATATTTCAAGCCAACATAAATGAATAAGCTCAGTACAGCATAGAGCGTAACACTTATAATGACATTAGATATCAGACAACCTTGTGCCCCCAATACATCCATCAGTTCATTTGAGGATACTTGTGTGACGTTTTGCCTCACCTAGACATCAAAAATAAGTTGACTCAAGTTCAGACAAAAAAATAGCTAACTTTACATAACTAACATTACGTAGTTACTTAACGCCCTTAAATATATTACTTTATGGACGTACCTTACATTACTTCAACGAAATCCTTGTTGACTTTTTTTTTATTTCTCACAGACTCATACAACGGTTGTTGGGGTGACAGTTTTGTGTTTGTCCAATCTAACTGCCCCCAAACTACCTTTTGACACAGGTTTTGACATCAAGTTTTATACTGTGTCACATGACCTCCTCTTTGGACCCTGGTAATACATGTGTGTACTTTTTATGCCTAGACGAGGCAATTCGTGGCACTGACACGGTATCATCTAACGACTGATGGGTGTATGACACATACCAAGCTGTATCATGAGTAATCATAAATGGAAACCAAAACAAGACACAATCCCACATACCTAAGCAGACTGTAACTTCTTTAAAGATGCACAAGCACATTCACAATGTTTCCACGTTTCCAAGCCTTGGTGACATGTGCAATCCTCTGAAACACAATGGATCGCTGAGAAACATTTTCCACAACAGAGCAACTGTGTGCAGTCATCACGAACCAGTGTTCAGAGGTAAAATAAAGAAGCAGAGAGACTTTTTCTCCAGGGGTCTGTACAATGACTGATCATCCATTTCACTCACTTGAAGAATATTACTCATAACAATCGGTCACATAGCACAAAACATCATCATACATGTTCACACAGAAAGTTGAACTGCAGCTACGAAGAGCTCTCTGACAGCAGAAAGATCACAGCAATGATGGAGATAAGAACTTAAATTGAAAGATCCTTTGTCTGAATGAATTAAGAGTTTCTTTCGGATGTTTGATCTGGTTAAATTGGAAGTGAAGTGAGGTCAACCCCAGCGACAGCGCAAGCAGAGTGCATAATGAAGGGCAGAGGATCATTTACACCCTGAGGATGTTTGGAGTTATGGCAAGTTGTTTAAAACACAGCGAAAAAACCATAGCAACCGCAGGAAAATCCCGAGGACACACAAATACACACACATACTAACCCTCAAAACATGAAGTCAAATCAAATCAAAACTCACCCTTAATACACCCACCATTCTGAACAACAACAAGCCTGAGAAGCGGGAGTGTGCGTAGGAAACACCCAGACAGGCCAAAAATAGCTGCACACACACTCGTTCCCCATCTCTCACTTTCAATGCCTCGCTCTTGTCTTCTCCCCTCTCTCGATGTCTGTCGCTCGTGTTGCAGTAAAACCGTCGGTAGGAAAATAAATAAGTTAATGCTCCCATACGGAAAATATCACCCACTTAAGAGTGTGCTTGAATGTGAGAAAATCAGAGTATGTGATTCAGTGTGTGGAGAGAATAATGACTATTTTGGCAGAACTGTTGAACAAGGGGAAAACATAAAGCTTCTCACAGGAGGGGAAAAATTAGCCGGTAGAAATTGGTGTGTTTGTCTGACACCCTGAGCCGGTGAGATATATATTGAAGAATATTGCACAATACGATAAAGTAATTCTGGTATTTTTTTTTTATTGGAAAAATGAATATGAATCAAATAAAATAACCCCTGACAGGATTCAGCCGTGCAAGTGGATCTTCCTCAGCCGTGTTCTCCTGCATCATTTTCACGATTCTGTCACACCCATGGATATTCAACTTTGCTCCAAACCATGATGGCAACCTTGTCAGTTTGTTTAGATTCAGGATGCCCAATTACAAGAGAGGCAGGGCTCGTAAACAAAAGTCACATGGACTCACAAGTAGCTTGTTGACTGGGCATTTTTAGAAACCTGTCATCCTGCAAAGTTGGAGATTTTCAAACAAACACAATTGCAGTCCTGAGCTATATTAAGCCAACTGAGTGTGTGTTTAAAGCATCATTCTGATTTATTGTAAAATGGACCTCATTTTCTTCGTTTTTGACCATCATCTCTTTCTGTTATGATAAGACCGTCCTCGCACAGGCAACTGCTGGAAATTTATTGACATCCCTGTAACAAGCCTGAGGGGGCAAGAAAAGTGCGCTCAGACAACCAGATAAGTTGAAAACAAATCAGATGATTTAAACCACTTGGAGGTAAAACACAAGAAAAGGCAGATTGACCAGCCATTCTTCTTTCAAAGGCATTAAACACTGCCGTTTTGTGAAGGTGATTAGTGTTTAAGAGATGTGTGCAAAGGTGCCTTATGTTGAGACACCAAAAACCATGTGGTTAGTCTTTGGAAAAGATCATGGTTTGGGTTAAATGTGGCCAGGTTGCAATTTGGTTAGGTTTAGGGTCAAAGAAGGAGGTCGTGTGACTGAGTAGAAAGAGTGATAGATTGCATAGCGAGGAACTAGGATGGAACAAACACAGGTTTTTTTAGTCAGATGACTAGCATTTGAGTCCGTGAGAAAAGCAAAAACATGTTTCGTATTACTGTTGTAACGTCAAATATTTAATGTACAAACATAAAGAAACGTACATGACATTCAAAATTACCTACTTTAACTGGTTCTATACTGGTGGGTGGTGACTCAAAAATGAGTCATTTTGTTTGGGTCATGGATGTATACATGTAAAAAAACGTTAAGGGAAAAACAAAAGTCTAAATTTTATTTTGAACTCTACATAACCTCTGCTGCTTAGTTTTTATCTTGAACAACATACATTTCCCATGATGTCGCCATTATTGCCATGACAGTATTGACCAAAAACTAATGTCATAACATTGGTGGTTAGATCTCACTCGAGCATTTGGAAACAGGGTTCAAATTAGATAAATGCTTTTTTATTTCTGTTTTTTTGGCCCTATTTGCACTTTCGTTAAATTGATGTGTATATATGAAATGTTTTTAACAATGTATGAAGACTGTCTATTACTGCTTTGTTAAATAAATGAGTGGCTCAAAAAGTTCATAACTTCGGGTCGAGAATTGCTGACTTTGGAAAACTGTGGGTCCTAAGCTTCGACCAGTTGAGAACCACTGTTTGAACCCAAACAATAATCATTTCCTAAACCTAACCATGTAGTTTAAGGTGTCTAAACCTGAGGCACCTTGTATGTATCTCTGAGACACCAGCGGCTGTGAAAATGTTTTAAATTGGACAGACCGATTCAGTAATAATTTTTTTGGGTAATTTGTTTGCATTTCCAGACCTCAGCAATTAACTTGGCAAATACAAATAATTCCTAGAGTTTGGTCACACCAACATTTAAAACAACATGATTTTGCAGCATATCCAATGTAATCCAGTGGAGCGACAGTGATTTGTAGATTTACTTGCTGGCTAATTGACTGTCAGCAAACTCTCTAGGTTGTCAGCTTTATTTTCCAATCTGTAGCCTTTTATTGAATGACATGATGTGCAATGGGGAGCAACATCCAAGATAAAGTAAACAAACAGCAGAAACCTTTTACAGAGCGCCTGCAGGAGCTGACTGACTGATGGCCGTCAGCCGGGCCAACTGCTAAAGTGATTTAGCGGTTAGTTTGCCAGCTCCAGCAGTACAGGTCTCTGTGAATTAAGTCACTACTGTGTAGACATACTGGCTATACAACCACTACATGTGCTTCAGGAATCAGAAAAGGTCACTAATTGCTATATAATCACCCAGTTGCCTTTTCAACACATGAGCAAATCAATCATCTGACGATTTTCTGTATTCTGTTATTTTAATATTTATTTAAGGAGATTATATTGTTGTTGGTTAAATTTTGATGTGTGCACTTCAGAGTAGTGAGCAGGTTTAACGTATGCACTGACACATGGTGTGTGGGTGGAGGGGTTTTTGCACCGGGCCCTATTGAGGCTTTGAGTGGCCCTCTTCGCTGGTTTCATACCAATGTGTGACAAAGAAGCAGGCTGTGAGATGTCAACACCTTCGGAGCGACAAAACCAAGATCAGTCTTGACAGACCACAAAAGTGTTTTCTTATGAGAGCTTAAACATTTCTGTCACTATAGGAGTTAGCATGTCACTTAAAGGGTCAAAGGGCATCCTCTTTACTCTCTAGCACACAAACACATCTGATACACAACTGATCTGTTTGCCTATAATAATGTGACAATTTGTCCATCCTTATGTAACTCCCTTCCAAAGGTGGGCAGAGGTTCAGGCTCAGTGAGGGTACAGCAACTTGGAGCTGGCAGGAGCTCACTGTCTTGCTCAATGACACTTCAGCACTTCAGATAAATAAGGATAAACCTATGTTTTTCCAGGGCTCAGTTGTTGTTAGGAGGGGGTGATTCATAATTTTCCCACACTGTCTGTCCGCTCAAGATAAGATACAGTCAGATAAACGTTATTATCCGTGCAGGGAAATGGATCTTGGCTGCTGAAGCTCCTGCAGCGAGTGGAAGAAAACAGCAACAGGCGACGGGCAGGAACACATCACACAGCTACTCTGTGAACCACTTTATACACTCTTCCTTTGTCAGTAGAAGGAGAAGATGAAATGTGTATCTGCTGTCTGTCACCGATGACTGATGAACTTGTGTTTTCTCTGGGCTTTTTCGGTGAAAGGTTATACCTCTCTTCTCTGCTGTGCCCGCTGTGGGAATTTAAGAGACAGAACGAGAGAGCGAGCCAGAGACAGATGGCTTTTCCTCGCAGGATATCCTGTTCTAAGTAGAGCTGCTGGGCCTGTTCTGACCTCCTCACCCCTCTTGACCCCTGACCCAACCGTAGTTTAGGCTAACATCTCCAATGTTTCCTCATTGCCCAAATCTCTTGGTGTGCTTTCAAGCTTTTCTCTGGTCTCTTTGCTTTCTCTTCCTCCTAACTCCTCAATCATACTCACAGGTGTCACATTTCCCTCCTTTTCTCTTTATTCCTTTCATGTTTAATATTTCCATCCTTGGAGTCTGTCATCATCCATATCCATCACTGAAAAACTAAAAGTGAAACCAGTATGACTTATTACTTAAAATGCAAATTAACTATTAAATCTTAACATCAATTCATATCCCAAGAACAGATTGCCCAGCCATTATCAGGCCATTACGTGTAATACACCCATCAATCCACTAGAGGACCATTTCAAAGTCACGTTTTGCATTGGCTAGGTGTGACAAGTAAGGTGCCTGTGGTGGAGGCACCAAACACTACATTGGGATGTTTCAGAAAAGATTGTGGTTTGGGATAAAATTGGGCAATTTTGCATACGTGAATAATTAAATACTTTATTTTAAGTAACTAACTTGCGTAACTTAAAGAAATTCCCTGTTGACTTTCTCACGGACTGTTTGTTTCCTCCATCTGTCCCCAACCTCGTTACTACCCAGAATTGATCACTCTTTGTACTTTATCACATGGCCTCCATGACAGATCCTCATTCTTTCACGTTGGTCCTACATGCGTGTACTTTTCACTTTTCAGGCAAAACGTGACACTGACAGTGGACTGATGGTTGTATTACACACTGGCATGATACAGCTGGAAAACATTTTAGTTATTTTTTTTATCATCTCAAAAGCCTCGACAGTCACAGATCACTAATACATTTTATCAATAATATATCCTCACATAAAATGTATTGCCGCCTTGTTCAGTGATAAAAGTCTCCAACCACCATTTTCCCTCATTTTTGATCAGTATTTTTTTCACTTACTACTTTTCTACAATACAAAGGGATTTCACAAGAGTTTATAATGTATATGATGTGTAAGCACAAGACACACACATGAAAAAGTTAACTGTCCTTGTTTTCTTTTAACTTGCTCTCTCTGACCTTTCAGAGTTCCCACTTACTTGTACAATTCCCTCCATCTTTAAAAATTAACCATTCACCACAATTCCACTCACTCTTCTGACCATGTGCGTCATGCGCTTAAGAAATATATTCTCCTAATACTATCTTGGAAAACTGGAAATTGCGTGTTGCCAATATTTTCCTAAATTAAGTGTAATTTTCTCAGCACTGCTGCCATGTACTGACATATTTAGCCTTGTTTCAAGTAGATATTGTTTCAGCAAATCTCTGAAAAAGACAAGTTATCATGATGTCACTCCTTTGGCTTCACAAATTTGCAAACCTCAAACAAGAAAAGAAGAGCATAGTGATAAAAATCTTAATTTGACAACGGAAACTAGGTATTTATTCTTACCCTGACATGCCCAACTTGTTCTCTTCCACCACTTTCTCTCCCTCTCTCCCTCTCTCGCTCTCACCCAGCCCTCCCACCTTGCAGTGTAACTGGAATCCATTAGCTGATGAATGGTTGTTTGTGTTTTCTTAAGCTCAACAGCGCCACCCATAGCCTTCGTGGCCAAAGACGGGGATAACAAAACATGCACTGTGATTAGAGAAATAATTAGGTAATCATCCTCTGACCTATGAGCCAAGCCCGGGGTCAAGCAGATACAAAGTGGGCTGCTTACCAGGTGCTTTCCCATCAAACTCAGTCAGTGGACACAGCTGCAAAGTAAACTGGTGTCATTGTAAGCAGACAGGTTGCATTTACAACACATTTCTGTCCCTGTGTCCTGATTTCATTGCATGTCTGTGAATGTGTGCTGCTTGCATTTAAGCGTGCATGTGATGAGGATCCCAGCGGACCAAGTGCAGAGTTTGCCTGGAGAGGCTGCGGTGGAAATCAACACTTCCTGCTTCCTGTGGCGAGAGGAAGTGCTACCGTCGCTGTCCCCTTATCGCTGGGTACACAGGCGGCGTGCAGGGAGGAAGACGGGGAGGGAGGGAAGAGGAAGAGGAGGAGGAGGAGGAAGAGGAGCAGGAGGGAGGTCAAGCAGGCTAGACAAAGGGAGAGGCCTTAAGAGGCTGATAGAGCTGTGTCCACCAGGGTTTAAAGTGTTTGTTTCTGTGGAAAAAATAGTAAGAAATGAATAAATAATTATAGAAAGAGGCTGATGAGGAGGGGGAGAACATGTGTAAAGTGTTTTCTACAGGCTTGTGTTGCATTTGTTATTGATGTTATTGATTTCTTTATGATCTCAGCTCTTTGGCTGCTTTGTTTGCCAGCTGCCATCCTCTCTCCACTGGGAGACACAACAGTGTTTGACTACTACTTGCTAGTTAATATCAGCTACTCAACTGCCAGGAAACATCATTTGGCATGCACTGATTGAAGGCTAAAGCTTTCTATAACACATACTTGGTTATAAAGTATTAAACATGACATCGCGGTCCATGCAAGCCAAGAGAAAAATCACCCTGAACTTCACCCAATGTGTGACATCATTGGCATTTGGTTGCATGTCGGACTGTGGGAGATTAAAGTAGCAGCTATGGTGAGACCATATCTAGTTTATATTATAATTTATAGTAGTTAATATTAAACATCTCATATTTTGTTGGCCATGAAGGCCTTAAAGTGGACACTTGGTGTAAAGTAACCTATTGGTGTTTACATTCCCAGGTTTTCAGATAATGCAGTTTTGACAAAGTCGTTGGCGTCAGATAGATATGCAGAGGTTGCCCTTTGGCGTCAGCATGGTGACCACTCAGGTCAGAGAAGGAGGTCATGGGACAGAGTAGAAAGACCGACAAAGTCAGCATAGGTAGGAGTTCATGGGTGGATTGATTAATGGGACTTTCACCCCACAGACTGGTGTTTGAGTCCATGTAAGAAAGTTATTTCCGTAACATAATGTATTAAAAGTACATAATGTCATTTATTTGGTTACTTGCATAAAAATACTTGTAAAATTCATGATCTTCATGTAACCATAGACTGTATATAAAAGCAGACGTAGCTTTTGGGTCTGAAAAATGAGGCCAATGTGGAAGTGCCTTAAGATGCAAAACCACCGAGTGCCACTAGAGGTTGGCTCCAAAAAGCCGTGTTTTGGGCGCCGTGTCTGTTTGAGTGACAGTCTCTGTGGTCAGTCAGGTTACGGCTATTGGGGGGCGGGACGTAGTTTCATCGGGTTTCAAATCAGATCGAGTCGTATTCACCGCTCAGTCCCCCCCAGCTGGTCCAAATATGGTCACTTCTGGCTCCAAACCGCTCGGGACTAGCAAGATAGCGACGGCCAAAATCTGAACTCGAAGCTTCATGATGGCTATTCACAAACCAATGGGTGACGTCACTGTTGGTTGCTGTAGTTTTTGTGCCACCTTGCATGTGTATGAGACGCCAGCGAGCTGTGACAAAAGTGTCAGTATTTGACGCCCTGGCATGACAACGGGTTGGTGTAAAGAGGAGCATCCCTATCCCCTTAAATGGTTGTTAGGGGCGACTTCATGTAGCCTGCTGGCAGATACAGTTGAGCTGCAGGCAAGCAGAAAAGTGAATGAAGACAGAGAGCGACAGAGGTTGTCAGGAAAAGAAAAAGACAGAAGCAGCTTGTGTCTGTAAAAAGCACAAATGCAACAAGTTGGATGCATTTTGCAGATTGCAATCAAATTGTATCTACTCGCACTTTATTCTGAAGGAGCAGAGAGAGACAACGAGAAAGACAGAGGGGGAGGGGGGGGTGATTGGGATCAGGGTGGGGAAGCTTTCAGCACTTGGGATTGTCCCAGATGGACACAAACCGCTCCCTCCCTTTATAAACAGCCTCTGGCTTCTAACTACTCTCCTCTCAATCACCAGTTTCTTCTTCTTTTCTTTTCCGCAATTTTGCAGAGATTCTGGGACCCTCAGAAGAAAACATGAACAAATCAATACTTTCTGTTTTTATTTTTTTTCTTCTGACAACTTCTTCTGTCCCCCGGCACCAGGACCACCGCCGCCCCCAATCCTTGCCATTTCCAAAGTCAACACACCACTAAATGCCAGGCTGACTCACTTCCACTGTGGGTGGCTCTGTTTCCAATTTTCTCACCACCTCAGCCACCCCACCACCTTGGGAGAAAAGAGAAAACTTTTGTCCAGAAAACAAAAAAAACAAAGAAAAAGTAGCCAAATAGACATGCAAGAGGGAGTCACATTTTTCCAAATAACTCAGTGTTAAAGGGACAAAAGCATGCATGTAGATGCGGAGAAGAGACGTGGAAGGAGGGGAGAGGGGGGGACCAAGCATGCTTCTCCCACTTCTTTTGTGGGTCTGAAATAGTTATCACTGTTTTCCTTCCTTTCTTTCTCTTTGAGAGAGCGTGGGAGCGCCCTCAGAGAGTTGCAGAGAAACCACGGGGCTCATAACAACAGGAGGAAGCCGGTAACTTGAGTAACTTGGGCCGGGCAGAGAGAGGGGACACGGAGGAGAACAGGAATGGAAGACAGCGAGCGACTGAGAAACATTCAGCAACTTTGTATCTTTACATGTCTTAAAAAAAACATGAAAACAAGCAGAGGCACATACGCCACATTCACAAATAACCTGTCATAGCATTTCCCTCACACACATACACACACACACACACACACACACACACACACACACACACACACACACACACACACACACACACACACACACACACACACACACACACAGACACTTTAAATAAGAAACTTTCCCAAGCAGAGCCTTACCAGTCTGTGTTGTGAACATTCAGCGTGTCACAAAGTCCCATCAGTCATGTTCACGTACAGTTCAATCCAGAGAGCGGTGAGGACACTCAAACAACACACACACACACACACACACACACACAAACACACAGGCGCAGTATCAGTTCCCTCTTTCCAAGTGTTGAGAAAGTGAGGGGCCGCAACAAAAGGCAACAGAGGGAGGGAGAGACTGAGGAAGAGAGAGAGAGAGAGAGAGAGAGATTAACCCCTCTGAGCTGACTGGTGGACTCTCTCCCTCCCTCACACACACACACACACACACACACACACACACACACACACACACACACACACACACACACACATACACACAGTTGGTTTGCCGTATCACTGAGTTCTTGTGTTTTCTCTCAAGAGCCAAGAGGAGGAAGGGAGAGCACAGTGTGTGTGTGTGTTCATGGTCATAGATATGTGTATTGCAGTGTGTGTGTGTGTGTGTGTGTGTGTGTGTGTGTGTTTGTGTGCGTGTGCGTGTGTATTTTAAGGTAGGAGGGACCAGCTGGCTCGAGTCCAGAGGCAGCCAGCCTGGTAGAAAAAGACAATAGCAGGAAACACTATATCAGGAGGAGGCGAAATACCGTGCACAAAAATAATTAACAGACAGTGAAAAACAATGACATCCACGGTGGAAAACACAGCCTGCAGCCTGCGCCAAACAATGATAGTGGAAACGATGGACAGAAAAAGCACACATATTTTTGTTGTCGCTGTACTGCAGGATATAAAAACAGCAGATCCAGAAAGATGAGAGGCGTCAGTAGCAAGGAATGTCAAAACTGCTGGGATTATTTTTGTAGGTGCAACACTGGACGCAAAAATTCCAAAGTGCATTGCTGCATCTCATGAGGGGAAAAATGCAAACGTTTTTGCAGCTTTTTTGTTGTGCATCATTTTAGAAGTTTTTTGGAAGTTACAGTCACTTGTGCACCATCACACACTCCCTATGCAACCAGTCAGTCATGACTCCCACACAAATCTCACCACCACACACACACATACACACACACACACACGCACACGCACACACGCACGCACACACACACACACACACACACACACACACACACACACACACACACACACACACACATTCCCCCAGTTGTAATCATATCTAGTGATAAGGGCAGCTTCCCCCAGCGGTTGCTGGCTCTGCGGGCTCCGACCACAGTAACTCACAATGGCCCTGTATTCTGAGCCTGCACTGATTACACACACAAGGAGCTGCATTACACTCCGCTAATTCAATTTCCTCCCCTCTGGGTCAACCTTGGTGTGTGTTTGTGTGTGTGTATCTGAGTGCAGGAGGAGGAACTGATTAAGCAATTGTTGAAAAGAACAAGCTGCGTGCACTTAAAGCTGACTGCAATGATCTGTTGTTGGGGGTGACAGGGTTATTGATTAATACCAAAGAATTGCAAACTCTGGATTACAAAGAAAATACACTGAGTTGTTCTGTGTTGGAAATAATAAATCCTAAAACACCACTGATCAGCCGCTCCCCATGTCAAGTCATACGTGTTGTTTATGAGAGCCATTTAAGGCTTGTTCTCAAAAGCAAATGGTGCTTTATTAACTCTTATCACCTGCTTCTTCTCCTCTTCCTCATGGTGCAGTGGAGCAGAGGAAGACAAGCAGGTGAAATAAGATGTAGAGGAGGATAATGTCAGTTGTACAAGCTGAAGCAGTGTAGTGATAAATGAAACAGACATTCACTTCAGATCTTCAACTCTGCATTCAAACTTTACGATATTGATAGTTTGGCTTGTTAACATGCTGCTGTAAACATTTGCACAAACCACAAAGTGCAGCTGGGGATTGACTCAAAGTATGTGGTCATAAACCCAAATAATGCTCGTATTAATGGCTATATTGGGGCAGCTGTGGCTCAGATGGTCGAGCAGGTTACGAACTAATCGTGAGGTTGTTGGTTAAATCACCTCCTCCTGTCTACATGCTGAAGTGTCCTTGGGCAAGACACTGAACCGCAAGTTCTGAACCCTGTTTTGACAGGAAAGCCAAGATAAAACTGTGTACACTTTTGACCACAAACCCTGCCAGCTCAAGTGAAATCAGGCCTACTTCACTGAGCTCTCAAAACAACTTTCCTCATGGGATATTCCTTGTTCGACAGGCGTTCAGGTGTATTTTGCTACTCAGAGGGTTTGAACTTCCCAACTTCCCAGTTGCTCATTAATGCACCATCAGACAGCTGTATAGCATGGAAATGAACACTTAGAGAACAGCTTCAGGCCACCTGTTTGCCAAAACACACTTTAAACCGCTTCCCTTAACACAGGAATAACATGTATTCATATAGAAATACATTTTGACAGCTATTTTAATGAATGTTTACATGCCTGCTGGTTCATATTATGAATAAACTATTTTTATTTCACAATTACTTTGCAATATATAATTAATCTATCTTTAAAACGCTTCATTAGCACCCCAATTTTGGATAATTGAAGGAGGCGGAGCCTTGCTTTAAGCACTCACCTCATGGTTGAATCACACCCATAGCAGTGATCTATCACATCATGCAACCGTCTGCCACAACCTGCTACCTGCAAGGTTTTCCACCTGAGACAATGTCATACTCATACTTCATTAAGTGACGCTGCATGTTTGCGAGCTGTTTTTTCCACTGAAAGATATAACGACATATACTGAGTGAGATTTCACTGCTGCATTTATTTAAGTTGTTCTGAGGCAAGTTAAGTATGGAGAGTATAGAAAGCCATATGAGCTGAGAATGAAAACAAAGTATTTTTTTAGATGACATCAACGCTCTTAATTTATAACCTTACAGTCCAGTTGTAAAAGCACGAAACACTAATTAAAGCTGAGCCTCATTTTGGAGGTCTCTCGGTGGACGTTTCTGTTAAAGCATCCAAAGAAAAGTCAAAATCACTCAGATTAGGGTGTGGATGCAGAATGCAGAGCTCCATCGGTTTTATATGATGAGAATCAGTTGATTCAAACGTTATTTGGCCTCTTGCGTTCCCCTCCAAGGTCTCTTAATCTCAGGGTAGGGGCTCAAAATAGGTTGCAGACCTGTTTCTGGCAAGTCCCACCAGAACACATGTAATCCTGGGTCCCACAGTAAACCCAGGATGCAATACTTTAATAAAACTCCTTGCTTTCATTTGAAGCGCGAGGTCAGCTCCGCAGGCTCCTCCACTCACTCTGTGTAACGCAGCCTGATGAAGCGGCTGGCTCGCTGCAGGTTGTTTATCGGACTTGTTCAACACATCTGAGTCTCATTTCGGCCAAATAAAACACTGCTGTGCGTCACTGTCAAATACATGGCAAATATAAAGAGTGTGTGTGAATGTGAATGTGTGTGTGTGTTAAAGAATACAAAGAAAGTATGTATGTGTGTGTGTCGAAGAGCAGAGAATGTGTTTGTCATTAAAATGACTGAATATAAGGGTGAGGTCCCTCTGGAGGGGTGGGTAGCTACATATCTGGAGTATACACACACACACACACACACACACACACACACACACACACACACACACACACACACACACACACACACACTGTGAATTAATGCAGACCTGCACTAATGTTACTTTCCATTTCCTCAAGGTGACATTGCCTCATCCACCTTTGGTTACATCACTCCTGAGAATCCAACCAGCAACCCCTCTGACTTCACTGCAACCGCAACATGAAGACAATTACATCTTTGTTCTAACCACACACACACACACACACACACACACACACACACACACACACACACAGAACCAATCACACACCTTTTCTGTCGCTCTCCCTGACATAACTCCCGTTCTCACTCTGTCTCTTGCTCATGCACACACATGTGGAGAGATGTCTCCAGATGTGGGTGTGATGCTTGTACACAGTGATTAAGTGAGCGAGCGCGCTGTGTTGTGTGTTTCCACCTCCCCTCCTCTGTTTTGGTTACCAGCCTCGTCTGCTAAGCCTCACTAATCAGTCCAGCTGTCAGGAGAAGAAACACAAAGCTGAGGCCTGAGCGCTCGGAACAATTCAAACACAATGGATCGGCTTGTCAGTCACAGCGTTAATGTGAATCTTCATACAGTATATGTCCAGACTTTTAGATTATATTCCCATATTCATCAACGTGGTCACCATACCTAGCAGATAAAGATATGATAAAGTTCCTCCAGTACTTGACTGGCAGTAGTCGGTCAGTCAATCACGTAGAGTTGCCACTGATGGAGAAAACTGTGCTCTTAAAAATGTTGCTAAAAATGTTCTGGGGAAAGAAATTAAACCAGATTTGGCACACTGATGAAAACTGGGACAGGAGAGACAAAAATGAGCCGAGGTCAGGCCTTCATTTTGACAGAAATTTCTAATTTTATGAAATGAGAGCATGTGGAAGTCTCAAGTTCAAAATTTTGTCCCTTTCTGTCGACTGCCGTTTGTACCATGCTCGTTGTTCTGCTCAGAAAAACAGGTCTGCATACAAAAGAAATGTAAAAACTCAAAGTAAACCAGCAATCTTTTTGATGGTGGGACACAGTAAGTGCTGCCTGAGAGGCCAAATTAAAGCTGCACTATCAATATTATTATACCAACAGTGGACCAAATGATTATTGTGGTATAACTCAAAGTGATACAGACTTTGAATGTATAGTTACTGGTTACACTGTTACGTAAGTTAATTGCATGATCTCTGTTTCCAGGGCTGCGCTGGAATTCTCTTCAATCCCTTAACTGAATCAACACGATGGCTGTGCAGAGTTCAGAGGTGATGTAACTTTTCTCCTTTGTGTTTAAGGTACTTTTGTTGTTGAAATCATTGTTGAGTTTTTGCTTACCAATGGCGTAAAACTTATTGGTGTTCAGTGTGTTTATATGCTGTCATTCCAGGTGCTCTTTGTTGAAACCGTGGAGTTACTTACGGCTGCTCACTTGAATAGTGTTTTACTGATGTCTGTTTTTGTGTTTGTCAAATAGTTACTATATTTATCAATACATCCTGTACGGACAAAATTTTTACATTAAAAGGGGATACTCGTGCCTTTATTGGATGTTTCATTTTCCTGAAAGCCTCACTATTACTGTATAACCTTTATAAATGACTTGTAATCAAAAGGTTCAGAGACCTTGCACATGAACAGAATGCAGCACAGTAATGCACATGAAGCAGGGGGGAATTCTATCGCCTGATCAACATCAGCACCTGTGTTACACTAATTTTTGTGACTATTGGTCCACGCACATTTGTGTTTTCACCATGGACCTGAATCTTGGTCGCTAAAAGCGCACATCAGATTGTGTGTAAAAAAATTACCGGCAAGGGTGATAAAGTTTCTTACCTGCTGCCTGGTGTCCGGCTGGTGATTAAATGAAGGGGTGACAACTTCCTCTCCAACCTCCTGCAATGAAACCCAGATGGCCCAGTACTATATATCTATAAAAATCAAGATTTTTCGAACATCTTTAATGGTCATAACTTCAGTCAACACTGTCAGCCAGAAGGAAAACAGAAGGAAGGAAAACAAATCCATGTTTGTTTGCCGGGCAGCTATGGAAGTCAACTTAAAGTCTGCTGTGGTTATGGTCAAGTAAGATCAGGCAACTAAAACAAATTGGTCAAGGTTGGGATTAAGACGATGCTATGCAATGATGCAATGATGTAGATACATTTAAGCTGCATATAAATGTAAGTAACACATGGAAAGGAAAGGAAAGGAAAGGAAAGGAAAGGAAAGGAAAGGAAAGGAAAGGAAAGGAAAGGAAAGGAAAAGAAAAGAAAAGAAAAGAAAGGAAAGAGGAGGAGCAGCAGCAGGAGGAGCAGCAGGAGGAGGAGGAGGAGGAGGAGGAGGAAGAGGAAGAGGAGGAGGAGCAGGAGCAGGAGCAGGAAGGAGGGGATAAGATGGGGTCCAGACCCCTGATCCCAGCAGCTGCTGCTGTTTTGTAGGTCAGCATTACATCAGTAGGTTTATGGAAAAGGCTGAGAATCACTTCTCTACTTGACCTACTTAAAGAATGTTAGTGTTAGATGTCATACAATACTCCCCGGCTTCCCAGCACTCACTCACTCACTTCCTACCCAACGCAGAGCAACACACATTGTTTTGTCATCTTGTTTTATTAGCAGTTGCTGAAAGACCGCATAATTTAGGAAGTTGGGCCTTAAACTGAAGTCCTGCCTGAAAAACTTTGGCAAGGTGAATTGTTTTGAATTTCTGACCCTCTTTCATGAGTTTTACGTCCATGTTTAGTGTACTAATATCTAATATCTTGTCCCTGCCAGTTGAGGTTTTGGTATGACGTCTGCACGGTTCAGTTTGGCTGTTATTAGTAAAGAATAAAATCCTGTGTGCAGAATATCATGCACTCATTCATACGAATAACATTTCCGAAGCTTATTTTTCTTCTTCAGCAGAAACAGTGAGCCCACACTTCTCACCTCTTATCAGAAGTTGTAACAGAGCTGTTGGAGCCCCTGATGTCAGAGTCGTCAATATCATGCTCGATTTAACATGCCAGCTGTCTTTTTGGAAAGAATTATGGTTTGAACTTCTTATAAAAACCGGTGTCAATCCCAAAGGAGCATGAACAGTTCCACTTAAAACTTAAATGTGTTGCGCAATAATTTATAGGTCTGTTTGAATTTATAGCATCCATATGTTGGGGGATTTCACGTTGAATGGCTGTGGTGAGGACTCGGTGTGTGTGTGTGTGTGTGTGTGTGTGTGTGTGTGTGTGTGTGTGTGTGTGTGTGTCCGCACGTGTGTGTCTGTGTGTGTGTGTGTCTTGCAGAGGTAAAGTGGAGCGGTTCTGGCCTCTCAAGCAGCAGCTTTCTAACACGGGTCATGTCTTTTTCTTCATTGCTAGTGAACCACACTGGGCACACACTCACACACACACACACACACACACACACACACACACACACACACACACACACACACACACACACCCACACACACACACACACACACACACAGCTCTGAACATATAACACGTATGAGATCATCAGGAGTGCTGAGCTGCTGCACTGACAGTAAATGTTTGACTGACAGAGTGAGTTATGAATCAAAGGATGTGTCCAAATCACCCATTGCTGCTGTCACCTTGCCATACGCTCCTTCATGAACTTTTAATGAGGCATATCAAGGATTTATTACATGATGACATCATGAAGAAGGAGCTGTCTCCCGGGGAATAATGTTGATATTCACAAATGTGGATTAAACATGCTGTTCTTCAAAGTAAAGCCCCATTTGGACTTGTGGCGCAATTAGCATGATGGTAACAGTGGGATGTCATTAAAACTGTACGGTCTGCTTCAACAGTCATATTTCAGTGTGTTTTACAGCTTGTTTTTGTGGCCTCACCTGACTGTAAATAAAGCCTGGTTTCATTCAAACATCAGTGTGTATGTGATGCTGCCAGTGATGTATACAAGCCTTATGGACGCTGTGTGGACAGTTCATTCTGTCCAGCTCATTAAAACTGTTTATAAAAGTCATAGAGGGAAAAAGAAAAGTTAGAAATTACTGTCAATATAAAAAAAAGTTTTTTTTTTTTCCAAGTTTTCTGCTCAGAAAAGAACAAGAAAGGGTGTAGAAATACAAAAAAAAAAAAAAGGAAGCTCATATTCAGCATCACGTAATAAATTACACAACACCATAATGTCAACAATTTCCCATTTAGGACATCCAGCAGCTGACTGATCACTGAGTATTCATTAACTATAGTGTCAACCAGCTGGACAAACTGATGTGTATGCATACTCTAAGATCTACTGTTCATTAGCATACGTGGAATCAGACCTCTGGTTGACACATTTGATGTAGTCCATTGAAATGACACGTTGTTATGTAACAGCACCTGTGGCTGATTTAAGAGAGATTTTACAGATAAATTATGCAATGACAGATTGAGCCTGTCTGTCATTTTATAGTCATCCACAAAACCAGATGGACAGTAGATTTTAGACAGTTTCACCAGCTGGATTATGAGATAAGAAGTATAGTTTTGAAGTTATTTCAAATACAGATGAAGCCCAAAGACTTGCTGGCTGAGTGATGATCACAATGTGATATAGATTTGTGAATTTGGAGCTTACAACACTTAACTCTAAAGAGAGGATTTGTGCATTGTGAGGTTAATGTTCCAAGAACATCTGTTACAGGGGCACTACTATTTCACTTCTATAAAGTTAGTAAATGTACAAGAGGGATTGAAAATGGTCCAAATCAAAGTGCCAAAGGCTGATATATACTGACTCTTAGAAGCTGTTTATACCTGGGTTTATTGTGCGCTTTGTATCTGGCTTCTGATCTGGCATTAGTCAACCTTTTCCTTATCTGGTCCGTATTGTGATTGGATCTCAGCATGCATATCAGTTAGGGGTAGCTGGAAGACTCGTCAGTCTTTATGTCAGTTGCAGAAAAGTTTCAGGATATTCTACAGAGACAGATGAAGATGGACATTAGCATCCATGGCTACTTTTTGGTAGCTGGCCAACTCAGCTAACATTCACCACTCTGCAGGGGGGAGTCAGAGCAAGTCAAGTAGCTTGCTCGCTGTACTGCTGGTTCACCTGCCCCCTTTCCCTTTTCTAAACAAGATATTGAAATACAAATTGTTATTAAAAACAGCTGTAAATTGGGTCTTAGTTGGCATTCAGACCCAGCTTTGAAAACATACGAGGGGCTCTGTTGATGGAGGCACATTAGATTGATGTGTTTGACGGCCAATCGGACTTTTAAACACCGAACACTGGGTTGCAGTATTATTACAAAAGATTTTACACCTCTGGACGGTTCATTTGAAATGATTCTGTCTTTTGAGACCCTCATGAAGTAAACAGAATACAGTGATCATGTTACAGAGTAATCTGTCAGGAATGGGTGATTGCATGTATTTGATTGGCTACAACACTGACATGACATAGTGTTACAGCAGAAGTTTATTTTTCACTAGAGCCCTGTGCTGTGGAAGCTACTGCTCCATCAGCATGAAGGGTGTCAATCAAATGAATGAGGGCGGATTTTGAAGCAAAGCTTCTGTCGGAAGATGGTGTTTGTCTGTTTGGGTCAAGCTACAAATACTGTGGATCCGACACTCCTCCTACTGCAACTAAACAACATCTTATTTCAGATTCTCTCTGCCTGTTAATGCCTTGTCCCGTTACCCCAAATTTGAAACTCACACCGTCTTTTGCAAATGTTGTGATATCGAGTACCCACATTTTCAGGGGTTATTTTTTTAAATATGGCAAAGCTCCTTCAGAGCCACGGAGGAGAATTTACAACTGTAGAATGAGTAGTACTGCTCATGGCTTGTAAATTAACACTGACATATAAAATCAGCTGAGTGTCCCTTCAAAGAGGACAATCGGTTGACAGAAAGCTGTGCTGGGGGTCTTCATCTGTTGGGACATTGGCTGTGATCAGCCAACTGTATTTAGTCAGAATTTAATACATATGATTGTTTAATTTTATATTTCTGAGCCAAAAAAGAAAAAACAAGTGGAGCAGAATTTTTTTTTTTTTCCCGAATGTCATTGTAACTTGAATTTGGAAACAAATCTCCTTTATCAGACTGCTGACTTACAACATGACTGAAATGAACTCTGTCCAAACCACAGCCGTCTTTCAGAGATGTAATATCCCTGTTATATATTTAGCTATTAGCTGTGCGCTGCCAACTCTCCACTTGACATCCACGATGGAGCCAGATGTGGCTGATAGATTTGTGATATCCGAACACAGAACCCCGAGGATGTGTGGATGGACGGAGGGAGGAAGGAGGTGAAGAGGGAACACAATGGGTCTGAGAGAGACGGGGAAGACGGAGGCTTTTTCTCAGGGGGGGAAACTGGAGGGGGATTTTTCTTCCACCTCTCCCCATCTCCCATCCTCTTATTCACATCTCACCCTCGCTCTTTCTGTCCCTCCTCCTTCTTAGTTCAGAATGTAGCTTTTCGTATCTCTAAACACACACACACACTTACACAGACACGCACACACACACACACACACACACACACACACACACACACACACACGCACACGCGCACACACATGCATGCACAGATGAGGTTTTGTCTGGAGGAGGCAGCAGTGTGAGTAAGAGCAACAGCTGCAGGGATTAGAAGCAAGGGAGGGAAAGGGAAGAGGGAGTGTATGTTTGTGTGTGTCTGTGAGGGTGTGGTGGTGGTGGTGGGGGGGAGGGGGGGTGTAGGGCCTGGATGAGCGAAAATGTTGTAAAGCGAGGTGTGTGTGTGTGTGTGTGTGTGTGTGTGTGTGTGTGTGAGAGAGAGATAACTAAAAGGCGAGTTGTGGGTGAGAATAAACTGTTCATTCAAAAGGGTTTTCTTGCATGTTGTGTGCATGTGTGTGTGCAGATTCAAACATGCAGATCATGAGAACAGTTAGCAGCAGCACCACAAACTCAGCCTGCAGCTCTATAGTGCATGGCTATATGTAGGTTTGTCTCAGTGGTGGGGTTGTGGTTTAATGTGAGTGGGGGGAGGTGTGTGTGTGTGTGTGTGTGTGTGTGTGTGTGTGTGTGTGTGTGTGTGTGTGTGTGTGTGTGTGTGTGTGTGTGTGTGTGTGCGCGTGTACTTTGTTGTTTGAAACACCTGTAATTTCACTCACCCAAATGTCAATAATGTCACAGAGTAGAGACATAATCGTCTCTGCAGCAGCTCACTTCTCTCAGCAGGAGTTTGGGTTTTCTTTAGTTTGTCAGCAGAATGTCTGCAGAAGTCGGGAGAGATCTGAACAGAGAACGGGGGAGGGATTTCGCCAAAACCCACTATTAAACATCTGGATCAAGGATTTCTGCCATTAGACGATTATCTGTTTTGAATCATAACAACGGGACGAGTGGACGATAACAGCTTGATTGCAAACGTTACACAAAAAGAGGTTTGCGTTCTTAATAAATCTGAGAGCAATGATTACTTTGGTGGAGCTGAAAGCTGGACGACTGTTTGTTTGGTGATATTAATGAAATGTTCTCTCACCACAAGGTCCATTAAATAAGCTATTCCGGAGCTTCCAACCATAATCACACAATCTTCACAGGTTTTCAAGTTGTTATGAAACTGTAGATGGTCACATTTCCATTTTTTTTTAACAACTTTTCATCCTAAAAGCTGAGTTTTATCAGCTGAGGAAGATCATACGAAATCATTTGAAGCTGCAGAACAGTTATTAAATGGGTCTTGTATGTGACTGTTTTCTCAACAAGAAGTGATCAGAAAACAACATGTGCATCTACAATTTCATAACGACTTGACAAACTCCATCTGGATTAATAAATTAAACTAAATTAAATTAAATAGCTTCAATTGATTCAAAATGCAGTTACCAGAGTTCTCACCAGGAGTA
The DNA here is from genome assembly GCF_022577435.1 of Embiotoca jacksoni. Taxonomy (NCBI): domain Eukaryota; kingdom Metazoa; phylum Chordata; class Actinopteri; family Embiotocidae; genus Embiotoca; species Embiotoca jacksoni. Next base: position 4,200,771 of record NW_027185447.1, on the reverse strand, counting down.
AAAGAAGAGAAAACAACACCTCCATTCTTAAACCCTTACACTCTCTACCAGAAATGGAAACATTTCTGTTTTCGTCTCCACTTGCAGCTTATATACGTCGATGTATTTTGTGTACTTGCAGCTTGTTTCTGTATTTAGTTGTGTTTTCTCACGTTTTTCTGAATGCTGTGTTCGTGGTGTCTGATTGAAGATGTTGGCATTGCATCAAGCTCTCAGGACCACCATACGATTGCCCCACTCAGGGGCTAAACACATGAGCAACCAATGATCAGCAAAGCAATACACGTGTGCTGTTTTATCTCACATGTCAGTGACATCAGGACATACACTGATGTGCCAGGACACGTGACTGTCATACTTCCTAGTGTAAATGCAGATCGATGCGCTAGAGACATGACAACAATTAAGAGCAGCTTTGCTCTCCAGATCAGCACACCACAGCTACAGAACCTGGACTACGTCTAACCTGTATGAGGTGTTGAGTGTGTGCTCAGGGTAACGTGCTTTTTCTGTGTCGAGTCACTCAGCTCATCACGGTGACCCTGAGCACACCATAATATTTTGCCTGATGCAGTCTGCACAGGTTATTTTTTTAAGTAGATGCATCTGGAGAAACTTAACGTTGTTTTATTGAGTCAAGACACCCATTTATGTGCCCCACAGGAGTCTGACCTGAAGCTCAAATGTGAGTCCTGAGCTGTGGCTAAAGAAAAATTGACTAAAAAGGGGGACTCTGAGTCCAGAGCCATAAAAGTGTCTGCCCTGAGGCACACTTCAAATGCAGCACAGTGCTTTCTTCCTGTTCTTCTGGAAACACATGTACGTTAAAAAAAAAAAATAAAAAAAAATGCAGACAGAGAAGCAATAATGTAACACAAACAAGACCAAGACCTCCACCGCCATCAACGAGCAGACACATGGACGTGCAGCAACACATAACCATGAGTGAGCGTCCACAGTTTATTTAGAGACAAACACACACAGAGTTTTCCCGTGTGTCAGACTGTCATTACGTGGTGCTCTGGGACTGTTTAACTGAGGGAGCAGTTCGGTGAGGGAGTCGTCAAAACAGGAAGTGTTTTATGTAGCTGAAACATTCCAATTTTAACTCTCAGACAGGCTGGCTAAAATAAACAACACACCGAGCACTCAACCTCAGAGGTGACAGGCCAGAGGGTGTGTATTTAAAGCATGTGAGCTCCTGCTGTTTGTATGTTTGCTTGTATCTTAACGCTCACGATTGTGCATTTGTGTGTGAAGCCTGTTGTGCACATTCATGCATGCTTGCATAAGTTTGTAGTATGTGCATGTGTGTGCACATACCAGCCTTCCCCCTGAGGCGCTGCAGAGGCCGTTGAGTCTTGTGAAGTCATTTCCTCTTTGATGGGGGACCTTGACTCCGTGACTACACACACACACACACACACACACTGAATTACAACCCTCTAGAGCAGGGTGCATTGTGGGATCTGCATAGTTTTTGACCAACATAGACTGGGTGGAAACCAAAATCCAGTCTGTTTCCAAAGAGAAATGATATGATGCAGTTAGATCAATACAAAATCTGATTGACACAACACCGTTCTGTCTACCCAGCAGTAGCTCCAGCTGAGGTGACAAGCCCACTTCCCCTTTATAAACACATCATCTGCTCAGGTGGGAGGCCGGATACTTCTTTATGCTTATATCTGTGTATGTTATCTAGACCTGCAAAAAAAAGGAACTCCAAGAATGCACTCTACTCTGTTTTGAAGATGTTGAAAACAGCTAAACAGCCTATAGAGTGATTGGGGAAACTTTGGGGAAACTTTGAATACACATTTTATTTTGATAAAGTAAAAAAAAATCTTGGATGAGCTAATCTGACGACTTCCAAAGGCCCCTATTCTGAACAAAGCGACACATGCTGTAGTCTATACAGTGGTTACAGACAAATGTATCTCACCATGTTGACTGTTCAGATGAATTGATCCAGTGGGCCTGAAGCACCTGAAATGGAGGCTTTTCTGTCAAATTTACTTCACCTTCATCATCAGACAGAAAAGCACAAGTTTTATTTATAACATGAACGAGGACTCACCAGTGAGCCCTGACAGTGTGACAGCGAGCCAGCAGTCATAATATCAGGCCTTTCAAACGGATGCAGTTCAATTCATTCAAATTATTTAGACCTGTGTGTTCCCCTCTGTGATGCCTCAAAATGCCTTCTGAGAAAAATGTCTCACCTCGTGATGACGAGTCCTTGACGTTGATGCTTACCACCTCCGTGTTTTTTTTTTCTTGCAGGAAACAGAGTTGACTCGTCAGTCTGATTCAGTTCACCTGCTGACATTCAGCCAACTTCCCCCCTTCATGCCCTTTTTCTCTGTGTCATTGTTTGATTTAGCTAGATTTGGTATTTGCTGGTATTTTCACTTTGACTTTTAGCTTCTTTCTTCACATACTTGGGTAAATAGAAAGTGGGGTCTCATTCCTCTCCGGTTCATGTTGCAAGCTTGGTTGTTATGTGTTATAACACATAAGACTTTTTTTTTCTTTCTCATATTTTCATAAAAGATAGTCTATGTTGTTTCAGTTTTTGGGCCAATGTTTGTTTAACTTCATTAAAGGAAAAGTTCGACATTTTGGAAATGTTGCACAGAGTTAGATAACAAGATTACAAGACTGACTCCATTGAAATGGTATTTAGGTTAGCTTTGCATAAAGACTAGAAAATGGCCTACCAGCGCATCTAAAGCTCACTGACTGACTTATTGCATCTTGTTTATCTATTTGAAGGATAAAAGGGGGTAATGTGCCAGATGGTTTCTTGGCAGCGAACAGTGACTTCCCGCTCACTTGTTTGCTGGTTGCCTGGTAACCTGACAGTGACTTCAAGACAAAGGATTTTTCTTTTTAACCTTTGAGCCAGCCATTTGTTGCTCAAAGTGTGCTGATGAAGCTCGTATCATACCATATGAAGGTCTATGATTCTTCAATCTGGGAGTTTTGATTCTACGTTCTCCTGGTTTCTGGTTCCAATCACTGCTGCAGCCTTCACACAACCACTTTGTATATCAAACACGATCCAAACAATGTTTTGAACATGGAATTTATCCTGCGAACACTCGTGCCTCCTCTATAAGGAGTTTTGTGCACGCTAGCGTTCCAGTGCATCATAAAGTAGTCCATACATCTGTTTATATTTGCGTACGTGCAGATGCTTCTTATTAGTCACAGTGACAGCAGCCTGCTGAGGCCCAGCCACACCCGAGTAACCAGCTGAGTGACGAAAGCTGCGGTCAGTGCTGACGTGGACACAGGGCTGAAGAAAAGTGAACCAGAACTCATGTAAAACTATTATTATATTAATATTTCAATAATTTAGTGCTTCTGTGGTATTTAGGGCTATTTTTAACCTTTGGAGAGAGCTGTTTCCCTCGTCTTAAAAGTAAGATTATAATCCTGAAGTTTTCACAGTTAAGCCGCAGTTTTCACTGCATCACACTTAGTTCACCACATATCTCCGCTCTGCATCACAACACTATTTGCCGATGCCAGCAGAAGAACAGCTGCCAACCACAGACATCCCCTTTCTACTTCCAACTAAATTGTTGTTCTTACATCCACATATACGCATGCAAATATTATCAGCTATGACAGGACAAGATGACAGGGGGAAATTATTGCATCAATATTACCCTTTCTGAAGACAGATGGACATAGCTGCTTAGCCATCCATACTTTAATGACATTTACAGTGAATTCAAACAGTGTTCAGACCCCTTCACTCTGTTATGTTGCACACCTCTACTAAAAGGGATTAAACCTATGTTTCCCCCTCGTCAATTTAGACTTAATACCCAATAATGCAACATAATGCAACAGAATGTGAGACATTTTTGCTAATTTATTGAAAAGGAAAACTAAAATATGACATTGACATAAACATTCAGGGATTTTGCTCAGAATAGTTGAAGCATCTGTGGCAGCGATTACAGCCACGACTCTTCTAGGATATGGCAGATCGAGCCTGGCACACCTGGATTTGGGGATTTTCAGCTGTTCTTCTTTGCAAATTTCAAGCTGTCAGGTTCAAAGTCCAATATCATAAAGTTTGAGGACAATGATGATCAAAATCAAAACAGAAGAGGATGAGATATCCTGAGTCAGGATGTGGGTCAAACTCCTGTAATGTTGGATCCAACATTTCCCATTTTCATTAATTAAGTTAAATCCCCATTCACTTTAAACCCCCAGTTTGTGACAAATGCTTTCTGTTCAGATAACCTGACATTATTTTTACGTGGGGAAGACTCCTGTCTTGTAACTTGTAATTGTGTAAAATCTGGATAGGGCTCATTGGATAAATATAAAAGATATATTTCTCAAATATTTGAAAAAATAAAAGCTCCACAGATGAATCATGACTCATCTGACCCTCTTCTGTCTTTGAGCGGCCTGATATTGTCATGTCAGAATTTACAGTGATTGGTATTTTAAGGTTTCTGTAGTCATGGTATGCTTGTTCCAGTTGAGAACATAACAATTAGGTAAGTACATGACAGGGGACGATATAAGATGTAAAATGATGATTGTCATGTTGACAAATTGCAGTATTTAGCTGCTAGATTTAGCTCATCATAGGACATTAAAAGTCTCCACTGAAAGTCGGAGTAATACATTTCTTTTTTTGGTGTGTTGACAGCTTCGTGGCATGGCAAGCTTCCATACTTCACCAGATGAAAAAGTCACATCACTGCCTTTAATTGAAGAATGAATCATCAAAGGTCAAAGGTTCTGCAGGGAGGAAGCTCCATCATATCAATGACAGCTGCTGGATTGAGGCCAACATCAGCAACCAGAGATATTATGAGGGCTTCTGCAGTAAAGATCCGGGTGAGCAAAACAATTTACTCGCCCACCATCTCCCCTCTTAATGCAATCTGAGCAGGTCGCCCACCCTGCAGACCAACAATTTCCACGAATGCCGCATCAGTCGCAGCAGTGGTAGTAGCAGATCGCCGTGGCAGACAGCGCGTTAAACACAGGTCAAACCAAGAAGTCAGAGCGGAGGAGGTTTTTTTCCTATCCCAGAATTCCTCCCAACCCACACACACATCCTACAATGATAGCCATCGAGTTCAGATGCAAGAAAAGAAAAGAAAAGAAAAGAAAAGAAAAGAAAAGAAAAGAAAAGAAAAGAAAAGAAAAGAAAAGAAAAGAAAAGAAAAGAAAAGAAAAGAAAAAAATGAGGCATGAGGGAAAGTGCAGAACAGTTTCTGAAAGCGTTGACAGAGATTAATACTCCCTTCAGTAGAGATTTACATACTAGAAGCAGAGAGGGTGAAGAGGAGACAGGGGGGTGGAGACGCAGTGATTTGTTTAATCTGTTGAAAATAAAACTGTTTGTATAATTATGTGATGTTTCCGTGCTAATTGCTCTGGGAAATTACAGTGATATTAAAAATGGCGAACAACACATGGAAGTGGTGCTTTTCTATTGTGTCTAAAACAAGGCCCAAATTGTTGTTTTCTCATGCTCCGCGGAGTGGAAAGAGAGGAATACAAAAATAAACAAACAAAGAAAGAAATGAGTGATGATGTCTCCCGGTTTGTTGTTTTTTTTCTTTTTTTTTTTTTTACAGAAGGGGGACCCTCGGGAGCTGCTCACCAATCCTTAATTCCATTTCCCCCCCCAAAAAAGACTTTCCTATTTTAACCAGCGCCTCCATGATCCCCAGAGGGAAAGCACCCGCTCCGGGCCGTTTGGTTTTCCCGCAGATATGTCGTCCCTCAAGAAAACCCAAAATAAACATGCGAAAAAACCACAAGGATAAATTTGGCTGCTTGTGCGGAAAAGCTTGGAGTCTCCGTGATTGCGCTCTCACATACTTCTTAAAGAAAGAAGAAAGATAGCTGAGAGGCAGAGTTGGAGATGAGGGGAACAAACAGTGGAAGGGAGAAAGTTGGGAACAGATGGAAATGAGTGACATAAAAAAAATAAAAATAAAGGAAAGCAGGGGCTGATGGGGAAATGTGGGGACTTCTGTCAAAGGTTTGTGGATTCAACAGTGGAAAACATCCTGAGCATCACATGCTTTAAATGTCCTCATATTGAAGTGAAGAAAAAAAATCACCACATATAAAGGAAAATAAACTGCTGCACTATATAATGACACAGAAAGCCCCCCTGCAATGTCCCAAAAATGCATCTTCCAATGAGATGAACTTTGCCAGAAGCAGAGAGGTTACCTCATGTCATTGGACGATTTCCATTGCCACTTTCTGGAAAACAGAAGAATTTTGTAAGTCATCATACAAATCTAAAAATAACCCCTCCTGCAGTGTATTTCTGAATTCCTGTTTATATGACCTCTGATCTGCTGTATATCTGCCTTTACTGGATATAAACCTCACACTTCACCACAAGAATACAAATACCACCCGGTTAGGACAGCGGACTCAGATGGTGAGAAAGTTTAAGGATGGAAGCGATCTGCTGAGGAGAAAGAGAGAAAATAATGAGTTCTGCATTCGGTAAGTAAAAAAAGATGTTTACTGTACGGTATGTAGCCCTCCATCTGTTAGCTCCACCCAAAACTTGAACTACTCTCTCCTAACAAAAGAGCATGATGTCGTTTTAATGCCAGACCTTTCAAACTGCAGAGGAATGAAGAGTTGGACAAACTTTTCAATGTCAGGAACTCTTTCAAATGTAAAAATCGGACGCAGCTGATGAAATGTTCATCTTCATGAAGAGGGTTTTCTTTTTACACACAGGGGGTGCAGAAAAAAAAGAAAGAGTCTTGTAATTTTCAGTCAGTCTCAGGATGGATAGATAAGGACAAAAGAGAAAGATGATCATCTCCTCAGCTACAACTATTGCATTGTTAGCTATCGTGTAAAAAGATCAAAAGTGTGGAGGAGGGCAGATCAGATAAACACTCCAACTGTTTTCTACTCAGACTTTCCTCAGTACTCCTGCATCTGTTCTTATGGCTGCAACTGGACCAACACAGCATCACCGACCGTCTGGTTTCTCGACTGACTTTGACTCCCTGTCTGTGATTCACGGGGCTGAAAATAGTCCAACTTCATGAGCAATTTGGAGAAAATAATTTTACATTCACCAAACAGCTTAGAAAATGGAAAACGAATGATCAAATGTGTTAGTTAGTGTTTTTTGTCTTCATGGCGAAACGACAAGTGACTTTTGACGAGATTTACATGCATGTAATAATCATAATGACATAATGTACTAAAATGAGATAAAATCCTAAATGAGCCCAGATTAAAATGACACAGGGAGACACAAATCGACCAAAAGGAGATACAAAACAATCTAAATGTGGAGAAATTGGGAGAAAAAAAAGATGAAAAACAACTCAGATGAAAGGCAAAACAACAAGATTAAGAGAAAAAAGACAACAAAAAACAAAGATGAGGCACAAAACAAAACGACATTGAAACATAGGCATGAATTGTTGGATTGTTGGGTTTCTCTGTATAATAGTGTAAAGTTCTGCTGTAAGGATTTGAATGTGTTAAATGCCATGAAATAACCTGTGTTTGGCGCTATACAAATAGAATTGAATTGAACTGAATTGAATGAAACAACAAATGTGAGGTGCAAAGCGAGTACGAGGAGTCGCAAAACAACCACAAAGAAATGCAGAACAACAGAAATGACACAGAAAATAACTAAAAAGAGGAACACGAAGATTACAAAGAGATGCAAAACGACCACGAAGGCTGCAAAGCGATCACAGAGACATGCAAAATGACCAAAATGGGGCCCAAAACCCCCACAAAGAGATGCAAAACAGCCAAAAAAGAAATGCAAAATTACAAAAACAATACATAAAACAACCACAATGTGAAAAGGACCAAAAGGCTTGGTTGCACATTGAAATGAAATCAAAGAGCAATTTATTGACCAACATTACTGGCTAATTGCTACTCGAACAGGAGCTTCCTGAATAAATGGGAATTTGAAAGGATGTGTCTGAAATGGCCCGTCCGTCTTCATAACTGAACTGTGTGATTTAATCCCTTCCAGTAGATCCATACTGTCAGCCTCAATCAGTGCATTAAGGACACTAATCACAACAGATCTCTCTCCATCTCTCCTTCACAGCTTCTAAGTGAACTGATCTGTTCATCATTCCCACACTAATGTCTCCACCTGCTGTTTTTTATGGCTTTTCTTCACTTCTTCGTAGCTTCGCCTTCTTGTGTTACCCTGGTTATTTTGACTTTTCCCCCTTTTCATAGTTTGGCCTTTTCCTGAAGTGTCGGATTTATTCAAACCAAGCGGTGAGTCGTTTTTGGTTTCAGTGTTATTTGAGGAGGAGGAGGAAGAAGAGAGAGAGAGAAAGGGACGAGGAAGAGCAGAGGAGGAGTGTCTGGGGTTTGGTCGTGGTCCCTTGTGGTAATATTTAATAACAAACATTAAAAATACCACAGAAATCCTTCACCACATTCCCACGCTCCGGCCGGCCAGAACATACACACACATGAGCAGGCAGCCGCACACACATGCATATCCTGTATACATACCATACTTTATATCTGCCTCACTTACACACACAGAGATCCACTGATTCACATACCCGGGCTAAAATGAAAACACTTGTCGAGTCTCTCACACGCAAACAAACACTCATATGCGTCTGCACCTGTGTGTGAACACAGAATATATTCAACATAAAACAGTGTATGCGAGACATTTACATTGAAAGGTTCAGCGAAACTGTCAAACACAGCAACACAAACAGCCAAAACATGAACTATGCAACACACTGGTGAACGTCTGAATGAATGTACACACAAACACGCGCAAACATGCACAAACACGCACAAACACACACAAACACGAGCAAACATGCACAAACACACACAAACACGCACAAACACACACAAACACACATTACTGTCTGTCCGGGCTGTCGAAGAGAAAAAAAAACACAACACTCGACTCTTTCTAATCATGTCTTCGGAGAGGAAAGGTGTGTGTGTGTGTGTGTGTGTGTGTGTGTGTGTGTGTGTGTATTAGAGAGTGAGAGAAAGAGAAGGGGTCTTGGGTTCAACCACTCTGCTCCATCGCTCCTCACGGTTTTCATGATCACATCACCATCGATGATTATCACCCATTAAAGTACTATTATTACTGGTATTAGTACAACCCTGACTCCACTGTGTGTGTGTGTGTGTGTGTGTGTGTGTGTGTGTGTGTGTGTGTGTGTGTGTGTGTGTGTGTGTGTGTGTGTGTGTGTGTGTGCGCGCGTCATGTCGCCAGTGGCTTTCTGACCTCGTCTCGAGGTTTGGTGATCCCAACCAGAGATTCCTTTCCATCCCTCCCTCCCCTCCATGTTTCACATGTGCGTCAGCAATGTTACCGCAAACCCCCCCACCCCACCCCATCGTAACCCCATGATCCTTCTTGTTTTAAACACCCCACCCTCCTGTTTTCAGCCGACACCTCCCCTCCTCTTCCTCAGCCTCTTTCTTTCCCTCTATGATCCTTGTATTCTTGCTAGACTCTTCCTCTCCTTCCCTTCCTCCTCCTCCTCCTCCTCCTCCTCTTCATTTTCCACCCTTCTATCTCATTTTCCTCTCTCCCTGTTTTCTCTTTACTCTCTCCTGTTACAAAAAAAAAAAAGTCAGCTGATTCAAAACACAGTCCACCGCCAAAACTTTCAATTTCACCTCTATAACATCAAGACAACAAACAGTCTGAGTGAGTTCAGAGGAGGAGAAGTTTTGTGAAAGCACGTCGACACAGAAAGATGCCGTCCTCGGTGACCTTATGTTCGTGGAACGACTGCAAGTGCTCGGAAAGGAAAGAGAATAGAAACAGAGAGGATTTCCTTAAAGCTACACTATCTGCAGAATACAAATGTTAAAGGTGACCTACAGGATGTGTAAATAGAAACACACCACTGGGTCCATCGGCTGCGCAACAATTCAACAATTAAAATGCACAGGCGCAAAAGACATGCAGCGCTGTGCAGAGACGTTAATGTTCTTATCAATCACGTGATGCCGTCATGGAGGCTCTTGATCGGCGCCAATTTTTCTCTCCAGGATGACGGCGACCGTCGGAGTCTTGAAGAAAATATCTTGACAACATATTTTTTGCTCATCGAAGCTGCACTACTTTAATCGTGTCGTTAACAGCAGGCGCGACAAACGTTTGGATAAATGTCACCTGACTCTGCAATTTCCCTCAAGCTTTTGCAGTGTTTTGGTCTCTTTCAGTTTACCGTTTTATGTTTCCGCTGCTCGTGACAACTCTGCCTTCAGTCGCAGCGGTTCTCAGCAACAAAGTAGGACCCCATCACCCGTCCCACCGACGGGGAGAGAAACTAAAAGTTAGCAACCGGCTGGGCAACACGGTCAAACATTTAACAGCTAAGTACGAAGATTGTTTTTTTTTCTCAGGAGTCGGTGGAGACCAACATCAGAGCTAAAAGACTCATGGACACGATGCTGAATGAAATGCTAATGCTGTGTGTTTTGTTGACAGATAGCTACACTGCCTCCAATTAGCAAAACGAAAACGAAAGCTTTGCGGTGAAATGTTCAAGAAGCAAATTTCAGTGTCATTCAAATTAAATGACGCAAGCAAATGCAGTTCCTGAAGTCGACGCTCCGTGCGACGTCTTTCGCGTGGACTCTTCCTTCTGTCAAGCTCTGCTCCTTCAAAGAGATAAAGCTCGATTGTGCAGGTTGTGGTGCACGGACGCTGGTTTTTATGTCCACCGGCTCTTCTGACACGATTTCTTGCTGTGAATCACCCGATGGAAATACATGAGGGACAAAGACAAGCAAGAGTCCCGAGTTTCACATTCCCCACAGAGAGCGGAGTTATGTGCGAGGGAACCTGGGCGGCCGCTCCGTTCAGCACTATGTTACATTTATTGCGTAAAGATGGCAGGCCGTGTAAGAACCTGCCTGATTAACTGTGAGAAACTTGAGGCATAAACATAAAAGTCATGCTGAAAACTCAACCCCTTCTACATTTGTCTGCCGCAACAGCTGTGAATGTCGGACACTTGGCTGAAGGAACAAGAATCTTATTCACTAAAACCCTCCTCCTCCGCTGGGAAAAGCTGCACAGTGCTGGGAAATGGTGACGTGAAATGAGACAAGTAAGAAATACTGGAGGTGATTACCTTCTGGGGCTGGACCGATAAATGGGGCCAATATTGCTTTGTAACAAACTCGGACCCCAAACTGTTTCATTTTTTTTTTTTTTATCAACCATCATCAGAATTATGGCACCTATGAGCAACTTTAACCAACTGGCATTGACCAACATTTGCTAAAACTCTACCGGCGTAGAAAAAGAAGTGATTCAATTCAACACGATCTCACTGAGCCACCCCCACTGAAAGCTGATTGGTCTGTCCTTCAGAGTGGCTGGACATACGTCAATGCCAACAGGGTTTCCAGACTTCTAGGTTTAGGCACCAGAAACGACTCGGTTAGGTTCACAAAAAGCTCATGGTTTGGGTTAAAATGAGTAATTAGTCATGTTACAGGTCACGTAAGTTACTTAACGTGCGCTACGTAACTTATACAGATACCGTCACGCATGTTATTTACGTTCGTTAAAAGAAATCCAGGTTGACTTTTGCTTTCTCACGAACTCGAACGCCGGTTGTCTGAGTGAAAGTCCTGTGTTTGTTCCATCCCTGACCTCTTCGCTTCGTTCTTCCACCTTCTTGATATATACAGGTACTTTTCAAGCCTGGGCGAGGCGAAAGGCGACACAGTATCATGTCCTGGACTGATGGGCGTATCACACGCCGCTTTGACGTCACTGAACCATCTGTTGGTTTAGGTCTTTTTATGTGATTTGTTTGGCAGAACTAAAAATATAAAATGAGACTTTTCAAACGCGACCAAAACCAAATTCGGAAATAAACCTGCCCCCTCCTTGTCGACTAAGAAGTATATTTCTAAATAAATCCAAAAATAATGCTTCACCAAATTGGTTAAAGAAAGCTGCAGTCATGTCTGTCATGTTTTTTTGTTTTGTTTTTTACACAGTCTATTTCAGCAGAATAAATTGAATTTCCAGTTTGCCAGAGTCATGATATTTTTTTCCAAAGAGCTGATTCGTCACTTTGTTATGACATACAGTAATATTCCAGTAAAGAAGATCTGAACAGGTCACCATGAGCATGATGTGACTGAGGAAGGCCAGCAGGGATATGAAAAACATTTTACAAGTGTTTATGTGTGTGAGTGTGTTTGTGTGCGTGCGTGCGCGTGCGTGTGTGTGCGCGTGTGTGCCTGTGTGTGTTCATGCCATTGCGAGTCTTTGTATGTGTCAGAGCTGTTTCCCAACACGGCTGGGTGCAGTAATTATGGTGGAATGTGACTGTAGAAACACTGGAGACGCCAGGCTTCTCCATCTCATCCATAACTGTTACTCTCTTTATATGAGCCGTGAAAGCCAGTGAGATAATAGCCAATCAACACGATGCAGAGTGAGCCATTAGCTTCTGGTTGGCGGTCAGAAGAGAACTTAATATGGGAGAAGCAGTTATTATAAAAAAAACCACAATGAGTGCAATATAGTGGAAGCATTCATGGCGGTTGTAGTTTATTTCAAGCCTGAGAACACGGTCGTCCAACCATGAGGAGTTGTGTCAGTAACGTAAACAAAGGAGAGAACTGATAGGAGTCAAAAACTTTGCCTGATTTCTGCCACGAGAGTGATCGACTTTAAAAGATACCGAGTCACAGCCTCTTCTCCTCCACCTCTCGCTCCTCCCTCCATCATGTGCTCTCTCTCTCTCACTACCCTCCTTGTTTGTCTCTTTCCAAGATGTCCACAGATCTGCATGCCAAGCGTCTCCTGCAGAGGTCACATGGAGGAGATTGTCCTAATGATGTTTGGATGACTCTCATCACAGGCAGCCCGACCGCTCAGTCACCCCCCTCCTCCTCCCCCCATCCACCTCCCCCGGCTCCTCACGCTCTATATTTATATCTGTATCGAATCTATGATCCTGCAGCACTGGACATTGGACATGTTTTTACCTCTCATTTTAAATATGAGAAGTAGTTATATTTGATAGCAACAATAATTCACCTCAATAGTACGTTTCGCAGGAAGTGGTGTTTGTATAAAAATAAACAAATCATAGATGTGGCTGTGTAATCTTAGGATAATAGAAAAAGGACGAACAACACGCACGCGCACACGCACACTCACTCACACTCACTCACACACACACACACACACACACACACACACACACACACACACACACACATAATGTTCACTTACCGTATTTAAGATTACTCACTGAGAAGAAAGGGGATTTGTAGCATCTGGATTCTGCCTGACTAAGAGCATCGAGCTTTGCAGTTCAGAGTAGCTGCCAGACCGAGGTTTACTCTGTCTTCTATTTGTGCACATATTTAATGTAGTATTTCATTTTTGTGCTTTCAGCAGCTCCATTCTTTCAGCTTTTAGTATATCTTCACATTAGTGCTTTCTTATGTGAAGAAAGCCACGTTACTTTCTGCTGAACAGTGCATCACTCTGCAAGTTTGTTCTTCAAATACGACTGACTGCTCAGTAATTCTAAATGCTGATCGGTTTATACTTGAAAGTTCCCTTGTAAACAATACATATATATGAAATTAAAGAATTCTTGTTTAATTTACGACTTTAAAGAAGCAATAAAAATAATAATGTACTACGATACAAGTATATTATCACACACAGTGGCACCTTATAAAAGTCTAACGGCTACAACAGCATCTTAGCGCCCTCTATTGATCACAGAAATGTTCATGCACTTTTTAAACACTAAAACTCACTTCAGTGAGTAGAAATGACTGTAATCTACTTTGCAATTAAGAATAAAAGGAAAGTCTGAAGGTCTGTGGGGAAACAAACAATTAACAATAAATCAAACTAAATATCAGTGATATCTGATGTAACAGTATTAATACTGTAATACAGTACTTGAGTTCTTGTATTGTTTGAACTTTTACTCCAATACATTTCCTAAATTGAAAAAAAATATACTTTTACGCCAATATATTTCACCTTAGCATCTTAGTTATTTTGTTACTATAAAATAAAATTGGAAGAAATTCCTATTTTATACTTTGGGCTTGAAACAAATTTTTTCAAACATTTTTCAAAATACAATTGAGGTGAAAGTAAGTTGACTTGTGCTGTTCACAGCATAGCAAATATTTATACAAAAACAATGTGTCATTCCTGGAAAACATTTGTGTTCCCCTTTTGTCCCAATAAGCCACAGATCTCTGTGTGAACATTTGTATTTGGTCCCAAAACATTGCTTACAATGAAATTTGTGGATTACTAAAAGGAGTGCAGGCATTCTTTCTGGAAAGTGATCCAGGTGTTGGATATTTTGAAGGCCTGTGAACATCCCAAAATGATTATGATAGATATCTCAAAACCTGGGACAGAACTACAGGTTTTCAGTTGTACAACTGAGTACATGGCTGAGAAATAAAATGTGTCTTTACTATTTGGGTGAGCCGACCCTTTAGCCTCACTCTCGCCACGTGTCCATTCATAAAAACACAACCAACCTTAAAGCAGACACAGGAACAAGAGGGGGAGGGGGGTGTTTTGCATCATTATGTACAGCTGTTTTATTTCTGATTTCCCCAAAAACATTATCAGTATTTTACTACATACAATGCATGTAATCAAAGTACAATGGATCAACTTCAAAGAGAAGGAGAACAAAAAAGAAAAGAGCGACACACAAAAAAAAAAAAAAAAAAAAAAAAAAAAACAGGCGGTGATTTTGACCATGAAGAGAGACATTGGTTAAAGTACTGTACGTAAAACATTATTTCTTTTTCTATCGGGCCGTTGATGGTGTCATCAACAGCGACGTCCTGGCAACTGTGTGTTCTGAAAAGATTCATTTCTGCTAGAAGCACTGAGGTCTGGTGAGTTTTACTGCATGGTGGTGCGCATGTGTGAAGGTAAAGGTACTTATCTTGGGACTCTGCTGAGATCGACTAGGATTTAAGCTTGTTTTTTTTCTTTTGTTCTCCTACTAATGAGAATACGTCACGCTACTGGAGGTCACGGTCTGCTGGACACTCTTAAAACATGAGCTTAAATTAAGTCAAATTAAATTACATTTAAAGTTTCATTAGACTCTTGTTTGCCAAGAGATTTAGCAACACTTAATTAAATATTTTTTGTCAACCAGGTAGGCTCACTTAAAAGGGGGGAATAAATAAAAGGTCGGAATGAATCACAACCAGCAGAAACACAACAACGTTGCACATCCCGGTGAGGGCGTGCACCTCCCACATGCAAGCTACCGCTGACTCGTAACAGCAACACAACAACTGGAGGAACTAACAAATGTGTGGATATAAAGAGGAAAAAACAGCTACTGAAACTGTCTTATACAGATCGGCCTGTATTCTGGTTTAAAACCCCTGATAATTGTCCCAAAATAAGGCTGTGGGTTCTAGGCACACCAAGGTACAACTGAGCTGAGCAATATGTGCATTTAGGGTTTTTTTTAGTTTTTTTTTTTAAAAAGACATGTAACGTTTCTAAATGTACTGGATGAATTAAAAATCTATTTATTTCTAATCGCCTGGCTAATCCAGGTGTTTCTACAGAGATTAGAGGTTGTTTTTTTTTTTTAAAAAAAAGAAAAACAAAAAGGTGATGACAAATAATGTTTCTACGTTTTGCAGAGCATTTAAAAGACAAAAACACAAGTGCATCATTGGCAAAAAACTGCTGGTGAGGGAGAAAGAAGTGCACAACGAGTGTGCGCGTGTTCGTCCGAGTGTGTGTCCTGTGTTCATTTTGTCTTTGTCTTTTTTTTTTTCTCTTCAGTCAATGAGAGTGTGTTCAACCTGCGAGGGCAGTTGCTGTAAGTGCACGTGTGTATGAGTATAAGCGCATAGTTAAAGAGGTAGCAGAGAAAATGTGATCAGAGCGACAGAACGAAAACCGTCCGTCCGTCACGACAGAAGAGAAGCTGACTCGCTGTCGACCGGCTCTCCCTCGGGTTCAAACACGGGCGACGGCGCCTCCGTTTGAGATCTCCACCAATAAAGTCAATATTCAGTCTGTTGATTCTCAGTTGATTTTTCAGAATATAGCAGATTTAAGTGCAAACTAATAACAAGCTTCCTAATATCCGTTTCGAAGGACTTTCTGCTGTGAATCGGTGATGTCACGCTCCCTAAGTAAAATGCATCTACGTTTTTCACAAAAAGGTCATGGAACAGGAAATATGCCGATGCGACAAAACAAGCCGCATCGTTAAAATACCAAATAAGAGCTAAATGAATGCAATCAACCTGCGGGTTTCCAAATCTGCCCAGAACTTTCCATCAACAACAGCTGATGGGAATGAGTGAAGCTCGGAGGAGCGTTAAACTTCCACGCGCGCCGACCGGAAACGTGATTCGTGAGTTCGTATCGTACAAGAGTGATCAGTAAAGGCTTTGTGTGTCGTTCGCAGCATTTGCATTCAAAGGCCTGCTTTGCTGAGTGAGCTGAGTGAGAGCAGCAAATAAACGAAAGATTCCGACAGAACCAGAGTTAGAAGACGGCAGAGGGCTGAGAGTGCCGGGCAGCAGCGGCGGTGTGAGACCCGGCTGGCCGCTGAACAAAGAGAGGAAAATAAAAAAAACAACAACACCATTTGGATATACAATACCTAACATGGGATCCCAATGTTGCAAACTCTTTATCAGACGTTTGAGAAAAGCTACAACTAGAGAAAACAATATGAAAACAAGAGCTTACTGAGGGTCACTGCGTTGGGTGTTAAATTCCAGGCTTTGTCTACTATTTTTTTTTTTTTTTTTTTTTTTTTTTTTTTTTTACATTTTGGATGTTAGGGCAGAGCAGTTATCAAAGTCGGACTACAACTCCCCTTATCTGAGTCGGTGTGAATTCTCGGACCTCCATCCCTTTTCTCCGGACAGTTGTGTGAAGCTGAAAGCCTGATTGAGAGCACAGATTCAGCCCTAAAACTACAAAAAAAACAAAAACAACAACAAACAAACAAAAAAGAAAAGCCAAGGAAACAACTCGTAGGTCTGTGGAGACAAACACGGCGAGCAGCTTCAAAGTATTTGAAAACGGGTCAGTAAACTGAAGCATGAGACAAACTGCTGATGTTGAATCATCTCAATCTTAGCATGCATTGAATTAGCCTCCCTGATAAAGCTTGCAGAGTCTTTGTGTTTTGCTGACTGACACTAAGTTCAACTACTTTGCCATTTGAACTGCTTTGCTACAAAGGAGTTGTCCAGCAATTTGGTTAATGCGCTTATTTGTTTTTTTTGTTTTAGTCAACAGATGGATGAGAAAATGAGTTCCACTTCCATGTTTTTGTTCTAAATCTGAAGCTCCATCCAGGAAACGGTTACTTTAAGAGTAAAGACTGGAAGCAGCTCGACTACATTTGTCCTGACGTAACAAGATCTGCTGACCGTCGCTTTTAAATCTCTCTAATTAAACATGCTACATCTTGTCTGTTGAAAGTGTACATATGTCGTGTTGCTGTTAAACTTGTGGACAGATCAATCTCCTTATTTAACTCTGTCAAAGAAAGCAAATAAGTTGATTTAAAAAAAAAAAAAAAAAAAAATCCTTTAAGGCTCTGCTATTCTTTTGTGTGCGTGTCTACGCCGTAATCTCACTACAAACAGTTTATAAACCAAGTTTATGGAGATTCATGTTTTGTGTAAACAGAGCAAACATGTCTCTCAGTCATTTCTAACGCTGATTTCTTTTGGATGCTTCTACCAGGTCTATCCGTAACCCAAAATCACCGCACACACTTATCGAGCTGTTGCGTAAATGAGCAATTACGCTTCGGGCAAAAGAAGCAACAGCTAACTTGCGTCTTTGTTCCACAGATCCAAGTTGTCCAGATAAAAACGAAACATGAAATGCTTTTTGGCTGCTAGAATAATATAAACTGTCAGTCTCCTGTCAAACATCAAAGAATCAAAAGAATTTGGGCACTTTCAGCTGCTACGTGCGTGCAGCCTTACTTCCATGCAAAGTTTTTAACATGCAGTTACACACGTCAGTGAGAAAGTGGAGCTGAGGAGGTCTCGGATTAAGTGACTTTTAAGATTTTGTAGGCATATGTAGAGACTTGAGGTAAAAAAAAAATCATCCAGCATTTGAAAAGAGATTAAAAAAAAAAAAAGGAATACACTGTACATATACACAAAAAAACCCTTCTAAATTAGTGTTAAAATAAAAATGAATGTTTTATATTAAACAATCATGCTGCGACCAAAAAAATAAAACATTTATATATATATATATATATATATATATATATATATATATGTGCGGAAGGGAGAGGTAGTATGTTTGGTTAAACGCAGTGCCAAAGCTTTGCGGCACGTCATCCGTTTGCTGAGACGGAGAGAGACGACAGAGACAGAAAATACAGGATGAGGCAGAAGATTAGGAACAATGTGAGACAGCAGAAAGAAACAAGAGTGACAGTTAACGTTGAGAAACATTGGGATCCACTCGTATACTGACTGGCCTACCGGCAACAGGAATCTACTGGACAACCTTCTTTACACGACGACAACTGGCAACTAGTGTACTGTATAGTTAAAAAAATAAAATAAAATAAAATAAAAACAGAACACTGCAAAGGTTGCTGAGGAGAGAGTTGTGGTGTGTGTCTGCTTGAGTGTAGTGTGTGTGGCGTGAGTTCATGTTTGGTTCCCTTAAAGGCTATTGTGAAAAAGTAATCCTGTAAATGATTGAGGTATCTGTTACATGTTTCCAGCTGAGTGAGGTTTCTGTAAGTAAGGCTACTGAGGTGGAGCTGCTGACCTGGGTTGAGGGGATGAAGGGTGGTGGGGGGGGAGACTTCAGCGTTTGTTTGGGTTCATTTAATGGCCTGTACTAGCATCAGCTTCAATGTTAACAATTAGTGTAAGCCAGATCTGTCTTGCAGGTATGATGTTCTCCACGTACAAGCTGAAATTGATTTACCATCAATAATGGCCATTATACAAAAAAAAAATAATACCATCAGAAGAAATAAGAAGCAGCATAGCAAAGGTAAATATGTGATGTTTGACCCTTAAACCTGAGCAGCCTCTCTCCCCGTCACCCTGTCCTGCATCCCTTTTCAAACAGATGATGTAGAAGTTGATGTTGAATGTAAAAAGTCTTTCAACAACTAGTCTTTAACAAACAATGATTGTTTTAAAAATCTGAATTTTAAAAGCTGCAATGCGAGACAGAGAAGTGAGAAAAGATAATGTCACGCTTTGGATTGAAGAGGCGACATGTCAGTCAGTCACGGCACACTCTGCTGTACAGCACGTCACGACGTCTTGATCTCCTACGACCTTCCGTACGGATCCTACGCAGTCCTCTCTCTCTCTCTCTCTCTCGAGGTCCAATCCAAAGGTTTCCTGGATCAAAAAGAAGGACTGAGGAGCCATTTCCGCTTCGTCATTTTCACACTGAAGTGACGTGTCCTGTTCCTCCGGCTGTTTCTCAAGGAGGGCTCAAGGATGCGTCCTTGGTGGGGCAGGGACCTTCGGAGGATAGGCACGACTCCTTCATGGCATTGAGAGAACACACGACGGAACAGACGAGTTAGTGCGTCATCATTATGAGCAATATCACCACATACTGCTTCGTTAGAGTCCTTTTATTCGGAGTGCGAGTCATTGAAGAGGACACCCGGACACCTGACGCCTCCTTGAAGAGTCACTGAACAAACGGCTCTATCCTTGGTGGAAATTCAAAGGATCTTGAAATCGAAAATGTCCTTCGGCGGGATTTGATGAGCAGAAACGCAGCCCAACAATGACCCATCCTTGAGATTGAGAAACAGCCCAAATCCTCCCATCAGCCCTTGGTGCGCCGCAGTTTTCCAAAGCAGACCTTGACTGGCTGCTTAGTTAAAGCTATGAAGAGTAGTCCTGCTGTAAATTGGCTATTGCAGAAGAAGAGGCGGTTAGATGGTTGGGTGATGAATGAAGAGGCACGCCCATGCTGTTTCTGCAACAGTTTGCCATTGGCTAAATCCTGTGTCAGTCAGTTGAGGCAGTGTTAGTTTATGATTACTTGAGTGTGTTTGACATCCTGCTTCTGAAAAAGCAGATGGTTTTTGTACAGAGCTGGGGACTGCTTTTCCATGTCGTACGTTCTTTCCCTTGAGGTTAGAGCTCCAGGTGTCAAACAGCTGCACTGACAAGTCCTCTTTCCTTCTGTCAGAAAAAAAAGGAAGGAGGACGAGTGCCAGTGTCCCTTCCCTGACCAAACAAGAAAGTGAAGCCACGATATTCGCTAATTGGTATTCACCCTCTTGCAATCCAGGACGAAGGGTCGGAGAACTTGTTCATGTGCACTTGGAAAAGGCTCCACTTTGCTCATCTTTGCTTCATTAAAACAACATTCCAGCGCAGCAAGCCAAGCGCTAGCTAGACAGCAAACTCTGACATACATTACAAGTGACAATCTTGAAAAGAACAAAATAATAAAAGAAAAAAAAAAATCAGATGTTCACCAAAATGAAAAATACTATGGATATACTGTATAATTGTCAAAAGCTTATCGATTGACTTTAGAAAGAGAGAGAAAAGACATACATCCATAAGCTTGGAACGGACAGACGGGACACCTGCTGGTGAGAACGTACGGAGCTTTTGGTTGCCCTCGAAAGGCTGCCGGAGGGTTTAGGATGTTCACACTGATGTTCTGCGTTTATATCGGGCATACGTTTTAGCCAGTTGGAATGCTCATCACAACTACCACTGGGAATGTTCATCATATGAAGCTTTTGTAGTCACAATAAATCCGATTTTCAAATCTGGCCTTTTGTTAGGGACTAAAGTGGCCAGTTTGATGTAATCTAAGCTATTTCCTAATGTTTGTTTAGCTGTGTTAGTCTGTGAAACTGCTTCAAATGAGTATTTTGTTGATATGAATTTGGTCAAATTTAAATTTTCTCAATGAAGGCTGGCAAAAGATTCAGCCAAAAATATCAGCTTTCACAAAACCCCGTCAGTCATCCTCGGTGCTCCAGAAACAACTCGGTAACTCGACCAGAACTGCCGCCTCTGTCCATTCTAGTCTAATACAACTTAAGAGTTCATCTCCTAATTGCATATAGCATCGTATCTCCAGAGCATCTTGCCATCAACAATTGAATTCTCTTAGTATTTTTACCTACATTAATCTCTAACTATGTACAGATTTAGCAAGTGGTATTTACAAAGTTTGTCCACAAGGGGGTGATCCAGGCCTGCATGAGGGGTGAGCATGCACCCTGTCAACAGAAACATATGATATGATATGTAGTGATGTTGAAAATTAATATCCTAAACCTCGCTTATGTGGCTGGTGTTAAAATGATATATATATATATATATGTGACAAGGAAGGTATGAGGCTTGATTTTATGTTGAATATAAAAAAAAAGGTTAGTTCTCATGCTTTGTATGTCTTCCCCACCGTTAAGAGCATCTGAAGGATCTGATTGCTAAACAGGCTGTACATTTCTTTAACTCCTATATATTGCTACCATCTGTAGTATATTACTTTACCCTGAAAATAACCCTAAACTTAAGGCTAATATTAATCAATCAATGTTTTAACACAGATGAGTCTGTATCTAAAAATGTAGCCATTTAATGTGAGCTTTAACGATGACCTCTAATGGGTTGTACAATCATGCGAGCCATTTCATAAGTTTTGAATTGATCAGATGAGCTTAGGAATGAAAATCTTGACGTAATCATTATTTCAAAAAGTTTCTCTTTAGCTTCCTTATGCTGTTATTTAGTATGATTAGAAATCACAGTGATGCCTAGAGCTTCAAAAACAATCTCTGTCTCATGATTGTAAGCTTACGCCACACACACCATAAACACCAAGTACACAACATCGTCAGACAAACTTTTCCCTGAGGCAACAGCTGGTAGTTGGTTTCTGTCCAACTATCGAGCTCGAACTGTCTTAGCAGCAATCTAACCAGCCGAACAATTTTTTTTTTTTTTTTTTTTTTTTTTTTGGGGGGGGGGGATAATCACTATCCACAAAACATGAAGTTGTGTTATGTCACTACAAACTTCACGGGTCCAAAAATGACTAAATCCAACAGAGAAGCGCTTCCCTGCACTAGACCCCCAGTCAGAGCCCGTACGTACACCCCCTTGTGGTCCATCCATATTCTCACACACTGTACACATATCGCAAAAATAGAAGGACTCCTCACACATTTCTCAGTGCGCGTGTGTACATTTGTCTTTTGAAAGATGAAATATACACACACATACACACCTGAGTGAGGAGTGGCCTTCAAATCCTCTACATTATACACACTTCCATGGAAGCAACCATGTTTCGCTCTCTTGTATATATATATATATCTATATCTATATAGATATAGATATATATATGTATATAGATGTATATATATATATATTTATATGTATGTATCAGCTTATACATATCTTTTATATCCATATACCATTATACATACATTCTTGTTTTGAGAAATTCCCTTTTGTCTTGTGAACAGGGAATAACGACCGTAACACCTCACTCCATCTATTCAACCTCCTCTTCCTCCGAATCTCATCTTTCTCCCCACATTTCCCAGACCGAAACGTTCCCACTCAAACATCTTTCTTCACTTCATTAAACTATTTGAGACCTCGTCCTGCACGTGCACAGATACACAGGTCTCAGCAGGAAAACCCACCTACCCCACCCCCATCATAGATAAGTATCATTAATCCAATAAACCCAGTGTTTTGATTACATTACTGTAAGCTTGCCGATGGCTGCTGATGTTTGATATATTTGGATGTCTTTGTGGTTAAACTGTAAACCAACAATAGTTTTTGTTATCTAAACCTAGTGTATTACCCAGCGTGGGTAGTAGATGTGAATCTGCGCATCTATTCTATCTATTCTAGTCTATCGTCGCAATGCTGTGAACATGGAGCGATGTTACGAGGATGATGGTTAAAGCGATGTGATGGTCACATCCATCGAGCTGTCTCCACGGTGGGAACAATGGCAGGAATAGAGTAGTTTGCAGGTAAAAGGTGGTGATGAAAAGAGGTGATTACTGGACATTTGTGGATGCGGAGAGGATCGGGATGTCAGTGAGGTGGGATACTTGCATGATGTGATGAAATCCGGAGGTCAAAATATAATCTGGTTATCCAGGTGCTGCAGAAACCAACAGCATATTTGGGTGTCTTCAATTTTTCAATCCAGAGGTTGAGTCATCTGAGTTGAACTGCTTGAGGTCAGAAGGAGGAGGAGGAGGATGGACAGATGATGAAGAGGTGAAGATTACTGTCTTTCTATCTGATTATCCATCTTCCTCCCACATGTCCAGGGATGTTTCAGGACTGCCGTTTTCTTGGTGGAAAAGGCAGCGAGGGTTGGTTAATCATGTGAGTGATGTGTGTGTGTGTGTGTGTGTGTGTGTGTGTGTGTGTGTGTGTGTGTGTGTGTGTGTGTGTGTGTGTGTGTGTGTGTGCGCGTGTGCGTGTGCGTGCGTGCGCGTGTGCGTGTGTGAATGCACACGTCTCTCCTCCTCCGCTATGACACCTCGCTGCCGAACACTTCCAGCACCAGCGGGGTGAGCTGCATGCTGTGCTCGGGCTGGAAGGACAGCGAGCGGTACTGCTTGGAGTGCTCCTCGTTCAGGCTGCGCAGGTCAGCCAACTTCTGGATCATCTTGGCGTAGAGGAGGCGTCCTCCTGGGTGGTTGACCCGGATGTAGGCCTGCAGCGTCTCCGACAGATGGTCCTGGAGCTGCTCGATGCGGGCGTGGTCCTGGACACCGGGACGATCTGCCATTGGAGAACCAAGAGGGTGAAGGGTAGGGAGAGGGGAGGATGATTACAGACCAATATGAGGGAGGTCACAGAACAGAACAGGTAAGCAAGTGGGCCAGCAAGCAGAATGAGGAAGGAGCACAGGGGAAGATTAAAGGAGGGGGAAGAGTAGAGCAGGGCGGGGTTGGAGGTGGATGGATGGAAAGAAAGAAAGAGAGAACCAGTCAGAAAACTTTGTTGTTTTGTTTCCTAAAACGTTGCAGCCTGAATTTGAAGTTGGAAGTTTTGGGTATAATGACATGTTCTCAGTCACACTTAATATAAGACAAGGTGTTTTCTCAACTACATTTTGATAATTAACAGAAGTCGAGCCAGATGCACTTCATTGTCATATTGACAGGCTACAAAAACATTATTTTTACATTTACTTTTGTACATTTCCAACACAGCTACGTTCTTCTTTTTCATTTTGTTGTTATTGTGTTCCCAACATGTCCTGAATTATAAAAACTCTTTTAGGCTGCCCAAATTCCTGCAACTCAGATACTGTTTTGCTTCTATTCCCTTTATTTACATGTGTTCAAGAAATTGTTAATATAATATTATAAATAATATTAATAGAAGGGAAGATAGTCTCAATTCGGGTATGCATTTCGTTTTGTTCTTTCTGCAACCTGTGAACATCCTCGCTGACCTCAGCAAAGAAAAAAACCCTCACTGGCAGTCTCTCCCTCCCTAAGCAAATAAACACACAAGTATGTCTGTCACACTTATTCCACACTCACCTGATCACAATTATTTGAGGTATAATTTTATGTAATTGTTATGACTTGTTTCCATTCCTCTGAATAAACAGCTGGATGAAACGTTATGTTTCCATCACAGTTTGAGAGTTGAAGGTCACTCTTACTTTGAAATGCTTAACTTCTAATATCCAACCGATGGCATTTCGATGAACATCTATTGACATTAACATTATATATTTAGTTGCAAAGCCAATAAATGTTTTTTCTTATTTGTCAGGATCCCCGTCTGTCCCTGTGTTTTTTCCCTCTGTTCTCCCCGATCACCTTTTCCTCATGTTCCTGCCTCTCTCCGTTTGTTATTGTCTGTCATGTGCTTTATGTTTTGGTCTGCCTGTGGAGAGTGTGGATTCACCAACTGCCTGCCTCCAGACTCCTCCCACTACCACACCTCAATCAGCTGTGGCTCATTCCAGTAATCACCACCTGGCAGTATATCAACCTCGGTCCTGCACTCCACCTGTGTCAGTCCGTCCTGTCAGATCACCTGGTACCACGCTGCAGTTTCCAGCAAGTCTGTTTGCTCGTTCCTGCGATCTTGGTTCTGACCCACTGCCTGACTTCTGCCTACTGCAGTTCCTACCAGTGTGCCAGTGTGATACCCTGTGATACTTGTCTGCTGTCCAGTGTCGATCCACAGAGATCACCAGGTGACCAGGCCCCCAGGTGTGGAAGGCTTTCTGTACCGTCCTGGGGGTCACGGTCAGTCTCACCTCCGGATTCCACCCACAGTCCAATGGACAAACTGAGAGGCTGATCCAGGGGTTGGAAGCCACCTTCCGCTGCGTTATGGCCTCCAACATATAGTCATGGAGCTCTCTACTCCCGTGGGCAGAATACGCCCACAACTGCCCCACCTTCTCCGCCACCGGCCTCTCGCCCTTTGAGGCCTCCATCGGTTACCAGTTGCTGTTGTTCCCCAGCCAGCAGGCTTAGATCGCCATTCCCTCGGTGCAGCACAACCTACGACGCTGTAGGAGGATGTGGAGGAACACTCGGGCCGCTCTTCTCCGGACTAAGGACCAGAACAAATGCCTGACGGATCGTCGCCATGCTGCTGCTCCTGTCTACCGCCCTGGCCAACAAGTATGGCTCTCCGCCCGGGACATCCCTCTCCGTCCAGGAAGTTGTTACCCCATTACATCGGCCCGATCCCAATGGTCAAAATCATCAATGCCATCGCTTTTAAACTCAAGCTCCCCAGCTCCATGAGAATCCATCCTGTGTTCCGTGTCTCCCTTCTGAAACCTGTTACCACGAGTCCTCTGAGCCCTCTGGCCGAACCCCCTCCACCCTCCGGCTCATCGATGGCAGTCCTGCCTACAGTGGCCGTGGCTTTCAGTACCTGGTGGATTGAAAGGGTTAAGGTCCCGAGGAACGTTCCTGGATCCAGTCATGGTCCGTAACTTCCACCGCCTGCACCCTGAAAAACCTCGCGGTTCGCCTGGAGGCTCCCGTTGAGTTGGGGGGGGGCACTGTCAGGATCCCCGTCTGTCCCTGTGTGTTTTTCCCTCAGTTCTCCCCGATCACCTTTTCCTCATGTTCCTGTCTCTCCCCGTTTATTATTGTCTGTCATGTGCTTTATGTTTTGGTCTGTGTGTGGATTCATCCACTGCCTGCCTCCAGACTCCTCCCACTACCACGCCTCAATCAGCTGTGGCTCATTCCTGTAATCGCCACCTGGCAGTATATCAACCTCGGTCCTGCGTCAGATCACGCTGCAGTTTCCAGTAAGTCCGTTTGCTCGTTTCTGCAATCTTGGTTCTGAGCCACTGCCCGTCTTCTGCCTACTGCAGTTCCTATCAGTGTGCCAGCGTGATACTTGTCTGCCGTCCAGTGTCGATCCACGGAGATCACCTGCACGAAGAAGCCGTCCTGCATTGTTCATCGGAGATCACCAGTTGACGAGTGTTGGCAATCCTGTGTCGGTCCACGGGAAACCACACAGTCCGGCTGTCCTGCATCGAACCACGGAGATCACCAGGTGACCAGACCCTGTGTTGTATCACGTCATCTGCTGTGCGTGTGCATTTGGGTCCATTCAACCACCCGCTCATAACAATGTGTCTCATTTAAATATGATTAGGTCTATACTTGATACCGGTGATTCTGTGATTTGAGACTTGTGTTCATTCACTGGTTTCAACTTGTCCTTTACAGCTTGCAAAGTTTTGATTCCCACACAGTGCTGTAACGTCATGCTGTTGAACTTAGTGGTTTGGCTTCAAGGAAACGCTTTGACGTGTGCTATTGGTAACATCAAGCACACACTAATGTTTGGGGAGAATCCAGGTCAGAAAGCAAACTTAACACCAACACAAAACTTGAGCTGGACTTGTTCATACTTTGATGCGGCGGTGTTGTTTGTCACCACCAGTCATCCCACTAACAATGTCTGTCCTCAATCTTTAAAACAATGGCTCAGCTGGAAACACCTACACCACGAGGACACGGACTAACACACAAACACCAGCAGTACCTGGGGAGAGCAGGCAGATGGCCATGAGCAGCACATGCTCCTCCTCGTGCAGGTTGAGTTTCTTCAGACCAACTTGGAACTTCACCAGCGGCTCCAACAGCTCCAGAGTGTGACCCGCTGTGGAGGATGACACAAACACACTGTTAGCGCTTCACATTCGGTTACATCTTCATGCATTAAGCCAGGGAAACTTTCTGTTGACGTATGAATAAAAACACACTGCCCTACAAAGACTCACTGCTCTCTCTGTATTTATACGCTGGTGAAAAAGAGCATTACTTCCAGCCCTGTAAGTATGAGTGAATAAACAGTGTGTGTGTGTTTGTGGCTGCTTTACTGCGTCCATGAAAATACCTGAAGTCAGACCTAATAGTAATGTGCAAGTGTGCGTAGAGGAGCAGAGTGTGGGTGATCCTTGTAAGACTCGGCTACATAAACAGGGAGACAAATAATCACAGCTGTGTCATCAACTCCAACAATGAGCACTTCGTGTGTGTGAACGTTTACGTTTTCGTCAATGCAGCGCTTGAAGGTAGTGTCCTTCATGGAAACTTCCAGTGCACCGCGTACACGAGGAAGAAGAGGAGGGCGTGTACTGTGAGGATGAGTAATCGATACGCAAAGACTGACGTGCTCTGCGTGTGTAGTCATGAGTATGATGATTTATGTCGTGATTATGGCAATTAAAAGCATGAAATGCAGCCACTAATCCCATCTGATCCACTTCACCGTGGTACTTCTGAACGGCTGTGAGATGTAACTGACCCTTTGTAACGTCATTGATGCAGTATTTGAAGTCGGGACCCCCACAGCTCCAGGACATGTCCTCCAGACTGAACGACTGGTTAGAACGCAGCATGATGATCTCGATGGCACTCGACTTCAGCAGAGCGATCTGGTCCTCTGCCGTCAGATCTCTGGAACACACACAGTTACAGGTCCAGTTTGAGTTACAGTATAAACGGCTAAAGTATAGTCGGGCACAGGCAATGCAAATCAGTGCATGTTCACACATTTGATTTAACCTGCTGGGACAGATTCAAAGAAAAATGTTATTGGTGGTGTCTAGACTTCAGCTTTGACTTGCTTTTGTTTGTTTTGCTTTTTCACATCAGGTAGAACAAATGTCTCTTCTGTATTAACGTTAAAAAAAAAAAAAAACTACTGCCAATACACATTTTATCTTAGGTTATTGAAATATCCAAGTTATGGCTGGACCAGTAAAGTTGCAAATAATAGCTTATCATACAAATGATTGCATCATGTATGAATGGCCATACATATGACCATGACACTGCCTTTCAAAAAGTACCAACTAGCATATTTTTCTCATTACAAATCACTTATATCTTGGTTATTTAAAACCCCCAAAAAGGGACCTAAATAAAACAGTTATGCTTGTGTAATTTTTTTTATATACCGTCAAATAAGGATACATCCAACATTGGTCTGGCAATAGCAAATTAGCAGGCATAAGCAGGTGGCGAGGCAAATCTAGTTGGAAGTTAGCCAACCAGGTTATTAACACAAAAATGTAAAGAAAACAAAAAACTACTAAAGTGCTCTGCAAGATTAGTGCTAATGAAAATGTGACTGATAAGACAACTGTGCTTCTAATGTTTCTATGAAAGTTTTACTGAAACTTAAAGAATGTAGCATTAAGCAGAAACATGAAAAAACTAAGGGGTCTGCATTTGCAAGATGAGCATACATTTTTCAATAAAAACATTTTTGACTAGCAACATGAGCAGAATATTAATTCTGGACTTTAGAAGGACAGAGCACACAGAAACTGGAAAAAACAGAAACAACTCAGGAGTTACTGATCAGATTTTTTTTTTTTACATTTCATTTTGCTGACGCTTTTATCCAAAGCGACTTACAACACACCAATGGTACATCATCGGGAGCAATTTTAGGGTTCAGTGTCTTGCTCAAGGACACTTAGGCATGTGGACAGGAGGAGCTGGGGATCGAACAACCAACCTTCCGATTAGTGTGCAACCCACTCTACCGACTGAGCCACAGCCTCCCTGATTTTTAATCAGTAGGTTGTCACTCACACACTCACAGAGAGAGAGAGAGAGTCAGTGTGTGCTGTTATGAAGATACAGCAGAAGTCTCCACTGAAAGAGCCTTTAGCAGTGTGCAAAAAAATAAACACAAAATTCAGCAATTGCAAATTAAGTGGGATTAAAATTCACCCAATGTCCACTCTAGATAAATAATAAAAAAAATCTCAATATCCTCATTCTCACTGCCAGCAAACACATCGCATTATTTTATGAGATCCTTTTCACAGTGAACAGGTATTCATCAGTTAGATAGTTCTAATTAACCACCTTCACTCATAAATGAGTGTGAATAAGTGTGTATACTGTATGTGTGTGTGAGAGGGGAGACACAGCATGTGCAATGAGTACATTATATGGTTACTGTAGCAAATATATACATGTATCTTCACATGTATAATAACTGTTTGGTTTAAATTTCTGTGTCTCAACACGCAAACACATACATGCATTATGCATACCCATCTGGCAGGTATCATCTCTATTGTTTTAGAACACGGCCTCTGTACGTGCATACATTTATAAACTTATCTCCCAGCATGTATTTATAAAGCTACGGCCTGTTCCAGCGTATTCTTGGAAAAGCTTGTTTGTTTGGGAAGTGATAATGGCATCTCGCCTTCACCCAGTAACGTCCCTCATATATGTGGGCAGTAAATCAATGTGCTCGGCGTGTGGGTGGGGAGCTCATTCAGGCTGCTCGCCATTCTGTCTGTGTGTGCTACTGGTCGGATGCAGCAGGATTTTACAAGGCAACAAATCATTACCAGGACTCAGTGAGACAGTACATAACTGCAGCGGTACTAAAGTTTCATTTCCAACATTGCAGGAATATGGTTTATGGTACCACAGGATTACACCGCCGCAAATCAATATGGAAGCCCTTCTGAGCCCATCCTGCTGACCTGCAGGTGTGGTCCGTTTATGCAGTCTGCTGTGTCTCGCTGACAGTCACACCAGATCATTAAAACGACAGCCCTGTTTGTTTAATTGGGGTCTCCATGTTCTTCATGATCTTCCAGAAGACATAGAGACGAGCCAAAGTAGCATATCTTTATAGTTGGGAAGATAAAACCAGCTTTGGCATTTCTGGTTAATTAATGACTCAAATAACAGCAGATTTATTTTTCCGTCAACCAATTGTTTGAGCTATAAATTTAATTTGATCAGATTAGATGCATTAGGACCATGCAAATATCAGTAAAGTTCACGTGTTATAAGCTGACACGGGTTTATTTGCCGTTATCAAATTTAAATGTTGTATCAAAGCAGTATAGGTTTCGTAATAATTTACAATGACAAATTTAAAACCTTGTTGACTACACTGTACCGATACCTCCAAATCTAACAGTGTACTTCCTGGATGAAAATCAATCACTGCAGTGCACTGAAATTGTACCTGAAGCCTGGGATCATCTTGGCGAAGCCTATGACCTTCTGGATGCTGTAGGAGACCAAGTCAGCCAGGTGGGGCAGCATGGACAGTTTAGTGTCCTCCTCACTGGAGTCTGGACTACTAGCACCATCCTGATACAGCATTAACAGGTTGCTGAAGTTCATTTTGGTGTCCACTGACTCTGTTAGAGGAGGGGACGAGGAGATGAGATGAGGGAAGAGGAAGAAGACAGACAGAGGGAGAGGGAAAAGTATGGAAGTAATTAAAAGGAGACATTTTGAACATTCAGAAACAGCAAAAAGGCAGTGAGAGGTTAAGCAAAGTAAAATGGCAGGTGAGTTTAAAGTGGAGAGGAGTTCAAATAAAGATATAGGAGACACAAACCTGTTGTGAGTTTGTATAAAGAACTTCAAGAAAGCGCAATCACAAAACTCGTGAGCAACACAAAACAACTTTAGCCATACTTTAAATGTTAACATTAGCACCATAACAACAATGAAACTGAAGTTATATTTAAAAAAAAACAACCTGAATAAATATTGATAACAGAGGAATAAATTGCTGCAGACAGTTTGAAATCCTGAGGATTTGCAACAATAAAATGAATACTGCATACTTTTTTTTTTAAACAGCAACCAAGACCAAGGACAATGACAGAACAGGTACAGCAGATAAACACACAAATGTCCAAGCAATTAGCACAATATAAAACACAATGAACATTAAGTGATGAGTTTATCATGTGTACATGTGCGTGTTTATTACAGTAAGTGAGAAACATTGCTAAGCTTATATTGGCATACAATAACATTATATGAATGCAGAGGAACACATTAACTGCTAAAGTTTATTTTTTGTTTTAATCAATAGCTCTCTTCAGGGCTGTGTCCTTGGTAAACGTAACGCTGAGTGATGAAAGAGTACAAGGACGGGAGAAGGATTCTTTATTCATCTCACCAGGTGAGTGGTTGAATGAGTCAGAGGAGGCATCAGACAGAGAGTGAAGGGAGGCAGCTCTGCTGGCACTGCGCGTTACCGGACCCTCACGGACTGGAGGCTGCGACGAACACACAAGAGGAACACAAAAATGAATATCCTCACAAGGCAGCGCACTGCTGGGCTCCTCCTACTGGGTCCCACCTGGAGTTAAGAATCAAATGATGTACAAGTCCAAGTAATCACCACACAGCAGAGAGCCATTTAATAGAAGCGTGGTTACTAGAACTCCTTTTTTTGTATCCCAACCATCTTATATAAGTCATATATAAGAAAAACATTTTAACGTTTGCAGCAACTTTTATAAAGTGCATGAACACACAGCTGACAGGGAACAGATTAATATGCACATGTAGAACATGCACAACATTTGGTGTCGCGGCTCTGACCTCATTGCTCCCACAAGAAAACATCATGTTCAACCCAGCAGGGAGTGACGATATCAACGGCTGACAGCAGCCACGGCAGCAGAGTGTGCGTAAGCAGAGGACTGATCAGAGCACTGGGATATGTCTCGAGTTGGGCTGCCTGAAGCTCACAGGCTGTGATTCACTTCTGTATGCTCCTGTGTTGGCCTTTTAAATTTTTTTAAGTGTTCTCCAAACAGCTACAACATAAGTTTATTGCCTTTGTCGTGTCCTCATTAAATGTGTACCCAATTTATTCAGTCAGGTTTTCGTGCGTTTTATTTTTAGGATTACCTGACTTCATGCATGTGAGGTTCACATGCAGTTGAATGTAACACCCACAACTCGCATATTTACCACCCAGCTGGAGTGTGGTTGTGGCTGTCTGCACAGTGTGTGTGCAAGAATTACACTTGACACTAATAAAACACAAATAAATCTAAGAGGTTTTTTTTTTTCCTCCATCTCATTTACTCTGGACAGCCCAATTGCTGTTGTCCACAGTATGTTCTCTGAAAGTATCGTGTTCAAGCTGCTGTTTGGTGAATAAATGCCTGGGTTACTTGTGTTAAATAAATTAGAAATGCATATGGTAGCTGATGAGTCGGTGTGAAGTGCAGAGGAGTGGAGTTACAGACATTATTTACAGCTTTCTCAAGATCAGAGGGACAGAGCAGGCTCCCTTCGCTTTCATGCAGAGCACAGTCATGTTACTATGCATTTCTCCACATGAAAACCACACGTTAATAAACCCTGCTGACACTACCACCTGCCACGCATGTGTAACTAAAGATGAGTCCATCATGGTCCAGTGTAGTTAAAATGTCTGTGCCTCAAACACCTCTGTGACCTGCTGGGAGTGTAGGCATCAAACTTGCCAGTATTCAGTTGCTTATGTGTTTATGTGATGTTTATTTAGAAGCGCAGATTCACTTGTAAATGGTCGGCATGAACTGGAGTAAATCAAATAGAAAAATGCAACAAAGTTTAATTTTATACAATGGAGGAAACCACAATGTAGGTGTGGTTGCACCCTGCTGGAGTAGTTACATCAGTTTAAAACTTGATGCCTCATACACATGGCCACCATTGTCCATTTACTCTGCACAAGAGTTAAAGCTCAGTTTGTTAGGTAAAGTAACATTAACACTTCCCGCCCTCCCTGCTGAATATCAAACATGGAGAAGTGTTTTAGCTATAATTATATCCCACTTCAGCCAAATTACAGTCATGTACAAAGTAAAAGAGAGAATCTGTAGTGGTAAACCAGATGGCATCCATATACTTCTCGGACATTTTCTTTGAAACCACAGATCAGGTACATTGTATTGTATGTAACTTGTGTTGATAAAAAAAAAGTTTGGTTAGTTAAATTTGGTTGGATATAGTATTGTGACTATAATCTATGGTTCAGGGAGCACTCCCTTCTGCTACATGACATCATGACCTGCTCCACCCGTATTCATGTTGGAGAACAAAGTGATTAAGTGACGGTAATGTGCATGCGGTTTTGGTAAAGTAAGTAATTTTGTAGTGGACTAACCCGAAAGCGAGAGAAGTCAGAATAGGAGGCATCGTAGGTCTTGTGGTGAGCTTCCACCAGGCTGGAGATGATCCGAGCCTGCTCCTCGTTCAGCCGGGGTCTCATCGCCTCCCGCGCTGCCTCCTCTTCTTTCCTCTTCAATATCATTTCTTTTTTCCTTTGAACCTCCTCGTCTGTCAGTATGACTGCAAGAGAGGATGGAGCAGGGGATATTTGAAAACTTCTTACGGTAAAATGATGATCAAATTCACCAGCACATACACATTCACATACTGATGTCAAACCTGGCCATAGAAAGAATGTACCCAACAAATCAGTAAACATCGCCATTGAATGCATGCAAATGTAGGCTTCAATTAAATCAGCTGCGTTCGCATTCATATGCGAATTCAAACATTCATAATCTGTATTTTGGATGATGAACTTTTACTTGTTTCAATCCATCAAATAAAGCTCTAAAGAAGTTAAGCTGCAAATAAGTCCTGTATTTAATCAAGAGCTTACTCCATTATCACCCCACGTATCACTTGGTAGTAACGGATACGGGCTTGCCTCAGTGAAAGTTAACACACGCACAGGTCCACAGTCATGGTATCATAGTGTAAACAGACGACACTGACACTATCAGCATTACACTGATGTAACCATATATCAAAGACCGCTTCCTTGATGCTTGTTTCTAATTAGATAGCAATGACTGTTAACTTAAATATTAAAATTTTTGCATCAAATCCTGTCGTCCATTTGTACTATGGTGTCTCAGGCTCATATTATGTTGTAACTGGGTTTAGCTTGTTGTCAAGGTAACTGGAACATTTTCATTCTGAGTTTTTGATTTGAATTAATCCAGGTGCACTTACACGTTTAGTAGATGGTGGTTACATGACGAGTCTCGAGAAAAAAACAAGCTGAAAATAAAGTCATGAGTCACAGAAATAGAGTAGGTCTTATATTGTACCTTAACAACACTTT
This sequence comes from Embiotoca jacksoni, assembly GCF_022577435.1. Classification (NCBI taxonomy): domain Eukaryota; kingdom Metazoa; phylum Chordata; class Actinopteri; family Embiotocidae; genus Embiotoca; species Embiotoca jacksoni. The sequence continues at coordinate 4,166,265 of NW_027185447.1, read as the reverse complement.
CAATGAACCGCCGACATTTTCAAAAGCAACATTATATAGAGGCTTTGCTCACTTTCAGCATCCCAGAAGTGAAATCCCAAAGTGTTACTTTCATTGGCTTCTATCACAGGAATACTGACCAGCTTTAGGCTAGATTGTGGTCTTAACAGGGACAAAAAAAAAAGTCAGCAGTAAAAGTAGCTCAGGGAGATGTAATGTAAGCACCAAATATTTCTATCCCCAGTTACATGAACCATACATCTCAGGTTGGCACGCAGAAAAGGCCCGTCATGTCTCTTGCCTTTTTATACGGCTGATGCAGCGGGTGTTGGATATTTAAGTGCCTTTTGCCTTATTCATGCTGCAGGAGCAGAGACAGCAGGCAGCGCGGCACAGTGGTGCAGAATGGATTAAACATACTGTTTATAGTGACTCTTTTAGCTCCAACTAGATGAGAGGGTCCTTTGGGAATTCATGGGTTAGCACGCCACTTCCACATGTCTTAGAGCATTACATTGGTTATGTCCTCAACACTCATTATTTATCACGGATCACAACAGATTTATGTCCGTCTCTTTTGGATTTTAAGCACAATAAATATACATATGAATACATATACATAATGAATAGTGCGCATTTAAATGGTTGTATATTTTAGCAGTAATTGCTCAAATGCTATGCCACCTAATGACAAAGTCCAACCGCTTTCACCATAATAAAACATATTTAAAACCCAAGTGGTTAAAGCTGTAATAAAATCTCAAAATGAACCTCACTGTCAACATTTCCTGAAGCCTTCAACCAACATTAAACATTAAAATACCCAATACATGGTAATTGCAGGATGTGTGGAGTTGGTGTCAACTTTTTCCATAATCATCAACATTAGCCTTTTGCAACAAATAACAAAGCAGAACAGGGTAGAACTGAAAACGCTGGTCCCCCCGCAGTGAATAATGAAAACACCCTGTGACTGTAAAAGGCACTGCCATTCAAAAAAGCAATATTATACCAAGAGCTACCTTGGGCTGACTGATCCAGTTCAAGGTATGGATGTGGAGAGGCTTTACTCAACACTTATCTTTGATTCAGTTCTGTAACACACACAATTCCTGCAGTGCAACATTTTCCTTTCAAAAGAGGCCTCTCAGCAACAGAGTGAATGACCAACATCTGGATGTGTGTAGCAGAGTTGCCCCTGATGGTGTGAAACAGGAAACCATGGATTACAAGCGGTGCCTGAAGAAATTTAATAAAGTGGAAAATAGGCGCCTCAAACATTCAGAGTTCAGACATGACATCCGTGATGAAAACGTCTGTAAAAATCCTTCTGTGTTCTTGTTCGACAACTCTGTTAAAAGAGCCAATTTAGAACTTTAATTTAACATTATATCATTCTCATTCGTTTAATTAAGTAATAAAGTTTGGCATGCCGTAGAAAGTTTTCACAGTGAAGGCAGACAGGGCCTCAAGCAACTGCTTTGAGCGCATATTCATTTTTCCACTCAACATAAAACATACATGTTAAACATGCACCTGTAAATACTGTTTATAAAAGGACAACAAGACCAAACACACACACTGTATATACACACATAACTACTATATATTCAACATGAGCCTATTGGATTCAAGTATGCGTTTGTCTACCACACGTTTCAGAACATAATGTTTCTGTTAAGCCTTGAGAAAGAAGCAGGAGGAGTGTTGCCACTGTTGTAAATAAGAACACATTTCCATATTCCTAGCACACATAAGAAACTACAGAAAATGCAAAGCTAATACCAGAAATGGAATAACATTTTTAGCACCAAATCAAAAACTGCCTAATATTTCCAAAGCCAAATTCTAAATTTTAAGTAATTGCACATGGCTTTTTGTCTTTATATTGTACAAAAGTATAAAAAAGTACAAAAAAGTAGAATTACCGAAGTAGAATTTTCCACTTAGTATTTCTGTTATCCCGATGTGAAGTCTGTGGGTCACTGTAGTCACTGCAGGAGCAATGCCCTGACCTCTGATTGCCTTGGCCCATATTATCTCTTTGCCACACTAGACGATTACCCATGGAGTGTTCAACTGTGCAGACAGACAGACGGCATGATTACCAGGCAACTGCCAAGGAGAGTCAGGCTGTAATGGCCCAGGCCCAGAGTGATGAGGTCACAACACGCGCAAATACAGTGACGAGTCTGGCAATCTGGCAGCTACAGACGGACTGTCTCACTATTCAAACATTACAGACAGTCAATTTAGCTTTCAGCGAATGATGCCATTTGTTTAGGTTCACAGGGAGGGCATGGGATTTTTTTTTTAAAGGCTCCTTACAATATTTACTTTTTCCGACTGCAAATAAAATGTAAATTAGAAGAATTAGCATTTACATGGTTGAACTGGAACAGAGATTTCTGCATGTTGGCATGTGGAAACCTGAAACAACGGTAAGTACAAATTTGGATCAAAGTGATAGCTCCAGATATATATATATATATACACTTTCATTAACTACTAATCGAAGAGACCAATGAGATGACATGGATGACTGTAAATGAAATAGTACTCAGATCATGCACTTCATACCAACTACTCATTTTCCTGGAAGCTGTAAACAACTATATGTGAAGTGGGTTGGCAGTGATCGCACCATGGACATAACCGCATAATGTGGTGATGCAGACAACAAAAACAACAACAACTACTACTGGCTTAAAAAGGCAATTGAATGAATTTGACTGCTTAGCTAAGCAGGCTTAACATGGCTTTCATCTCTTTTTAAACCACTGCCATTAATTAGGCTTTGGCTGTGCTCCAGTACCTATCCAGACCCGAGCCAGGAACAGACTGTCTAGAACCACTCCTTGTGGTGAGAACATCCAAGCATGAAGGACATAACTTGATCATGAATAGGCCCAGTTTGGTCAAAGTTTGGCACAAGTTGTCGTCATAGCAGCTATTCTAAGGCCGGGACGTGATTGAAAGAGTCAGTTCCCGGCCAAGTTTGAGCACTGGTGCCATAATTAAGGTAAGAGTTCACAAAAAACAAGAGCCCATCAAAGGAACATCTTGACCACCCTGCAGTGCTTGGCAGCCATGCAGCAGTTTACCAAAAGTAAGTTTGCTGTTTGGAAAGCAACTGATTAGATGTAGTGCCCGGCGTGGCAGAGGGGAGCAAAGAAAGAGAGACAGAAATAAAGGCAAACAGTGAGGGTGAGAATTAGTAAAAAAAACAGGTTTTGGTAAACACCAGTAACGCCAGAGACACTGGCAAAGAGGGAAAGGCAAAGAGTGTGTGGTGGACGCCAGCAGCTCACAGCGGGCTTACTCATTAACCAGTGGAACAACCAGTTAAACACAAAAGAGTCTGCTAACACTCAGATTTGGTGTGATATCTGTCAAGCTGGATTTAGTTTGTGTAGCCAAGATTTTCGCATCAGTGCACCGGGTTTGTGATGTCCCCGAGGTAAATTAAGGTCAGCCAGGCGTCAGGGCACCTACACATGCTGAGTGTGACGTAAAACGGCTTATCAATAGACCACAATGGAAGCATGCATGGGGGGCAGGAAGGTGTATCTTTACTCAGCAAATCTGAAAGCAAGTATTGTGTATTTATGTGGGCTTTAATCCAACCACTTATTTGCCTGTGTTTCGTATCAATGAACACATCAGGATCTTTTTCTATTTGCAATACATGTGTTGGTTGAGCTACTGCTACAACAAATGTGGTATATTGCAACGGTGCAATGGATACAAAATAATACTAAATAAATGCTAAATAATCAGACACCTCCATGTGACATGTTTTTGGTCTATGTAACCATAAACTGAGCTTCTGGCAGTTATGGTAATATAGGTGTAAAGGTTGGCGAATGGACAGAATACAAAAGGCTGAGTGAGAGGAGGAGGAATTTGAAATAGGGAGCCAGTTGGAGGGCAGCGGAGAAGCTTGGCTATGAAACGACACGGAGGGCGGGAGTTCAATCATCTAGAGGCTAAAACGCTTCAGAATCGCTCCTGTGATTCTAATCCTGTTACAAATAAACACCCGTTCAAGCATACAAATGTACACAAACATTGAAAGCATGAATACACACTCACACACAAGCGGGGAGGTCTTTTTTTTTTCTGGCATCTTTCTAGCCTCTGTCAAATAAGGACGGTGTAGGGGTGTTTACTACGAACTCAGCTGGCACAGCTCACGGAGGGCACACAAACAAACAAACAAACACACACACACACACACACACCGACACAGTTCCAATCTGAATGGTGGTGAGGCTTAGACAAAGTTGCCAATAAAAAGAGAGGACCGCATAAAGGAACACTAGCACACACCCACAAAAACAAACAGTTACTGAATTGTTCAAAAACATATCTTTGATCAAAACGGAAGAGTTACAGTGGAAAAAAAACAACACAATACATCCTGAAACCTAATCCTAATGGCATTGATTTTTTTTTTTGTATACATCTAAGTACCAATAGAAAATCAAAATGGTGAAAATGGCTTTTGAAAAACGACAGAAATAAACAATCTTACTGTGTTTTAAACAGTGAGTTTCAAAAGGTTAAGGTTGCCCAGTGGCAACCACAAGTAAACACAAACCTGGAAAATCATGACCATACATATGTTTATTCTCCTTTATTAGCTCCACATGCTGGAGTTTGTGGCACAATGTGTGCATACTGTACAGTACCATTGTGTTGAGACTCAACTCAGACTGACTAACAAAGACTCAAAGGTAATCAATGCAAGGCTTTCAACTTTCAACCAATCAGTGCTCAGTGCCACACTTTCATATTGGCCTCAGCATGGATTTTAAACTTCAGGCCACTCTGACTGTTGTTACAGTATAGCCACATCATCAAACATAGAACAAAACAAGGACGCACACAGAAAAAAAAAAAAAGAACACTGGCATGCTCAAAACCAGGGGAAATGGCTCATCGACTGTTACTGGCTGTACACTGCTTTATTTACTAAGATAAACATAGGCCAGGTCGTGAGCAGATGAGCAAGGTCACGTGAACACAAAGCGAGTGGAGGGGTACTTTATTTAGTTTTTATGACGAGAGGCGTGCATCACAGTCAATACACTCTGAACCAGTTATTCAAGCTTAAACTTGCTCCTTTCTTTTTTCCAGTTCATAAAAAATGTTCTATTTTATAACTGCATAAAGGCTTAACATTCTCAATTTGTTTTCCAACTTCATTCTGTACATTTAACATGAAGGATAGAGAGGGTACAGTCATACTAAGTGCATGGATGTGCCAAAATCTCCACAGTCATAATATGTTTGTTTTTTACATAAATAGATAAATAATGTCAGACTCCTTCAACTAAAGGAGTGCACAATGCCCAGATAAAAACAATTAGTTACATGCGCAGAAGAGCCCAGAAGTATGAGCGGTTATTTGGAATCTACACGGTGGTTGTTGCGCAATATTTAATACATGAAACGTGTAGATCTGCAGTGAGTAATTACTGTTTGACAGTCTACTTTACTCCAATTGCAGAGTGCAGATCAACACATACCAGCTGCCTTTGGGCAACTGTGACGGGAGTCAGGGAGTCAAGCAATGTCTCCAACATCATCCTGCTACATTTCTTTTCAGCATCACCCAGGAATGATGCAATTACAGTTGGCGCTGATGCAACAGTTTTCAAACAGGTTTGTCATTAGTGAAATGGTCAGGTTTTTCAACAGGTTTTTGTGTGAAAAAATGACTTCACTTACACCCAGCAGAGACGAGCAGAGCAGCTGTAATGTATATACGATACAAGCTGTGACAAACAAAGAGACCATTTTATCCTGATAAGAGTTGCTCTCTTCTCCTCTCGCTCCTCAACGAAGCACAGACACTCCACTGTCATATGGCTATTTGTGGTCAACATGGTCGTTATCATCAGTCTGAACTCTCTCACACACACACACACACACACACACACACACACACACACACACACACACACACACACTGTTTGTGAATGAAATGTGGGCTTGACCATTGGTTGTCTCTGAAGAAAGCGAATCATTGTTGAAGAGGATTTTAACCCCCGGCTTCCTTCCTTCCTTTCTCATGCTCCCCCTGTCATCCACTACTTGTTATGGTAATGCTGATGCACTGCTGATGGCACCTCCCACTGGTGGGTTAGTTTGCCATAATTCATATGGATACTGACTTGCAAAAGCAGAGTGAGTGGTGCTTTTCTATTTAAATAAATGGGATGCAGGAGCAGTGTTGTAGGAACCACTGGATAATGTGATCATTTGTAAACATGTAGAATACAGATACCCCGCAATGCTACTCGTCATGAATCAATTGTGACATTTTGTGTTAACAACGGGTGAGGCCATTTCTCATTCTTCCTTCACAGCACCTTCGTCTTATATTACAACCAGGCCTTGTACAGTTTGCATAACCAACATGGCTGCCACACTGCCTTTCAAACATATGAGACAAGGCCGTGTCAGTACCAGTAAGAGCAATTACTACACTTTGATTAACATCAATTAAACTGCACTGATGATAGAACCGCTGTCTGTTAAAATAAGAGCAGGATTAAAAACATTAACAAATATTTGCAGCTACTATTTGACCCAGGCCTGAAGCATCATACGGTACATATTCTTATGCATATGCTCTACTGCCTGTGTCCCTGCTGCAAATCAGCTCAATTTACACTAAACCACTGATTGTACTGGCTGCTGTTCCTTTCGCATGTCTTTAAACATTGGATTAAAAAACAGTTTACTGCTAGCACCAGCCAACGTCTTCAGCTACAGCACCTAAATAACAGTTACGAGGTTTCATTTTGAGCTGGTTTTTGTGGCTTGATATTGAATATGGCATTGATTTAAATTCTGGATTACGGTGGATGTTTTTTTGTTTTTTTACCGATACAATTTGAAGCTAAATTGCCGGAGAAAAAAAAAGAGGAATAAGGAAAAGATCATTTTTTGATCGGGCCTGTGAGCTTCCCTCTTCTGACTGGCTTATTAACACATCATTGGCACTGTCAACAATACTGCGTGGTCAAGTTACATCTCACCTCTAATCTTTTTGATGAAGCCTAATTCTGCAATTCTACTGGTGTCAATGTAGACAAAAGCCACCACAAACACAAAAAACACAGTATTCTGCTTTAGAATAAAGTTAGCCACCCCTACATGCAATCCAAACACATAAAACTTAGACCTCGCTTAGATTCACAAACCCTAAGCCCAGAGAATCTTCCTCTGAGACGATGAGTAGACGGCCTTCCTCTGACAGGAATCAGGACTTTTGCTGATTGGAGTGTTGTGTTCTTCATTTAGCGAGTTCTGTATCTCTGATGAAGCCGTTTTTCGGTCTCTGAGTGAACAAAGCTTGATGTATTGATCTTCTGATGGTGAGCTAACTTTTGGTCTGCCTGGTCGTGCTTTGGGTACAACTGATCCAGTTTCCACAAAGAGTTTTACAGCTCCATGCACTGCCCTCTTAGAAACCTTCAGTCTAGCCATGATTTGATGCTGAAAACAACTCAGAACAACAATCTGACTTCTGACACTTTCACAGTTTACCACTATCACAGTGTAACTTAGTAAGCAATGTTTTGCTGGAAACTTGAGGTAAGGAAAGGTCGGGGAAATCTGACCTTTCGTACGAAGGAGTTAACATGGGAAACAATTTGTCTCATTGACCTTTTCGAGAATTTTCTCAAATTATGTGATGTGACAACGATCAGACGGGGTCCTCGCTTGACTAACTGTCAAAATGTAACTGCGTTGCAACATGTCCAGTTATCTCGTCAGTCTGGCTTTCATGTTTGTCAGAACCCGCAGCTACAAACTCATTACAACAGAAGATCAAAACTGTGAAGAGAGCTCCAACAAATCAGCAGCAGTGGCAGAATGTCTTGAAGTGACTTACATTCTTTCATCATGCCGATGTCAATGCAGCGTTTGAGACGACAGGCCTGGCAGTGACGTCGGTTGTCTTTCGTGATGGTGCAGCTTCCGTTGAATGGACAGGTGAAGGAGGCTTTACGTTTCATGCTGCGCCTGCAGGAGTGCAAAATAAATCATTTACTAATTTAGAAGCATTTATTTTCTATTGTGGTTGAAATATAGGGGATATGATTAAGTAACAAAAATAGTTTGGTAATTATGCCACTTAATATGAATGTTTTCCTCCATCTTAGATATAAATCAGGGCTAAAGATGAACTGCACAAATTTAATTTAACAATATCTTATTTTGAATCATAAATGAAGAAAAAAAGTGTGTGTTTCAGTGAGAGAGAGATGAGAGAGATGAGAAATGGGGAAGAAAAATAAAATTACAGACACCACTAAATAATGTACATTGTTCCGAAAGCATTGCATGGATGTTCATGTAGCCAGACAGAAAAAGACATCAACACGAACAACAGTATCCTGGCATTAGGCAGTCATATCATCCTCTTTGAATGTGCAGGCAATGGCAACATTATGCATTATTGATTTAATTTTACATACAACTAAAAAAGACCTCCAAAAAAGTATGTGCAGTGTGTCTGACAGATTGGCTTCAAAGTAAAAATAATCCTAATTTCTGAAACCTCACATGGGCGAAAAATGTAACTTAATTTTCATGAATTCATTGTTTGTGTGTGAACCTGACTAAGACAGAAATCTTAACATTTTCACACGTTTACACCGTTTACTTTTTCTGTGTTTTGTCTTTCTGGATCTGTAACAGTTATGTCTGGAATAAGTCTTGAAATTATAAATGTGCAGATTCAGTTCAAATTCTACTCCCTCCGCCCAAAAAAGAGGAAATCTTGTTAAAGGCATAAGATGCCCAACATTAAGCCAACAGAATGGAAACTGAGAGCACCTCCTCAACATGTTAAAAGGCTGCTTACATTCAACAGAAACAATAACATACAAACAGAAACGTAACACAGACGATATGAAGGCACAAGAACTCGGGACGCCGCTGACCTGAAGAACCCCTTGCAGCCCTCACAGGTCATAGCATTGAAGTGGAAGCCGGTGGCCTTGTCGCCGCACACGCCGCAGATCCGCGGGGCGTTGCGGTCGAACTCATCCGGTCCAACCACTGACGTCGTCACCGTCATGGGCTCCATCACTGAGTGGGAAAAGGAAAAGAGAGACGGGATTAAAACCCGTTCGACACTCCAGGCCTGCTCCTCGTTTTCAAACGTATAAACCCGAAAGGATGTGAAAGGGAGAAACGTAAACTGCGAGCGTGCGTCCATGAATTTCACCAACCTCGAGTAAAGCTTAAAAATCTGTTGGTTTCCTCTGCCTGTGTGGTATGTGGGAGTCTTTGAGTGTGCGTTTGATGGTGATGTGTGTATTTTCCTCCTCTTATACAAACAGGTGTTAGACTATTAGCATATTAAGCAAAAGGCACTGACAGCCACACTCTGCATCCTGCAGCTATTGGCTGAATGAGTCAGCAGACACAGGCAGGCAGGCAGACAGACACACACACACACACACACACACACACACACACACACACACACACACACACACAGTCCACATATACGCAAAATCTTAGGAATTGTCAAATAACAGTGTTAACGGGAAAAATAATTAATGACAGAAAAGGGGCCATTTGCCAAAGACTGAAATGACTGACGCATTCAATACTGCCAAGATTAAATATTCTTGACGGTTTTCAATTTTTTCCACACATACACCATCTGGCCATCCCCCATGAGATAAACAGCAGTAGAGTAACACACACCGACTGGCAACTGTGATCAAACTAATGCATATCAATCGGTTTCCAAACGCCTCTGTCTGTAGTCTGAAGAGCTGAGGATGCTTTGAGGGAACCAAAAAGGAGAATACGGTAAGAAAATAACTTGAGAGACACACAAAGAGAAATTAAATTATTTAGGTTGTCTGAAGTAATTTGGTGTAATGATGCATGTTTTGTTTTGTTTGTTTGATTATTTTTTTATTATTCAGACTGAAAACACCAGCGGAAGTTGTGAAACTGGGGAAACAAATCAGCCTTGATACTAAATTACAAGAAGTGTTTCACCATGCAGATTTGATGAACACCCTGACGCTTCTGCAAAACAGTTAAAAAACACAATGGTGCGTTTTACTACCTGAACAAACTTGACTGTGAATAGTGTGCATCCGTAAACAAACTCTGACCCATCCGTACGCATGTTTTGGAGACGGGGAAAAGGTGAATCGAAGCCAGATTGTAGAAATTAAAACGTTAAAGGCATCTTGATACGTAACAAAGCCTCCCACACATTTAATTTCACTTCAGATCACATCTTATTCGGGCGTGGGTCCACTTTATTATTAACGTTCTAACCAGCAGGGTCATTTTTGCTCGCGACCTATAATTATTTCATAAGCAACTTTCAATTGTAAATGATAGAAGCAAACCTATATCTCACATTTAATTCCGCTCATTATATCACCACCACATTAACGTTGCAAACTGTTCATCATCATCATCCTTTGTAAAAAAAAAAAAAAAAAAAAAAAAAAACATTAACATCAGGTTAAAGAACTGCAGAACAGACTGTCATTTTTTTGTGCATGTTTTCTCATTGTGCAGTTTAATGTTGGTGTGAGTAGAAGCTCTCAGGTGCCCAGAGCGTGTCGTCATGGAGACATCGCGGTGGAACTTCTTTCACTGTAGCAGCAACGTGTTGCCGCTCACAGTGTTTTCTTTTGCTTTTGACTCCACTGCTGTGACCACCGAACAAACATGCGCTTCATATCCTCCACCTCGTCTACAAGCAGCTCAATTTCTGTCGGAAAAATTTCATTTCCAGGTTTTCTTCTCCGTTGTTTACAGCATTAATCTACTACCTGTGTGTCTTCATCATGCAGAAAAGTGCCGGACAATACTCCTTAAGTTCTCAGGACTTCTTTATGCTCGCTGTCCCAAATGCCAGAACGGAAATGGGAAAAAGGGCTTTTGTGTACTCTGCACCCTCATCGTGGAATATGTTGCAGAATGATTTAAAACTCAAAGAACTGATACCACTTACTGCTTTTAAATCTAAAATGAAAGAAATAGAGGCAGGTTCCCAAAAATGTCAATGTTTTTAAATTGACCAGGTTACGTAACGGACTCTTAACCTTTAGTTTCTTTTAACTTGTCTCATTCCGTGTTCTTCTGTCTGTAACTATGCGTTTCTTATGTTGGTGCCTGTCTTGGCCAGGTCTCCCTTGAAAAAGAGATTTTTAATCTCAATGGGACTCTCCTGGTTAAATAAAGGTTCAGAAAGAAAAAAAAAGAACCACTGATCCACATGGCTAGCTTTATATGCATCAATCTGTAAAATATGCTTTGCATCGACCACTTATGGTTGAATGTGGGCGTGTTGAAGGTGGGATGGGAGGCTGATCCACGTGCGCACATTTCCACGTGGATTGTGATTTATAAAGGAGGTTTTATAAATCAGAATATGTTTACACGTACTGTTAAGCAGCTGTTACTGACTAGATTTTGGGCCGTTTCTTCAGGTGGAAAATTAAAGGAAATTGCTTTTGACTTGGGGGTTACACTTTTATGACCAAGTCAACACCAGTGAACAAAAACAGTGAAGAATATTTAATAATATAAATTGCCTTTCATGTCAAGCCAATACTAAAATGAGAAACATACTGAATGGAGTTTGTTTTAATTGAAAGAAGATTAAAGGGAAGGGGGAGTGAAATAGGGAAAGTAAAAACCGAGACATGTAGAAAAAAAAAAAAGAAAAAAAAAGAAAAGGAAAACAAAAAAATGTAGCAAAAAGAAAATGTCCAATGCGACAAATACATCGTCAGTGGGTTTGTGGTACTGGTAAGCTTCAATAAAGAAATCCAAACCCAATGACAAATAACACCACAAAGAGAGAGGTGATCCGAGGGCAATAGAACTAAATGAGGACAAAGAGAGGAGGGGGGTGCATGCAATGAACTAAGGCACAGCAAGAGTCACGTGGCTGCAGAATTTAGCCTGTGGGGAGTTGACGTGCCTCGAAGTAGAACTCGGATTATGTTAAACGAGGACAAGGAGATGGAAGGAACTGGTGCTGAAAAGTGATAGATAGGAAGAGAGAAGTAAGGAACGAGGGGGTGCGGGAGAGCACAAGTGAAAGATGGAGACAAACATAGTTAGACTCCATTAGGCCTCATTGCATCCTGGCTAGTTGGAAGTTTCAACACTATTTCACAGGAAAATACAAACTTAAACGCATGCGAGCCACACTTCAATGCTGCTGGACTACCACTGCAATGAGTGTTGACCGTCTGGGCCGGGCTTGCGTGTACCTATGTATGCATATCAGGCATTTCAGGTGGCAGTGTTGGGATGGGTGAGGAGTGAGTTGACAGCACAGATGTGCCCACAAAACAAGACTTGCACCATTAGTCATCATGTTACGAAAACAGCTTTGTTTACTGATGTATCAGCAAGTGAATAATTAAATAATTGGGAGGGCGAAATGGGTAGACGGTGTCAAACATCTCAACGGCTCTGCCAAAACAACCTGCCGTTTCATTAGTAGTGCTGATTAACAACAGTGCCATCAGGCTCCAGGTCTGTAATTATCACCTCTAATGTTAATTCTCTTTTAATCACTTCTCTGTCATTTTGTTTTTCTCTCTCACTTGTTTCACATTTGTAACACCGCTTAATAATAAGCATTTTTACTTGTTTATAGTCAGCATGATTAATTGGTAGAGAAAAGAGGAAAGACATTTTAGCTGCCAGGTAATTGCATGTCTCCAAATTCTCTCGATTTCAACAACATCTGTTTGGTGTTTTTCATACAGTACAAACACTTTTCTACAATCATCATTATCTTTTCTTTAAAACACAACAATTAGGTATAAAGAATATCATAGAAAACACAGAGACGGAGAGAGTGAAGTGTTTCAGACCAATTGAAAATGTACAGGTGGTGGTGGGGGGCACAGCATGTGCATTGAGAGCCTCATGCATTTAGAGGGGGCAAGTGTAACCCAGGTTATTCTACATAGCTGCAATTTACAGATGTCCCTTAACCCTCGTGTTGTCCTTGGGTCAAAATGACCCACAGCTGTGTTCAACCAAGTTCTATTTTTAGTTCTGTATTTTTATATTTTTTGGGATCATTGGTCATCATTCTTTAAAGAAACCCTCACAGCCTCCTTGTCACCAATGATCCCAAAAAAATATGAAAATAAAATAGAACTTGGTTGAACACAGCTGCGGGTCATTTTGACCCAAGGACAACACGAGGGTTAAATGCCTCACATGCAGGCTATATGCAGTCTCTAGCGAGGTGGCAAAGTCTCTCGTCCCCACTCAGTTACTGCAGCACACGCAACTCAGACAGACCAAGCATTAGTTTGTTTGAAAAGAGTGAAACAAAATGTTCTAATCTAGATTTACCAAAGTTGAAACCAAGTGATTTTATCTGTCTGGGAGAGCTGCCCAAGTCCAACCTACGTATGGGAAACAGTAGAGTGTGTGGTTATCAGAGAAAATAAGGCAGTGTTCTGATTAATAAATGATGTAAGAAATACTTTATTCGTTTTTTTAGGCAATTTAATAGATCAGTTAAAACTAATTCAGTCTCACTACATCTAAACTGCTGCTTCTTTGAATTACTTTAAGTCATTTTCATGTTTATTTAGATGCTCACTAGATACAAATAATGTGATATCCATGCCAACTAAACAAATATAATTGGATTGGAAGAGGCGAGGCAAGTAATGCTATTGGACAAAACAGGATTCAGTTGTGGATAATGGATTTTTCATGGATTCATTTTCATGAAAGACTTGCATAAAAGTCAGTGTTTTTGCATGCGTGTGTGTGTGAGAGAGAGCGATTGTGTTGACAACAGAGAGCAGATTCATTAAACACATTACACAGCTAAGGTCACATTATCTCTGTATGAGAAAGACGAGATAAACTGTCGGCACAAACACAAATTCATGGACAGCTGACTATGGTGGTAGAATTACTTGAATGGTGCCATGGGTTTTTAACATTTAAATCATCTTGAATATCTATTTCCATTTTCTAGCTAAGAGGAAATAAAAGTCATATTTTTAGAGAATATTTAATATAATATATTATATATATATATATATATATATTATTTTTTTTTTATTTTTTTTTTAGGACTTGCACAGTCTTACCAACTGATATTGAACAGAAAAATATTGTGGGTCAACTACATCCGCAGTAGTTAATTGATTAATCAACTACTCAACAGAAGATTAATCAGTAACTACTTGGTCATTCTTATCTTATCTTTTCAATTATAAAAATATGCTCCTTTTGTTGTAGTAATATTAAAGTCATTTTCATATTGTGGGCTATTGTTCAGACTTAACAACATTATGAAATCACCTTAAGTCTAGGAAAAAGCTGTTCGTCAGTTTTAACTGTTGTTATGATGTTTTATACTCCAAAAGATGACTCAAGAAAATGTTTGGCAGATTTTAAGTTTATGAAAATAATCATTAGCTGCTGCTGGAACTGTGTTTTGTTAAACAAACCCACCCCCGTTTAGCTCATATTCCCTGTTACAGCACTGACTCCTGTCACTCACTACCTACAGTCCTTGCTGGTGCTGACACAAGAACAAAATCCAATGCTACATCAAGCTTGTCGCAAACAAAAAAAGCAACACTGACTTGAGCAAACTTTCAGTTTTTCCAACTTTGACTAAATGTAATCTACAAGATTTCCATTTCAAAGAAACATCTTGAGGGTGTACACAAGCAGACTGTATTTTTTTAACCAAAACAGAAAACTCAGAATCGTAGCTGTCGAATCAAATAAAAATAAAAAACGCAGCATCAAACAGTCATCATATTTAACAGGACACCAGTCACAGAGCATTAGTGTTCTTCTTTGTAAACCCATGCACAGCACTAGTATTCATTAAAGTTATGCAGCACAAGGACTCAAGTTACATTTTAGGTGTCATGGCAACAGCAGTCTTGGCATCCTTGCAGTTATCCCATCCCAAAAATCTCTGCTCTCACTCCTCATTCTTTCTTCCCTTCATGTCTCAGGCTGGATTACAGCAGAGCACCTCTGCAGAGGAAAATAACATCAGCATAAACAGACAAAGCGGTGAACAGTGCGGCTGAATGCAAACCGAGTCATGTTCAAATTCATACAGGCCCTCGTAGGATATAAAAACGTGGTCCCATGAGACCGGCTCTAAGGACCCCATCACCATGCGGTGTGCAGCGACATTTTGCAGTCTTTACTGAATCACTGAGGAGAATACGTTGTTTTCCTGTTTCCACATGACTGACATTTAATTCAGAAAATGTATCAAAATACAGCCAAGCCAGTTTAAGAGCGGCAACACTGCAGTAAACCTGTAAACATTACGGAAGAGATGCGTGTTGTCCACAGCAGAAACATGTTTTTAGTCACGTTGGATTGTTTTGGGAGCTTTTCCAATGCATGGTGTATGTCTGATAAATTATTTCTAATAATTTCTGCCCATAAAATAGAGCAAACTTGGTGTCGATAACATTGGTCAACAAATGAATGATGAGATATACTTATAAAATAAATTTCTTTAAACTGTCCGATGCAGGTAACGATGATCGGGAGGCTCTTTAAGAGGCTTTTCAACTGACATTAGTTAAGACAGGAAAAACTACACATCCTAAACATTAGTATATAATATTGTTTATACTTAACAATATGGAAATGCAAAAAATGTCCTTGAGTATTAATGCAAAATAATTGCCATATCAATGACCAATAAACACACCCGCTTGCATTGGAAAGTACTCCACCAACAAAAACAAAGCCCTTCCAGGACAGTTTACTGTCGTATCTCCTTCAAAGCTGCATGTAATTATCTTGTGACTGTGTCTGCGTTTCTTTTCTCTTTCTCTGCAGCCCCTTCGGAGTTCAGTCACACTACTCTGCTGCGTTTGTCTTCATGCTTTCCTCCTGTTGTAAATCTGATGTTCCAGTTAGAAAAACCTATACAGACCACGAGCCTCTAAAACAGCAAGACCACATGTCTGGGGAGGGCAAAAGAGAAATATGTCACAGGTTGAACAACTAGTATGTACTGTGTCCCACACAGTAGACAGTCAGTGAGTGAGTGAGTGAGTGAGTGAGTGAGTGAGTGTGTGTGTGTGTGTGTGTGTGTGTGTGTGTGTGTGTGTGTGTGTGTGTGTGTGTGTGTGTGTGTGTGTGTGTGTGTGTGTGTGTGTGTAAGGGTTGAACAGGTTGAACAACTAGTATGTACTGTGTCCCACACAGTAGACAGTGAGTGAGTGAGTGAGTGAGTGAGTGAGTGTGTGAGTGTGTGAGTGTGTGAGTGTGTGTGTGTAAGGGCTTTCAGGTAAATGGAGAATCGAGTGGGCTTGTCAATGCATTGATTAAGCTGTGCCAGTACTATCGAATACCATCATGATGATAGAGCATTTTGTCACTACAATACTGAGACCGGGTCTGATTATGAATGAAGATCTGGTGGCCTTTGCTTGTATGTGCTGTTTTCACAATCCCAGTTCAGAAACCACAGCCTGACAAACTGATGATTGTGGGTTTCGTTGGGAAGAAAAGCATTCAAAAGCTCAATAACTGCTCTAACAGAAGACATACTGCAAAAATGAACCATGAAGTAGGAAGGGAGTTTGTGTACAGTGTCCCATAGCCTCACTTAAAGACTTTTCTACTGTTGATTGTTAGCTTTGGACTGGATTTCAGTATTGTGAAAACAATGTGGGAGACCAGTAGGGAAAATAACTATTTAAAATTTTTCTTGAGCACCACTCTTGTATGCCATCCAGAATCCAGAAGGGAGTTATTTCAGTCACCGTGTGGCTGAGGCAGCAAGCTTAAGCTTTCTTCAAAAAAAATGTGCATAAAAGTGGAAAAGAACATTTGTCTGGTGTCTTTCCTACCTTTCATATCACGTGTTTACAGAGTGGCCACATGCTGCTGAAGTGGTTTAAACTTGGTGACAGGGAAGCTTAGAGGTTAAAGATAATGGGCCTCGTTCACTAACAAGTGCGTACGCACAAATCTATGCTTAAACATTTGACGCACAAATCTGGGATTCATCAATATTTTTTTTCCTGAATTTGTTCAGAGTACGAGACCATGCGTACAAACAAATGATGACTACCTGGCTGTTTTAGAAAATATAAACGCACACCTTTTAGCATATTAAAACAAACTGCATTCATTAAAAAAGGATTTAGTAAACAACAATATTGAAAACCGTTTAATTTACTAATGCATTGACAAATTTATTAAATTGGCTAACCATTACATTGGCGCCATTTAATCCATATCAATTATTCTCAATTAAAATATTCACATATTCACAGATAATTGCAAATACCATAATTCTGAAATAAATGACCTGTGGCTACTCTTGGATGTCATCACTTTCACCCTCATTTCTAGGACATATTCCGCTTATGTTGGATGTTAATAATTGCTGCCAGTGTGTCATCCTCGGCCATCAGATCAGGTGTTCCTTGTCCTCCATCTGTTTCCTTTTTTTTTTTTTTTGGTCCGTGATACGTTTCTTTGCTTCAACTTTAATATTGAACCTTTTTTTTTTTTTTTTTTTAACCCTAGGCTATTTTATTTAGGGTAATTTCACTACCTTTACTTTTAAGCTCATATTGGTCATTGTTGGAACAAATCATTCATCATATGCTCCTGGGATATTTGCTCATCCCTCAGTTGTAGTGTAGGCCCATAAATATGTTGTTTTTAATATTTATTTTCTTACAAAGTTGGATGTAATGTCAGCCCTATGCTGGAGACAGCACAGAGGTCAGCTGTGATTTCAAAACTGGACTAGCTGAAAACACTTTGTCAAACGGAGGAACAAAAGTTTTCTTTAGAAAGGGCGAGTTCTGCTGTTTATTTATGTATCCAGTACGTTGTGAAGCGATCGGGAGTTTGGGAATTATTCAATTAAGAGTAGCTGGGTGGGGATGGACGGAGCGCGTCATGCAGTGTAACAACGACGCAACTTCAACTTTGATTATTCGTTACATTCGGGGGTTTTTTAACTATAGTTACTCCGGAGGAAACCCTTTTGAAAAGTGTTCCTTTTCTGTCTTCCACCTCAAACACTATTGTTTCAATTTCCACTGTTGTGGAAAAAAAAATTTGTACATTTTTGGGGCCATCTCTGTCAACTTGTCTTCACCGCTTTCTTCATGACGCTCCAGACAAACGGCTGTCCTTGTATGGAGAAACGGGGGCGTGGCAGTTTGCTAATTGCAGAGTGCGGACACACGCCTGTCAATTTAGAATGATTCTGATTCACGAACATGCGCATGGTGGCGAGAACAAAATTGTCTCGTCATGAATCCCATGGTGATTTTGCATGCGCACTCGCTTTGTGCGCAAAGTAAGAACATTTCTACTCGCATATTAGTGAATGAAGCCCAACGTTTCTAAACTGAGGACCTGAGTTCACACCACTGAACAAGCAAGCAAGTGTCCCTGAACTAATGCACTCAAAGCTTACCAGCTGCAGAGCTACTGCTCCATGGATCACCCTGACCTCTGACCTCCCAGTGGAGGTGGCAAGAAAAGTCAATTTCCCCAAAGGGATCAATGAAGCATCACTTCATTGTTTTAAAGAAGACATCTTTAGTTTAAATCAGCACCCACTAAAAGAAAAGAAGTTGACTTTCGACTCACACTAACATAAATTAAGAGTTTTTGAAGTTGCTGTGAAGATGCATAACATTTGGAGAGATAGTCAGCCCAGCACAGAAAACAAGGAAAAGCATCAATACACACTGTAACGCTGTCTTTGGTTCAGAAATTGGTTCAAGTGCCACTATTGTAGCTGCAGTATGAATCAGATCTCACCAACAGAGCGGTTCCGGATCTGCTGTGAAGCAACATGTTGATGAATCCGAGACAAAGTTAAAGACTAGATACCATCTCTTGTGTAGGGATGACTCAAATAGAGTGAAGATAAAAAAAATTAAAAAAAATAAAATACAACTGAAAATGTGTGTATGGATTGGAGTGCATTGTTGTTGTCTTATCTGTGGGGAAATCTCCTCTTTCTTCTCTGTGGTGAATAACAATGGCAGGCTGAATAGTTAGACACAATATTTTCTACTAGCTTTTCTTTCTGGTTGACACAATGTTATGTGATTTCAAAAGGGGTCCTCGTTCCCTGCTTCCACTCTTTAAAAGCTCAGCAGTAACCCAGTATTTCCTAGCTCTATATAGGAGTCAGTATAAGAGGGTACCACAGGAAAAAGGACTTGGCTGCAAACAGAGGGGTTCGCTCTATAGGCAGCACAGCAGGGAGCCTGGCCTACTTTTACCACCAGCTGCCTCATGGTGGGCCTCAATAACAGCTAACCGCCATAAACTCCTGTCCACTACAACATAACAAATCTGCAGTCGGACTTAACATGCACACACACTCAAAATCCCACTCCTTATGTTTCCTCACGATGATGATACAGAAACTTCTGGCTCTGACATCTTAGGGTTTTACTTGTTTTGTTTACCGAGCTTGACAGTCAAAAACCACGAGTCAAACATTTTTTTTGACCAGGGTGGGTTTTCTCTTTAAAAGTGTCTGTCTTCAGGTATTTCAATGACTTTTGGCTCTATAAACCCTGGACATCAAAGGTAAATTAAGAAATCCCAGAGGAATAGCAGCACATGAACCCCAACAACCTATTCTGGGTCCAAACCTCAACGTGGGAAACAAAGATCAAAGCTGGAGGGTTTTTTCTCCGAGCTGGTGCTCAATGATTTGTTATAGAAAGAGATTAAAATAGCATACCAGTGGACCCACAAGTATACTATTTTTCCCAAACCAATCAGAAATGTCTTTCTAATCTCAGGTAAGTGAATGATACTCTTACTTGGATTTAGGGTAGCGATGCATGTGCTGAAGCTGAAGTGTTTTAAACTGCAAAAAACAATCTGCTGTTAAACAGCTTCAGAAGTGGACTACAGCAAACAGAAAATATGAGGAATGAGTAGAAAAATGCAAATATGTACACAAACGAATGACATGAGACTTGGAAAAAAGCAAAACATTTCACAATAATTTAACCTAAAACTACCCCAAAAAAAAGAAATAGGAATTTAAAACATGCAGTTACATTAGTGCATTATGTAAACTGGAAACTGTGATCTGAGAGCCAGTAAGACAACACATTCATGTCAGTATAAACAGGCTATACTGAGCTTCAGTACAGTATCATATGATACAACAGTGTCTCAAGACATCAAACATGATGATTTTATGCCTGCATATCAAACAAATAAGCCAGAGGCCATTAAAAGGAAAGCCTGCATGTGTATTTGTGTGTGTGCCAAGTCTGTTTGAAGGATACTAATGGCGTGTCCCAGTTGGCTGCAGCATTATGCTACAGAGAGACTGATGTGATTGGTTGGGATGTGACACACCCCCCGACGCATGCACAAATACACACAAACAGACTCGCAATGAAGTGAACCTCACTTCAACCAATTAGGAAAAATCTAAAAATGTATTTAAGTCTGAATCTTTACAATATGGAACATTTAAGTACAAATATTTATACTTTAGCTAAGTGTCAGAGTAATATGTTTTACTTTAAATATATCTAATTCCTGAGTTGTCTGAAAATTAACATCTCTAATATAATCAAAGGCAAATGTTGCTTAATATCCTGCAAATGTTGCTTAATATCCTGCTCATTTCTCTGTCAGTGACATCTTTTAAGTCTCTTCTTAAAACATACTTTTATCGGTGAGCCTTTGCTGATTTTAGTGATCAATTATTTATTTTATACCGTTTTAATTTATTTTTAATTTGTTTTTATGATTGTTTTACATGATCATTGTGTTGTTAAGACTTGTTAGAATTTACTTGCCATGTTGTTTTGTTTCAATGGCTTATTTTATGAAGTTTAGAAAAGTGCTATACAAATGAAGTTTATTATTATTACTGCCTGCTTCGATTGTACAATTTTTAAGATAAGATAAGATTGACTTTATTAATCCCACAGTGGGGAAATACAACTCACTGAACACACAGCACAACCAGAGCAGGTTTCTTTTATCTCCTTTACAAACACCCACTCACCAACAGGAAAAGTACTGAAGATGCTGCTAATTGTCTGTATAGTGTGCCAATATGCACAACTTAGTGGGAGGCTGTTTTATACAGGCGCTGAAGGAAACCGAGCTGCGATAAATACAGGTGGCCGTTGGCTCACTGTGGCTCCTTCACGAACATTACAGCACATGCACACATCTGTGTCTCGAACTCACAGATTCGTACATGAGAACAGCCTGGAACAGCCTAGCTGTGCTAATGAATAATATGTTGATCAAATTAAAATCACACACACACACACACACACACACACACACACACACACACACACACACACCTTGGGGGTTACAGTAAGCACTGGCAGGATGTGGGAACATTAGATGATTTACTCATCAGATTAAAAGCTCAGAGGAAAACAGAAATGCACACACGCGCATAAATACACCCAAAAAACAGTTATATTTATGGCATCTCAAAAGCGTCCCCTTTTAAAACTTTATACCAAAACACACGTCAGCTAGAACATTCATTATTTGTGCTCCGAGCCCCTTTACATCTCCTCCACTGCCCGACCTTCTGTCCTCTGCAGCCTAGTCAATGTAATTTAAAAAAAAAATGTTCAACACATTAAAGTCACTGGACGAAGTGTCTAACATTTACATAAAAACATCAAACAAGACACGTTTAATTCTTTTATCTGATAATTTTTGTTTGCATTGCCACATTCAAATGAAATATGATTTTCTAAAAATCTTGTCCAAAAACTGGGAAAGATACAAGTAAAGAATCCCTACTTCATTCATCTGATTCAAAAGTGGTCTGAAATTAAAATGTGGTGTCTAATTAGATTAAAATTCCATCCATTTAGGATGATATTCAAATCTGTTTTGACCTGGGTCTGGCCTCCGTCTATGTCCCCTCTCCTGCCGCCAATCCACAACAGCAGCTTTGAACTTTAGACCTTGTTTTCTAGGCAGAGGATGAAAACGAACAGGCCGTCGGGCTGTTGGCCGACTGACAGGGAGACAGAGAGGGAGGAGCGAGAGGAAGAGAGGGAGAGACAGAGAGGAGCTTGTAAAGAAAGGAATGAAGTAATGAAAAAAAAAATAAGGCGGGAACTAAGTAATGAAAGGAGAAAGTGAGGGTCAGGGATTGAAGGGGTAAAGGAGGAAAGAAAACAAATTAGAAAGTAAAGAAGGCTGCTGGAGGAAGCAAGAAATGTGGAAAAGGAGATAGTAAATACACACTGTTGAAGAATTAACAGTACAACAAAATGAGGAGGAAAGTAAGTGAGGATACTGAGAAGGAAACAATGAAGATGAATTCTTTCCATTAAACACTGAGCTTTTTTTGCAGTGGCAGCCTCAGGCTGAAATGTGGCATAAGCTTTCCACACAACTTATAGATTTTCAAACGTATTAGTCAGGAAATTGTCTTCATAGTTTGCAGCTGTTTCTTTCTAATGGATGTGTATGGCAGAAAGTATTTTTGGGCCCCCGAGGGTGTCACGTGATCCGTCCAGTGCTGTTCATGGCTTAGACAGAACTGAGGCTGTAATCTGCACACTTAAAGACAGACAACATATTTCCAGCACAGAGTCCATTCATCTTCTAAATATGTTATTTCGCTTTGTTTCATCTGTATTAAGGGGGTATACAGGCATACGATGTGTACACGTTTACTATAAATCCAAGCAGACAAAAGATAATTTACATAATACTATTATACCTATTTACATGATATGTAGTTCATACTTTCAATATGTTTAGATTGTCTTTAATTGTGCATAATGTAAAATTTTCAAACCAAACCAATAGTTTCTCTGGACTTCATTAACGAGACTGAGGGACAAAGCTCCCTCTCTACATGCACAAACTAATGAGTTGAGGGTCACTCATGGCGGATCAATACTTTCTTATCAATTGCCAGCCTAGAATATGTGAATAAGGGCAAAGGGACACAAGCTGATTGACTTGTCATGTCATACAAAGTCAAAACAGGAACACAGCGTGGACAACTAAGCATTGCACAAACAGACTGATAACAACACAAGCTATGAATTCAACACAAAGATAAAGTATTTCAGCTTAGTTTCTAATTGTTGCCAGAAGATGATAGTCCCAGATTTTAAATGATAAAAAGTTTCTGAAATATATTTAATATTTGATGTATATTTAATATTTGATGTATATTTAACTGTCTTTTTCAAGTGTACATTGTTTTACAAGCTTAAGCTTCATTAATTCAGATCTGACCTCTTTTGTGACAATGCCACCTCGCGAGACATCTTAATCGTGATGGGGGGGATTGACAGTTGTGTAGGACCAATCATGTCAGAGTTGATTAAAGAATCTATCATAATGCTGGCTGCTAGTTTACAGAGCTAATGCAACTAATGCCACCGTGTTATTTACAAACTGCACAGAGGAGCTATTGTCACGTTGTTGAGAATGTCACATTACTTATTATCAACATAGACATTATGACACTTAAATTAGCCATTGTTTTCATGTTAGATTTTGTAATGGGCACAATGGCTGTCTGACTTTGAAAATGTCTTCCTTTAAAAGGTGAGCTAAGTCAAATAAATAAAGCCTTAATACAAGCAGTAATTCAAGCCAAATTGCTGACTACACAGAGTGGCAGCGAGCACTGGACACGGAGTGGGAATTTTAAGATCTATATGTTCGCATAGATGAAGAATGTGTCTGAGAAATTACAAATAACACAAATTACACAGCAAAAGAATTACAGACTTAATTGAATAAATCTCTGTTTCAAGATAAATATAAAAGATAAACAATGTCAAGTTTAACCACATCCCACCAAAAACTTTTCCATCACATAAAATATGGTCTGAGAACACACTGAACTTACATCAAACTCTAAATAAGCTAGACGTGGTCTAGCAACACCAAGATTGGTTATTTGTTTGTATCTATATGAGCCTCCATTTCAATGTTTTTTGTACCCAACTCGTCAACAGAGAAAGTGAAAGCGCATAGAAACCTCATTAAAGTGAGAGAACAGGCTGTCTGAGCATGCATCCACTGAAACCGTCAGGACAGCGTTTCTGTGTGGTGTCTGTGTATTTATGCATGTGGCAAAAGTAACTAGATGTGTGCATTCATATTTCCACGTGCAACAACCACCAAGACTACCATTACTCCATTACTTTAATTACACTCAATTAAAATGAAATGAAGACAATAGAAAAGCTTGTTTACTACAATGTTTTTGCAATAATCTCAGCACCGCTTAAGCACAAACACACTAAACTACAAAGAAAAGGTTGCACATTACTGTTTGGCTGCAGCCAGATGAAACAAGAGAAAGCATTATGCTACATCCACATAACTCATGGCACACCATAATACCACAGAACAATGTTAAGTAGCTTATTTTCTTCAATCACAGAATCACTGCATCCCACTTGGCAGACAGAGCAGATTTGCTCAACTTCTCATTCCTACTCCTTGTCAGATATGGTTTTTATACAGATATGTTTATATTGTTGTCAAGTGTTTGCTTGCTCATATTTTCATTAATGTTTGCAGAATAACAAAAGTCAAAACGAGTGACGATTTGGGAGAAGGTCAGTTTGGTACCTAGGAGACCTGTAAACTAAAAGAGGGTCTGGTGACATGGTGACTGAAAAAGTCTCATGCAGTAACCCTGAGCAGCACAGCCAATAGAGGGATCTCATTGGCTGGATGACTTTAGGTTCTGTCTATAGCGTATAAGGAGTATAGATACTGTACACAAAAGTAACATTGCACTGTTGTTGCAGGCAGTTTTGAAAGTTGCCCATGTGTATTGTAATTCATTTGGAGAAAAAAAATGCTCATATCATATCATGTCATATTTTCTTCTCTGTGTATCTCCATGATAATAAACTGAATATCTTTTGGTTTTGGACTGTTGTTTAGGACAAAATAAAACATTTTCAGGCTACTAATCTATAATAATAAAAAAGAAACACAAACATGCCAAATAATGCCATTACTCGAGAAAAGTCTTTTGTTTGTTTGTGTATCCATCTCTGTTTTCCCTGTTTTAAGTGTGTCTGGATTACTTCTTGTCTGGTTTGGTTATGGTTAATTCTGCTCCTTTAAAATGGCATGGCAATTTATTTGCAAAAACAGAGTAAGTAATAATAATAGGACATGCCTAATTAAGCCCAGTCAGACATGAGTCAGACATTACTCATGTAACAGGTTTATGGCTCTATCATTAAAAATAAAACAAATTTAGGAAAAAATATTTTCTCTTTACATATCTCCCCTCATTATTTGGACTTGTTTACAAGAACAATATTACTGGTAGAAATAAAACCTTCAGCTGCCTTTCGGAGGAAACCCTAAAGAATAAACAGACTTGCCGGGAAGAAATAACAACGATAAACAAGATCTCATATTAAGCAAACAATATGACACCTGACCTGATCCAACAGGGACGCTTACCAGGAACCTTTTATTACTACGAGAGCACTTCCTCCATTTTCCTCCAAACACATTACCTTACAGTCAACACTCCACACAAGATCCCAGCTGGAACCAAAGGTATAAATCCGACTTCACGCTCTTCCTCTGCCTTCCTGCCTAACGCTCTAGGTTCAATGATTCGGATATTTACTGATACTCCCTTGATCCCATGGCTTGCCTCTTTCTTTTGACAATTTCTTCCCACTACTCACATCACATTAATGCCTTCACGTTGTTTCTCTTCTTGAACGTAGCCTGTAACTATATGTCAGCGATGTCAAGACAAGAGAGCAAAGGGCCAGTAAGGTGAAGCCTGAAGGTTAATGGTTAACCTGATAATTGGGGTCAGCAGGGTGACGGTAAACTTCATAAATATAGTACAAGCCGTCACAGGAAGGGAATGAGAGGAGGAAGGAAAGAAGATGTCAGTGGAAGGAGTGACAGAGATACAAATAACGTTTAAGTTGGAGGGAGAGAGATGGAAAGACAAAAACGCAAATGCAATAGAAGAGAAATAATGAGGAGGATATAACTGGATACGATGATGTAAAAAACGAAAAAGGAAGGCAGAGGACAGAACAGATGAAGGAAGGGATATGAATGAGGTTTAAAATATGAAAAAAAGAAAACAATACGAGATGCAGGAAGGAAAAAAAGAGGAAAACAAAGAAAGGAGCGAGAGAAGGGAAAAAGAAACAAAATAAGGCCTCGAGAAGAAAGAAGGATTCCCCGAACTCAGCAGGGAGCTGTTCAGAAATAACCTTTGGCTAAACATTGCTACACTTTGACTTACACAATAACACCAATGAAGATACCATCACAAGTGTGATGTCATTAAATCAAGAGGGTGTGATAAAAGGTTATAAAAGTTCAGAGGCTGTTGGCAACTCTATTTAACAACCCGCAATTCAGTTAATTTTTCAAGAATGTAAAACCAGAACGATGTGTTAAAGATCAATACGATGACTCAATTTGAAAGCTTGGAAGCAGACCAAGGTCTTTAACGTAGCATTTATTGCACCAATTTTGAATTGTTTTGAGATAAAAAAAAAAAAAAAAAGTAAAAAAAAGTAAAGAACTGCTGTGTTTTGTTGGTACCACACGAGGCCAGAAGTAAATGCAAGTTTATAGTGAGACGAATAGTAAAACAGCTGACTCACCTTTTGTTCTGATATATATTGAAGATAAACATAATGCAATCTTGTAAACAACATAAGTAGATCCAACATGATATATTACAAATCCAGAATAAAATTCTAAAGTATATTTTGAATAACCCTGCAGCATCTTTGTTCATCAAGGTCTTTCCCCACAAGGCTCTGTGTAAATAAAAGCACTCTTATATGAGAGAATTTCAAACAGTTGTTATCAGACCACTCGATTTACAGCGGTAATAATAGATTGAGCCTCGGGGCAGTATAACAACCTGTAAACGCAACATTGACATATTATCACCTTATAAAGTTGATTTGGTTCATGTGTTATTAAACAGTTGCCTACAGCCTTTACCCATTCAACATCATTTACTCTTTCTGGACAGCTGATGAATGGAAATTGCAAAATTCCCTTTTCTGGTAACTGTGTTTTGGTAAAGTAACTCCCGAGAGATTTACTTAAACGTGTAGCAGCCAAATTCTTTACCATGTTCACCAGCTAGTTGCTAACTGTGTTTGTGTATCCCGGTAAAACCCTAAACATAAGCTGAAACGTACTAATGTGCTCTGTAGTGCTGAAAGGAACTAAGGAAATAACGGGGGATGACCAGTGTTAAAAAAATTGTAATACCAATACTGGTACCAATACCATGACTTCAATACTTCTTCATTCATCATACTTTTTCAATAATAATTAAATAAAGTAAATTGTGTTACATCACACTACAAATCTTTAGTTTCATGCAATTTAGAAGGGGGGAGTGGAACCCCGGTTATTTTCTGTAGCTACAATTAACAGATGTCCCCTAAACATCTCATAAGGAGGCCATGAGTGCATTATATAATTTATCAATGTTTCCTAAATGGTTCACAAGCTATTGGTGGATGCTAGCTAAAGTTTAAACCAAGTGATTTTATTTTTTTTTGATGCATTGTTAACAGAAAATATTACAAATAAGTGCAGCTTTAAAGTATGTTTAGTTATTCTAACACAAGAAAAGCATCAGTCTGATACTGGGCAATAACCTGCTAACAATAGCAGTATCAATAGCATACCAACATGAGATGACACCCAACCACTGAGATGTTGACATTTCCTCAAGCCACCTTTGGAGCCATTTGACCTCAGTAAAGGTCGCTGATCGGTCTGGTGACTCTTTTACCTCAGTAAAATGAATCTCATAAGCTATGGTTGCAAGCCACATGACAATGGAATGCCATAGGGCAGCGAAGTTTAGGTGTTGGGAATTTTCTAAGCGTCAAAGAGCCTGAGAAAGTCCATGCCAACATACGCAGATTTAAATCAATCCATATTTAAATTGAGAGCAATAATTGTGGATAAACATGGTTGCAATGTAGAAATATTACCAAAATGCTCTGGTGAATCCTCCTCTACCTTAGAGGAAATAGGAATTGAGCTCTCTAATTTACTCCAAGTAAATTAAATTCAACCATTTCAGTAACTGAACAGTTTAATATATCATCAATGTATGGTCCTCCAAGTCCAACCATTCCACTTGACAAGACTGGTAGCACCAATATAGCAGTATTTCCCATATAATGTTAATATTTAAACAGCTCTACCAAAACCTGCCCCAGTGAATTATGGTTTGAATTCATGTTGGATGCAGTGATGCACAATCTAAATGTCAGCTTGGCCTGACTACATTAATTATGATTCAAAATAAATAATTCTAGAGAAATATGGAATACATTTGCATTACAGTGTGCTCTGTACTGTATATTAAAATAGTTTCCTAAAGGGATACCGATTTAGTTTATGAAAGGGTTAAGTATTCCATAGCCTGACATGATGACAACAGACAAGGTGTAAGTCAGTCAAATTACAAGCTGGTTGCTTTTTTTGTGGCATGTGAAATTTAAAGTTTTCGCATTGACAAGTAATACAAATGGCAATTACCACATTTATTTCCCAGGTGGATGAAGTTTTAGGCAATTAAGTAACAAGTAAAGTAACCAAATTAAATCATTTTCGCCAACCAGACTTGCAGCAAACTCCAAAGAAGCAGAGAGATGTTTATGATTTAATCAACTCTCTGCAGTCCTGCTAAAATAAAAATTTAAAAAAAAAAAAGGCGAGGCCTTTTTTGCCCTCTGCCAAAATCTGTCAAAGTAAAAAAAAAAAAAAAAGGCAGCAGGCCAAAACTAACATATTAGGTCACTGAAGTGTAAGGTGCTTAGTGTGGCCAGACAACACTCAAAGGGAACTTTCTCTCACTTCACCAGCAGAACAGCAGTCTTAGTTTCCTGTCAATACCATTAATTGGTTCCTGAAAATTTGTTCGGGTAGCTGGTGTTTGTGTGGTATACCTGAAATATATGAAATGTATTCTGTTGCTCTGTGAAGATTAAGGTCTAAAGCATGCAGATACTTCCTAAGGTTGTCTCTCACTGTTTAGCCAGTTTAATGAATTACAACAATGTTGTCTATAATTAGAAAGTTATTGCTACGTTAAAAGGTGGGCCTGTTGGAGGCTGTGACAATTATGGCCAATCACATTCGCTGCCTTTTAAAACTCAAAAGTTCTTCTTGTTGTGAAGCGCTCTTGAAATAAAAGCAATAAAATCTCCACCGAGCATTATTTGCAAGTCTTAGATTACAAAAAGATCCTTGATTTTTTTTCATTTCTGACTTGCACTATTGTAGGGAAATCCAACTTTGTTCTTTCTTAAGTTGAAAGCTTAGTGTTTTGTGGGGGGAGGCCATATGTGCAGAAACCACTAACTGCCAAAAGAAGTGGATAAGCCTGCATGGTATGCAACTCTCATTCATTGCTTTCTTCATTCGCTCTAAAGGCAGAAAGGTGAATTCCTCTGCGTATTATTTCCACGTGTTAATGGGCAGCGGACTGAGGGGACAGCGATACACAGAAATGGTCACACTGTTGCATCGCTCTAACAAACATTAGAATTTGCCCCACTGGCAAACAAAGTCAAAAGTTCAGTGATATATGTCTGTTATACATTAATGAACCACCCTCTCAAAAACACGTACAGCATCATTAAAAACACATTCATTTACACCCAATCACACACACACACACACGTTAGACCAAAACACACCTCACATGTGCTCCTTTGTATTTCAGTTTCTTGTCATCCCGGGACTGAACACACTGAGCACGGGGATGGTTCTGTGTACAGCTGCCAGCTCCTTTGTTAAGCAGGTAATCATAGTTATAATGGCAAGTTAAGCCAGGTATCAGTCCTCCACCGCAGTATTGTGTGGGGACACCTCCCACCTTGTCTAGACTGCCAACTATGCAGGTGTAAATCAATACACCTTCCACCAACACCCCACCGTGCACACACTCAAAGTTCACATTTAAACTTCACTGGAATCTGAAGTGTCTTTAACAGCAAGCTTTCAACCAGCTTTAGGACACAAGAACAAATGTTCAGTTCAACAAGAAAACAAACAAATACATAACACAATCAGACGATTGTGACAGCGGGCAGGACGGAGGGTCAAGGTAGGGGTTAGGATGTTAGAAACTGAAGTGAAGGATCTTGAGTCTGTGCTTGAAAACAGACTCTTTCACATTCCCTGATGTGGCTTGGCAAGCTCTTAAAAGAAGAGGAGCTGAGAAGGAGAAGGGCCTGGCACTCACTTAAGCAGACGGGCCTCTTACTGAAGGACAAGAGACAGATTTTCTCAAGATAATAGGGAGAGTTCAAATTCCAGCTTCTTGTTCTCAATATTTCAGTTCAAACTGTTTGTTTTGTCCTATTATTGTTGTTGTACCATCGTTGACAAAACCATGAGATGGGAGAGAAATAACAGCCCCTATGAAAAAAACAAAAATGTAAGCTCCAAAGAAAAAAGAAGCTTCTTCACTTTGCAACAGTGATAAAAAACAGCAGCTTTGTGTTCAGAGCAAGTCAGAGTCAAGTGTCACTTTCAGATTTCCCACAACAACCTTGAGGTGTAAAGACAAAGCCTCAATTTTGAATGCCTCTAATCCAAGAAAGGTATCAGAGCTAAGCACATGGATACCCAATCGTTGTCCCACATGGGGACAAAGGATCAACCAGCCTCTGGGACTCTATTGGTCCCTAAGTAGGTTGATGGAAAAAGAAGCAGACATAGACAGACAAGAGCTGTACATTAAAACAACAACAACAAAATAATAAAGAGGGAAGTATTACATACTGTAAAAACGAATTTGTTTGAATTGGATTTTTCATCCTTGTTTTCCCAAAAACAAAGATATATTTTTTTCCGCTGTCTTTGTAGTTTTTAACTATGTAAATTAACATTTCTAATATCTGTTGGTTGTTTTGCTATCTTTGCCTGCATTTTACCATTTCAGTTTTAAGCAAGCCAGTGCGTCAGAGAGGAGGGGAACATGCAGCGATTTAAAGGTCACATTAAAATGGCAGAAAAATTCAAATCTGCTGTAACACTGCCATTTGTGAAGGGAAATGCTTTAGAAAGCACATAAAAGAAGGAGATGAGGTAACTATATTCTGATTGAGTGACCGTTAATTGAATAAATAATGATTAAAATAATATTTCTTTTTAAAAAAAAAAAACAATGCAAGGACCCATTATATCATCAGCTAACAGGTACGAGTACAGTTACATAATATAAGGTGTGTTTATGTTTTTACATTGGGCTCCAGTCAAATGGGGCATACAGTGGTGTGAAAAAGTGTTTGCCCCCTTCCTGATTTCTTATTTTTTTTGCATGTTTGTCACACTTAAATGTTTCAGATCATCAAACAAATTTAAATATTAGTCAAAGATAACACAAGTAAACACAAAATGCAGTTTTTAAATGAAGGTTTTTATTATTAAGGAAGAAAAAAAAGCCAAACCCACATGGACCTGTGTGAAAAAGTGTTTGCCCCCTAAACCTAATAACTGGTTGGGCCACCCTTAGCAGCAACAACTGCAATCAAGCGTTTGCGATAACTTGCAATGAGTCTTTTACAGCTGAGCTGTGGAGGAATGTTGGCTCACTCATCTTTGCAGAGTTGTTGTAATTCAGCCACATTGGAGGGTTTTCCAGCACCAACCTCCTTTTTAAGGTCATGCCACAGCATCTCAATAGGATTCAGGTCAGGACTTTGATTAGGCCACTACAAAGTCTTCATTTTGTTTTTCTTCATCCATTCAGAGGTGGACTTGCTGGTGTGTTTTGGATCATTGTCCTGCTGCAGAACCCAAGTTGGCTTCAGCTTGAGATCACGAACAGATGGCCGGACATTCTCCTTCAGGATTTTTTTGGTAGAGAGTAGAATTCATGGTTCCATTTATCACAGCAAGTCTTCCAGGTCCTGAAGCAGCAAAACAGCTCCAGACCATCACACTACCACCACCATATTTTACTGTTGGTATGATGTTCTTGTTCTGAAATGCGGTGTTACTTTTACGCCAGATGTAATGGGACACACACCTTCCAAAAAGTTCAACTTTTGTCTCATCAGTCCACAGAGTATTTTCCCAAAAGTCTTGGGGATCATCAAGATGTTTTCTGGCAAAAATGAGACGAGCCTTCATGTTCTTTTTGCTCAGCGGTGGTTTTGGTCTTGGAACTCTGCCATGCAGCCATTTTTGCCCAGTCTCTTTCTTATGGTGGAGTCATGAACACTGACCTTAACTGAGACAAGTGAGGCCTGCAGTTCTTTGGATGTTGTTGTGGGGTCTTTTGTGACCTCTCGGATGAGTCGTCGCTGTGCTCTTGGGGTAATTTTGGGAAGGTTCACCACCGTTCCATGTTTTCTCCATTTGTGGATAATGGCTCTCACTGTGGTTCGCTGGAGTCCCAAAGCTTTAGAAATGGCTTTATAACCTTTTCCAGACTGATAGATCTCAATTGCTTTCTTTCTCATTTGTTCCCGAGTTTCTTTGGATCTCAGCATGATGTCTGGCTTTTGAGGATCTTTTGGTCGACTTCACTTTGTCAGGCAGGTCCTATTTCAGTGATTTCTTGATTGAGAACAGGTGTGGCAGTAATCAGGCCTGGGTGTGGCTAGAGAAATTGAACTCAGGTGTGATAAACCAGTTAAGTTATGTTTTAACAGGAGAGGGCAAACACTTTTTCACACAGGGCCATGTGAGTTTGGATTTTTTTTTCTCCTTTAATAATAAAAACCTTCATTTAAAAACTGCATTTTGTGTTTACTTGTGTTATCTTTGACTAATATTTAAATTTGTTTGATGATTTGAAACATTTAAGTGTGACAGACATGCAAAACAAATTGGAAATCAGGAAGGGGGCAAACACTTTTTCACACCACTGTGAAAGTGATTGTACACCAGTGGCAAATTTCATTCAAGTTACAAAGGTATACATGTGTGTAAAACAATCACTTAACGTTTGGTGAAGTAAATGCACGTGCAGGCATGAAACTATGTCATTCGTAAATATGTATTTACATGATGACTGTGAGCCGGAACATGTTTATTTGTTTAAATGTGTGTGTCTAAAGAATAGTAAAGAATGAATGCAAATTCATGGAATTCACTACAGTGCCTTCTGCCATGAAAGCCATATATATACCCATGGCAGGAAAGAAGTGGTTAGCGGTGCAGCAGCCAGGCCTGAAGATTAGCCGCTGTGATAAAAGGACAAACTCTCACAGGCAGTTTAATGGGGTGCAAATGGCCTCTTGAAAAAGCTCCTTCAGACCCAAACACGTGCATAGCTTTCATTCAGACCCCCAATGTCCAATTCAATTCCATTTCATCTGTCTTTCCATTTTAGCTCAATGCATTCTGCTGCCAATTTAATTCTACATTCTTTTCAACTCGGTTCAAAGTAAATTTCAAGGCTGGCGTCTTCAACACCAGAGTCTGTCAATCAAGCACAAACTGATTGTGAATCAACTTTTGGGACTTCTGTAATCAAAGTCTTCTTGCCTCTAATAAATAGATTTGTCACACCATGTCTGACCAGTTTAGCAGCAGAATGTCTTGCCTTAAAACTGATAGGCATTTATTTTCTAAGTGCAGTGAATTATGAATGTGAATATAAAGTGCTGATTAGCCATCATTGTTAAAAGAGTACATAAAAACCAAACAACCATTGGCATAACTGTTATATTCGCAAGTTAACTTTAAGATGAGATGCACATCCTATAATGTGGGCATTTTACCTACTTAAAGCTATACATCTTAAAATTCAGTTAATGGTAAAAAAAAAGTTTAAGAGTAATAAACAGGCAATTCTAGAAATACAATGACTCCATATCACAGTCCACTTTCACAGGCACCAGTAATCCTCTGAGATGTAAATGTAACTGCTCAAAATGAATAAAACAAGCCGTCATTATGGAGCACCCATGGACTGTGGTTTCATAATAGAGAACCGGAACTGTTTCAACAGAGGAGATATACACAGATCCAGTTAAATGACATGTAAAGTAGGTGTAGTAGCAGGTTTTCATATCATCGAAGAGTGGAGTATTGGCCTTAGGTCTGCGCTCTCTGTGAACCCTTCTAGTTAGTGCATGTATTTTGATGACCTTTAGGGGGCTGTAAAACTTGAGCAGCACGGTGCTGGTGTGAGCTGTGTGGCACTGCTTTCCACTGCATTTCAATTAGCACATAGAGCCCATGCTAACATAGACTGATGACAGTGTCACAAAACAGCTCGTATAGTCTGACAGCCAGTATTGTAAACTATACGGACCGACAAACACACATTTCACATGGCTTGGCATGACTGAAACAAAGTGGAAAAGGAGTGTAGTTTCCCACAGCATCCCCCCTAATGTTTATGTATCGGCTGATAGTTTTCAACATACCTGCCACCCGATATGCTGCCTGTACTCCATTTCAGCAGATTTCCCTGTCCTTGCTCCTAGTTCAAGGCAGACTTTCAGTATATAATTATCAGCATAGCTCCACCTAACATCAACACAAGCAGAGGTTGAATTAGCCAGACAACTGAAAACACCAGTGTCCCCTTGTAGGACCTCTACAGTCAAGTTCTTTTTTTTGTCATGGACTTGAATCTGTACAAGTGTGTACTTCTGTCTGCAAACAGACCAATTAAGGCTGCTATTTCCTTTGTTCAAATCTTACATAAAGGAAACAATTTAAGAAGATATGGGAGAAGAGGATATAAAAAATGGATATTTAGTTGTTTTTTTTTTTGTTTTTTTTACTTTATACATAATTTTTTTACATTTAGATATTAAACTGATGCCTTTTTGCAAAGTGACTAATAATGCAACTGATGTGTTGCTAGAGTCAGCCTCAATACCTTCATCGACAAATCTTTATGTCAAACCTGGTTATTAGGGTGAGCCAAGTGCTCAGAAAATAAGACTTAAAGTTTGCTGTAATCAATGTTATAAGAACAATCAATCACCTACAAACAGTTATGTGGAGAATAATTCTCCTCACAGAACTTTAACGTCTTTGAGCTCAATGTTTTGGTTTTATGACATAGAGCATTATCGTCGTTTCATTCTCTTCACTCTTTGGTAAGACATTTGCCATATCAACTTAATAAGGTCATAATATCTCGGCTGTCCTGAGAATCAGCTGTTGCAGGTTTTCAGAAGAAAAACAAGAGATTTGTCTGTTTTCTTGGAAGTGAACAAACTTTTCTGAACTCACAGCACACTGAAGTATTGTACAAACTATGTGCATTTAAATATGACAAACCATGCATTTTAATTCCATGCCAAACAATTTCATAATTCATGTTTACAGGTCTATATAAAGAGTGAGATGAAGGTTACATTGGGACATGTCCATGCAAATGTTTCAAGTCTAACCACAGTCTGTGCCATTATAAAATTACACCAAAAGTGAAAACAAAACAAAAAAAGAGAGTCTTTTTCCACCCACTACCTGGCATCCATTTATGAGCGAAAATAACAGGGCTTGGTGGAAAACAACAATGTCTGACAGGGAAAATGACTCATCTCTCGCTCCATCTCTGCTTTCCTCTTTTCTAGTTACGAGCTCCAGCACATCCTGTACGTAAAAACAAAGATGAACTCAAACGGGAACATAGAAAGAAAATACTCTGTACAACAAGCTCACACTCTGTTCCCAGAATTGATGTGGCAGACAGACCAAAGTCAAAGAAATAACACGGTGTACAAATGAGATATGCAACACAGCACACGCACAAACACTTCCAAGTTCTTTTAATATTTTGAAATTAACAAAAAAGGGGGAAAAAAAAAAAAAAAAAAAAAAAATATGGACAGGAAGAGAAAAAGATAAGAATGAAGTACTCAATCTTATTTCAATGCACCAGTCATAGAGGTGGCATATCTATAGTGTCCACATTACTTGCCAAGGTTTTCCATGTAGCTGTAGGAAGCTTGTTTCCACCATCAACTGATTTCTTCTGTCATGAATAATTGATGATGGAGGAACTACTGAGAGAGTTTGACTGAGATGAGATTGAGTTTCTTCTCTCTCGTGAGCTTTGGGGGCAAAAGTGAAGGCCAGACTACTGCTAAACTTTAACCACAATTTGCGTTAAAAAAAAAAAAAAAAAAAGAATTATATATGGAGTCAAAACATACACGAGAGTTTATTGCTGTGGGATTGCAACAAAGAAGGACAGAGGGCTACTCTAATAAAGCTACCGAGGGAGATAAAGCTTAAGCTCCAACTCTACCTCTTATCCAGGGGAAGGAGAAATGGGATCAATCAGACACGTCCCTGATGATATTATGTGAACAACAAGAATCTAAATTGCAAACATTGCTGGTACACTACTGCATATTTGACCATTTCCATACAAATAGCACCATAGTGCTAACAGATCTGAAGGCCATCAGTCTGCCCATCCATACATTAAAACTTTCTATTCAGCAGGTTTTACATAAATTTGTGCCGGATGCTATATTCACTTTTTCCCATCTATCAAGTTCTCGAGAATTAAGATTTTCCTTTCGTACATATTTTTAGTATTTAACAGAAACAGAAGCCACAAATGTATGGCTGTGTTTGCTTGTTATTTTCAAGTTGCACTGAGCTTCAAAATGGATAAATAAGAACAAATAAGAGAAAACAAAATACCTAAATATGTTCATAGTTTTGTTGGGAATGTCTGTTTGATGTCTTCCACTGCTGCAGAAATAAACTTTAGAATATTACAGCACCCCCTGCTTAAATGCTTCCAAGTTCATGCCCATAACTTACATAAATAACTTTTAAAAAATAGCTTCCAAAAAAAAAAAAAAAGCAGCCCCATCATCACACCCAATTAGCTCTACTGTCAATTTCACTTGCAGCTCAGAGGGCAAAGGACAGGAGTGAACAATTTGGCACACGGTGAACTGGAGAAAGAGGCCAAAACATAGTACCACGTGTGTTTTTTGGGCAGGAAAAATGTTTTGAATCAAGAAAGGGGTCTGAATCAAACTGTGACTTGAGGAGTTAGAATAAAAGCAAATTGTTCAATTCCCACCGTTACAAAATGGTACATCGCTCCTCGGAGAAAAGAAAACGTATGAGTGTGCACACATTTTAAAGAGCGTCTACAAAGGATTCTTGCGAAATGTTTGTTTATCTTGATCACCACATAGATTAGAGGAGTTCCAAATTGCAAACGGCAGAATATCACCGTGTGTGTGTGTGTGTGTGTGTGTGTGTGTGTGTGTGTGTGTGTGTGTGTGTGTGTGTGTGTTCACTAGCACCTGCACTATGTGTGAGAGGCCTCTGCAGAGAAAGCTCCTCAGCAACAAGACTCCAGCCTCGGCAGTTTTTATAACTTCATCCATGTCAGCGCTCCTTCGTGTTGGACAACTAACGTGCAGCTTTTGGTTTCCAAGAGAGAGAGAGAGAGAATTGTCTTCCCTCGGTGAAGACATTGTGAAAAGTTGTACAGTACAGCTAAGAAGAAATTAAAGTGAACATGATAGAAGGAAAAGTGAAAGTGATATCTTATTGTGATTCAGGAAGAGCCTCATGCTCATGTGACATTTGGCACCTCGTTAGCAAGAGTCAGCTGGGAGAGCGAGAGAAAGAAAATACGACAATAGTACTGAACCTTGCTTTCGTTCTGTCACGAGCTGCGCCACTGGTAAGACTTTTAAACCTATTTTGCTGGTGAAGTGTGAACGACTGTCATGAGCTCGAAGGTCTATCATGGCTGCTTCCAGCAGTGGAACTACTACTGCATTCGTTTGATCAGTACTGTTATTAGACGAAGGATTCTGCTGCCTGTGCACAAGCATTCAGGGACAGGATGTTATGGTCCTATTCCTAAACATCCATGCAGGTGGCATGAATGGAAACAAGCTATCGGGGG
Organism: Embiotoca jacksoni; assembly: GCF_022577435.1. NCBI lineage: Eukaryota > Metazoa > Chordata > Actinopteri > Embiotocidae > Embiotoca > Embiotoca jacksoni. Next base: position 4,128,341 of record NW_027185447.1, on the reverse strand, counting down.
AGGCTGCTGGTCCAATGATTACTGGGGTGGTAATAAAGGCGTTTACAATAATTCTGTTTCACAAGGGGAAACCGGGTTTTCTAGACAGGTCAGATATTACAAGGAACTTGTTTATGAAGTCACAATGTTTATTCTTTAGTTTTACTTACTTTTACTTTAGTTGTCTCTTCATGTCTCACGTTTATGTGACAGTGAATGAAAAATGTTACTGGGTTCATTTGACTAAAGTTGCCATCCTGATTTATGTATAAATGCCCAGGAGCTTATTAAGAGATGAAACCAACATGAAGGTATTTGTCGCTGAAAGCGAAAATAGTTTATAAATACCTTGAAAATTTGACTCCTACAATGACAGCAATGCTTCTCAACAGAAAATAAGTTATATTTTCATGATATAAGTTTTGTTATTAGTTAATATACACTAAGTACCTTAAGAGTACTGGAAACTACATGTTCAGCCAGTGTGTACATACAGCAGGCTAAAAACATGCAACACTTGCCATGCAAAGTGACAAAGCCTTTTAATGTGGCGAGATTGTTTTTTAGTCTGTATCTCCGGCTGACTGGAAGGGACTCACTGCTGTTCATTTGTGTCACAATAATCATCAAAATGTATCTACACAAACTCATGAACTCTCCTTTGCTACAAGGGCGGCATAATTCATCGCAAACTGTGGCTAATAATGGACATGTACAGATACATCCACTGTTTGTACTGCAAACACAGATCTGCTCCGATCAGCACCCTGGTCTCCGTCTGCCCTGATAGCCGCCACGCTGCTGCTCTCTCGCTCTTGCTTTGGCTATTGACTCGCTCTTGTTAGTTTAACGTTAGTCGGCAGTGCGGCTACACTAGGAGTGGTGTCTAAAACGGTTAAGTCCTGCTCACAAAACGTTCTGTCCTAAACTTAGATTCACCATCATAAGTTCGTTGACACCTCCCACACTCCCACAGACAGCTCACCTGCCTGCTGCTACCAGCCAAAACACATCCAGAGTCCCGACCTGCCTCCTCCCTGTGTGTCTGCACACACACACACAGACATTACAAGAAAAGGCAGAATGGGAGCTTTGTGGCGATACTGGTCACATATTTGTTCACCGCAGTAACATTGTTATGAAGACAGACATAATTGCGCGCACTGCTTCTCAGTTGTACAAGTCACAAAGTCCTGATCGTTTCACAACATGTTGCATGACAAAATAAACAGAAGTACTTGACTTCGCTGATGATACTAGTTGTTTCTATGTGCAACAAAGCGTCGTCGAGTAATCCAGTTTTGAAATGAGTTCATTTCTGCATTCTCTGCCAGGCTTGAATATGTATTTTGCATGGGCAGTAATTCCCTGTTCTCTGTTCTTTAGATCATATTTGCACACTTGTACAACTACAATATTTACTTGTTTTCAATTTCGTAAGATGTATATAAATATTAATTACTTTATATAAATATTAATTATTATTTTTCAAATGAAGTCCATTCTTCATTTGATGATACAGGAACAGGACTTCGGTGAATAAAACAATGACATTTATGCACATATTTTCTTTAAATTGCTAAGAGTCAAAGAGTATCTCACTACTACGGTTCTGACATTGTCAGATTTTAGACAATCTCCCCTACACAATTATGGAAATGAATCTCTACTATCAAAATGTTATGGCGAGATTCATGTAAACCACAACAATTTCATTAGATATAATGTTTTTTCTTATATAAAAAAATTAAAAAAATAAAAAAGTATTGTTACATCAAATGGTGGAAGATAGCCTGGAATGTTCTGATAAAAGCAGGATACAGCATATATGATCAAGATAAAAAAGTAAATGTAGTGAAATGACATTGAAAATAGCCCAGGGTCCGTCAGGTTGCACTCACAAAGACGCCTCACCAACACAAATGTTCACATTTTCACAATTACAACAGAAACACATAACCCAAAGTACCAGCGGCTGTCAAAATAGGATCTACGAATCAAGTCTCTGGTGAAACTATAAAGTGCACGTCTGTCAAACATGATGACTGTTTTTCAAACAGGCGGTTTGAATCACCACATGTGAAAGCAGAATCTGATTGTGAGTGACAGCCTCAACTCTGTGGTGACCAGCACAACTGTAAACAAGTGGAATAAGGGAGCGATCAAGCCCAGCAAAGAAGTGCGTGTGCAGACATTTAGTCCTGCTTTCATCCGTTTTCTCCTGCTATTGTACCTGAATTAATGGATATACATAAGTGTGCGTACAAATGCGAAATGTTTGCTGTACTTGCGTGGATCACAGAAGCTGAACGCTCCGCATTTCTCAGCCAGGCGTGAGGCCTTCAAAAAACCATTACATGCACACAGTACTGCAGAATACAAAAACCACAACCAACCGACAGCATATGGAGAGCCGAGAAAACAAGATGGCGGGACCGAAGGAGGACAAACCATTCCCTCAGTCAGACATGCTGTGGCTGTTGTTTGTCTGGTACGGATTCACCGCTTCGACTTTCAGTCCCGATACCAATACTGATATCTGTATTTTTGGTATTTGCAGATGCAGAGTGCCTAATCCGAGACCAGTGTTTGCTTGATAATCAAAGTGCCTCACATTATGGAAGAGACATGGATCCTTCTGTAATGTGTAAGGTAATATCAGACTTTACTTAATTATGTGTTATGCATCCGGGAGGGCTTGATTTAGTGCTTAAGAATCTATGGTGGCCAAGAAGCTCGCGACAAACTAAAAAAAAAAACCTTCTCTGAAGCCAGCCTCTGGTTTGTCCCTACGACGACACAAATCTTGGATTCATGTGATTGTATATTGATGAAAACATGATTATAACAATTATACTCCATTTCTGCCAATAAAGCCCACCTAAATCCTACACACTGAAGCTGTTTATACTTCAAACTGGCTGGAAGGTTTTGTCTGCCTTTGGCTAGGAGAACTCAGTATGCATCACCAGGTGTCTCATATGTATCACTGCCATGCCGTGTTCAAATTGCCCACCTGTCCACTATACATTGGACTATCTAGTGAACAAGTAGGCAATCCGAACATCCACTGTAGTGGACGAGAGGACAATCTGGGACACAGCACTTGTGTTAATGACTCAAACCACCAATTAACACGGACAGCATTTATCTCAGATTCATGACCAAACAAGATTCAGCTCCGCACAAGAATAAGTAATTGGGATCACCATGAAAGAGATGTATATCATAAATGATAAATATTTTATTTGCTAAGCCACTTCATTGTTTACCAGTTAGCAAAGTGTTGTTTATCATATGAGCTGGCAGTTAGTGCAAATATTTAAAGAATACAAGCTGACAAACCAGAAAGTCATGCCCGTCAGAGATGGTCCGACTGATTGATCACACTGCAAAACCTTCAAGGCTAAGGAACATCCTAAGTAATAAGCAATTATTTTTACACATTCGGCAGGAGGGCCACAATGAACTCTTATAAACCAATACAAACAACGAGCCAATTCATCAGAACAACAACATATTTCATACCTTGTCTTTTCAAAATAAAGTACTAAACTTTTGAGTCAAAAAACAATGTGTGAAAGATCAGCTAAAGTATTCACGGAATGACAGTGTTATGTAACTGTTGGAGAGTCCAGTTAAAGCTGCCATCAGGAAGCTGGATTGAAAAGAAATATGAGGCCAAGTGAAATTTGTGTCCTTTAAATGTTTTCATTTTTTTCTAGCCATGGGTGTAGAATTAAAATAAGCTTACTTTAAATCATCAGCATCATACAAATACATATTACACGTGTACAAATGGCCAAACAAAGTATTGGCATATTTTTTTATTTAAAAAAAAAAAAACATGTCCCCCACCCAGTGCTACCCCACTGTTTTATTACATAGCGAGACAGAAAAAAATGTGCAACTGCATCCATACTGTTGTTTTCATACAACACCCATAGTAACAGCAACCCTCAACCATTAAACCTTAAAATCAGTGCAGCAGCTGTGAGGAGATAACAACACTGTTAACATAAATATACAGTGATTATGTAAAATGATGACCAACATGTCTGGCCTCACTGCTTAATTCAAGAGCCAACGAGAACTCAGGAAATACTGGTTTTCTAACCTCTTACTACCAAATCATACTTGAATTCCTTGTTTTTTTGCATTGAATTTGATGTCAGAGCCACGTGAGACGCAGATGCTGAACATGACAGCTGTTGCAAAGCAGCACCACAGGGAAAACTATGCAGTAGCTACAGTAATTCATCTGTTATTGGGCTTTTTCACCAAACATACAAGTGCAACAGTGTGCAGAGCAAATACAGTAAGTACCTCGGCAGGCCGATGGCACAAAATATCAGACAGGAGGGCGACACTGTGTAAGAAAATCAATATTGTTACTGTTTACAGTCCAATATAGTCCCTTATAGTCATGCACTGTGGAGGATTATTTGCAGCACTTTCTTCCATGTGCTACTATTAACTACGCTCACTTCAGTTTCCAATTAGTGGGTAATGAAATTAACATTATCAACAGTAAACTTGTTTCTGTGTTCACTCAATCTCCAATTTCATCTGTGTCAATATCAAATTTCTCATTCATAGTACTGTTACTTTGCAACTTTAAATCTATTTTTGTACAAGTACCTTGCCAGTTCTAAGGCCTCACAGGTTTTATGAGACAACCTGAACTGTCCACGGTTAAGATTAGCTTGTCTGATGTCATATGAATTGACACAAAAGTCGTTTCCATTGTTTGCCTCACTCTGGTGCAAATAATTTCCGTTCCTGTCTAAGGTGAATTAAAATACCTCACCTCCTTGCTGCCTCTGGCTCCCAGCCAGCTGAGGGGCCTCTCAGGCTGAAAGCTTCTACCTAAACCAGATTGAGTATCATTAGGTTTCCTTCTAAGGATCTTTCTGACATTTCTGGTGCATTAGGAAAAGTAATATAGGCATGGCAATATTGTCAAACCTTCCATGACTATATTTTTATGCTTGCTTTAAGTATAGTTTTTGTGAATAGAGAACATTTGTGAAATAAGTAATGATGTAAAGTAGTCTGTATAATACATCCTCTCAGAAATGCGTTAATCCTTCCAGCTGATGCCATGTCAGGCATCGCTACTCCCTGCTTGCTTTTTTCTTCATTCTGGTTTCCAGCAAGTGAACAACATGTTCAGTGGGACTGAGGTCAGGCAGCCTAACTTCACCAGTCAAAAACATTCCTCTGTTTGGCCAAAACAGAAAGAAAAACACGTCTTTTTTGCTGCATTTTGAATATCACTGTTCAGTTGCGTTCTCCTAAAATTTAGAAATATACATATAATAAAAGTGCTACAAGTCTCTACACTATTCACCCAGTATGGCAGTAAAAGGCCTCAAACAGTTAACATAAGACTTTATTAATCCCACCCGGAAATTCTTGTTGTTGCACCATTTCAAATGTGTGGTAAAGAAAATGAATGCTGTTGTTTTAGACTCAACAGGATGTTTTACTGGTAATAACATCGTCTTCTGGCACCCTGGAACTGATGAGCGGTGCAATTTTGATAACTTTTTCCTTCCACATCATTGTGACGCCAACAGTGTCTTCACAATGTCCAGTCTTTGTCACGCTCGCATGTTCAAACCACTGACATGTTTGTTTCAAAGCTGCTTCCAAATACAAATATTTGAAAATAGAAGTGTGAAATATAATTTTTTTTTTTTTTGCTAGGAACAAGCTACTTTTCATCGCTCTCAAACAAAACCATCCATTGAAAAGAATCCTGAAACAAACTGTGCCACTAAATTTCATATTATTTTACATCACCAGGTCTGATATGTTTTCTACGGTTTAAGTTATTCATTTTAGTGATCCTCCTGAAAGCAAGACCTCAGATATGCAATATTGAATCCGGAAGCTCCAATGCGCCAATAATTTGCATTGACATCCAGAGCTGTAAATGCATTACACAAACTGACCAAAGTAACACAATGACGGTCATGTGAAAACTCACCAACACACATACTCTGGAAGTGAATCTGCGAAACGGAGTGAGAGAAAAATATGAAACGGGGAACAACAGTGATAGAGGGCAGCGGCAGAAGGTGATTGGAGGAAAAACCAGGGAGTGTAACTGTAGATAGTGTGGAGAAACTGTTTGGTTACCGTGAAACAGCTGTGTCAGCTTTCAGCATACTTACTGGACACCTCGCGCACACGCAGCACGGACAAAATCAAACGCGTATGTACTCGCGGAGATATTCTGTTAAAGTTATGGGCAGAGAGTGCCTGAAACACACATTGTCACACTGTAGCACAGCTGCCAGATGCATGTGGCATGTTGCACACACCCGCAGCCACCGACATCGACACAATTGTCACCCACATAGAATTCAATGCGAACACTGTAGCTGTGTTTTGACAACTCGGTGGAAATGTGAAAATGACGAGTTTTGACACCAGCAGATGAGTAGCCGGGACGAGAAGCAGGTATGTGGAGCAGATATATACGACCTGACAAATACTAGTTGGAAGGAAGCTCCGCCACACTCCACTTACTGGGTTGGAACATATCAGCTACAGTTTTCTGCTTCATAAAAGGTCCAAAATGCTGTTAGCATAATGCAAATATCAGCAATAGCCTGCACAACCTATTCGAATGTCCGACACGTTATTGCCGTTTGGCCCGAAAGTTAAACCAGTAACTGCTGGTCGTGTCAAAGAATGCAACAGTGCCATCGCTAAAGAGGTGTGCGGGTTGATTCGGTGACAGCAGGGCCTGCGGTTTTACCTGCGGGGCCGCTGGCTACACGTAGAAAAGAAATAAATACAAATACAAAATATTTACATTTCGATCAATTCTTTGCATTTGTTTGTTTGTTTTGTTGGTCTTTGTCTGTGTGGGTCACAACAAGTGCCTGTGACGATGCCCGGCCACAGCTGCAAGTAATAAGTAAATTAGGGATGATGGCGGTGTTTCCGTTCGGTGTGGCTGGAGTCACAAGACTGCCAGCTACACACACTGACATGCTTGTCTGCATAAGAGCATTTCATTGAGTGTGATAATTATGGGCAATATGAGTTTTTAGTTCTGTAGTTCTTTTACCCCTCGTGTCAATAACACTGGTTCCCTTTGCTGTACGTGTTCCTCCGTCGTGTTCTCTGTCCAACCTCGCTAAACATTTATTAAATGCACTTATTTCAGATGCGCCATTCAAAATAGCTTTCACTTTTATTGTGGAAATATTGAACTACGACCTGATATCAGTGAGCAGCCTTCAATTTGAATCACTCGTTTCATTTTTGAATTTCGTGCACAGACGTCTGAAATACACAGGCATAAATAAAACATGTTATTAAACTGCTCTTTTGTTCAACAAAAACAGGCTTTCATCAAAATCCAGTAGATTGTTATGTATTATTGTAATTCCATAAAATAGAACTAGAGATTCTGAAGCTATACAACCCAACCACACAATTAATCTCTCAAAGAAATTACTGTGTTAAAACATCCGACATTAATACAATTTTCTATGCATCATTAAAAAAAAAAAAAAAAAAAAAAAAATTTAGTAATTTCTCTACCTTATTGTGGCCAAATTCACAATGTTTTCAATTGATCTGGTGAACATTTGGAGAATATTGTATTGAAATCTAGAACACATACTTGTACAATGTGTGAAACAAATCCGAGAAGTAAGTTTAGTCTAAAGAAAGAGAAAGGCGCAAACACACACACACATTTTAATCTCGTTTCTGGTCTTCAAGTTGCGTCATTCTCCCGAATGTGTGCAAATGTTAGAGAGAAACGAACTACGTACGAGTATGTGTGTATGTGGCGATGTTTTTTCCTCTACTCTAAACTCTGGGGCGTATACTACAAGCTTCGGTGAGTGTAGCACTAAAACAAATCTGACCCAAGCCGACTCCAGCTGCTGCCAAAAGCAACCAGAGTCTTAAATGGTACATAATGCAGCACACAGCAGGACGAAAAATGGGACAGAGCAACACAGAAAATCCATAACAAGGCAAAAAAACACACACAAAAAAAAAAAAAACAGTATGCAAAACAAGGGACAGAGAGAGCGAACGGGGCATAGCAAGAGAACAACAAGTGTAAAATGCGGGTGGTGAAGGAAAAGAAGAAGACGACAACACGAGGAAACGAGTGACTGAAAGAAGAACGAGACGGAGCATGTTTAAGGGCAAATTAAGACTTCACTGCTACAAGGGATCGGATTCAGGACCAGCTTTGTGACCAAACCAAAAACGCCACAGGGAAAAACGGGGGAAAGCTGCATTGCATTAAACCCTTTTTTTTTTTTTAACATATCATTTGCCGGTGGACAAGAATGCAAATATATTTTTCCGACCAACTGAGGAAACATCACCATAGGAAAATAAACTTTACATTTCTACATGTCCATTTCTCATCTGTTTGTTCAAATTCTGTCTTATTCAATTTTCCTTTAGCTTTAAATAAATATCTATGAATGTCACAATTGATGTGTTTTTATTTTTAAAACATTGCATATTATTTAAAATCATTTTTAGTGAGCTCCCCAATTAAGAAATAGTACTGTATATAATGTACACAACACAATACAAACTAAATCAGCAAGGATCATCAAGGACCCAAATGCAGAATCTTTATTATAACACCTAACATACTGTAAAAAAATTTTTTTTAAAAGCTTTGTTTTTCTGCATTTATCAAACGGTTTCTGTGATCCCTGATAAGGTAAAGAGGACATCAGCGCAAGACATCGCTTTAATAAGCATATTGAGAAAATCAGAGACAAGAAAAAGGAATATCGAGATAAAATTTCCCCTGAAGTAGCTTCAAAGTTACAAAATAAAAATCCAAATCACACTGCGATGGCTTCAATTAGACACTGAAGCAATGAATCAATGTTATCTCTGATATCAGATATATCATTTCATCGATCTGCCATCCGGGAAACTTGTGAATCTCTGATGATTTATTAGTTCTGTATTTGCAAGGATGGAGTGAGGTCCAACAGAGTAAGATATGAAATACATAAAAACAGGAATGGTGACATCAAGCTGTCTTCTATTTAAAGAGATGTAAAGAGAGGATACAGAAACAAGGTTTCAGGAAGCTAGTTTGAAGACTTTCCAAAATATATGTAATCCTACCGGAACCAGACTTAAAAACCATTAAATAAATCCAAAATCAGACATAAAGTTGTCAAGTCCAGCTTGTGCATGATGAGAAAAGTTAACAGATTTCCAGACTGCCCCCCTTTTGTCACTTTTTTTTTTTTTTTTTTTTAGAGAATTAAAAATTGTCAGAGACAAAAAGAGAAATTACATGACAAAACAGTATCCAATTTGAAAGGGGTCATAATTGAAGATAAAGAAATATACCACGTAAGCAATTGTGTCCTGTATCTGTGTCTGTATCTGTGAGGTTAGACAGTGAAAGTGCTATAGCTCTAAGCCAAAACATGCTTGGCCCTGTCTGCTGGCCTCGGCCTGCTCTTGTGAATCCACACTGGATACATAGTGTGTATGTACACGTGTCAAAAACATGCAGGCAGGAAGGAGAAACGAGAGACAGACAGTGAGGCATGAAACGTTCATGCCAATAGTAATAAAGGATATTGACTTTAACTGCATTTGGAGTATTTGGAGCATGTGTGTGCATGCAGCACGGTCCCCAGTCATTCACTACACTTTTGGATGACTAATTGTCCCACAAACAGGATAAGGTGGGTGGAGCCTCCTGTGGGGGGCCTGTTGAGCTCCAACCAATCCCCCTCAGAGGGCTTGTCTCTCCCTCTCTGTGCTACAGTAGCATCAGGAAAGTGAAAATAAGGAATGAGGCAGAAAAAAAAAAAAAATAAAGGTTGAGAAGGAGGGTTAGCCGCTCACTGAAAGCCCCTTCGGGTGGGCCTCCAAAGACGGACACAGAAAGAGCGAGCGAGCAAGAACGCAGACAGAAGCTGAAGCCCATTTCAGAGTGTTTGGAGTATCCTACTCAAACAGGGCAATTCTCTGCAATAGCCACAAAGGTTAACACCATCTTTATGGAGCATCATATCATATGTTATTTCCTTGCCAAATGAAAGATTGGAAAAAAAAAAAAAAAAAGAAGATGCATCTTGTGTTGTTAAATCTCCACACACACAAAATTGTACATGCTGTAACAATTTCTTGACAACTCACTAAGAACTGAATTGATGTTCTCTCCCAATGATGGCACATGTGAGACAATATACGTGTCAAAAGGCTACAAATCCCAACATATTTATCATTAATTCAATTCTAAAATGCCACCAGAATCCCACATTTTGTTGTTATGAAACACGGATCAAACGGAGATTGTGCTTTTGGCCCCCTGATGGACGTTAACTTCAACATTCATGCCTCTTTTAGCTCTTCTGGTCTTCACCAACTCCCGAGAAAAATATCTGTCTTCTGGCAATTTAATGCTCCACTTTGTTGGCTGAAAGCTCGGCGTAAAGAGCGGTCCGTCACTCTCCCCATCTCTCCTCTTGGATGGCCCACAGAGTAAGTCCAGGTATACGTACCCTCACACGCACACACAAAAACACACACATGCTCCCAGGTTTAATGAGTGGCTACAGTAATGAGCCAGTCGTGCTTTTAGTCTGGCAGTAAAACACGTCCAAGTGAACTCTCACATCAGTCTAATTAAAAAGCCTAAGTTTAAATCAATGGAAAGTGAGTCTAATCATCCACACAGAAGGCAGTGACGGTTACAAAAGGCTTTTGGCTGCTTAGGAAAATATCCGCAGCATGGAGTTTGGTAGTCTGATTCTAATTAAACCAAATCAAAGTCAGTGATTGAGCAGTGTATTTCAGGAAACGCAGGCAGACTTTGCTTCATTTTGGGGTTTTTTGTTGTTGTTGTTTTTTTGGTTTTTTTTTTTGGGGGGGGGTGCTGTGTTTATGTGACATGGGAAATGTTGGGCTTCCTGCTTGTTTTCAACAATACAATTTCAAGTTACAGTGCCCTGAATATTCCATCATGTACAGAGGAAGCTGCATGAATACAATTTGACAGTGTTGTTTTTGCCAACTTGTGTCCAAATTACTAATTGCACTTCTCTCACTGGGAGACAAAAGAGGCAACAAAAAAAAATGTTTGACTTTTACAGAACCATTCTGAAATATCCTGATGTTTTTACACCTCGTGGACGACAGCTGGTTTATAGAAGGAATATACCTGCAACAGGCTCAATGTATGGACTGCTTTTCTGCCAATTTAAATAGCTAATGCACATATTCAAGCCTCATCAGCATTCAAAGCATAAAAAGTGACACAAATAATGAAGCCCTTACAGCGTAATTTGTGTGGCATCAGGAGTGTTGGGGAACCAGCAATTACGGGCTTGATTCTAACAGCCTATAGCAGCACAACAGAGAACACCGCATGAAAAAGCTCACTTTCTCTAATTCAGAGAAACAGATCTCGCTGCAAAGCTTCGTTCTGTGTTTAGTTACCTCCAGCGTGTTGTCTAATCTTATGAGGCAGCAAGTTCTTTTTCTGTATTTAAAGAGGTAAAGAACTATCTCTTGTAATAATATACATGATGCTTCTTGTATCAGAATTTTGCGGTGCATTTATCATTTTAGGTACTGGCGTACGTTTCCGTCACTTTAACGCTAATGCAGATCTGCCGTTTGAGTTACCTCTGCAAAGATGGGCCGATTATGATTTTAGTCCCCTGTTAAGCGTTTAAGCTGTTCCCTGGCCAGGTTAAACCCTGCATGGCCCTGCTAAAAAAGAAGTGGGTCTGAGTTTAAGCTTAAATCAGCCTGACGGGTAAATGGATGCTGATGAGCATTAAACGAATGGCTGACTGATCTTAGACCTATCCCTGAAGGTAAAGCTCGACTGTCAGAGGAAATATTCCAAATATTTCACTAAATCCGTGCTATTTAGTATTTCCCTATCCCCAGACTCATTGCATGGATTAATGCAATCCAAGGTTTAATTTTTTTTTTTTAAAGTCAAAGTGCATACATGTTACACATGTCCTACACATTCCATTTTCAACCCATCCTCTGTTCATGAGAATTAGGTCAAGCAAAAAGATAAAATGGTTCCCGAAGAAGCCCTTCATAATCACACGCAACGGATTTCAACAAGAAACAAACGAAAGCGAGAGCCCGTTTCCCTGAACACAGAGGCACTGTGCTGTATCTTGCGCGGCACTCTATTATCCAAAAAGCCTTTTATTTTCAAATGGTGAATGCAGTTCTGCCTTGTGGGAATAGAACCTATAACCCCAGCAGTGTTATGCTAAGATGCCCCGGACCACAACACGGCGCGCGGACCCTGTGGCCTACGCCCATTGTTCACCACCACGAGTGTTTCAGATGTAGAACCCTGAGAACCTGCAATTCTGTAAGCGCCGCTTGTATGGTAGCATGTGACCTTAAACTGTGAGGTGAGCCACTATTGACGTTTATCTCGCCAAGCCCCTTAGGGGCTTCAAACAAGACCTAATCACAGCAGCCACAACACCAGAGCCTCAACTACATTTATGTTGTAGCTACACAATTACCTCTCATAAGGAACCCATTAGCCCCTGTTTAGCACATTCACATTAAGGAGGGAGGAGGAGAGAAGGACACCGTGGCTGTGGGAATAAAGGAAAAATAAAAAAAAATAAATGGAATAGCCCGTTACATGGGAATGCCACACAAAGCTGTTTTTCTCAGCCCTCTTTTCCGATATATTTTTCAACAGCAGTGATTCAACCTCTGGCCGGCTCACAGAAGCTTTTACACGAAGCTACTAAAAACAGCCCGCGTCTGTTCGGTCTACTCCAACGGGGAACAGGCGCAGGGAAATATCAAGAGACAAGACAACAGACTATCCAGTTGTGTTGATTGACAGCACTACAGAGAAGAGCAGAGACAAAACACTAAGGCAATTACCGCACACAACAAAAGTTGGGGGACAAAAAATGAAATGCGAAAGAGTGAGATTATTGCGGCCGACACGCGGATCGGTCTCCATGCAGTTTCTGCAATAGCGGAGGACAGAAGGTTTTGGTTAAAAAATGTGCTCAGTTTGAAATCTTTGAAAGATGATGCTGATCGCTGTCTGTCGAGTTCTACGGTGGACGTTATTAGAGATGTGTCGATCCTAAGAATCTCTATCGGAGCCGATTTCATCACATTTTCATGGATTGCCGTCAGATGAACTGAAGATGACGAATGTTTGACGGACTGTATTTTGTGTCCCTCGGCCTGCTCGTGCTGCAGTGCTCCTCTCTTTTATGACAGCCGGGCTCCACAGTGCTGCGAGCACTTTGCTGCATATATTAAAAATAATTTGGTCGCAGCAGTGAGAGCGAGCGCTGGGGGGGAAAATTCACAGATACATTGATCTCAGAAGCTGGCCAGTCTCTTCTCCTTCGTTCTTGTTTGTAAAAAAAAAAAAAAAAACTGTGTACAAATGATGGCACGGGCACTAGCTTATCATTTTTAACTTTGACCAGTTAAAATGACAGACAGGACACGGCAGCAGCTGTTAAATTGGCACACTATTGTCTGGTTAAAGTACCCTCAGCAAATCTTCTGTGGGGGGGGGGGGACCTTCTCTGTGACACCACGGTACAATGTGGGTGGACTGAGTGGTTTTTGTAGTTCTCAACTCAAACAGAGCGGAGCAAATCGATTCAGATAAATTCTGAAATTCACATTCTCCAAGTTAGACTTCCAGTCCCATCAAATAGATTTTTTTTCAAGCAGCTTAATCAGTATGTGGCGCTAAAGAAAACCAAAGTGTAGCTACAGCTATTAATTCAATGTGGGAGATGCGTATTTAATCAAAGTTTAGGTAAACAGAACTATCAGATTAGAATCAAAAGACACCAAATATAAAAAAAATTTTAAAAAAAAAAATCACCATCAAAATGTGCCAAATAAACCATCTATGCAACAAATAAATCAATCATTGACATTATTTTACTTCCAAACAATCACTAACAATTGTTGAACCCACCATATTCCTACCGCGGCATTGTAATACTATAATATGTGTCTCGTACTCCATCCCCAATTCCTGCACCTGATGCTTACAGGACGCATTTCAACCCAAAGATTCTGGTTACCAGGTATGATTATTAAAATGATAACGCCTCTGCAGCTTTCATCAGTAGACCAAAGTTTCACATTAAAGTTGCTACCTTGGTTTCTAAGGCTGTACCCAAGACTTTGTCTGTCGAATTGAATTTGGCTTTTCAATACAAACATTTAACTCTCCCATCCTTTTTTTTTCTTTCGTATATTATATATATATAAATATATATATATATATATATATTTATATATATATTAATTTTGGGGGGGAGGGAAACTCACTCACGACAATGAAGGGGGAAGAAAAGCCTGACTCGACAGCTGACACGGAGTGTAGTCGAGTCAACATATGTGTAGGGAACGTGTGTGTGAGCAGAAACAGTTGCAAAACACTCCGAGGACAGAAAAGCAAACCGATTGTTAGAAAACGGCTTCTTTATTGAGAGCTGTTGTTCACCGCGGACTCTGGAAAAGCACACGTTCCCTCATGTCCCATTACTGCCGTCCCTGCTCGCGAGGACGCTCGAGGGTCGAGTTGGATCAGGTGCAGGCTGGTGTTATGCCCGACCGTCGAACATGAGCGGCGGGGCAGCGAGGAGCGGGCTGCACGGCCACCGCAGAGAGAGGCGGAGGTGGGGAAGGATCGGGCAGCGGGCTCAGATTGAAAAGAACAACAACTAACAAACAAAATAACACGGCCCGACTTGAAGAATCTCCGTGGACTGAGGGGGTGTCTGACAAGCGACTCGATTGAACAACTTTCAGAGGGCAGCTCAACTAGTTTCCTCCATATAAGGGCAAAGGCTCAACTGACATACGACCGCACATCTTAAATCTTAAATGCCTGCTCGCGAGATCACCGTCAACACGGTGGATCGCAGAAAGAAAAAAAAAGGCCGAACAGTTTAACAATTGTTGTGTCTGTGCTGTAAAGTGACTTCACAAATCTCTTCAACACTAAAATAAGAAGCAGAGCCGACTTCAGACTCCGTGAACAGCACAAAGTCCCTGGAAAAGAATAACTTGTAGTAACAAAGTGTGTGTCGCCCTGTACGTAGATGTGCAAATGTGTGTGTGTGTGTGTGTGTGTGTGTGTGTGTGTGTGTGTGTGTGTGTGTGTGTGTGTGTGTGTGTATCCATATTGCCAGGAATTCACTTACATTTCAAAATAGTGCCCGGCACCTTGAAGGCCCCCATGCATCTGTTATCATTTTACAACCTGCCTGTAACTCAGCAGAGTACAAACCTCTCGAGCACAATGTGCTCCACTAAGCACCTCATTACAGAAAAAGGCCCTCTGTATCCCACTGAGGTAATAGGTGGGAGGGAGGACCCTTTAGATGATGGAGTCAACACAGCAACATGACAGAGTGATTGTTCCTTTTATGCCAGTAGCTCTCAACTTCCAGCTTTTTCCATATTTATAAAAGTGTAAAAAGTCAACGCTGATTCGGTAACAGCAATGGGATGTATGTGGTCAAAGAATCGTGTTATTGTAGCGGGTAGCCTGGTGTGTTTACTCACAACGTAGGGGAGCAGCAACCACATTAAGATTACAATGTCCCAGAACAAGGCAAAAACAAGTAAACACACAAAGGGTGCAACACAACACATCATCTGACAAAATAACACGATTTCTATTGATATAATGGTTTGGTCTTGAGCATCAAAGTGAAATGGATAAACGCCACAAATAACATTTATTGTTGGGCAATGGATGACTGAGGAGGAACATGATCAGATCTGCAGATTACACGACAACAAAATGATTCAAGTATGAAGCATAAAATAGAAGAGAACATCTTCCATCACTGGACATTGAACACCAACATCTGTATAGCTACTATTACCTGTTAATGCACAAGTACGACATCATGTAGAATATGAAAACATGGTGTGCCAGTTGCTCCTGCAGACTCACACAACCTGCTATCTAATTGTAGTAACTGAGTGAAGTCCATGCGTGTCTGTTCTCCTCCATGCTAATAGTGTGCCTTTTGTCTTCCCCCGCAGTCTCCTCCACATCAGAGACTGACAACCTCGGAGGAAGGCATGCAACACCTCCGTGCATTTACTGAAACCACGCCACTGCATCCATCCGCCTTGTTAGTTTACACACCAAGCCATAAACACGTGTTTATTTAAAACAACGGAACAACCTCCGCTGCATTTTTTTTTTTTTTTTTTTTTTTCCTTCCCCTCCCTGTTGGCGGTTTTAGATTTACCGGGATGTTCGCACCGGCCGCGCTGCGAGGCAGGCGGACACACACATGTGGAATGTGGAGGGAAGCACCCGCCTATAACAACAACACCACACACACACACACACACACACACACACACACACACACACACACACACACACACACACACAACATAACCGGGACGAGGCGAGTGGAGAAGTTGCCCTGAAATGCGACATTAACCTGCAATGTGCAACGCCATGTGGTCCCAACGCACGTAAACAGGGTACAGCGGGGAAACAAAGAAAAGAGCTGCATAGATTTTTTTTTAAATTATTATTATAATTATTATTATTATTATTTGTTGTTGGGGTTTTTTTGCTCATGTGCAGCGGTTAGCTCATTACATCGCATGCTCAGCGGGGTCTTTGGGTGTGTTTGAGTCCCCCCCCCCCCCCTCCAAAAAAAAAAAAAAACCCAAGCCAGTGAATTGTCCCTTACCTGATGTGGCATATCAACCTTCACTTTGTGCAGTAGCAGAGCGGGGCCCAAATGTTGGGAGCCAGGTCGCCGGATTTTCCGAACCAGTGGAGTTGAAGGCGGCTTCTTAACAATTCCCCCACGCAGAAAAACTTTTCCCTCTGTATAAAACAAAACTGTCAACAGAGAAGAAAAGAGGGCTGAATTAGGAAGGGCTATCTAACGGTCAGTAAAAAAAAAAAATAAAAAAAAAAATAAAAAAAAAAAGGGGGGTGGGAGTGGGGGGTGGGGGGGTTGACGTTAGAGCACCGGTGACGTCCCGTTATTTCTCGCATGGACACACTGTTACGCCAAACGTCATTGAATAAATCTGGCAAATTACTAGTGCCCTCGCTAAAGCGGAGGTAAACACCTCCAACGCTCAAAGCGCCAGAGCTTGTCCGGAATCATTAAGGCGGTGCGGGGCCATCGGCACACGAGTTAAAACATGATGTAATACTTCATTCAACCAAAACTTTGGAGTTTAATAATTGTCCACCGCTTGCTGCCATCACCCACTTATGTTACAAGGTTTGTCCGCGTGCCAAATACACACGGCCATATTCAACTGCAACACTTTAAAAAAAACAAAAACAAAACAAAACAAAAAACCCCAGGAGTTTTACAGTCTCCTTTCTCCACACACGATCGGACAGATCGGTAAACGCGGCTCTGACGCAGGGTAGCGAAAGACAGCGGCGGCGCCAGCGCGTATAACATGGCCTTTAATGTCCACACGCTGTGCATAATATTGTGGATGTTATTGTGCTTACAGAAGCGGGACGGCCGCGAAATGGCCTCGCCACAATGACATTACGCCCGGGCTGACTGGGTACATTGTTTGTGTCAGCGGCATGTCCAAAAATATCGCAGCCCGCTGGAGAGCAATAACAACAGCTAACGCTACGTTAACAGCAAGCACTCTTTTCTGGCCCGGAGAGCGCGTGTGCCACTCGGCCCGGGAGCACTTCTCAGCAAAAAAAAAAAAAAAAAAAAAAAAAAATGAAACGAGAAAGAGCACAAGTCTAATGCCACAACAGTGTTACAACACACCTGACTACGCGGGACACCTTCAAAGCTACAGGAAAGTGCAAAAAAATAAACTTACATTAGTCCACGCGAAGAGCAACGCGCGCACGCACTCCGTTAGTCCAGTTTTTTAGATCTGTATCAACATAGATGGACAGCGTTTCTCTCTAATCCCGCCCCCACGGTTTAGCAGGCAGGCATATCTATACATATATATAATCCCACCAGTGACCAATCAGAGCTCTCCGCTCTGGAACAGTGTCTGCTCCCATTGGCCAAAAAGCAAGTCGGTCTCGCGCTCGGTTTCCAGCTGTCTCCCTACCATATAGGGGTGTGTCGTGACGTAATAGACGGCCTGATAGGTAGGTATACAATTTTGGCAGTAATAATCCTTCATAAAAAAAAAAAAAAAAGACGTGAAATTATACGACAGCAAATTGAAATGATGAAGATTATTTTCTGCAGCTTGTAATGTTCAGGGCATTTTCTTGCATGCATTTATGAAGACTGGAGAGGTGTTAAAATGTTCACGTGATCATTTTTTTTTATTATGTTTTTCTGTAAAAATGGATGTTTTCGCATTGTTGAATTTTGACCTTAAATATACTTTGTAACTTCACGTTTCTCACCATGAATTGTTCAAGATTTACCTATACATAATATATGAAAGTTCCAGCATCCTCTTCTCTCTCTGTCCTGGAAACTGGTGGTAAGTGATAGCATACACATAACAAGACTGTAAGATATATAAATATATATATATATATATATATATATATATGCTCTATATAAGATGTGTGTATACATATATATATATACGCCTTTCGTCTATATATATATATGTATATATATATATATATATATATATATATATATATATATATATATATATATATATATATATATATATAGATGGTGACATAGGAGGGCTCATTTGTCGACTTGGTGGAAGGATTCAGAGGGTATGATAGGGCCCTGTGGAGCTATACTGTGTCACCCCTGGGAGCTATTATTATAGCACTTCAATCACCACATTACCCACTCTGTAATTAGTAGTGAGTCTTTTCTTATATCCTCCTTCTGTCATTTCCCTGCATGGCCCAGTGGACAGCACAAGCTTGGAAAAGTTGGTCTCTGGTGTGTTTTTTATTTTTTGAAGGACATATCGACTGGACTTTAGCCCTTTGGCAGTTACAAAGATCCAACTGATGAAGGTCCATATTGGCGACATGCCAGTAAGTAATCCTGAAGTTCCTGTAAACTTCTTGCCAAAGCCAATGATACAAATGAAACAGGCAACATTAACTCCTCTCTGACATATTGAAAAAAGAGCAACTTGAAGCCTGCTTATTGGTGGCTTTAGATTTTCTGTAAAAGGATTAGGCTGTTTCAAAGGTTGTGGTCTTTGCTGTGTGAAAGGAGGCTTTTAAAACGCCTTTCGTCCTATTCATTGTGTGATATATGGCATGCTGTTGTTACATATTAAAAACTAGCATGTCATTAAGTAAGTCCAGAAGAAGCCTTTCTAAAGGCATTGTGAATGAATTTACAACTGTATCTAAGAATGCCTTTGAGTTGCTTTCTCTGAGTGGTGGAGCTGCTGTGAGGCAGAGGTGATGTATCATAGATGGAGTTTGATGCCGTTACAGCTACATCAACTTGATTATCACAGCTTATTGCATGCAACTCCGGCTAACAGCTGTTATCTTGTAATCCAACGACTCCAAGAGTCAGTCCACACGAACTAAAACCAAACGGTTTCTCATGCAAACAAAGTTGTTTCCTGTTGTATTGTTGTTTTGATTTTTTTTTTTTTGATTTTATACACTTTATTAATCCCCGAGGGGAAATTTCGTCGCTACAGCAGGGGGGGCTCTCAGGGGGGAGCTGCTGCAGCAATTGCAATTGCAGTTGTGACAGAAATCATTAAAAAAAATTTTTTTAAAAAAGGCTGGTATCCCTGGGGAAAAACAACTAAAATGATCTGTGTGGCTAGATCCAGTCATGGCAAATTACAAGTATGTGTGAGAAAGATCTGGGTGAAACAACCTTTCCTCTTTGTTTTTTTTCCAGCTTCCAGTTCTTTCAGTGCATGAATGTCATCCGGGCTCTCTGCTTCTAATGTTAACTTTGTGCTCGTTTTGTAAGACTGTCCACTAACTGCTTAAATATGAATGTCACACATTCAAGTTTACAGGTAAATATGTTAGAGTCAAACAGTATTAAATATGTCTTTAAGCACAAAAAAAATCTGTAACCACAAAAACACATAAATCCATTTTAAACCAGCGTGGCCTCAGAGCTCTTTTGTACCTTTTACCTGATTCACTAACATTTTCACGAGTAATGAACATCGAGCATTCAAAATGTTAGACTAAATCAGTTTTTACTCTGCCAGTTATTATCAGCAAAATATACAAAAACAATCTGTTCCCCCGTGTGTGTACATACAGACGTACCGGGAATTCACGTGTATTTGTGTGTGATATTTTTCCTTACAGCCTGCCTGTGTGTGCATGTGCTGGAATCTAGGCCATCCCTTGTGGCTTTGTGTCTGAGAGGCGGATCAGTCTATACGAGGGGCAGCCAGGCATATGGGCGTGTTTATGTTGGGGGCATGCGCACACAGGGACTTCATCTTCCTCTGTGTTGTGTGTGTGTGTGTGTGTGTGTGTGTGTGTGTGTGTGTGTGTGTGTGTGTGTGTGTGTGTGTGTGTGTGTGTGTGTGTGTGTATGAGGGAGAGAGAGAGAGAGAGCATGTACTGTGCCTGGGTTGTCTTGAGGTGTTTCCACTGTGCAAACACACTACAGCGTAATAGGAACAGGAGACACTCAGACTTAAATTGTACGCACACACACTCTCTCTCTGTAGCTCCCTCTTCCTCACTATCTTCCTTCCTCGGAATCTCTCCATCTCATTTTAACGCCCCCACCTCAGAACCCACACACACACACACACACACACACACACACACACACACACACACACGCACACGCACGCACGCGCACATACACCACTTTCTCTCCCACTCACAGGGTGAGTCTAGGAAACAGCTGGAAAAGCAAACAGTCGCAGGCAGGCCGAGCCCTGGCCCACTGGCTCTCATACATGACTGGACCTCTACTTGGATGAATGCAGTCCTCACACAGATTTTTTAGCTGCAGTCAAAAAGCACAAGGAGCAGTGCAATTGCACAAACCTAAAGGAATGCTGCTGCACTCGGCAAACACACTCTTTGATCAACTTCACAGTGTGCGGCCAGAAGATTGGTAGCCGTGTCGCTCGCGTGTGCCGCAGGTTTCTCAGAGATATGTCGGCGGCTGTGGCCTCACGCAGGATCACACCCACACAGAAAAGAGCTTTTTCAGTCACAACCAGATCTTTCCTCTGTCCCCATTTTGAAGGCTTTATGGTCCTTGGCTCTGCTTCATCCTGCAACTCCTCCACAATGTCATCATCAGCTTCTAATATCAATAAACTAGAACCATTTTCACAACAAATTTGGTGCATTCTTTCCAATCAGACATGGGGAAATTTGATATCTGAGCAAAACAGGAACATTGGGTCAGTCAGTCAGAAAACACTTCTCGTTGTACCTGCCACAGTCCGGGTCTTGTGAACATAGTCCCCTTTCATTAAAATCCACAAGAGCTGACATATTATGAGAAGTGTTCCAGTGTGGATTCCATGTCCCTTTGTAATAGATTCCAGTCCTGTGAAACTGAATCGATTACACACTTTTATACCTTTTGTTTTTTTTAACTTCATTCAACCAGGAAACACAGTTAGAAACAAGGGCATGAATGTGGGGACCAGATTTCATGGGAATCCATCAAAAACGTTTCACTCAAAACCAGAAATGTCAACCTCATGGTGGCACTAATGGAAGAGGATTCAAACATTCATATATTCATTCTGGTTCATAGATTTGAGTACAACATATTGCTCACGCGTACATTATAACATCCAATATTTCTCATAAATACTTTTTTAATTAATTACGTTTTAGAAAGTTTTATGATTGCTACTCTGACAGCTGTCAACATTGCACCTCATAGAAACAGAAGCGTCCTTCTACAACCTGTCGGTGCATCTGCCTCACACTGGCATGCAGCAGCACAGTCCATCTTTGTATCTTAACACATTATAAACTTATAGCTGTATTTTAAACTCATGCACAACAGGCATCACCTGTTCAGCAGCAAACCAACTTCTGCTCTCTGCAGTCCACTTTATGAAACACAAACACCTAAAAGTCGAGGTAGAGAAAACATGAAACTTGACCTGTTGTATCTTGTCATTCTTTTTTGCACCCATTTCTTAATTTTTTTTTTTCTGTTAATTAAATGTCAAAGTCATTGCGCTGCTTCTGCAATTTGTATGCCTTTTCCTTTTGTCGGAACAAATACACGTTTGATATTTCCTAAGGAAGTGACGTGCTGAAAATGTGTCGCCTGTGCAGACAACACATTAATCCTTGTTTCTTTTTACTTGCCTCAAAAGCTCGTTTTATTTCTTCCCCATCCGAGCAACCAAACGTATTTGCTTTTGCACTTATGTGAATTCCTCTTTTCCTTTACAAGCAATCCCGAATTGAATCTGGAGTAAATACCGATACGCGTTGTGTTCTAGGGGGAAATATATTTGATGGATTATTTCCACTTGTTTCAGCTGCTCAGGAAATGTTCAACGTAAAGTGCATGAGTTGGAAAGAGGATACACACCCAGCACAGACACTTCCAGCCAGACTGAATGAAGTGCATGGTACACAGCTACACTCATAAATCACCTCCATCATAAGTGTCAGTAAAAATAGTTTCCATCAGTGTCGCCAGAACCGAGAAGATGAAAATAGTTTATTTTCATCAAGAGAAGAAATAATTGTGTTCCTTCATTGTAAAATATATGATTGGTCCATATACACACAAACGTGTTGCACAAGTCATTTTATGTTACTTAATTCCAGAAAAAGAGAAAGTACTGAGACATTTCATTTGAGTAAAATTTAGTTATATTGTTTGGATTGCATCAATGCATAAGCACATTTTACTGGTTGAGGTAGATTAATCTAAGAGGGAGAAGAAAAAACAGAACAGAGGAAAACGTTCTGTAAAACAAATGTGCACACATAGTTTCTTCATCTTATTGTTTGCTTTTTGGTGATTTTTGGCCTCAGACAGTTATTTAAATGAAACCCTTTGAGAGGTCTATAGAGGAAATTATTCTTTGGTGTAACTGCAAACAACAAATGTTTTGCATTATTGCATTACTATTTTGCATGTAAAATCTCCGATTGAAAAAAAAGGAGATCAAATAATATAAAAATAAGACACGAAAGCCATATTCTTTTAATATCTTTTGTTATTTTAAAACTGTTATCTAAATATCACAAGTTAATTGTATTTCCTTATTTAGGGAGAAAAAACAACATTTTCTTGTGATAAAGGATTACATTATCTCGTTATCTCAAGAAAACATAATTAGATTTGCAATCCGGTCCCACTGCACACAGTGACCCCTACGGCATCTTCACATAACCTACAGGCGTCACTCAATGTGACCCCAAACTTTTACCAACAAATTTATTGCGCAGCTAATTTAGCAGGATGTCATGTGTACTCAAATGAAAATGGACACTCACACACCCTATGATGAAACATTTACTTCCCAACAGCTGAACGATGCCAAAGATTGATGGTGTGAGTTACGGCACCAAAACATGGTGTTCAGGTTGCAGCCATAAACTTATTTTCCTTACATGACGAGGACTGATGGGAATGTTATCTCTCACAGAAAAACAGTTAAATTTATGACTGTGTTAGACTTTGATTGAAGAACAGTCTGGTGCTATCATCAATAATGTGTACTCCTTGATATTGCGTTTTCATCTTAAATCAGTTGCTACAGCTGTCATAACACCATCTATCATGCTGGCATGCACTCCTGGTCTCTGATTAGCACGATACAGTAAGTACAAAGAAAAAACAACATTTTTGTCAAATATTTTTGTGATTATTATGTCATTTTGTTGAAATAAAGAATGAGTAAAATTGTGATCTTTAGATCAAAGTAATTGCATGCATGGCTGCTCTTGGTTTCCATAACTGCAGTGGAGAAAAAGTACAATCTTCCTGTCAGAAGTGTTGTGAAGTTGAAGTATA
This sequence comes from Embiotoca jacksoni, assembly GCF_022577435.1. Lineage (NCBI taxonomy): Eukaryota > Metazoa > Chordata > Actinopteri > Embiotocidae > Embiotoca > Embiotoca jacksoni. Next base: position 4,104,402 of record NW_027185447.1, on the reverse strand, counting down.
AAGTAGCATAAAATGAAAACATTAAACTACAGTACCTGAATGTTCTATTCAGTTGCATTCCAGCACCAATTAGACATAGATTTAATCTGATTATTCATTAATGTGAGGTTTCAAAAAAAAAATAAAAAAAATTCTATTCAGTTTGTTCAAATCAACAAGTTGAATATCTGCAACAAATTAAAATTCTTTTCATTTCAAATTTTTTAATTCAATTTCAGCTGTTTTAATACATAAATGAATCTGTATCAGCATCAGTGTTGTCTGCACAGTATTGATCAGCCACATATTTTTTTATGACACGGTTGTAGAATTCCATTAATTTTAGAGCCGTCGCAAAAATAGCACAGATCACTTACTATGTTTCTTTTATGGGCAGTATTGTTAAGGTTTTATGTGTCTATGTGAAATACGAGGACAAACGGAGAAGAAAAGTTTCTGGGCTGGGAGAGTTGACAGAAAGAGAGAGACGACACAAAATGAGAGGGAGAGGCTGCGCACACTGCAGACGGATGAGACAATGGACTGCCGCGTCATCGTTCGACAGCTCTGATCAATGTCAAGCTGTTGCACAACACCAGACCCCCTCTCCTTTGTCCTCGTTTCTTCCTTCATTTCTTGTTACCCTGCAGGCTTTTTGCTTGTTTTGCGTCTGCTCAGTCCACACAGCAAAAACACTGACAGGGAGTAAGTCTTTCAGCAGCCAAATTAAGAAACATGTAAAACTACTACAACATAAAGGAAATGATGGAACCGTACCCCAAATGGATCATTTGCTCAATATTTGAAATGGTTGAATTGTTTGCAGCGTGTCCCCTTGTGTCTGATCCTGAAACATGATTTTACTTATATTCTCATTATGGTAAAGACTTGGAAAAATACAAACGACAATGCGTGGTCTCTGTTCTGTCTCGGCTTGCCGTTTTCACTCCTGCCACCCCTCCCTCTCCCTCTGGTCCCTCATGACCTCTGCCCTAGTGGGAAGTGGTGGAGAGGAAGCCCAAATCACAGCTTCAAATGAATCCGTCTGTGTTTGAAAACATTGACGATCCCCTCCCACAACAAACAGACTGCAGTTATGTGACTTCTGAAAGCACGGATGAAATTCCAGCGTAATTGTAGCGCTCTTCTGCACTCCGTTTTCCTCTTCGTTTACTATGTATCCTCAGAAAATGCCCCACATCACTTAGCCCGTGTTTCATGTAACCGTGTAATGCAATGCTCCTCCAGCACTGCGTCAGAACCCAAAATGGATCATCACATGACGGGAGTGCCAGTGTTAGTTAGGAGCCCGCGTCCACAGACGGCACACTTTCTCATGAGGATCCCCAGCCAGAACAAGCTCAACAACTGCTGCAATAATATAAACGTCATGTATAAAAGATGAGGATTGCCTTTTTATAACTCAGAGCGAGCAGAGCAGGGTAAGACCTTTTTTTTTTTTTTTTTTTTCCAGAGTGCATTTCTTGCCCTCTGTTTCAGATTTCTCGTGGCATTTTTTTGTCCCCTTTTTGAGTCACTTTCAGTGAACTATGAAATCATACACTTTCGCTGCATACTGGTAATTTCCTACCGCTTAGATTCCTGTTTTTATGTAGCATATACCACACATCCCACATTTGTTTGCCACGGCTGGAAACTGGCAGCAGGTTTCAAAGAAGAGGATGGGGCCATTTTCCCTTCAGACAGTTCATCTTCAACCTACTATTGGTGGATGTTTTCTATTTTGTTGACATAGTGGCTTGTGTTGGCTGGTTATTCCCTGTCAACAATTTCTTCATTCATCTTCATTTTCTGTGCTTCTAGTTGTCTTCTATTTTCTGCAATTCTCTGCAAAATGTCAATAGTCTCTGTTACTATTTTACAAGTGAAACAAGTGTCATGCAACGGTAGGCATTTTTTTAATTTATTTTTTTATATTAAATTTCCATTCAATTGTTTTGCACATTTTGCGATATTGCAAAGATTGTTACATCTGTCAGGAGACCACAAAACACGCACGTTATACCACAGATGCCCATTCGCCAAGATGTTATCCCTATATGCAAAGATTCTGTGACCGTGATCATTTCTGGAAACATGCAGGGTGTCTGAGTGCACGATTTTCCCCCGTCGTCATGCATAACTCTGTTGTCTAGCATGAACATTACACCATTCATGAGCAGATCCATGTGACACAGATCATAACATCCTAAAGCACGTGCTAAGCTCTGGGGGTTAAAGAGAGCACAGAGCATGTGACTTAAGGACTATATATGAAGATAAAACAGCAAAAGGTGAGGATATGGATTATTGAATGTGTATTTGTGCTACATTACTGCTTTTTATTGCTTACTGTCATCTGTTAATAATAGCAGTATTATTGGCTGTATATCATTAAGGTTGAATAGATTTAGACGGATGTGAATTAACAAAAGTAAATTCATTTGAAATAACCTGAACTGAATTGGACTTCAGTGAACGGAGTTATGAGCCGTACACAATACTGCATCATGAAGCAGTAACAAAGTGGTGCAGAAACAAAGGCACTTATTTGAACTGAAGTGCAACCTCTGTACTACAGGGTTAATAGTATCAATTGGTTTTCTTATTACAGCTGGGTGTTTTCCTCAAACTAAAATATAGATAAATATAAATATAAACTGTCACAGATATATTGTTGGTTGAAAAACACAACATGCATTTTAGGTGACTCGGGACTTTGGTGTTCGGGGCCCATTAGCAGTGGAACTCCCTGCCTGGAAAGTTCAGGTATATTACTCCAACTCGTTTTATGATTTGGATCTTTTTTAATGCATTGTTTGTTTTCATAAAGAACTTTGTTACTTTGTTTTTGAAAGTCCTATATAAATAAAGTTATTATCATCGTCATTCTTATTAGCATCATTGTTGCCCCACCCCCCGCCCTCCACAGACACAAGTATATTCTGAATTTTAATTTATTTCCACAATCAAAAATACATGATATGAACAAGTTACACCTACTAACTCTGCTTTACTTTAGGACCTCTATATGTGTGCAGGTGGACAGCTACTGCATAAGAGTAGAAGAACACTTAGACAGGTGTCTGTTTGCACATGTTTGGGGATCTATACGAGGATGTCTGCGTGTCTGTGTGGCTGCTCAAACCGCAGTAAATTACAGCCCGTCTTAGATGTTTTGTTCTCCTTCCAAGACAACAGGTGCAAATCTGGATAAACTCAACTGCTTTCTCCATTATCCTTCATAATTTCCCCAGAGGGAAAAAGGAAGCGAGGAGGAGGTAGGGAAGGCTTGGTGAAGTGTTAGTTTTCTGCAGATGTAGAGTCAAGTGGAAAGCTACACATACGTATGTGTTTCCTGAAACACACGTGTTTGTATGCACATGTTTAGAGTAGGCATAAATCTGTGCATTTCTGCTTTGTATGTGGTGTGTGTTTATCTCATTAAGTAAGAAAACAAAAAAAACAGATGAAAATCATAAACCGGCAACCCTGACCGTAATGCCTCAGAGCCAAGGTTATACATAGAAAATTACACACTTGTGTGCCAACGGCGTCTGACTTAAGCCTGCACATGCAAGCATAGAAATGCTCCACAACAGATGCACGCATTACATAAAATCCATTACATAAAACGACACAAACGGTATATGACGCTTCCTTGACTTTTTTTTTTCCAAAAACATTCAGCACAAGCAGCACTTTGCCCTTTACATCCTGCTTCATATTTACAGCGCTGATGAAGTTCTGCCGCTGCTAGGTAACCACCCAACTGTTATGCAATTCAAGGCGACACATTTTTAATTTTTTAAACCTCAAGTTTTTAAAAGCTGTGAGGCAGAAGTAGGAGACGCAGTATTGTTGAAGCTCTCCAGGCAAAGCAATAAGCTCCCTGACATGCTCAGGTTAAATCTTTCATGAGAGAGGGGAAAAGAGAGTTGTTTGTGTGCGTGCGTGTGTGACTGACAGGGAGGCCAGAATAAAAACAGGTTCGGCCAATCTGGGAATTAATGTTTAAGGCCATCTTTGACTTGTCAAGTTTAGAAAAAAAAAAAAAAAAAGAAGATTTAGAGCTATAAGCTCTGGCGTGTAAATGGTTGATACGGACCAATTCAGCGTACATTTTGAATGTGCGGGCAAACAATACGACTTGAGAGGGAACAAGAACAGGGCTGCTGAGAGCCCCTTAGAAAGCGCTATTAGCTTCCTGACCTGTCTTGGGTAAATGTTTGACTAAGAGTGTCCCTGCTCGTCGTATTTGTTGCACGCTAGTGTGCAGAGGAGGCCTGACAAGGGAAGGAGACACTGTTGTCACCAAGAAATCTGAGTCAGGAAGAAGCACGCACACGATTAACCTGAACTGAACTTTTCACATTTTCATATATCTTTATGTCATCTGTAGCTCTGTGCATACACTGTTTCCTGGGCTATAATCACATCTGTGTATGCGGTTTCTCACAGCACTCCTGTATACACACTACCTCACTACACAGTTCCTCTTTTATGTATATATTTACTTACTCGTGCTCTTTATGTATTGCTGTACTTAACCACAGAGACTGTGTATTTAAAGGTCTATATTCACTTATCTACATACTTGCACTGTCTTTAAATGACTCATTAATTACGTGCTTTTTATAGTTTATTGATTGTGTATTTACTTACTGAACTCAACTGTTAAGTCCTTAATGTAATTGCAAATACTCTCAGCGACACACAAAGCCATGTAAAGCAGTGCAAAGGCCGATAAAGTCGGAGGTGGTTGGATGGATCAAACCCAGAACTTTCTCCCAGAAGACCAGGGTTTGAGTTCATGGCTATGTCCCAAATAGGGCACTGTTGTACTTTACACTTGCTATTTTAAGTTCATAAGTGCAGTATGAGTATTTACATGGTGTACTTAAACTGATCATAAAAATTGTTGATGAAACACAGGACACCAACATGGTGATGTAACAGAAAGGGAAGGAACACCAATATATTGTCAGACTGCTGCAGCCGAGGAAGCTGCAGTTTTTGATTGGACTACTTATGCTGAAAATATACTTGCATGGACATGATGGCTGCCTCATGTATTCTGCGTCTGTCTTCAGAAATTAAAGCAACGTGTACGCAAGATGCAATGTACGCATGACTGGTAAGGGCGGTGTAGGGGCAGTACGGAAATGTAACGGGGTCAAGGACCTGCAAAACTAAATGTGAACAAGTCGAAGATATCAAGTTACGTCCGTGCACGGCGGAAAATGCTGGAAAAACGGAGTAGGTACGGTGCCAACGGCATGTTTTGTCCTGTGATCTCAGAATCAGCAAAGTAAGTGCCCCCCATTGATTGTCATCATGTTTATTGTTTACATCAAGCAAATCAGGATGTTCTGGCATTGTTTCTCTGATGTACCCTCTGGTGAAGTCCTCCGGTAAAACGTGTAGTACACAGTCAAGTATGTGAACAAATGTGTTCATGACCCAAACGGCTGTCAACACAAACGCATGGTTCAACAGCAAGTTTTAGGGTCACAAGCAACAAAGGTTCCAAGTGCGTTTCAGGAGGCAGCCATCATTATCAAAAATTGATAAACAAGACACAGAGTTGAGTTGCTAATTAGTCTAAATTCCCAGAGTTTCTCTTCCTGAAGCCTCAGAGACCCACCATTCGTCTGGGTTTCAGTGGAACGTCTCATGAGGGTCTAACTGCAATCCAGAGGCTTTTCCACCTCAGCAAGAAACACTGACTTCCTGTAATTTATGAGCGTGAAATATAGAAACTCTTTCATCTTGGTTGGATTTCTGCTTTTAGTCACCGCAGACTTTTACATGTACCTCTTACAAATCAAGAGCCTAAAGTCCAGTGTGTGGCCACACGTCTTCCATCCATCCATTATCCATACCCGCTTTATCCTGAACAGGGTCACGGGGTGGGTGGGAGGGTGGGGTGGGGGGGGCTGCAACCTATCCCAGCTCACTTTGGGCAAAGGCAGGGTACCTTGGACAGGTCGCCAGTCCATCACAGGGCGCCACACGTCTTTAAAGTGCTAAAATGAGACCATTAACACTGTTCGTCTGTTAGCAAACCACTTAACCTACCCTAACCTGTGGATTACAGCCAAAGACCTGCAAAGCCAATCAGAAGAGAGGAAGGGTTATGTCAGCATTTCATGAAGGGTAGAAGCACTGTGAAATAGTTCTGAGACACCATGACTTAAATTACCACTACTGGAACTAATTAAATATAACTTCAGCATTTTCCGGTTTGGGAAAGAGTGTGACAACATATTCATATCTCAGAGTTATGATTTAGATTATTTTATAGCATTCAAACATTTCCAAGGTCAATTAACATTCATGCTTTGAGAAAGAAGTTTCTTCCAGTGAAGTAATCCAGTGGATCAGAATAACTGAGGAGTGAAGCAAACAGCAGAATAAAACTTTCTGTTCGCCAAAAAGTAATTATTTACTGATGAACAATCAGCAGTCCTGCATGTGTGAAATTAAAGATACCAACTCATGAAGCCCACAAAATACAGGAATACTTTGACTTTGGGCAACAATGTTTGTTGTTTTGGGTGTCAAAATCAAAACCACTCTAATCTCTCTATGCTACACATGAAACTAAAGTCAGCAGCAGGTGTTTAAGTCAGCTAAGAAAGTTCGTATTTTTTTAAGCATCAAAAAAACTTCCAACCTGGCTGTGTCCAAAGGTAAAAGAAGCATCTACAAAGCTCATTAATGAACATGCTTGATGATGTTTGCGCAACAACAACAACAACTTGGCTGGCTCTATATTCAGCATACAGATGAAGAGACTGGCATCGATCTTCATCTAACTTCACAAGAACGCCAATGAGTATAAATCCCACAAGGCTGAACTATATTAAGTGTTATCTTTGTGCCCAGTTGTTTCAAGCTTTAGCGAATGCTGTAGCAGCACTGGAGCTTTTTTAACAGCAGACCTTAAAGCAGAAGAAGCACAGGTGAAACTGATAACATTAAAAACGACTGCGTTTCATTTAGGTGAGAAGGTTCAGCCTCTTACGAATCTATTGTACACGCTGACTCACTGGCAAAAACACATAATACAACTGACCTTTTGTTAACAAAATGTGTTTCACCTGCTATTCTCCTGTTATAAGTCCAAAGTGCCATCACCTAGCCCACAGCCAGATATATAACTACCTAGAAAATACTATGAATGTTTACACTTACACTTATATCTTGATACCTCTCTGTGCCTATTTAAATCTAAATGTGACTTTATATGTGACCAGTCACGCCATTCCTCCACACTGCACTTATACAAGATTTGGGTTAACGCAAAAAACTGGCACCCTTTGTCCACAGTGGTCTGCAGCCAAGTTCAATTAATTATTTCAACAGAAAAAGTCTAACGGACCTTTTTTCACAGCAGACAGTTTGGCTTGTCATCGCAGGAAAAGCACAAGAGTTACTGACACCATAAAAAACGAGTGTTGTTCATTTAGGCTAGCGATGCTGCATTCCAGAGTTGGGAATGACGTTACACCTGAGCTGACCGCGTTCAAGTAAAACAAGGCAGTCGTGCGAATAGATAACCACGCATTATACAATATTTTGCACATACAATCACCCTGCAACATATCCACACTTAAACGCTGGACAGTACTGTGTGTACAACTGATTTACACAAATGAGACAGAAGTGCTAATAAACAGTATTCGTACAGCTTTCATTACTTTTGAGCAGCCATTTGGATTTGAATGTTAAGGTTGGTAAGATTCTTCCAACTCTGACTTCAGGTGGCCTTCCTGTTGAACTCTTAAATGCTTCGTAAGTAGTAAAGCAGGTATTGTGACAGACCGTTGTGGAGACGAGGGGGCTGAGCCGGAAGACAACGTTTTCAATTTTTCTGTTGATCCAACCCTCACCTATGATCATGAGCTTTGGGTAGTGACTGAAAGAATGAGTTTGTGGATATAAGTGGCTGATATGAGCTTCCTCTGCAGGGGGGCTGCGCTCAGCCTTAGAGATAAGGAGCTCAGACATCGGAAGGGAGCTTGTGTTCCTGGCATCTGGTTCAGATGCCGACTGGGTGCCTTCCACCGTAGGTCCATTGTCCAACTGGTAGGAAACCCCAAGGTAGACCCAGAACATGCTGGAGACTATATATATATATATATATATATATATATATATATATATATATATCATCTGGCCAGGAAAAGCCTTGGGATTCCCCAGTGCAAGCTAGAAAACATTTCTGGGAGGAGGGCAAATTGGCACTTCACACATCAAATGGAACACAACGTTACTGAGATACTTGATGAAACATGGGCCATCATTAACACAATTTGTTTCACCTGTGCCGTCCCTTCCAAGTCAAAATATCTGCAGTGAAAAACGTCTATATAACTGAACTCAGCACAGCGCTCACAGGTAGCAGCAGGCTGTATTATACACTATGATGCTGTGGCTAAAAGGTAGGGCGGGCCAACATTGATTGGCTTCCCTTTCTCAGAAAGCAAAAGGTCATGGATGCTTCCCGAGTTATCATCATTTGTTCACAAGCTCACTTCTGTGATACAAGTGTGTAATCTGAGCTGCACCGTGCAGTCCCTCTGCAGCACACCTTCGCAACACTGATTGTGTTGCAGAATGCAGCTCTACTCTAAAAGATCGCCAAAAATTAAGTACATATTTGCGTATTTTCTTGCCTTAGATGCTTTTCCTTATGTCTCAGCTTTATTTGTTCGACAGTCTCGCCATTTCTCTCACACACACAGAGTCTTTGCTTACAGTATGAGCCTGTCTGTGGGAGTTCTCCTCTGTACAGTGTGCAGTCTGTGGGTTTTATCAGAGGCGTCCCACCTGGAGGGAGTCTGGGAGCAAAAACACGGCTTCAGACAGATTTAGTGCTCTTTCTGGTCCGCAGGAATGAATGAGCAATGTTTGTGTTGCGTGGTGTTTGAATAGTGCTCTTTTCTGGAGAGAGCCTCCCATTGGTAAGTGGAGTGTGAGGATGCATAAAGATGCTGTTGGATAAAAGTCTTGCATCTTTAAAATGGACACACAGAACTGACAAAAATAGAATTTAATAAAAATTGTGTACGTATTGCTGCATAATCTTTTCAATGTTGGTGTTAAACAGTCTGCAATCCATGTCAAAGAATGCCCCTTAACCTTATCACAAATAACATGTAATATGTTCTTTGCAGAACACTAGATTTTAATGGAGTGAGAGAAATGAGAAAAGCCCCATTGAGGCATATGAAAAAAAAAATTAAACAGTTGGATTCAAGTATGTCCTTGGCCTGTGGGTCATTACTCTTCCCATGTGAACTCTTCTCTTTCATAACTTTTGTTTCCTGGATTTTTAGCGCCTCGTTGAGAAATGATGGCCACAAAAATGTGGCAGTTTAAGAAAATAAAAATGAAAACACTAAATTGGAGCTGCAGGCACATACATTATACAATGTATGGATGTATTCTCTGGATAGATGAAGCAGCCATGTGTTCAGCAGCTGTCTGTGCTGAGGACTGTGTGTCTTCTTAAAATACAGTTATGGACCCAGAATAGGAAACGAGTCTGTTTCTAGGTATGTGACTCCGATTAAATTGAGTCAGGCTGCACAAGACTGAAGCCAAATTTAAAGCAGGTAGCTCATAAAAACCTCAGATGACGTGGGTTATTTATTATTTTTTACATATGTTCAGAATTTAATATCTTTCTATGTAGCATGTGCAATACTATTCAATGAGCTGATTCTTTGAAGACTGATTTTGGGTTATCCCTCTAAGTTTTGCCTTTCCCCTGAAAGGTCATAACGAGAGTTTTTTTAAAGGACTAGTTTACTGTTGTTTTAAATTATTACATACACACTGGTGAGACACCTCACTCTCTAATGTATTGCAGGTAGATATCTTTTGTTCCACATTTATTATTATACACATTTTTCACATTTTATTTGAACATCAAAATCTTCCTATTCAACAATATAAAACACTCTGATCGTCCACATATTTTGAACCAAACATTTAAATTACATTAAACTGACAAAATATTAGCAACACCACTGAGTATAAGCAGGACACAGTTCAGCAGTACCACAGACTGCAGTCTCCAAAATTACCATTAACATAAATCAACACCTCCCTACCATCAGATTAAGTCAGTGTAAATAATGTCACTCAGATGACATCAGGATGCTTTAAATGAGGAGCTTCCTACTGACCTACGAGTTCAACTATGTAATCACAGCATCCCAGTCAGGGCCTCTTGTTGTATGTTGTTGTTGTTGTTGTTGTTGTTGTCATCCCCCACACACATACCTCATTTCTTGTAACTTCTGTGGTTTCTGGTATCAAATAAACATGATAAGGTGAATTTCCCACAATATTTTTATAGTCAATCTGTGGGTAATAAGAGGTATAATGTATGACAACATCAATTACAATCATGCTCTCCACCATCATCCAGTCTACCAGATGGCTGGCCCATTTGACGCTAATGCATCTATCCCTGTCACAATTATTACATAATCGCCTGATTGCAAATATTTTAGCTGACTGAAATCCTTTTGCATAATCGTTAACATATTTTCCATTCATCTGTATCAAAACAGCTTGATGACACTAACAGAAATGTCATATTCACTATGTTTATGTCGTGTTCTGACATTCAAATCTAAATAGCCACTTACCAATATATTTTTGAAATAAACCCAATTATGAGTTGCAATTGCAACAAATGTATTAAAATACAACGTGAATATATACATACCATATTCAATTTATTAAACCATACAAATGTAGAGCAAGTCCATGACAGTAATTGCTCTTAATTTGATTTTGGTTAGTTAACAGTTTTCTGGTAATTGTCAGCAGTGGAATAAGGTGGAAGTAGCTTAATGTAAATTACTACAAGCATATTCATCATGCAAGAAGGCAGAAGTAACCTAACCTTTGAATAACGAAACTAATTATTTTTTTAATGCACTAAATATTGAATTTATAAGAAGTAACACATTTATAGGGGTTTTTAATCAACGTTGTTTGGGTCTGAATGTTGGTGAATGTAGCTTATGTTGCTGTGTAACTATTTACTTTTTCATTAGCTGCACCCGTGCCATTGTTATGGAACTGAAATACACAATACTACTGAAATACACAGTACTGTAGTAGAAGACATGTTTAGAGTTTGTTCCTTTAGGTCAAACCCTCATATAGGAACATCAGAGGGCTTTTAGCCATTTTTACTTCAGTGATCCCAGTTTCAATTTCAGGTCAGTGCATGCCAAAGGGCCAGAGAAGTATTTTCCCACTGATTATTACAATATAAATGATTGTTAAACAATAAATACATACAATTTGAGCCATTAGGCCCAAAAAGGCCTTTAAAACTTCGACCGATGCACTCAGTGAGCAATTTAGAAGCATTGTGGCGCCATCTTGGTATTGGGTTCCAGTTACATTAGATCTTATGGTTAGGACAGGACGCACTGGAAGAGAGTAAGGTCCTCACGCACAATTTCTGCTACACAAGTATGAAAAGCAAATAAAGTTACATTCACAGTAATTTTGACCTCTGTGTAAAAAAAAACATTTCATGATGAAAAATATATCCAATATTCCAATATTTTCTGATATTTTATGCAAAAAAAAATAATTAAAAAAAAATCCATCAGTTATGAGAGAAAGTACATATCAAACAAACTAATAGTGACAATAATTGATGTTTGCAGCCTTTCAGTATTTCTATGAATATTGCTACTTTACCCAAAGGTTTTTATGTGTTAATTACTTATCAACCATAATAAGGAATGTTACATCAGAAGTTGGCTCTCATTCAGGTTTGGGATTAGATGAGTCTGCCTTTTTATTTCATATTTCACGCAGTTCAACTTAGATTCTTAAAACTTGATGAGCAATGCCAACTCAAACATGTCAGAAAAGCATTTCTGCCCGTAGTTCAAGATAAGTCTCTTTTTATCTAATTGGGATACTTCCTTGCATTTTTGTGCATCTTTTTTCCTTGTTTTTCACAGTGCGTGTATTGTGTACTGCACAATTTTTCTATTAAATAAATCAAAGAGACTCAAGCTACTACAGTGTCATTCAGTGTTAAACACAAGGCCACATATTCAGTTCAAGATATATAGATGTAGGTTCCACAAGCCTGCCTGTGTAAATACACCTCTGAATATAAAATTTCACACAAGCAGCAAACAACAGACGCAGGTGTGTGTGCACATCTCGGCCTCAGATTGTGACATCACAAACTCATCGTGCCAATTACCAACACCTGGACCAATCAATCAACAGACAAACATTAAATGACTTGGCAACAACTGTAATGAAGTCAGGATTTTCAACCACTAAATACATTCAATTTAAATCAAGCAACGGAGGGAAAAGTCATGCACTCACCATTAGACATCTTCATGACCAAAAAAAATGTGTCTTGTGTTGTGGTTGTGTACGAAGGCAGCGGTGGTTGTGCCAGTGCCCGGGGCTCTTTCCTCTGATGCCTACAGCCAACAGAGCAAGTCACCGGTCCCACAGTCCCCCCTGCTTCTCACGTAGGCTGGTCTTTCCAAACGCCTCGTCTTTGGACAGACTGTGTTCTCGTCTGCATGGTTGGCCATCGCAATGACTACTAATTAACTTAGAGCAAGGAAAGCAAACTGGCAGCAGCAGCAGCCATGGGCGGGCAGCTCCTCTTCAGTCCTCTTTGGCTTTTCTTGGTCCTGGTAAGTGACTACTAGGCTTGTGTTATATACACGAGGCTAGTGGTCTTCACCAGACCTATTAACGTCACCTGTATGAGCCTTGTTAGGTGCACAGTCAGTCTCACTTCCATGATTGTTATTGAGTCTGCCCTTGTGGACGTTTGTTGAGAGAAAAACAGATTCACCCACTTGCTAAATGCTAAGTTACCCAAACAGTGCGCTCCGGCTAACAGGAAGTGGAAGTCAGGTCAAAGGTTCAGTGCGGCTGCGCCCATTGGCTAAATCAGGTCACGTGTTGGCTTTATGCTCTTTAGTCCAAACATTTGTTTTAAAAATCAATTTTTGTGTTCATTTTATGATATATTTTTCACTTATTAAAATGTAAAATAAAATATGAACTATAATTATGGCTATTTGGGCACAGCTTCGGCACCCCCAACCCGCTCTTTGGCACCTCCTATGGGTCAGGTTAATAATGACTGCTTTGACCTTTTACTCTCTACATCAATTACAGCACAAAGTAAATAGATGAGAAACTTGTAACAACAACAAAAAACAGATGCAAGAAAGCAGTGTGACAGCGAGTAGTCAGGCCGTCACTAAGAACTCATCCCAGTGATGAAAAGATTATTTAGTGGGAAATCTTGTCCATTCTGCAACACTGCAGTGTTGTAGAGAACAGAGGGGGAAATGAACAGCAATGTAATAACACATGAAACAGAACCTGGAAGTATCACAGAAGTTAAAAGAAGCAAGCATTCAGTCAGGCTTTCATTTCTCTGATTATAGCAAATTACAATTTCATCAAATTTTTGCTCACTATCTTGGATTAAAAAAATGCTACGATATCCTTATCTCGATAGAGCACTCACTGTTGTCTGTGGCTGATGAATATGTCATTATCTCAAATGTATGATTTCACTGGTAAACATGCCTTTGAACTTCTATTCTGGTTCTAAATTTTCAGTGTCATTTTTGAATATCTGTCAGTAGCAGAGCGCACACTGCTTGTGCCTTATTGTGCCAAAAGTTCAATCAGTTCTGTGACGAAACATATATGAACTCTCCAGCAACAATTCAACAATCCAAAAAGTGAAATTATCACCAATGCAATGAAATTATTTCTGTAAAACAGGCTAAAAAATAACAACCCCCACAAATCTGAAGCGCTATCGCAGGGAAATGGTTTGACCTTCGGTTAATGGGTTGATTTTCATTAGAATGGTCAGCGGTGTGTTCATCACATCAGTCTTCCAGAGCTGTCAGTCGGCTGCTTTTGCTGCTCCCCATTGCAGCTCTCTCCTGTGTGGAAGTCAGACAGGGTGATTCTCATCGGGTCCATGCAGCCGTGAAGCGGGGACACTTGAGTGACTACATCACATGTGACAGAACTGCAGTGAAGGAGCCTTGCATGTCAACCAGCAGCGGAGGGAGAGGAAGGCGGGAGGGTGAGATGATGAGAGGGAACAAAGAACGAGGAGGAGGAGGAGATCTGGACACAGTGAAGGAAAAGGCCTGTCACAGCCTGGGGCGACTGAAAAACAAAGGAGGGGGTTGTAATCTGCTCATTTAAGACACATATACAGGCTTTTTCTATCACTTAGAAAGCAAGGAGGAAAATTGGAAAGGACAGCAAGCTGTATGTCAGTGTAAAAAAATAAATCCTTAGATGCAGGTCACCATGAGACCACATCCTGCCTATGAAATCACAATCAGAGAGAGATAGAGAGAGAGAGAGAGAGGTGTCAACATGAGATCAAGAGAGATTATAAAAGCAAAGTGAGAAGGGGGCAGATAAAGGTACTAATCTGAGGCTGTGCACGTTACATGAACGATGTCCCTCTCTGCCTTGCTGCAAGGTTGAAGTCAGGTCGCAGGGTCCCCGCCAGGCCACTATGTACAGCCAAGAAGAGACACAGCGGGACAACACACCAGTAATGTATGCCGTGCACTGGGGTGATCTTAAATTACAAGGGTTTACGAAAGTGTTCTTTCCCGTTTGGTTGGCAGAAGAACCCTTCTCGTGGTGGAGTGCTAATGTGGTTGATGGTGGACTCTAACGAGACATTTAAGAAGCGAGTCTAATCAACAGGATTAGTTGTCCAACTAGGTTGACAGATTGCTTGTATTTGAAAATAACCTCGCTGAAAATTGCAAGGACACCTCAACATACCTGGCATTGAATGTACATACAAATAAACCATCTGGTAATCACGTTTGTAAACGGCCTCAAGTCTGGCATTTTAGCCGTCGCCATCTTGTTTTTTTTTTAAAACCAGAAGTAACCATATTTGGACGAGCTGGCGAAGAGTGAGGGGGGGAATTTGAGGCCACTATGCGGGCTCACCTATACTGGACCTTAGGCATGTCAATCAAACCAGACACGCCCCCACATATACCTCTCTTTGAGGCCTAATATCTAACTAATTGTGGAAGTATTTTCAGAAGAGCCACCCGAGCACTGATCAGAAGGAGGGAGTTTTGATAATGATACCATATTGACTTTGTACTTCATATCACACTTTTTGGATGGGAGTCTATTGGAGCCCCTAGTGGCCCTCATTGGTATTACATTTTAAGGCACTTCCGCATTGGCTTCACTTTTCAGACCAGGAGACAACGTTCATCTTTATTTAGTCTGCTTCTCACTGATAACAAAGACAGGACAAAAGCCGATTAACAAATAAAACATTTAATTGAATCGATGGTGCTCATGTGAGACTCAGGCACTGGCTGCCTCCTCTTTCCTGCAGCACATGTGGCACCAGCGGTGCAGGATCTACACATTACATTTTAAGAGCTCGGCTAACATCAGAGGGTATAGAAGATTAAATGCATGACAGAAGGCTGATATTTGCACTCGCTTCATTTCCAATGCCAAAGGCAGAATGAGTGGGATCATGCCAGCAGAGAAGCTGCATGGTTATAACGTAGCTGGAACAAAAAACCCACAACAGACTCTGTGAAGCCCACCTGGACAGATAAGGGGATGACTTAGTGCTTTCTAGGCTATTTCAAGTTCAGACGAGAGGGCTGCATTTTTGAAAGCTTTGTGCGTCAGTTCGTTCCATATTTGCTGCATATGGTGGATGTTATTTTGTTCAGCTCCGGGAATTTTTTGAAACCTTTCATTGACACTTGAGAGGCCCACATGCTCCTAAAGGTCAACTGAAGTGCAATCACATTGTGATATTAGCACAAAATCAAAACCGTAATATTAACCTAACCTTGTGTGCAGCAGCAACCCCCTTTTTTTGACCTCTGGCCTTTTGATAGATAGTCTTATATCTGCCAGTAAACACACACACATTCTCTGAAAGCTCCATTCTCCGGTTCAACTTGAAGCACGCCTTTGGGACGCCTGTAATCTGAGAAAAGAGTGGAGGGGTAACAACAACAAGCCGAACTTTCCGATACACTCTGGGTCCGCTTTCAAAATAAATCTTTCAACCAATTACATGCATTCTCAGGGTGAACTCGGGATGCACCTCCTGTAAATCTCATCCTGCTAAAACCACAGCGGGACAGCTTGTGTCCGTGATATTCTGTAAAGTTTCATGGAAGGTAAAGGTATACTGTTCTCTTGTTAACTGGGAGAAAGTTGCAGCATTCGCACAGTTGTGGGATTACACTTAAAGTAATTCTCCTATATGGGATGATGCACTGACATCAAAGCCTAAATATAAAGTGAAGAGAGGACTTACATAGGTTATATTAAATCACATTAACAGCAAGAAGGTGCAGAAACCACATACATTTACAAGAGACTGACATAATTAAAGCATCAGCTCATGTTTGATTTTGATTTATTATTAGCTGGGTGTGTTTTTATTCCCACCAGCAGGGAAACAAAACTTTCAGCATGAAGTTTTTGTAGCGGATATAAATCAGCCACAATTCAGACACCTGGGGAGTTGAAAAATTTTAAGACGCCACCCAAACAAATGTGTTAAAGAAAATAAAGTCCTTGAATGATTCACCCAATTCATTTAATGTCTATTACTACCTCTTCCTTCGCTGTAGGTGTGGAGAGCAGCGGTGGTTGGACTGGAGCTATTATCTTAATAATCCTTTTGATGAATAAAAAGAAAGTCTTTTTAAAGCTTATATACCTCCAAACAGGCAAGAATTAAACTGAAATAGGATTTAGGATTTTGACCACACCCAAGCTGAATAAATAGAAATGAAAAACAAGTTTTCACTGAAGTTTTGTCTTTAAGCTTTTTGGGTGTTGTTTATTTGTTACACGCTCTAGTTCAGAGCCACCCAATTTAGGGCCCACGGGCCACATTACTCATTCACTTTAAGCTGCCAGTCAAGATGAGAGAAAAAAATAATTTTAGAAAAGAAATCCACAGGATGACTGTTTTCAACAATCACTTCTGCAAAACAATAAAATTACTATCACACAGATTAAAGAGTAGACTTTTTAATGATTGAGATTTTATTTTAGATTCAGACTGTTAATTTTCTGTAAAATATATTACATTTAGGCTACATTAAATTTGACACAGATATAGTAATAATATTGATCAGAAATTTGTGTGAAATTATATATTTTGTATTATAAAATGCAAAGTTTTCCTGGGGGATGACCTCAGACACTACCAGATACATGCGCCAAAGTCTTCCACAAAAATTGGAAAAATACTGATACTTATAAGGTGTGTCATCCAATCTAATCTACATTATTCTGGTGGTTAAGGTGTATTAATGTCAATTAATGTCAATAAAGTTATTTTTATAAAGTTGAAGACAATACATGATTAATCTATAATTTCTGTGGGTGTCCTTGTGGTGAGAGGAGCTGTATTTTTTCATCTTTTTTCTTTTAAATCTTCCATTTGACCTGTTAACTGACTGACATGTTTGAAGTAAACAGTGTCTAAAACTGGGCCAAAGGTAAATCCACTGACTCCTCGTGACCCAGTAACCAGTGGTTTGTTGGTACTGTTCCTAGGTCAGATTCTGGAAATGCTTCGTAGCAGCGACTCTGAGCCAATAGAGAAATGCGACCAGGTTTAACAAGAGATGATACAAACTTTCTTAATCCCACATGGGTTATTGTCACAGCAGTGTAAATATTAAATCTTAAAATTTACACACATTAGAAAGGGGTGAAAATGGAAAAAAAAATATTTACATAAGACAGAAACCAGATGGACTTGAGGGTTAACTGTAAACTTTCTTTAGTATCCTTATTTAACCTGCTGCATGGCATCAAGGGCAGTATAGCACACAGTTCATCTTATCCTGCTCAGGTCCGGTTGTTGACTAACTCCAAACAGGCAAGAATTAAACTGAAATAGGATTTAGGATTTTGACAGGGATTACAGAGAAAAAGCCCATCTATTCCTGTGTGTGCCTAGGTGTGACCTGCATGATGTAAATATAGACTATATTCACACACACACACACACACACACACACACATAATTTCTGTACCACATGATACTTTCAAAGTATCAACAATGATGTAAATTATTCCCTCAATGATTTGCAGTTATCCCATACTTATAGTGGATTGGTTGTCTTGCATCTTTGTGTGAAATTATAGACCTCATAGCCGTTCGCCGCCAGGGAGATTGAAAACAAATAAATCATACAATATTAATTTCTCCCTGTGTGCTTGACCTACTTCCAACATATAGGGGCACAGGCTGAACCAGCACCGACATGCTGTTCACGCAGACCACCTTAGATTCCACTGGATTGATTTCAGCCAAATTCCTGCAGCCAAAGTCCAGCACCACATTGATTTAACATGAATCCTTCTTAACTGGCAAAACGGTCCAGTGGGAGGGGTCTGCTCACGTGTTAGGGATTGCGATGATAGGGCTGAGTGTGTGTGCATTAAGCTGTTAGTATAGACTAAGCTGCAGGACATCAGGTTGACGTATCCTCACAGCACCATCCTGTTAAACTATGGCTGGATGGAGCTGTATGGGACATGCTCACAGCCGTACAGACGCACACAGATGGGAGGGGGTGGGGTCTGATCCATTTGTGCCAAGTAATTATCCAGGTCGGCACAATGTGGGCCGAAGCAGTCACGCTTCCTCTGCCGTACTGCGTCTAGCCTACGTTCAGTGAGCATGGAGATGGGAGTTTATCAGGCATTAGATTAGATTAAAATGTAATCGTGCTCATAAAGAGAAGATGGGGTGCAGATAGGAGCAGAGTAGGCTGGAAGGTGTCAAGCAGAGTTTAACCAACATTTCACCAGCCAGGACCCTACCTCGGCCGAGGGCGAACCTTCATTGATTGAGGGAGATTGAGCCAGGGTGAGAGTTTTGCGGTTTGGGGAAGGCTTCGTTCAGGATCCACTGTAGCTCCCGGGCCTTGCAGATCCCTGAGATCTCCATGTGGGACGGAAGGATAAAGGCTATGAAACATGATAACCATAAGTGAAACGGTTTAACAAGAGGGAGGGAGGGTGGGATGCGGAAAACGCGAACAGGCCGAGGTTTAGAGTGGGTGGATATTTATAGGAGTGTGGCCGGAAGTGGGGGAGTGGTTGAGGCGTGGTCCTGCTCCTGAAATTCAGCCAAAACTTTATCTCCAATTCACTAGCTAGGACCCCGCCTCGGCCGAGGGCAAACCTTCATTGATTGAGGGAGATTAAGCCAGGGTGAGAGTTTCGCGGTTTGGGGAAGGCTTAGTTGAGGATCCACTGCGGCTCCCGGGCCTTGCAGATCCCCAAAAGAAGCCATCCTAAGAAAGCAAGGCTGCCTGCCCTTTGCGCAGGTCGTCGAAGCTGTGGTGGGTGTAAAGTTGGTAGGCTTGGGAAGACCAGCGGCCCATGACCTTGATGAGGTGGTCTGGGACTCCTCTGCTTGACGCGGTGGTGGCTGCCCCTATGTGGAAGGGGTGGCCAGAGAAGGAGTCAGGATTAATCCCGGAGGTGATTAGAACTGCTCTAAAGTGTAAAAGGAACCAGGATCGATTGGCGACGTGGCCTGTTTCGGTGATGAACAGCGGTTCATGGGAGGAAGTTTGCTGCGTTTTCCTGAACTGCAGATAGTGTATGAGGGGTTCGTAGGGGCTCAGATGTGAATTTAGTTCAAAGTAAAATATGGGAACTGGGTTGCTTACCTGGTTTGTTTTTCTCCGTTTGAGCGAATAGCCTAAGCAATCTTCGGAAATGGGATAAAGGTCGGATACGCAAGGGTGGAGACCAGGGTTAAACTTGGCTGAAGAAGAAGCGAATTCTGAGCATCGCAAGAAACTGAAGAAAGCAAATAGAAACATGGATTTCAGAGTGCATGCCAGGTGGGCAGAAAAGTGGTTAGAGCGAAGGGTGGCAATGCAGCAAGAAAAAAGATCGGTGGTTAGCGGGAGACGGCGAGGAGTCGGTGTAGGTGTTTGGCGCTGAAGCTTACTACTTTAATAAGTAAAGACGACTGGGAGAGGGTTGCAGGGGAGCCAGTGGGTAATTTTGCAAAGAAGTTGATACCGCTAAGGTAAAGCTTAATGGTGGGTATCTCGATGTGGAGAATTGAGTGGACATGGGAGATGAAGCTGCATACGGAGGCCACGTCGAAGGAAGGGAACGGAAGGTTAAACGCGGTGTGGAAGGAGCGGAAAGAGTTCCAGGCCGTCCAGTAAGTAGAAAGAGTGCTGGGGGCCAAGCTGCTGATGATGGCTTGTTGGGAAAAAGAGATGAGTTCTGCGATGGTTTGTTTCAGATGAGGAATGTCGTGTCTGAAAATGGTGGGACAGGGGTTGGATTCTCCTCCGCATCTGGAGCTAAGGTTCTGAAGATCTGGAAGGAGAAGCGAGACAAAGAGTCAGCGATGGAGTTATGGTGGCCAGGAACATGTTTAGCTCAGAGAATAAATGGATGAGTGACCGACAGCCACGTGAGATGGCGTATGAAGGGCATGATAGTGGGAGAGTTTGTTCTGCCTTTGTTAAAGATGTCGACTTCAGCGATATTATCAGAATGGATGAGTATAGACCTTTTTGGCCACTCGTGCCCCCAGAGGAGAGCGGCGATGACGACCGGATATAGCTCGTGGACTGCTGAAGATGATTGGAGGGAGCCTTGGAGGAAGTTGCGGAATTCGAAGGGCCATTCAGCTGAAAACCATCGTCTGCCGTAGTGGCCCCCAAAACCGGCGGAAGGAGCAGCGTCAGTATAGAGCTGAATGTCTTCTGGGTTGGAAAGTTGGTCATCGTAAAAGAAGGTGACACCGTTCCAGTTGGAGAGGAGGTGCAGCCACATCTGCATGTCTGTTCTGGAGGTGGTATCCATGGAGACTGGATCGATAAGTGAGGGTGTGGATGATGCGAGGGAGAGCAAGTGCAAAATAAAGAAGTGGCCCTGGGGATGATGTGCAAGGCAAAGTTCAGATGTCCCGAGAGGGAGCGTAGTTGTCGTTTAGTGCAAGAGGGAGTAAGAAGAAAGTTTTGTAGGAGGAGAATGATGCGGTGGAGTTTCTCCGCGGGCAAAGAAGCTTGGAACCGGGCAGTGTCGAGAGTAATCCCGAGAAACTCCAAGATGTGTGAAGGACCTTCTGTTTTCTCTTCAGAGAGGGATGCCAAGCTGAGCGAAGACTGATTTCATGGTCAACAGACCGTGGGCTGGAGGTGATAAAGGAGGAGTTATAACTAGGAAGTCGTTGAGGAGGTGGACCAGGTGAGGAATTTTGTGGTTGTTGGAGAGAATCCAACACAAGGCCTCTGATAGTGTGTCAAATAATTTAGGGCTGCTCTTGCAGCTGAAAGTGAGCCTCACGGCAAAGTAGTAGGCGTCCTTCCAGTGGACGCTGAAGAGGCACTAGAAGTCCAGATGGATGGGGAGGATTTTGAAGGCATTTGTTATGTCGGTTTTAGAAAGCCAGACACCTCTGCCGGCAGGTTTGGTGAGGGAAATGGCGTGGTTTATGGTGGCATATTTCAGGGAGAAATTTTCGCTTGGGATTAAGCTATTTATGCTTGGAATTTGGCTGCCATGAGGGGCCGAGAGGTCGATGATTAAGCATTTTTTACCTGAGTATTTCCTGGTTGCTATGCCTACCGGGCTGATTCTGAAATTTGGGAATGGTGGTTGTGTGAATAGGCCGATCATGAAACCCTGTTTTACCTCTGTGGCTAGCAAGGAGTCAACTGTGTTGGGGTGCCTCTGGGCAGACTGGAAGTTTTTGCACTGGAAGGGGACTGAGGGAATGGAGATGGTCCCCGGATGGAAGCTGTCGAGGAGACCCGAAATTAGGAAACTGACAAAGCGTGGATCTGGATGGTTTTTCAGGGCTTGCTTTAATGCTTGGACATTTATGGGGGTTGATGCGGATATGGGTAGTCATGGTTTTGTTGGATTATGGGGGCATGCTGGGCGGGAATGGCCGCCACCGCAGAAGGAGCAGGTATGGAGGTACCTGCACTGGGACATGTTTCATCTGGCCTCGTTAAAATTATTGCATATGGTTTTACCCCCTTGGAGCATTGTTAGACGGCCTTTCCCATCTAATCCCTGGGGCAGGGGCATGCTAATGCTGGGCGCTGCAAATTTGGGAGTTAGGTATTTGGAAGGAGCAGTAGTTGGCGGGTGAGTGGTGGCTGAAGGTTGGCTTTGGGGATGTGGTTGGATGGGGATGGTGCACGCGGAGGCGGGATGGGAAGGAGCTCCACATAATTTGCAGGGGAGAGCTGGACGGGTGGCAAAAATGCGGCAAAGCCGGAAAAGAGAGCATGGGATGGTTGGATGGTAGGGAAAGAAGAAGGAGGGACTGGCATCCCGGTGCTAGGAATCTGCATAGTAGAAGGGTAAACTGCGGCCCTTGTTGTGCTGGGGAAGGTCGCTGGAGGCGCCAGAGGAAATGGGGCAAAAGGGTTGTAAGTTGGCAGCCCAGTGGTGATGATGGGCACTGTGAATGGATGGGAGAGGGGGAAAGAGGAAAGAAGACCTGGCAACCCGGTGCTAGAGTAGAGGGCAGAAAAAGGGGTGTGTGGAAGAACAGCAGTAGTACAGACTGATGGATCCAAGCCAGAAGGTAGGATGGAATGCTGTGGAAATTGAAGAGAATCGGCATCCCGGTACCGCTGTGCAAAGAAGAGTTTGCCTGAGGAAGTGGAGGGGGATGAGAGGTGGCGCGCTGCAGACCTGGCAACCCGGGTGGGAGGGTGAGCGGGGCTTGGAGGTGCATGGTGACGTCACTGTCGTTGACGTTACGCCGGTGTGTTTTGGATGGAGGTACGTCTGTGTTTTTAGCCTGACGTGACTTTTGGAAAGTTGTGAGGAGTTGGAATAGTTTTGCTTTGTTGTCGGAGCGGTGCTGAGGTATCCCCTTCTCTTTTAACGCTTTTAGCAGACGGACTACAGTCCGGTCGGAGATCTTGGCTGGTGCGTCTTCGACGGGGGACCTGGCTGGAGCGCAGGAGCGGTGGCGGCGGCTTTGAGCGCGGCGCGCTGGGGAGCCGGAGTCGTCGGAGACTCGTTCCCGAGCGCTGGGTCTGGAGTGAGCGGAGGAAGAGAGAGGGGACTTACGTTTCCGTTGACTACGTCTGGGGGTGGCAGGTCTCCCTCTGTCATCGGTGAGTGAGTTATTGGAGGACGGCCGTGGATCAGAACCTCTGTTCCTCAAAACGTTCCTTTTTGATAAAGCCTATAGTTAGGACTGGCTCAGGCGGACCTGAACCAACCCTTAGTGATGCTGTTATAGGCTGAGGCTGCTGGGGGACCTCGTTACATGCTGAGCTTCTTTTCTTTCCTCCTACTCTTTAACTGACTCATACCTCACCATCTTTTTCTCTCCCATAGCCTTTTCGTATCGTCTGTTGTCTCCATACAGATCCCTCGCTCGCGTAGTTTCTCTTCTTTCTTTTGCAGATGTCCCGTCATGGAGCTGCATGTCTCTGCCCTGCGCCTGTCGTCTCCACCAACAGTTCTTCTCTTGTATCTCTATGCTGTCCTTTTCTCTCTCTGCTCTCCTCTCACCCCAACCGGTCGAGGCAGATGGCCGCCCACCTCTGAGCCTGGTTCGGTCGGAGGTTTTTCCCTCTTAAAGAGGAGTTTTTTCCCTTCTAGCTTATGTGGGAATTGTTGAATTGTTGGGTTTCTCTGTACAATATTGTAAAGTCTTGCTGTAAGGACTTTAATGTGTTAAGTGTCATGAAATAACCTGTGTTGTGATTTGGCGCTATATAAATAAAATTGAATTGAATCGAATTGAATTGAATTTTGTTGGGGAAGAAGATGACAACAGGATGCAATATGTGAAGAAAGCAAGCCAACACAGGCAGAGTGAAGTACTGCTGGGAAACTTTGTGACTTGGCATTCATGTGGATGTTACTCTGACACATACCACCTACCTAAACATCTTCAGAGACCACGTACACCCCTTCATGGCAACCGTATTCCCTGATGGCCTCTTTCAGCAGGACAATGCGTCCTGGCGTTTAAGTACTTACTCAGACACTTGAAAGACTTCAGGCGCTACCTCATGGTGCTCAAGAACTTTTACACGTGGACGATTAAGAGCATCTTGATGGGGAGCATCACCACCTGGACATTTATTCCTGAGGTGCAGGAAAAGAGACAGGGAGATCGTCAAGGAGCCCCGCCACCCCAACTACACTCTTCCCTCTGTTGCCTTTAGGAAGATGTTACTGCAGCCTGAGGGCCAGCACAGAGAGGACCACACACGTACACATCACACACACCAAGTTACTGCTATTAATACTGCCAGCAATGCAGTTTACTAAAATTGTGCATCTGATGACCACACACAGCACCTTTACCGCTTTATTTATTTTAAAAAAACAACAACTATATTTTATAACTCAAATTTGAAAACGTAGACTGTATGTGACGTTTAAACGTGAGAAATTTGAGTTTGACCAACATGGATGTATGCGTCCTCTGCTGCCCTCAGGTAGCGATTTGTGTTACTACAACTTGGCAATAACAACACAACGAACCACAACAATAGGACAATAGGCTGTTTACTGTATATATATATATATAATATAAGAATTCCGTATAAATAATCTATCTTGACTGCAAAATGACCTCAGACTGGGTAACCTAAATAATTTGAGAAGAAATTGTATTTATGTATCTCTATATGTATCTATCAATTATCGGTATAGTTTACTTTACCTCCACCCTATTCTCTCTTTTTTTTTTTCCCCCTTTTGGTAATTACTGACATGCAACCTAAAGAACAGTTACAGGAGGACTGAAGCTCGAAGAAGCGGTCCAGTCAAACATTTACGTTTATTACCAAAAACCGTCCGTGAAGTCTGTCGTCGTGCTCTTCGTACTCGATAGTTAGGCGATATTTACGCGCTTCCTGACCAAAAAGTATTTAATACTCCAACGTGCGTCACCTCAACATTTAGCTCCTCACATCATCTGCATCTTTGTGTTGGAGGTAGATGAAAGGGGTTTCGCTTTACTCGGCAGAAAACCCACGGCACGTCATCGGTTGCACATTTTAGCAAAACTAACTTAGATTAGCTGACGTCATCGAGCACATTTTGTTGTCGAGTTTGCAGTCGTGTCGTTGTGGCTCAATTAAGGAGCGTAAATAGGCTTGCAGCATTTGATGGTAGAAGTCATACAATGTACAACCGTCGATGAGGACAGAAAACGCTCTTATTAGACTTCAGAACATACTTAGCAGTCGTGGCGGTACCATCCGGTCCCATGGTGTAATGGTTAGCACTCTGGACTTTGAATCCAGCGATCCGAGTTCAAATCTCGGTGGGACCTCGCTCTTTTTCTTCATCGGAAATTTGCACAGATTCACGTTAAAAAATGATCAAATCAAACGAACAGCAGGTCTGTAAAGAACTATTCGAATACGTAACAGCACAGAATAGAAAGAGCAGTGGGGAAAGAAAACGTCATATCTGCAATAAGTAGACCTTTGAATTCAGCAAATAAAATGAATTAAGTTCCACATAAAAAAAAAAAAAAAAACTACAAAGTTAAAGTACATAAGTATTAGCAGCAAATCTGTTTTCAGTTTTTTGGACTTTTTCTCTAATCTTTGATTTTTGTTGAGATATTGGATCATTTGAGCATTTATTGAAATTAAACCATGTGAGAAGTTAAGAGGGAATAATCACTATTTGGTGAAGCTGTTAACAACTCAGACCTCTGATATGTGACACTGACTACACACTGCTTTCTTTAAAACGTCTAAAGACAAAGAGGTTGGAAACCATGGATTAATCTTTAACAATGTGTTGTATTTTAAACGCTTATTATTTTATCTATTGTATCAAATTGTCATCTAAAAAGTAACTACAGCTGTCAGATAAATGTAATACAAAAAGTAAAATATTTCCCTTCAAAACGTAGTGAAGCAAAGAAAGTAGCATAAAGCAAAAATAGTAAAGAAGTAGGATCTCAAAACTATAGTTAAGTGGGCTACTCGAGTGTGCTTGAATTGAGCATCCTCCGACAATACCTAGGTACAGTACAGGACCGTGACAAGTTACACTGCGACACAGATTAAATCATTTCATACAGAGTACCACAGGATTATGTTCAAACAACTTTATTTCCACACGTACATGGCAGTGTTAAAAATATAAGTACAACAATATGCTTGAATTGAACATTTCTTTGGATTGTTTGCTGGAATGTTTCTCAAATTTCTTTACAAATGTGTGACCGCGACAGCTGTTTCTCTCCTGGGCAGCGCTGGCCAAACTGTAACAGGATGGGATCCCTGTGCAGAATGAATTGACAGATACTGTTCTTTCACAGAGCCGTCTCATACTCAGCTGTTTTATACCACAACTGCGTTTTATTCGCGGTGCTGTATCCACACTGGAACATTTGTATTCCAAGTATGCTGTGAGTGGATGCGTCCTGGACGAACACCAAAACACCAATCTTCTTCTACCTCACTTTCAAAAATAAGACTTATTCCAGTGGAAACCGAAAAGGTGCTGGTAGTCTGCCAGTGTTCATACAGATTGGTACAGGTGCACTGGAAGAACTATTTAATTAAATCTGTTTCTGCATTTGAAAAAAAAAAAAAAGCATATTGTAAGAGTAATAAAAACCTTTAGAAATACTAGAATAGCCACAACAATAACACAGAACATAAAAAGCAATAGGAACACTGTAATAATAAAGACAACAAACTTTTGTCTCCTTCCCACGCTGATTTATGTCAGAGTTAGTGACAGATAGAAAAAAAACATTTATTTCTAGCAATGTATACACTAACTTGGCACAGTCTTGTTCTGTCTACAAAAGCTGTATCGTGACATTGAACCATTTTGAAATGGAATTGGGTAGCTCTAACTCATCCTTATTTTCATTTTAGGCTTCAGAGTATTAAAGCTTGTCATCAGAATAAGGGTACATCCACACAAACAAGTCTTTGTTTGAAAATGTAATTATATTTTGCTTTGTTTATGCCTCGCGTTGTGTCCTTTACCGTTTTGTAACCCCCAAAAACCTAGACTTTTGAAAATGCAGCTAACTGCGTTTTAATTTATAATTCTGGGATCGCTTTATAGATATTAGTTCTGAAAAACCATGAAACGTCACTTTCCAAAGTAAAGATGGTGGACAATTATATAAGTATATTTTCCCCACCGTTCACAACAAAGAAGTGAGGACTAACTGTGAAAAAAGACATTGTGTTTGTTGTTTGTTTTTGCTGTAATCTCTGTTTTGTTAATGGAGTGAGTTCAGAGAATCAGATATTAAAGTATTAAAGCTCAGCTAGCAGTTAGAACATTTGTGGCCATTCAGCAAATCAGTTTGAATCAGATCAGGCCCAAAGTTTACAACGCACTACTTCACATATATGTTTAGCTTTCCTGTAGTCAGGATGCGAAATTACAGAGAAATATCATTGTTATAGATTGTCAATGGTCTTATTTGCCATAAAAATTTTTTTAAAAAAATTACTTTAGCAAACTGAAGATGTGTGTGAGTAAATCTAGTGACTATAAACTAACTTATTTCAGTGAGAATGTGTACGGTTTTAGTTCACTTGACATACCTGCATATACTAGTTTTACCAAACCAAATTGAAATATTTTCAGCGTTTGTGCGCTACTAAGAAGTACACTAGAAAAAGTTCAAGGTTTTTACATTTTTAGCCCTCAACACCGACCTAATACAAAAATAACATTTGGGCAATCTTCACAGACTGCAGCAGGAAATGCAGTGAAATAAAACGTGTTCCTTCGTGTTCACTCTCCTGTCCATTTTAAGTGGTTTGCTTCAGAAAGAAAATGTACTTTATTTAGATTTTTTTTTTTTACAGTCCAACCTCATCATTTAAAATCCCAGTCAAAGGCTACAAAGGATTTTGCTACTGTCTCATTCACTTATGAGGAATAATAAACTACATTGCCAAATGTCATTTAATCAAAACTGATATTTTTCAATAACAGAAAAGAACCGGGAAACATAAGCTTTAACTAGCTTAGCTTTAGCTGTCTAGTTAGCTGCCTGTCTGTGATGAGGCATCCTGTTTGAACAGAAATTAAACATTTCTATATTATATTTCACATTTTTATGGCGTAACTTAATTTTGACTAAAATATGTTGTTTGCCTTTGTAGGCTAAATTAGTTGATAATGCTCTAAGAAAACAAACAGTGTATGTTTAAGACCCTCTGTCCACCGTACACCACCCCGGAGCGTAAATCCTAATTTTGTTACATGTCCTCAGGAAATCCGAAACTAGATCTGAATGAATCTGAATGATTATCTCAGTGTGTTATGAAATGTATTCTGTAAGACACAGTTTAAATGCTGGCTTTTTACAGTGATGATGACCTTTTCTTCCCTAAATAAAAGCACTTCAGTGGGCCATGACATTCATTGGTCACAGTGGTGCATGGGTGAAGCATTCAGAGGCAACAGATTACACAAACATGCGTGTCTGTATCTGCGATATGGCAGTTTTGGGATTTGCACCATTGTCGTAGGACATATATAATAAAAAAAAAAAAAAAAAAAAAAAAAAAAAATGAAATACAGAAGCTGACTTAAGAACAACAACAGAAAACATTTTTTACACTACGATTACAGGATGAGATAAATGCTTTTTTTTCATCAGTTCAAAATCGGTAGCTGTTTCTATAAAAAATGTGTGTGAAACATGACGTGTTTTTTAAGTGCTCTTTAGATATTATGTACATACATACAAAGCGTGTTAAATTTTATTTTGAAAATTCACCTGCAACCTCTCTAGGCCAGTTCATGGTTTCTGTGTCTCTGCACGCTGACCGACTTTGAATGCTTTCTTTTCACACCAGCGTCAGTGTGCTCCGTAGTCGTGAGCTGGAGTTTGTTGCTTTCCTATTTCCTAGTAGAGTGGGCAGACTCATGGTTTCTGGAGAATTTGGTATTTCCCGTTGTGTTTGGGTGCCATCGATGGCAAGCGTGTGCAAATAAACAGACCTACTCCATTGTTTTATAGCTGCATGTGATGCTTATTGTCGCTTCACCATGGTGGACGTGGGGTTTGTTGCTGCCTACAGATGTCTGCGGAGGAGTCGGAGCGGACACTCATGGACTTGGGCAAATGACACAGAAAGCATGAATTAGCCCTTCGTTTTCAGTCTTCCTATGTCTACTTGTGAGTGTAATTGTGTGCGTGTGGCATCCCAGCCATGACCTCAGTGCTTCATCTGGTCAGATGTCACTGGTCTCCAGCATGTTGAGCATGTCCACCTCCCCGTTGGTGCACGCGTTGCTCTTCTTCTCCTGTCCGTTGACTTTCTGCTGCATCACAGACAGGGCGTCGTTGTTTTCATTGTGTTCGAAGTGCGCGGCAGCAGGCGGCTTAAAGTTGATGGTGGCGCGGCTGGTTTCGGTGATGGAGGAGTTTTCAGTGATGGAGGAGTTGTTGTGGTATTTAAAGTGGTTGTTGGTGATCTGTGTTTCTCCCCAGCCGGTTTTACCCCAGGCAGACTTCCACTGAGCCCACTTCCTCCGCAGTGCTGTTTGAGCCTGCAGAAATGATATAAACAATGATAGCGAAGCAAGAATTTTAATGTAATTTTACATATTTGCATACATCTTATTTATATTCGGAGTAAATGACATAGGCTACTATTAATTTTCTTTACTCAATTCTCAATCAAATTTTTGTAAATCCAGACTGAATTTAAAATGATTTTTAACTTGAACGTACCTCAGCATTGCAGAAACAGAAAATAATTGCCACCAGGAGTCCCTGCAAAGTAACAGGCCATTGATTAAACATTTATACAGAAACAGATGTCATTGAGAAAATCCAGTAAATAATACATGCGAATGAATCAATAAAATCCTCCTCTTTTATTGTAAAACATGCACCAGATTGGGAATGGTTTCTTTCTCTCTTGTTCCAGTGAATTTTAAACTGCCTATATGTTGGGATACATCAAGCACTTAGAGGTTGTTTACTCAGTT
This sequence comes from Embiotoca jacksoni, assembly GCF_022577435.1. NCBI lineage: Eukaryota > Metazoa > Chordata > Actinopteri > Embiotocidae > Embiotoca > Embiotoca jacksoni. The sequence continues at coordinate 4,074,339 of NW_027185447.1, read as the reverse complement.
TTAAAAGCAGAAAGTGGCTCATTCATGCTTTTAAGGGTTAAGTGAAAATTGTTGAAAGGGCACTGTGGTTTGATGTTGGGGTTTAATGTGACTTAATTCCACATCTTTTTTGTGAAACACCACCCGTTTTCAGAACAGAATGTAAAAATCTATTCATGAGAAAAAAGTTGTTAATGTGGTTACAATCATCTTCCCTGTAATACATCCATGGTTTAAATGAATTTGAGTGGCAGTTTAGCCAAAGCACTGTGTTCAAACTCAAATATGCCATTTCCAATTGAGTGTACCTGGAAGTGGGAGAAGATGTTTATGAAGAAATCATATATAGCCCGACTGATGCGTCCCTCCGGCCTCCAGGGGAAAAGGATGAACTGGACTCCCAGCAGAGGGATGAGGATGAGGGTGGCTCTCACTGCCTTCATGTAGGCAGTGGACTCGGCGCAGTGCGTCTCCTTCAGCTTGGTGATCAGAACCCGGACGATGTTCAGGAGAAAGAAGAAGTTCACCTGGATAGATGGACAGAGATGGGTGGTAAAAATTTAAGCGGAAAAGAAGGAGGAATGAAAAATGTATTGAACTTCTAAAGCATTACAATGAGTGAAGTGGCCTGATGGTGACACTGTGGCCACACTTTTACATCGGGAGGTTGTGAAGGTCATCCTTGAACCTCTTTTCCTGTTATTCATGGCGATCAATTAGAAAAAGCACTTGTTTGTTTTTGTTGTCATTTCCCTGGCAATACTTATGAGTTTCACTACTTAAAGGCAAACATAACAAGCAGTAAGTAAATGTATATAAATGGACTGTATACTTTATCATATTGCTGCACAATGAGTTGTTAATAAATATCAAAAACCCTTTTTTGAAGATCCATTTTGAATGAAGCAAATAAAATCTGCAGCTGATAATTTAATAGTAATCCTATATTAAGTTTAGGCATACCTGACTGTACAAAACACACTTGAATTAATAACTCACAAGCAGTGCAGCTTGAATGGGTCCATGAATGATGTAGAGCAGGTGAGTGTGTGAGCTGATCCAACACCTGAAACACATAGAAACATTCCTAACACCGTTCCTGTGACAAACAAAACCCAGTGGACTCAACGAACGCCTGAATCATTAATCGCTAGCACTACGCAGTGAACAAAGGCCTCACACCAACACCACTAGATGAGGCCAATCAATGTCTCTTAATTCTTCCCAGCCTGAAAGTGATCGAACAGAGTAGAAGGAGGTCACAGGAAGGAGAGAAAGCTAGAAACCCCGGCCTGCTATGTTAGAGTAGTAGACTGTATACTGTAGCATTCCTCATCTTAAGATGAGTTTTAGCTTCATGACAATTGAAGAATAGTAAACATGCTCTAACTTACTTGTCGTTAAAGAAGAGCGCGCGAGCCACAGCGTACGTGATGGCAGGAATGATTGGAAAACCTTAGAAGAGAGTGAGAAACATTACAGAAATGTCAAGCCAAAACCCCAAATCATAATATCTTAATGTGTTGACAATAGTTAGGTCATCAGTATGCTTCAGTTATTCAAACTGACTTCATAGTTATTTTTCATTAAGCTTATGTGTTTTGTTAGCGAGAGTTAAATAATAAGATTAACAAACTCTTGTTAAATTAAGCCACGCAAAAGCTGGAAACTGCTCTGTCTGATGGTTTTGAAACATAAGTCTTTATGACACCTCCAAAGCTCACAAATTAACACAATCATCTTACACAAAAGTATAAAAACATAATTCAGCATTTTTACAGTGGCTATTTATTGTTGTTTTAACAAAATGACAACTAATATAGTAAGCTATGCTAACTAGGTATCAGCTGCAATTTCAATAAAATGGCAAATTGGGTGCAGTTTTGTTGGGCAGTTTGCTCCTCTAAGTAACTTATCTAACAAGTGGCTGCATACATTTTAAAATCCAAGAAAGCTAAAGTCACATTTTCCACTTACTGCACCAGCAGCAACATCAAGTGAAATCCATGTAAAGTTGACACGTCGGACATATGTGCCACGCTCATTACAGGAAAGCTATATTGCACAGCTATAAAAAGATGTTGAGCCTCGGAGAGACATAAAATAATCCATTACTAATACATGAGAGTTGGTTGAAAGCGGCTTCGCGGAAAGCCTAGATGAGAGTTCCACAAGAGAAGCCCACTTATCGAAGCACAGGTACATCTTTGTGCTGAATTATGTTTGATAATGTGCAGCAAATTCAGACAAGGTTAAAACATAGTCAAAAATGGTAGATGCCCTCATATAATTAGGTGCATTTGGAAGAAAATGTATGTCTATAACCTTAAAAACAGAGTCTGCTGAGGATATTGCAGCAACTTTTCACTTATAGTGGTGCTCATTATGAGGTATTTCAAGTGTATTATGGTGAGCAAATGACAGAGGCTACACTATCTGAGCAGCAATCACAAATTGGAGGTATAATGCAACTCATATTCATCTGTTAATTTTTCTGTAAGAACGGTTAATTGTCTGTTTTATCCATCTGTAGCAAAGCCTCATACAAATATACACTGAGACATACATAGTGTGACATTATTTGGATCTTTGGGTCCAGCTGTATGACCAAAAGTGGTTTTGAAGTGGATATCAACAGAAAATGCTTGCATAAAAACCAAGAAATGAGTTGGAAGTGAAACATCTGATCCTCCTGACTCACCCCATCCCAGGATGTAGTACCAGAAGAGCTGCTGCTCCCCGACAAACACAGCGACTATGATGAGTGTGTGCAGGTAGATGCCTTCACACAGCATCCAGAAGTAATTGGAAGTAGACGTGTACAGAGTGAGCACGGCCAGGATCTTACAACTCACCTGATGGACAGGAAGTCATAAAACTTCAGTCAGAATTCAATTATTAGAAGCAGATTTTATCCCATAAAATAAAACTTAAAAACAGAAAACCACCCTGGATTACAACGTATTAGCACATCATTAAGTTTAGGATATTTTTAACATGGGGAAGTGAGGTAAAGGGAAATTAAATTCATCAGTGTAATGAGATGAAGAACAATTCAGTGGCTCACAGGGTTGCTGGCACTTATGGCCTGGTTATTGGCCGCAGTGAGCGAGAGCCACATTATGGTAACGATGGAGTTCAAGATGAAGGAGAGAAACATGTTCTTGTGGAGGGAGATTCTCTGGCAGCTAAGACTCCTGAAAGAGTGAGATGGAGAGAGCAAAGGGGCAGTTTAAGTTAAGATTACTCCAGATTTGTATTATTAAATATCAAGTTAAATATGATAATATTATTGTTGGATTAGTACGATTGCTTTTTATTGGTTTTCATAAAAGCAGGTTATGCCAGTTTTTACAACATTTCTCTTTCACTAAATATATCCACAGGAAGCAAACGGGAAAGGAACAAAAGAGTCGATTTATAGCAATTAGTCAAACCAGACAGAAGAAAACTTGAACTTGACTCACTTGAAATAGGAGAAGATGATCAGACAGATGATTAAGGAAACAATGGAAAGCCCATGACCAACCAAAGCCAGGTAGTACAGACTGATGGCAAACTGCAGGAAAAGAATGTTGAATATGCCAGTTATGAATAGATGCACCACTTGTGAAGGATCATTTTATTCTAAAATCTATATGCAAACCAGCCGAGGAAAGCAGGTAGTGTTTGCACAGTCTCTGTACAGTGTAACAAGCACAGAGGGAATCAAAGAAAACTTCTACAAAGAGAAGAGAAGTATTTCCTGAATGGCCATGAATTTAGATGCATTGAAGAAAATAATTGTTTACAAAATGTTAATGCAAAAAAATCTGACATTGATGAAACCACATTCCACAGCTCAGACAGTCTGTACAATGTAATTCCTTACAGGGATGTTTTTCTGCACAAGGAGTAGAAGGGTACGTTGACATTTAAAGCAATACTCCAGTGAGACACAGTTCTGTGTCTTAGCTGTTGAGTTAAAACAATTTAAGGACTTTTCCCAGCAGTGTAAACAGTTAAGTTCAGGATATAAAAACTATGCATATGAAATGAGACTAACCAAAATAGCAGGAGTATTTTGAACATTGTTCTTTAATTAGCCTAACAGTGACTATGGTATTTATTACACCTCATTCACGGAGATAAACTGACACCACTCAGCTACAAGTGAATCAGGGCAAATTCAAGTTGCATGCTAACCTTTACCACCATTGAAATTTTGACGGTTTGAGAAGTTTCAGAAATCTGATTCCATTTGCTTAATACTATCTTGAGCGAAGAAAGATGGACTCAGCTGGTTAGCTGTAATTTTCAGTCTCTAGTGTTTGTGGCAGTTATGGCAGACATAAGTCGGAGAGTCAAGACTACAGTTTGCTCTCGGTTCATGTTGTTATGCTCAGCTGTCCAAGAACAAGGAACTTTAGACTATTAGACATCATCATTGTTCAGAAACACTTCTCATGTTGTTTCCTGTTCCTGGTTTAGATTACTTTAGCAAATTATGGGGGAAAAAAGATGCAATTTGCATTCTGTGTTTTCACAGTTCAAACTGTAGAGTTTAAATGAAGCAGTTTTAAAAAAAAAAACTAACCCAAGAACATTAAGCAAATGGTGCTGCACTCAACTGCACCTTCAGGCATTATATAAGGTATTATGGTCACTGTGAATCAGTCCACTTTAAGGAGGACTAAGAGCCTTGTTCTTTGATTATCTTATTCTTGTAATAATAATAATCTTCTCATAATTTTGTCAAAGGAACCAAACGAACAAAGATTGAAAAAATGGATCCATACATGATTACACAGAGTTACACAGAAGTCTCACTGCATGCTGTTTTACCTTGAGTTTGTCCTTAGTGTAGGCCTGACACTGGGTGTAGTTAGACCACACTCTGTTGCTCTCTGGGTGGTGGAACCACTGGCCATCAGGGTTACACACTTTGGTCACCTTCTCTGTTGAAGACAAAATTCACACAAACTTGTTCAAGGGTTTGACGTAGTTGAAAAGCTCAGAGTACACAAAAAGCTTAATATATATCAACACAAACAAAATGAAAATATAAGACACACAACATAAACACGGTTTGCATATTTGTGTGTATGTGTCTGCTGAGGCCTCACCAGCAGGGTCAAAGTCGAGGAAGTATCCAGGACACATCTGCATGACGGTCCCTGGAACTGAATCTCCCCAGCACAGCCAGCCGTCCCACGTACGGTTACAGTAGGAGCCTGCAGAGGGCAGCAGGGACATGACATTTAACACTAATCATTAGAGAAGTGTATGCATTTGTGCCTGAGGGAAACAATAAGAACACAAACAAGAGTTTTAATTATGTGGCCTTCTAGCTCAAAAAACAAATATCTTGGCTTTTAAATACTGCTTGCGACAAGTTCAGCCTTACAATGTGATGTTGATCAGCTACCAGCAATTTTAAACAGGTGGAGAGCTAGAAATAAAGAAAACAGTGGAACATAATCCTAAAATGCTTCATAACACCTTGGCTGGGTTCAAATTGTCCACTGAATCATGGTATCGTCTACGATAAACTGCAGTGCATCAGACATTTTTTAGCGCTGTTTGAAATCTCAAATGTAAGTGTCATTCACTATAAGTGCACAACAAAATTGTCACAAGGCACAGCCAAATGTAGTGTACAGAAGGTGTGGCCTACTTCGATCGACCTAGACCATCATGCATTGCAGCCTGTTTTTCAAGTGTTGTTTCTGAAGAAGAAAAGCTGTCAGATGTCTTTGTACTTCATGTTGGTGCCCATATTCTAATGTGGTCTGATGTTCTGGCGTGTGTTAATGTGACATATATGATAATTATACAGAGTAAATTTATGTTGCAAGGGAACATACAAAATAATGTCCAAAATGCATCAACAGCTGTCTGTCGTTTTCCCCTTGTGAGTGTTCTATGTAGCAAACACTGAACAGTGAGTGAGTGGACAATTGGAACACAGTTCTTGTTTGCAGTAAATATTTTGTTTATTGCACAAGCTCTCCATCCCTGGTGCTAAGTGACTCCATAAATAGTATGTTTAGTACGGGGTTTAATTCATGGTAGAAGATTGAGTTTTTGTGGGTAGTGCTGTTTGTCTCTCGATCCATTATGGCCACAGGATACTTCCTCATACAAACCACTCGTCTTCTATTCAAACAAATACAGCAATCAAATCATAAAATGAATCCTTCCTGCACTTTTAAAGCAGCACAAGTAAAAGCTGGTGCTCTATATTGCACGATACCTCTATCACTTATGTGCAGTATGTAGTATGTAGTATGTATCACTCGACACATAAAGTATAACATCTGTGTAATGAGTCCGTCACACGTCAACATAGAAGCATAACGGCGGGGGAACTTTTTAAATTTTTAATCAACCCGCTGACAGGATGAAGTGTATAAATTATCTATTGAACGTAAATGGTGTGTCATACTTTTATATAAACTGTGTGTCTATACGCAGCTGGCCCACCCCAAGCTCATCAACAATAGACGGAAACCTGGCGGTACCAGGTAGCACAGTGGCATGTTGGGAAACGGAGCACAGAATAACATTTCAAAGGCAGTGAAGCACTGAAGGGGAGTAACAGGCACTGGGACAGAGACAAAGGGCAGGCTTCCTTTCTTTCAGACTCACTTCCTCTCTCTCTCTTTCTTAGAATGTGCACACACTGGGAACTGTTAAAAATTATAGGACAGAAAGTAATGTATACAGTGCATTTGGAAAGTATTCACAGCACTTCACTTTTTCCACATTTTGTTATGTTACAGGCTTATTCCAAAATGGATTCAATTGATTTTTTTTTTTCTTCTAAATTCTACACACAATACCCCATAATGACAAAGTGAAAAAAATGTGTTTAAAATGTTTGCAAATCCATTAAAAATAAAGAACAAAAATATAATATGTACATAAGTATTCACAGCCTTTGCTCAATACTTTGTTGAAGCACCTTTGGCAGCAATTACAGCCTCAAGTCTTTTTGAGTACGATGCTATAAGCTTGGCACACCTATTCTTGGGCAGTTTCTCCCATTCTTCTTTGCAGGACCTCTCAAGCTCCATCAGGTTGGATGGGGAGCGTCGGTGCACAGCCATTTTCAGATCTCTCCAGAGATGTTCAATCGGGTTCAAGTCTGGGCTCTGGCTGGGTCACTAAGGACATTCACAGAGTTGTCCCGAAGCCATTCCTTTGTTATCTTGGCTGTGTGCTTCGGGTCGTTGTCCTGTTGGAAGATGAACCTTCGCCCCAGTCTGAGGTCCAGAGCGCTCTGGAGAAGGTTTTCATCAAGGATGTCTCCCCCGATCGCTCAGTTTGGCCGGGCGGCCAACTCTAGGAAGAGTCCTGGTGGTTCCAAACTTCTTCCATTTACGGATAATGGAGGCTGTGAATACTTATGTACACGTGATTTTTTTTAAATTTTTTTTTATTGTTAATAGATTTGCAAAAAATAATAAAAAAAACTTTTTTCACGTTATCATTATGGGGTATTGTGTGTAGAATTTTGAGGGGAAAAAAAAAATCAATTTTGGAATAAGGCTGTAACAACAATGTGGAAAAAGGGAAGCGCTGTGAATACTTTCCAGATGCACTGTATATCTAAATCACCATAAATAAATAAAATGTTGTCACTGTCTATGTTATTTAATAGGGAGTTTGGTTTATCTTTTTTCAAATGAAAAATGTAGACATTTATGTTCTGACCTGTAGATATTAGGTAGTATTTTGTCTTTTGTAAAATGGCTGGTATTGTGTCTCCGTTACGTTATAGTGGTGCACAAAACTGCAATGGGCTCATTACTGTCCCCTGAAGCTGGAAGGGTGGAAAACACCCACTGGAGAGGTTAGTGAGAACAGCAATTGTAGTGGTTGCTTTTATCCTCAATAGCCATACGGGAAGACCACAAGCCCTTTCACACACCATAAAATGGGTCTGAGAGAAGCCAACACGGAAGTGTCTTAAACAGCAATACCATTAAGGGCCACTAGGGGCTCGCTTAAAAAAAAACACCTGTGGCTCCTGTTGAAGAAGCGCCAACTACTCTCATGCAATACAAAGTCCAAGAATTTTTTTTCCACAAGTCATTATGGTGTCATTCACTCAATTCACTCCATCAGTGTTATTGTAGTCCATCTGGAAATGATTTCATCATTAATTAGAAATTAGGCCTCAAAGTGTGTATGTTTGGGGTCACTAGTGTCCCCAAAAAACAAGACGGTAAGGGCCAAGATGCCGGGCTTTGAAATGGCAGTTCACTAACCAACAAGTGGCAACCCACTGTGACTTTGGTCCCACCTTCATTAAGCAGCAGTGCAAAGCAGCTTCATTGAGCTTTTCAAAGGACTTGCTAGTGTGGCTAAGAATCCTACACACAATGACTTTAATGAGATGAACTTATCACCATACTAACAGTGTCAGTTTCCTTTTAATTTAGATCATCATCGTGAATCCAAACACGACAGTTGTTTTAAAATTTGAATCCGTTGAACTAATAGCAAATGCTATCTAAACACAATGAGAACAGATTTAATGTTTTCTTGCAGAATCAGTGACTACATTTGCGGAAGGAGTTTTATCAGCTGAATTGTGCATAAACTGAAGAATAGGAACAATCTTATCACCTTCTTCTGGTTGTGTTGGATCACGGATTATCTTCAGGTAGCACTCAAACTGTGCAGCCAGAATTTGGCGTCTAGACTTTCCCAGTACGGTGGATAAGTCACTGAAATGCTCCTGCTGCTCCTCCACTGCCTTGTCGCTTGCCACCAGGGACCCCACATCCTGAGACTGGGACACCTGGGAGGTGAAGTCATTCATTCATTCAGTATGTTAGAGATCTTACAAATCTACAAAGTCTCTCCTCTTGACATAATTTGTTACAGTACATTAGATAGTTCCAACATTTAATGGGTGACAGCTGTACTTACCTCTGTGCCCAATGTCAGTGCAACAACCAGTGACAGTGTTAGGGTTCTCCACATGTCTCTAAAAGGGAAAGAAGAATAAAGACAGTGCAGTTGTTAAACATGGCATGCCAAGTCACGGGTTTACATTAAATATATCATTCCAAGAGTGTTACTGTTGTAAACTCAACACAATTGGTCCTGTGTGAATGCATGTTTTTATAAGCACACACATGTACGTTTGTTCACAGTATGTGTATTTTCTCATCTATCAAGACAGGAAGTTCATGCTCCAGCAGTTATTCTTCCTCGCCCACTCAGGGTCACAGAAACAGATGTGTGTTTATTGTTATTTTTGGTGTAAAACGGACAACTTTGACTGTGCTGTTAAGTTTTGTTGTCAACACAATGTCATTTTAGATGATTATTTTGCGGGTATTCACAATGTCATATATCAATTGCAGGCATTAATGAAATGCAGATTTGTACTACTCGTGCTGCAGTACATTTTGTTTGAACATGACAAAGAGAGGATCTGTCTATGCAGGCTATGACAGAAAAGGAGCCACCCAATATCTGTTGTGACCCAGTTATCTCCAAACATTATTTTACAGGATTCCATGTTTATGTTAATGTTAAAGACACATGATAAAATGACATTATAACTTTCAATACTCAAGTGATTTGAAAGTCAAACTGCAGGAAAAACAATGTTTCATATCGTACTAATCATAAGGTTGGTGGATCAATCTCGCCCCCTCCTTCCTTCCACATGCCTAAGGCCTGGGACACACTGCCTGTGTGGTGTGTAGCTCATTGAATCAATGGTAGGACCTGCAGGCGCGGCACCGCTACAGACACGCAGCCGGTGTGGACACACACACGCGACCCAGCTGCTGCTGTGCAGTGCGTGACAGGTAATGCACATGCTGCACAGGCAGTGTGTCCCAGGCCTACGTGTCCCCGGGCAAGAGGCTGAACTCCAAGTTGCTCCTGATGGCAGGGAAGCACCTTATGTGGCAGCTTTGTCACGGAATTTGAATGTGTGGGTGAATAGGTGGCATATTTTAAACGCTTTGGGGACGCTAAAAAGGCCTGTATAAGTGCAGACCATTTACCAAAGTAATATAAATTTATGGAACACTGGAAATGGTATAAAAGCTGTTAGAGTTGAAATTCAAGCCAAGAAACTCTTCTTTGGGGCCAGAATAATGAAAACATTTTGACAGCTGAGAAAGGGAGATGAGGAAATGAAAGTTAAAGAAATGTGGGAAATATTGTGCAAGTGTGAGGGTTTTGGGAACCAATGCTTTGAATAGTACAAAAAAAAAAAATACAAAAAAAAAAAAAATCAATCTTCATGCTTTGTTTGGACTTTCTTTTATTATCTGTCCTACTTGCTCACATGGAGCAGACGCAGAGCAAGCGATTGTCAGGATAGCTGAGCCAGAGGCAAAAACGGACATGGCCCAGATTTATCAGAAACAGAGCATTTTAATAAATCATGTTTCTGTAAGCATTTTCAGCATAATTTAATAATGTTCCGTGATTTTGTGCAACGGCTCATACCCAAAGCGAGCAATGTGCAAACGTTGTACAGAAGTGGGCTCTTTTGAGTGCCCCCAAAACCCAAAGGTAATCATTAAAACATATGCTGTATATAACTTCCGAGTATTCGAGAATGTCATATTTATGTATAACTAACCTTTCAGTAAATGTCTGCCATGACTCCAGTTGTGATGCTGGAAAGGCACAGAAAACTAAAACTAACAGTGCTAGCTAGTGCTAAGGTTTCTGTTTATGTTCATGGAGTAATAGCTATCTCTGAATTCATTGAACACCTTTAGAGCGCAGCCTTTTCCATCAAACCTAATTGTATAGTATTTTCAACTAACCATCTGAAAGGGAATTCGGCTTTAATGCACAAATTGATTTTTTTTTTTAAACTAATTAGAAGTAATTAAATTACCAGTTTTGTTCCTCTTAGTGGTCACTGATCCACAACTTTGAACACAAGTGTCAACATACATTATAGATCCTACCTTTCTGTCTCTTCTCTTTGACATGCACATTTGCACACACACACACACACACACACACACACACACACACACACACACACACACACACACACACACACACACACACACTCCACCCTTTGGTCTGTATTGTCTGACGTCTGAACTTAATGCAACAAGATGCCACACAATAGCATGTAAATCAATCTCATTCTCTAGTCCTCTGAAATGAAGCCACTCATCTGATCTTTAAATTGCTCCCTACAAGTGAATGAGAACAAAACCAGAATCCCTTGGCAGCCTTTTGTCTACATTATTGTTTTGTAAAATCTGCCCTTTCTTTTGTTGCATTGTATTTCAAACCGTACTCTGACATCTTCTCCCTTGGACTGCAGTTTGAGTTTTTGTCAATGACAGTCATGACACAAAAACACCCCACAAACATTTAGAATTACAATTCCAGTCAAGATTGAAGAAGCAAACAATGAATGCCTTTCTATCTATTATGTACACAGTTGCCTCCAGCAAAGTATTGTTCCCGATGAGGACATTGTAAACCGAAGGACACACACACTCACATATTATAATACCTTGGCAGTCCTAGCTGTGTGCCATTGTCACCAGTAAACACTGCACACAATTTAACTCTGAATTGTAGCCAAGTAGTTTGGGTTGTCTTTGTTTTATGGCAACAAACTGAGAGGCTGTTGCATTTGTCATTTCCCTTGTCCCCGTCATTTTCTCCAGGGTCATCACCTTTCATTTTTAATCGAGCTGATCCACAGCAGGAACACTGACTATATAAAATGAGGAAGATGCAGAGACACAGAAAAATACCAGAAATACATGTCTTATATTTTAGCTTCAAATGTCACTAAATAAAAAATACGTAACACTGAAAATTATATTTGCATTGCTGACTTGTGCATTGCTGAGACCCACACACACATACACACACTTTACCTATCATTCTTTTTCAGGTTTTAGTATATGTCTAGGTATATGATGAACCCATTGAAGTGTCCTAAACTGCGCTGATCTTTGTGAGAGCAGGCTGCTGTTCACCAGTTGCACTGAAAGACGCATGGAAAAAAATTATTCTGTACAATAAAATATTACACTCATATCAATACCAGACCAAAAATATTTTCATTTAACAAAATAGTAGCAAGGAGATGTGGTCACATGTGCCAGGTTCTTTACAAAAACCCAGTTTTAATCTGTGAAATTTACTGGTAGCACTATTAGCAAGGTTGCTAAGGTGGTGCCACTGGGAGTTTTGGTATGATAAACACTGCACCGACCTTCGGTAGTTTTTTTGATATATTTTATGTTTTATTATTTTTCATATCTCCACCGCAGCCCTACTTATTAAGGTCTCTTACTTTCTTACTGTAAGTTAACATAGTGTCATCTTAAGTAGCACCAAAGCCAACGATGTACAAACTGGCATCTGTTATTGTTGACGTTAATGATAATTCTGCCAATAGTTCAGTATATTCTTTAAAGGAGCCCTGATTTCTTTCTCAAGTGTGATGTTTAAATGGTCTGAGAGCAGTCGTTGTCAAACTGGAATGCATGGTTTGCTTGTGTGGTAACAGCTGTAGAAACAAAATGAAGCCACGAGTTGGAGAATCACACTCAGGATAAAACAGCACAATAACATCAGGAAGTCAACAGCTACTGGCAGCTTTAATCATTCAAAATATCAACGTGAGAATCAGCCTTTGGAGACACACGTCAGATTCTGCAGTGCCAGTAATTGTTTCTTGGCAACCAAAGACCTAAAGATCGGTAATGTGTCTTTTGCGTGTAGGAATCAAAGACCTCGAAATATACACATAACAGCTTCCTGTGATTGGGCCAAACTAATACTTCACAAGGGATTATGGGAAGTAAGTGGAAATGCTGACAAAATTATTAAGAGATTAAATGTTTGTCTATTTAATGAAAAGACGATTGAGGCTCAATGTTTTTGCATACTATATCAGTGTATTCTAAGTGGTCTGATTGGATCAAGTCGGGGAACAAACACAGCTGAAAACAATAATTTAAAGGCCTGTGTTTGAGCTTCGGGGTCTTTTTATATTTAGAAACATTCCAAATCCCAAATGAGGAAATTAAACACACATTTTCTGAGCAAAAAATTCAGACAATGACTTCAGATCATAGGAAAAGTCATGATCAGACATACTGAGGAAAGGCTTAGTCATTAAGCTGTGAAACAACAACATTTCTTAAGATTTGTCTTAAGATTTCCTCCCTTTCTTAGTACATAGGAGCTCTGAAGGAATCCGATATATCTCCTGTACTTTTCACCTTGCACATGGACCATCCTGAAAGCTCAGTACCAGAGGGAGGAGGGACTACATTGACCTCAGGGCTTCCAAAAGCAGTAGGATAATGATTTCTGCTGGAATAAGCCCACTCTTCCAGGACTGGAAATTGACAGACAGAAAACTGAGAGGGTGGAGCAACATCAGTACCCTTGCACCACCTTTAATGGCAAACTGTCTTTGAAACATTCATCCATCCATTTTCTACCCCTAATCCAGGGTCTGGTAATTGGTGGCAGCAGGTTAAGAAAATCAGCCCAGATGTCCCGCTAAACAGCAACATTTGCCAACTACTCCTTTAGCGAATCCCAAAAGGTTCCAAGACCAGATGAGATATATAATCCAGCGTGTTCTGGGCCTACCCTTGGTTTCCAACCAGTCTCACAAATAAGGAGTCATTTTTGACACAATTCAACAGCACCCATATTTCCTGAATCATTTTTGCACATCAATCTATTCTGAAAGTTTTTATAAGAGCTTTGTTGACAACTTGTTTCCAAAAAATATTGTTTGGATCAGCAGTAAAACCACTGAAATGGCAAAGAACTCCGATGGCCCAGCACACAACACACTGTCTCCATGATCAATAGAGCCTCCTACCCACAGGCTGCACATGGTGTTCAAATTCAGCTGGGCCACAGCTTCCATCCTCCTTCTGAACTCCTGAACTGGATCTAGCGGGATAGTCACAGTGTCTCACAAAGTAGTACTTTAAACTAGAGGTATAAATTAACTGCATAATTATGAGGGCTATTTAAATACAGCTCTTAAACTGGATTCACACATTTACTTTGTTTGTTTGGTTGTGTGAACTGTCAGTCTCTTCTCTAAATAATTTCATAAGGGAGAAACAAAGTGGTTTGAATTTGAATCAAGTTATTTACTGATGAACTACTCGAACGCCTACTTTTCTTCAAACTGCATCTGCCTTTAAATCAATTATGACCCCCTACATTTCCCAGCATGCCTTTTGGACAATTTCCAGGGGACGGCCATTTCCATTTAGAAGTCAGCTGCACAGTATGTATGGGTGGGAGAGGCAGTTGTGTTTTTTATCAGCAGAACCTTCAATAAGACTTAAGTAGGTGGCAAAGTCGGAGACACAACAAAGCATGTGTCATAGGCTCACTGCATTCCGGTGATTTGAGATAACTGTTTTAGACAAACTGATATCTCTGCATATGCTGCAGTGAAGCCCTGTTTTAGATCACTGAGACACTACTTTCCAAACTCCATAGTATCTCCTAAAATGATCTCCTGTCATCTGTTTGGTCAGTATCCATTAGGATAGAAAAAACTTTTAAAATGAAAAATGTTAGGGGAGTTTTAGATTGAATATTCTATTTAAGGAACCTCAGTATGTATTTACTGTATGTGATTCTTTAATCTTCTTTAGTCCATCTATAAACCTCACCATTCATGGAAAATGGAATACACATTTCAGTGAGAGGATAATCATCTTCAGTTTTTGTTGCTGTGATTATAGTCTGGAAACCCTGTTTGCATTAAGGTAAATTCACAAAAGGAGTTTGAGTCTGACAACACCAGGCTAGGAGATTTCAAATGACTGCCAGTTTGACCTGGACTAACCAGAAAGTGACTCCTCACATATGACTGACATGGGAGGCGCGTACTTATGTTGTCCACAGAGCAGTGATACATCCGTAGATTTTTTTTTTTTTTGTCGAATACATGACAGCTAATTTCCTTGTGGTGTTGTGCATTTGCATCATCTTTGACTGTACTGCATCAAAGAGGATCAAATGTTTACTTGTCCGGATGTGTCAAAGGAGCCAACAATTTCCATGGGATGTACGATATTTCACTGCTCTCATGGGGTCATGGGTCATCAGTTGGGATGATGGGAAATCCAAATATTATTGTTTTACTCTGCCAGAATTAGGTTTAGTGGCCCTCACAGATGTAGCTGTGACATAATACAGGGATTTGTGCTGATCCTAGAGGTCATTATTGCCTGAATTATGGGTAATTTAACATGGATTTTACCATTCAAATTTAACTATTAATATAAGTGTTGCCATTTTCAGATTTGCATTTTTGCAGGGTCGAAGTACTCTGATATAAGATGCAGGGGAATGTACAGTTTTACCATGCAGTGACTGGAAGCTACTGTTTTTGGGAAACATTGCACTTAATTTGAGAAAATCCAGACACGCGGATATAATAACAGAACAAAAACCCAGACTAAAATCTTAAATTAAAAAAAAAAAAAAAAAAAAAAAAAAAAAAAAAAAACGTGGCTGGAATTCTTCTACTACCTTGAACAACAAAAGAGAAAATGTGACTGTGAAATTGAATTATGCTCTTTTTAAGATAACCAAAACAAACACAACTCAAAGGAACAATCAGAGAGTTCTGCGATGCAGATGGGAGTGTTTGACATAGATAAGATAAAATACCAGAAACACCATGGAGAACCAGAGGGAGCAAAAAGACACAGCCAATTATTCTGCAGCTGGCCAAGAATGACAAACAGTGGGCTTTATCTTCATTTACATGCTACATTACAACTGTTAATTTTATGTATGCTGATTAATCTATGTATTTAGCCCTAAAAAACACAAAATGTATATGAATTGTTGGTTGAGTACGTACCCAAGATGCTTTACTTAACTGAAAGTAAGACTAAAACGATGTAAAAATACTGAAATAAACCTCTTGTATTCAATTATATTGAATGAGTACCTACCTGCAAAATGTATGGTATCAAGAGTATAAGTCACTCTACAGAAACCTGGATTGAAATATGTATTCATATATAGGACATCATCGGTTGTTAATACTGATGCAGCAAAATGTAAACAACATGTTGCAGCTGGTTAAGGTATCGCTTGGGACTGACAGTTACACAGATGTGAGAAGGGGCAAACATTGTAGAACTGCTAACAACTCAGAGACATCTAAATGAGAGACACTGTTGATAAGGATTTGAAATCCACGATTTTCATCCTTGAAATGTATTGTATTTTTTAGAGTTTATGTAAGTTTTTATGTAAAATGTTACTCTGAAAAGTAACTATTTCTGTCAAATAAAGTGCTGTGGAGTAGAAAGTTCAGTGCTACCTTTGAAATCTGGTGGCGTAGATGTGTAAAGCAGGATCAAATTTAAATACTCATATACATATACACTACATATGCTCTGAAAGGCGGGTAAAACTTACTCGCAGTTCATTTCTATTGAATTTCATATTACATTTCAGAGAGCCGCCAACAAATGATTTTGGCTAACTGAACTGCATCTTTCTTTTCTTTTGTTTCTCATCTTCTCAGTGTTGGTTCAGAGTTACTTTAAGATTCAGCACTGACAGTAAATTTGCAACTGTTTTCTTAAGTTCCCTGCAGTGAGCTGACTGGTCTGGCTGACTGTCTTATAGGTCAAACTGACAGAGCATGCAGCTCTCCTAGAACCAGCAAGCGTGTGTGTTTGTGTGCCAGTGAATATCTGCTCACACATTATTTATTTGTATTGCAGCTGGGAAAAAGCAGACAAGCAACACAAACCATGTCTGTGTGTGAGGGAAGGCGGAGGAAGGATGAAGGTTGAGGAGGACGCTGTCATCCTGCGACCACTTCCTCCCCTCTCTCCGCTCTACACTTCTAAGCCCAACAGGTTAAAAATAAGCCATTGTTACATGTGCACAAAGGGACATGGACGGACATTCAAAGTGAGCTAACATTCTCAAAGCCTTTTCATTAGAAAACACTCTGTTACGTATTGAAATGTAAGGAAGTTTATTCTGCAGAATTTAGTGCAAAAAAATGAAGATGGTGCAGCTGATTGTCTGCAGCAAAGCAGCAAATATCAAAGCACTTAGACAGACAGCATGTACACATAAAGAAACCCGATGAATACAGACAGACTAGAAGAGGTAGGGTTGGATGGATCAAGCCCAGGACTTTTACCCACAAGACCAGGGTGCCAGGCCGTGACAAAACGACATGGATTATTAACCCTAATCAAGTAGCTTCTTCTAAATCTAACCATGTAAAATTTTTGGTGGCTGAACACTCTTTACACCTAGACAAGGGGAAATATGATGCTGACGCAGTATCCCGTAGTAGGCTGATGGATGTAGTCCACGCATTGGTGTAACACTGGGTTGGTTCAATGAGGTTTTCAAAATTTTCATTCGGTTTTGCTAGCAGCTGAAATGGCTCTGGATCTTCATCAGTGATGTCAGCTTGGAACTGGGGTTGACCTAATTAACGGTCAGTACATGCAAACCGTTAGTTATTAGTCACACATCATGATCAGTCAGCGGAGACAAAAGGCCTATAGAAGCAACAAACAAAACATATCTTTCACATCAATCTGCATTAACCTTGATATCACTAACCCATACGCTTGAACACCAAGCAAGGTCAAATATAGTCTCTCATCGCTTTCATCATTAGAATAGTAAGCACTGTTGTGATTTCACATGATTAGATGTGAAGATAATAGACAGAACAGAAACCATATGCAGAAAAAAAAACCTTTTCATGAACAGGGGTGCGGAGATAATTTTTTTCCTGCTAGAATGAGGAAGTTTACAGGTGTCTGGCGAGAGTATGCTTGAAGGTGATTGGCTGTTACTGTCGGTAGGAAAGACATTACCTCGCGGATACATTTTTTTTGTTTTACGTCAAAAAGAAAGTGCTAGAAAAACAGTTAAATATTTCTGTCTGAATTGTATAGTGAAGTTAGCCAAGTGCAAGTGTTACGTTATGGCATACACATTAAGACTATTAAGTACATAAACTTAATTACTTTCAAAGTAAACACTAAAGCCTCATAGCCTTGTTAAGGATACCCAGAGGAGGTTAGGGTAGCTATAGGATGAAGCTACAGTAAGACACGACTATACCGCTGGTTTTACATCTGCTCTGGTCTCCAACTGAGAAAAAAGTATTTGGATCTTTAGCTTGCTAAGCTCGTTTTTTTTTTTTTTTTTTTTTTTTTTTTTTTTTTTTAAACTTTCTTCACCAGCTAGTTGCTTACTTAATCTGTGGTTTGATGCTGAACAGGTACAAAGTCTGGTCAGACTGATTTTGGTGAAAACAGCTGCCTGCTGCAGCTGCCAGAAACTTATCTAATGAGAGCCACGGGACTCAACCATAGAAAAAAATCAGATTAAACCAAAACCAGAGGCTTGGAAGGGAGACACAGTAATTTTAATTTGTTTGCCAATATGCTTGACCCATTTTATATTATGAAGAGCAAAACAAATTGCTTCTTTGAGGGCAGCTGTGTTAAAAGGGCGCAGGCATTTAAAAAAACCCCGCTTGCTAACCAAGTTTGTAGAACAGTGAGAGCCAACAGCTAATCAACACACAAGATCCTGTTATGCAATGACCACAAGGAGGTTCAATTACAGGTCATACAGGGTACTTGAACCTACAGGCAGGGGGTGACTGAAGGGATACACAGCGCTTCCAGAGTGCAGATGCTTTGCATGTGGTCTCCTGGTTAAATTTCATTGTACATTGATTGAGACAAAATGTAGTTTGTTTAAGTTCATGCTGCAATTGAATCTGAGGCTGTGTGTCTGTTATTCACTGTGAATGATGTCACATCTTCTGTCCCCCGTGTTAAAGTTCAACATTTCTGGGCTTATTAAGTTCTGTGGAAAACATGTCTCTTAACACAGTCTCATCCTGTAAATCACTGACGAGAGCCAGCACACTGGCAGCACCAGGATTTACAGCAACCAAGCTGTCCATGTATGAGTGATTATGGACTTGGTTATATTTCCATAGCTGGACCCCAAAATAGCTCCTCCAGCGTGGACCTATTCCAGGCGATGCTTTATTATCTCTTATTTACATTTTTTTTCTCCCATGACCGTATGATAGTGACAGAAAAGAAGATGAGCACCAATACAAAGGTAACAAGCAGTTTCTCCCACCTATTAGTCAGCGGCCGGGCCAGTACACTCTGACACAGTTGTCAGATATGGTCAGCCTGACACTGTGTTCGCCACCAAAGCATCTGCTTTGATTGTATTTCACATCCCGTTTCTCACTCATATCACTGAGTTCCTTCCTTAGTTTCCCCCTAAGAATAAACAAAGTCTGTCTTGCTCTGTCTTTATCTGTCTTTCTCAACTTCCCACAAAAAAAGCACACATTTCCTCACAATATAAGGATGGTTCCCACTCTTAAAAAAGTATTGAAAGGACTGACAAGATGTTATTTTTCTATAGCTTTATAGCAAAAAAAAAAAAAAAAATTTAAATTTAAACAATTAACTCAATAGATTCCTATGATTTCCCACCATGCAACATGACAGGAAGCCTTTGCCACTCTAACGACAAAACCCTGCACCCCTGCGCCTATTATTTACATACAGCATGTAACCCAACAGGTCAGTAATCTACCACAGAGTCTAAAATAAGCACATGCTTTTTCATGTACTGGATAGGAGGGAGGGTTGAGGGGGATGGGGAAAGCTTGTTGGCTTGTATAAAAAGAGGGAGGACTGGAAAGCCAGTCAGGGGCTGGGACAAAAGTAGCAGCCAAAACACCTATTAATATACTGATAGCTGCCTAGCAAGAGCAGACTGTTCCAGGCAAAGACACACTGGGACAATTGTAAGGTGGGGGGGGCGGGGGGGTGGGTGAAAGTTTCCCACGGGCAGATGCACGGTCAGACTGGAGAATCCAGGAAACATACCGAGGTATTGGAAAGTCAGGCAAAGGAGCTGGTCAGAGGTTGATGTCTTGGGTGTGAGGATTACAACTTGGCAACAGTAGGCAGAGAGAAGGTGATGGGTATTCCTGAAGACTCTCCACTCAAATGGCAATTATAGATAGAAACACAACATAAATGGGAAAAAAAGACCCTGCTGGTTAAATGAAAGCTGCTTAGAATAATATTAGAGTCACTCTGAAAACAGAGTACAAATAAAGGGTCTCATTTTTATCTTGATGCAGACACAGTCATCGATGTGAAATTACTCCTGCAAAGAAAGAGCAAACCCTATCAGTCTGTGGCAGGGTTTTTCTGCTGATTGCCAATGTGCATGTAGAAGTGAATGAAAATGAAAATCACCCAGGAGAAATGCAAATTCTAAGAGAAAATACAAAATCACTTGACAGCACATCCAGCCAGCTCGGAACATATTCAAGATGTGTGTTTGTAAACCTGCATGCACCCTATATATTGTTCCACTCTGTGTTTGTGCTGTTAAAGCAGACTGAATATCAAATTGAAAAGACACTTGGGAGCTCTCCCCTTAATTTCCACTATTTTGATAGTTTATCAAAGTCTGTGAGTCAGGAGAAATATCCTCTTAACATGAGCCCTGCTTTAAAAATCTATTACACTAGATGCTGATTATTGCTTGACAGACTCTGAAAGTGCAACAAGTGACAGGAAACCCTGTCAACTAAATCACTGCAGTATTGCCCATTTTTACTTTCATATCTTTACTTTCATGTGTTAACACGCTGTGGGCTCCCTGGTGTTGACCAAGGACTCATCGACCATCTGCTGTGTTTCACATTAGTGGAGATAATCACAATTCTATTCTACTCTATTCTATTCATATGCTACTTAGAATTGCAACAGTAGAAGCAGGCAACAAGCCAGCTCAGGGTGTGACCTTCGCCCAACCTGTATTAATCCTTGATGATATATATACAAAACCCCATATCGTAAAAAAACAACTAAGAAATAATACTTTAATATTTAACTTTTAGAGTGTCTGAGGCCATCAATGGTTTCTCTTCAGTGACTTTATGCTTTATTACAATAAACACAGTCTTATCATATTTCTATTGGTGGTCACCAGTGAATTTATAGACATCCTAAAGTTCTTTATGTTGTATTGTACATACAGGCTTGCATTAAAAATGTCCAAAGTCACTTCACTTTTCTTGTGTATTGCATTGCTATAGTTTTTTGTCTAAGCAGCATTACATCCTGAGTTGTATGGACACATTTTTCATATGACTAAACTCAAGTGAAGCCTCATAAAACCATTGCAATAAGTCATGTGTGTACTGTTCCACAGAAGTGGAGCTGAGACTTGCTTCTTACCTTTTATCAGAGTGAGCTGTCAAACTGTGTTTTCCTCCAAATATCCCCATGCTTGCATGATCCGAGCAGAGAAGTGTCTCATGCTGTCTTTCTGTCAACACTGGCCAAACCCGACCACTCAGCTACAGCAGTCAAGCCGGGCACCACAGCAAATACTACTTTCCGGTTAGCACTTTCAAAATAAAGCATGAACAAAGAAACTGCGCTGATATTTTCATGTTTCAACGATTAAAAAAAAAAAAACTAATTATGGGCAATTTCAAAGGGTCTGAGGTAATTATTTCAATCGGAATTTTCGACATGTTTTTTCTTTGTTACAGTTTTTAGGTTAGTATTTAAAAACGTAGCCTACCTCTATTATAACATTTATTAATTACAACACATAAAGTGAATAATTTATTAATATAGGTCTATTAGATCATTTAGTTTGCTGTCAATACCAAAGTAGTCGATACCCTCCCCGAAAAGACAATTGATTTACATTGTGGTCTGCAACAGCACCTGTAAAGTACAATAATGCCATCTGCTGTTTGTATTATCAACCGCAAGTATGGAACATATAAACTATCATTTACGTTGTTTTCCTAAATAATATTACACAGGTAGGACCATATTTACAGTCATGTACAGGATAAAAACACGGATGTTTTTTTTTTTATGCACGGTTTTATTACTTCAACAGGATTTACTGGACACGGCAGATAATTATATTGTTTCGAGGAACGTGAAGCAATAAATTATTGCGCTTGGAAGTTGTCAGCTGTGTGCAGTGAGCGCTACGAATCGTCATTTAATTCCAGCCGTAATCACAAAGTTGAGTTTCATTATCCAGAACACTTTTATGCATTTATCGGCCAGAGGCATACAGAAGAGTGCATTGTATTTCGATTTCTCAACCAGCTCAAAAATACCCACAATACAACAGCAACAAAAAAAAAATAACTGTGCAGCAAGCTATATCCTGTTTTTGTGGTGATTTCATGAAAGAAAACACGGCTTTTATGAATTGATCGCAAAAAGGTTGAAAGGACATTAAACGCATCGGCGTGTTTCCTGACCGCTCATTGGTCCATGCTGCTCCAACTCGTGACCAATCACAGCGCAAAGGGGGAGTAGCGTGCGCCCCACCTTGTTTCGGTCACGTGACGCGAGCTTTGCGAAGATGGTGGAAGTTTCTTCTTCCTTGAAGTGAAACACCGACTGAAACCCAAACATCCCGCAGAGCCGAGGCTGGGAGGGACACCGCGGCGTCCCCGCTTTAGGTTCCCAGCGTCCCAACGGATCCGGGTAGGTGTTAGGAGACGATCACTGCGTCTGTTGTCGGTGATATTTGTTTTGGTTGTTTTTTTTCTCGTAGCCGTTGGACTTTGTGAGTTCCAGCCAGCCATGATGATGATGACACAAAGCTAGCTGGCCGGCTACTCTCCGGGACTGGCTGTCAGAGCTGGTGGCCAGCTGACATTCAACACGTACTCGGCAACTCCCAAACAACCGCACAGCTCCGGCAAATATAGCTGCGCGATGTTTTAAGAGTCCGGGGCAGCTTACCAGCTGACCGGGACATGCTGCTCCACGCTGCACGGCTAGCTGAGTTAGCGGTAGCCCCCCCTGTCTATTCCCAGTTGGATTAAATTATGTAATCTGAACAACGTTTGTTAGCTTAGCGTGCAATAAATGCACGGACGACGGGCTGTATCTCTTCAGATACGTACTGAGGGGAAAAGTGCGTCACGCTCGGTTTACTTGGCTTTACGGAGCACAGCACACTTTAACAGACTTTTATAAACGAGCCGCTCCTCAACACGACGGTCGTGTGTTAAACCGCCGGGAGGGCACGACTACATTTTAATTATGATTAATCATTACTCGTGTCAGTGAACCCGCTTTAAGAAGGACTTTGCAGATGTATTATAAGCACACCGGTTGAAAACACAGCACCTGTCAAACGGCATTATTGAGATGATGCAGGTTTCCTCCTCTTCAGTGTCTCCTACCAGCAGCTGCTCCCAGTGCATAGTTTCGTCTCCTCGGATAATAGTTTTCCTGTCTGTTTTCTTGGCTGTTATGGAACCTATTTTCACTGTTTATCACCCATTACAATATCTCTGACGTGACCTCTGCCTCTGAATGACGTCACTTGTGTTTCATTTTCATCAGAGGACTAGTTTGTCAACACCTCAGACGTCAGTAATTCATTACATGCACACTTGTAACAACTCGCCGTATACTTTAATGATTTTAGATTTCTGATTGGAGATAGGATGACTCTCTGTTGCTCCTCGGAAGATTCTTGGGTGTTATTTGCTTGGAGAAATAGAAGAACCAGTTTGTCCCTTTTATCTTGTAGTGATACTAAGCTTGTCATGAGGAAAGTATGTTTTGATGATATGCAGCATTGTTTTGCCCTCTTAGTCATGGCGTAAACGGTGTACGAGTTAACTGGGCCAAGGTAGTCTCGACGATACAGGTGTATCTTATTGCTGTTGAGAAAAGATGCTGAGAGGTTTAAGGTCATAAGAGAGGTTTGTGCGATATTGCTCATAGTTCATCTGCACACCAGAGCTCTATAGCAATAGGAGATGGAGCCATTTGAGCTCAAATTTAATTTAAGATCCCCCAAGAAGCAATTTCCTGGCCTGTGATGTTATTGAGCTGGTTTAAAAAAAAAAAAAAAAAAAAAAATCCAAGCCAAAGCAGACCTTTGTAGAGTTTAATATTCAGCAAATACCCTCATCTAAAAAACACAGTTGCCCTGCTTGCAAGGCTGCAAAGTCAGCAATTGCTATGAATTATTGACCGAGACCCTGGCAGTAGCCAAAGTGAAAATTTACCCAGGAGCTCCTCACTTTCTCCTGCTCTGCTATGTGCTTACTGGAAGACATAGACTGAGGTCTGAGGATCATGCATTATTCAGTGACGCAACGAACCAGATTCAAGTCAAGATCACAGGATCTGATTCCTGTGCCAGTGTTTGCCCTTTCCTGTCTCTTTACCTTTGACATATTCTTTAGTAGTGCAGCTTAGCTGGCATTGGAGTTCCAGAGATCATATCATACAGTCAAATAAACATTACATAACCAGCGTTTCCTTTTTCAAAGGGATCATTATGCCCCACATCATGTGTTGCTATTCTCAGTGCTTCTTTGAATGGAATTAACATCACAGCTACACTGGATTTGATTATGTGAGTATTATTTAAGTAATCTGGAACTGAAATCTTAAACATCACGTGTTGGTGAGACCCACAAGGCTTCGATCTAAAGCTGCCAATACAATAATCAATGTTTTTTTCAAATCTGACCAAGGCCAATCCTGCAAAGAAGAGGAAAAACATACACACCTCTCCATCATTCCTCCAAATCTCAGTTTTTACAGAATTGTTGGTTGGCACCCATTCATAATTAATTCATGATCCTTTTATGGGGAGTTGTTATAATGTAGGAAATCACAAACTGAATTAGAAGTAGATGACTTGGTTTTTGAGATGATGGTTCAGGCTGCAGGCTAGACCAACATGTTCTGTGGAAATATTTATTCATCGAAGTATTTCATGTTTTCGGTTTTGTATGTGGCTCTTTGCAGTCAGGAGTATTTGGGCCTCAGACGCAGCTTTGGAACGCAGGCACATGTTGTTATTTAGAAATCAGTTTAAAGTTGAAGATGCTACAGTGACGGTGCGGGGTGGCGTACACAATTAGCACCCTCCAGACTGCAGGCCTGGCTTTTGTCTTTTTTACACCTTAATGGTGGAATTTGTGTCCCATTCGCACGACGACCTGACGGATAACTCTCACACAGTGCCTCTCTTTGCTTGATGTGATGCTTCTCTTTACACTGTTTGTTTTGAGTCAGTCTGTTCCCTTATTCCTATTTTTAATGCAGATGTTAACAGGTGAGAACTGGGTTTAGTGTGAAAGAGATCCTGGGAAGGAAGTGCAGTGAATAAATGAAAGGTCTTTATCTATGAAAGTTGACGCTCAAGTTAAACTACATTATTTTGGCAGATACTTTTCTCCAAAACGATCTACACTATGTTCATAGAAGAAACGGTTATAGTGGTGATATTTCCTGTAAGTGACATGAGCTGTTACTGAGGCTCAGTGAGGTGACTTTGATCTAGTTGAGACGTGATGTCTTTGTCTTTTCTTACTTTTCTTGCACTGTAAATATAGCCAGGAAAATACCGCATGCTTCAGGCACAACCCGATGAAAGCAGTAAAATGACATAAATACAGGCAAAACAAGTGCACATGTGGGAAGTGCATTAGAGGTAATTGAGATATAAATAATGATATGACATTCATGTTGTCAGCATTAGATAATGTGTTGATCGTGATTTGCTTTATGCTTCTTGCAAGCCTCTCACAGAGACTGTTGTGCAGTCAACATCACGCTTCTGAATGAACTGTACTTGAGTCCATTCATCTCAGTTTGGTCTTATGTGTTGCCAAATCATAACAAATCTCTTCTCGGGATCCTATACATAATTCTAATATTTAATGGAAAGCTGATGCTTTTTAAAATAATTAAGGTTGTCACTTCAATTGTATTGTTTGTCTGTTTCAGGACGCTTTAAAACCCCAGAGTTCTTTTTATTATTGACATAGGGGTGTACTTTGTTGTTTTACTTGTTAATTGTTAGAAGTGTATTTTTGCAAGTCTTTCATGTTCTGGGCTAAATACACTGAATGATCTCATCAGTGTGGTGTACATTTGCAGCAGTGGGAAAGTGATTCATCACCACCCTAACGATGTGTTGTCTGTGCTGCAGGCCTTCATCCCAGCCCTATGTCATGGCCAGTGGAGCCACTAAGTCGGTGACTTCCAATGGTTACCCTATGAAGGCACAGCTACAAATCATTGGTAAGTCTTCAGTCTTTATCAAAGTGGACAGAGGTTAAATTGAAAAAAAACCAAAACAGGTTCACTTTTTTTTCTTCTTTTTTTCTATTTCTTTGCTTTTTTTCCCCCCACACAAGATGTGTCACAACAGGAAAAGAGCAGGTGGAAATAATGAAAGAAAAGCTGGTTGAATTCCGTTTAGCTGCTTTCGTTTCAGGGTTATTGTTTTTAGTAAAACTTGGGCTCTGTATTAAATGTCTGCTGCCTCGTCTTCATCGCCATGTGTGATAATCTTGTCTTCATCTATCATGGAAGTAGTTTACATGATGGACTTTGAGGGTAGTTCTTGTATGCTTCACTGCTTCACTTGCCGGACACATTTTGCACTACTAAAGTTTTAAAATCCTCTTTTTATTGCAGTCATGTTCCCCTCTTTAACTTGAGCTTTTCATTTAAAAAGGCCTGCTTATTCACAATCTCTCCTTGTCCCTGAATTACTGTTGTCATAGTTCTGCTTTCTATCTCCTACATCTGACTGTCCGTTATGTGGTCTCTTCTTCCTGTTTCAGTGCTGTCAGCAAAACTGAAAGAAAACAAGAAAAACTGGTTTGGTCCCAGTCCCTATGTGGAAGTGACAGTCGACGGGCAGTCTAAGAAAACAGAGAAATGCAACAACACCCACAGTCCCAAATGGAAGCAGCCGCTCACTGTGTGAGTGAAACTCTTGCCTTGATCTCCAGACGCACTTGACATTTGATCACAGTTATTGTAATCAGACCTTTGCTGTTGGTGCTCATAAAAGAGACTTGTGTAAAATCGTACCAGTACTTGAATGGCAAATGTTTGGTCTTGCGACTGAACACACGGTGGATTCTAATGTTTAAATGGTCACAGAAAACATCTAAGAGTCAATTTACTCAGCTTTGCCAGACACTGCACCTTAATTATTACTCATCCTAGTGTGTTAAATGTCACCTGTCTGGTGTCTCGGGGAACTCAAAACAACTCTGTTATTTACAAAAGCTCTAATAACTTTCTATTTGCAGCTTTGACCTCAGCGCACATTTTATGAGTGTAGACTTTAGAACTGTTTTACCTCTAAGAGTTTTTAATGACATTTTAGCACTTGTTGAATTACAGACTCAAAACATCTAAACTATTGCTCTTTAGTTACAAAGCGTTATTGATGCAGTATATGAAATATTGAAGGTTGCTGAGGAAAAGTAGCAGCATTTTAGCATTGTTAGCAGTTTGAAATGACTTTAGAAGTACTTCATATTCATAGCTTATAGCACTCAGCTCATAGTCATCAGTGGCTGTGCTGCTGATTGAAGTGAGCACCACTGTATTGTCTAAACACTTTCACAGCTCATTTGATGGTTTTATTCTCCAGAGTCCAAACTAAGTGATTAATGAAAACGGTGTGGTAATTTGGGTTTTGGCTGAGAGGAAGACCCGTTATGTGAAACATTACTGCTGACTCTAGTATTTGGCATTGCACAACATTATTTCTAAGGAAAGCCGCTCAGAAATCGGGGTGTTCCTCACATATACATACATACATAAAGAGAAGACCTTTTAAAATTGTTATGATATTGCTGGTGTAACATTTGATCGGTTTCCAGATGTTTTTCCTGCAGCAACCTTTTATCTGAATGAGTCATCAGGTCTTGGCTTTCAGGAGGGATTTTCTCTTCTGTAGTGCAGCTCTGAGTTCTCGATAATGGTGTGTGTGTGTGTGTGTGTGTGTGTGTGTGTGTGTGTGTGTGTGTGTGTGTGTGTGTGTGTGTGTGTGT
The DNA here is from genome assembly GCF_022577435.1 of Embiotoca jacksoni. NCBI lineage: Eukaryota > Metazoa > Chordata > Actinopteri > Embiotocidae > Embiotoca > Embiotoca jacksoni. Next base: position 4,046,426 of record NW_027185447.1, on the reverse strand, counting down.
GTGTGCGCGCAGTTTAAAGGAAACATAGAGATTTCCGTGTTGCTGGAATTGGCTTCTACACGCAGGTAGAATCCCACTCAGTGTTGAGAGAGTGTGTCCGGTGCATTTCCAGGAATCCTGTTTCGAAACAGACTTCACATTTAGTGCACACGCACACACTTGCAGTCTAACATATTCGCACATCAGATATCCTCTTAATTTTAGCCTGTGCAGGATCTTCTTCTGTGCCCACTGACCTTCTTAATATAGAGTTCTCCTCCAGTTTCTTTTCGACCCGGCGGGGCAGAGTTATTATGTAACAAGTGTTTACTATGGGATGTAACCGGACCTGAGCCCATGAATCCACAGTGTCTTTTCCTGGGGCCACTGATGGTGCTCGCTAAACAACTGTCATAGTGATGGTTATAGACCCTCGCTGTCCCTGAATAGCTTCTGAACTTCATTGTCAACGGTTTTCGCCAGCTAAATAGATTTTTCAGTTGTCATCAAACAGCTTGTAATGGTGTTCATTATGTGCATTAATTGATGGCAATGGAGGCATCTTTCAGGAGTTTGTCCTTCAAGTGTAATCACTCACTCTCATTGCTTTCATTAATGGCAACTGTGTGTGTAAAATTGGACACAAATGTTGGGTGGGAGTTGTATAAGTAGTTTTTCTGTTTGTTTATTTTTTAAATGCAGATAAACTGAGAAAGAGGAACTCGTGCTCCCTGAAAGGCAGCTGAGTGGAAAACGTTGTAATAGTACCTCATAGTACCACCCCGGAGGGCTTTTCGATATCAGATCATCAGACAATAGCAAGGCAATCATTTCTTTCATCCACATGCATTGCGGGTATCAGCTGAGCTGTTTGTTTCAACAGGATCGTGACTCCATTCAGCAAACTGGTGTTCCGTGTGTGGAGCCACCAGACCCTGAAGTCAGATGTGTTGCTAGGCATCGCCACCCTGGACGTCAGTGACACACTCAAGACTAACGACATGAAAAGTGAGTGAATGGGTGGATTTTTACTTTGATACGTTGGTCCCAGATGACATTCATTCAAAAACTATACCTGCAGTCTTCATTGTGGGTACATATTGTATTTCTATTGTTCAGAATTTCCGTTTATAGCCTTTAGCAGCTTGATTTTAAAGGTCTATTATTTTACACTTTTCTGTTTTGTTTTTTTATTTGCAGTCTTGAAATCCATAAGATGTTTTTGTGGTTATAAGAACCAAAAACCATCTCCATATCTTAACCTTCTCTCTGGAGCTCAGCCAACAACAGGCTGTTTTGTGTCTGCGTCTTTAAGGCGAGATTGATATCATGGACCCTCTATTCTGATTGGCTGACTCTTTTCTGAGTGACACACACCTAGATCCACTACCGGTTTCTTTTGGTTTTGTAGTTTGCTCGCTCTGTGACGGAATGACACCTCAGTGGTTTCTTCCACAGAAAGGTTGGACAGTGGGCTGAGGGCGGACATGTGAAATGAGTGTGAGTTTGTCACGTCACAAATTCAAGGAAGTTAAAACGGCTCGTATAAACGGCACAATTGCCGATTTTGGGCTGCTGGCATTTCCCGTTTAACTGGGCCTTTGATACTGTCACAGTATTTCTATAGTAGCTCCTGGGCCTGCTTTACGATTAAAAAAAGAAATGGAAATCTATATTTATCCGATCCTTTAAATCCTGATGCATGATTGTGTGCCAGTTTCAACTAACAATTGTTGCTGGAAGAAGCGTTGTTCTTTTAACGAATAAAACTCATTCAGACTCGATTGTCTACTTAAGATGGATGAATGGTAGCGAGTACATCGCTTGACTGTTAATCTCAAAGGCCTGCAGGGCTTCCAAAACCATAGTGGTGTGTCAGACTGTAAAAAGATTGTAAATATACTGGAGTGCTGTGTGAAACTGAATTCTTCTGATCCAAACATCTGTGTTGTCCAATATAAACGTTTTTGTGTATGGACTATGAGAAATGGTAATCTGTCTTTGTAATGACATCTTCCATGTTAAACAGTACATATTGTTGTAGAAATACAGCTTGGGGGTTATTTCCATGATTTTCCTGTTGATGAAGTTTGAGTTTCTGAAGGTTGATCTTTTGTCTGTTCTTCTCTCATTTATTTTAAACCGCTGTTGGAGCTGCCAACAATGTAAACTGTATCACTTCCTGCCCACAAGAGCTTTTGGCTAAGACTTGTCTGGTGTCTCTGTGGTGGTACAGGTTTATAGCAGTTTTAAAGCACACATCAAAGTTATTTTAATTGAACTGTTTGCGGTTGTCAAAGCCTCTATAAAACCATCAGCCAGCCCTTAAAATACATAAAGTATTTCAAAACACTTACAGCTGTGGCTAGTCACTTTTCCTCTGTAGGAAATAAATCATTGCCCCTCCACTTAACATTTCCACAAGAGGCTGCTGTTTTTATCATCTGCTTTTGCGTTGGTAGATTTTTGGGCTGTTTATTTTTGGTTTATTTCTCATAAAGACTTCAACTAGATTATTTTGTATGCAGGGACGCTGTCCCGCAGCGCTAGTGACGGAGAACTCGGGTAAAAAAAAATACATCAGATGTTGAGAGCTGATTGATGTTCCATGTCAGAGCAGGAAAATGTTCCTCCTATGTATTTAGAAAATTAGTTGGAATTTAAAGCGTAATTTCTCTTTAACCTAAGCCAAGAAAAGACTACTGTTGGTGTTGTGCTTTTGTCAGGATGTGATTTAAAATCAACTGGTGGCAAAACTAACTTCTGAAGTTATATCTTAATGTAAATCTACTTTTAAATGCTGCTTTGACTTTGATATTTGAAGGGACAGTGCATCAAGTCACTGATTGGCCCAAAGTGTCCCGGCTTCATTAATAGCAGGCGGTATATTTCAGATGCCATCGTCTCACTCTGACCATACTGTCATTTCCCTGTAGTCTCTGAGGTGGTGCAGACCTTACAGCTGTGTGCAGACAGAGACCAGTCAGATGTGGTGGGAGACCTGTCTGTCTGCCTCGACGGCATGACTGTCGACCCCGAGATGTTCGCTACGGCCGAAGCCGACCATCACAGTGAGTCAACGCAGAGAGTTTCCATCAAAAGCATGTTTGAACGACAAATACGCAAAATATTCAAACTGTTTAGTGAACATACTTTAATTCTGACAGTATCGTGTCTTACTTGTTTGAAGTTGAAGGATGTTGGATAAATGAGCAAAACACCTATACTTATATCAACAGTACGAACACATTAGATAGCACATTCTATTGTTTGTTTGTTTGTTTGTTTGTTTGTTTGACAGGCTTTCTTATGGGAACTCACATTTCTAATTCAGTTTTGTCGTGTGCTTTTCCTTCAGGTACATCAAATGGAGAATCACAGCCTAATGGGGATCATGCCATCAGGTACAATATCCCACCTTCAGTCAAGTTTCACTCGTGTCAAATTTGTAGTTTCTTCTTTTTTTCCTTTGTTGTTTATCTCCGTCCACCATCCTTCCTCACAGGCGCAGTCGAGACAGCTCTCCGGCCGTGGATGGCGTAGAGCACAGGTCTTCTCCTGGTGGCCGCAGGGCAGCGAACAGCACGGGGTCTCCCTCAGTGTCATCAGGGGGCTTGAGGCCTCTGCGACCACCCAGGCCCTCCAGACCTCCTCCTCCAACACCCCGCAGACCCACCTCCTCACCAGGTCAGACATTTACAGAAGGACATGTACTTTGATCACTTCAAGACACTTAGAAACTAAGAACAGGGGGGAGACAAAGATCAAGCACTTTTCTCCTCCACTAACTGTGTACAATTATATCAATGTCAAACATTTACCCTGAGGGTAAGTAGGGGGTTGAGCTTACACTCGACTCGCTCTCAATGACATTTTTTTGTACAACCAGTTTACTTCAATAAGAGCTGTTTTCAGACAAGGCTACACTGAGGAATGCACGGATAGTTAGGCTGAAGGGAAAAGTTGTTCTTTTAAGTCAGCTGTTATGTCATAGCCAACTCGAGCCAGACAGTTACGTTTGTGCATCTTTGTCACATATCTGTATCTGTACTTGCTGCTGCCCTGGTCTGACGGTCTGTGATGAGCTCTGTGATGCTTGAATCTTTCTTTAGCTTCTTCCAGTAACGGTTCTGCTCCAGCGGACGGCAGTGACAGTCAGTCAGGTTGCGATACACCGGTGCGAACATCAGCACCCTCCACGGCGCCCTCCACGACGCCCTCCACGGCACCCTCCACAGCGCCCTCCACGGCACCCTCCACGACCCCCTCAATGACCCTGTCAACGGCCCCCTCAACAGCGCCCTCATCGGCCCCGGACTCAAGTCCGTCGGCAGGCTCGGACAGGAACTCCACGTCGGCTTCCAGCTCCGGAGCTGCCGCAACCAGACAGCCGACCAGCAGCAGCATCACCCCTGCTGTCTCTCCCAGAGTCCCTGCAGTCAACTCCGGACCGATGCCTCCTGGGTTAGCTCTCATGTTGTAGTGTTCGCAGACCTAAGGGAGATTTTGTTAAACAATCATAAACGCTAATGCCAGTTTATTATGTAAGGAACATAAAAGACTGGCAAGTATTATCTAATTTCTCAATGCCAGCTGAGCAATCATTTTACAATAGTACCCAAGCCAGCTATTTTATAAGAGTTGCTGCTTTGCATGAAGAACAGAGACCAAGAAACAAAAGAAAAACAGTTGAGCTACATTAATTGAAATTGATTAATCGTTTGGAAAGTAAGAGTGGTAAATAGAAATAGTTTGAGCAGTGAATGTGGTTGTGTTATCAAACTCTGGATTTCATGTATTGCAGCTCAACAAAAACACACCAATGAGCCAAAGCTTAGCGAGCATCTATTGATTCCTGAAGCCATCGAAGGATACATATAAGTGTGCATATTAAAAGCACAGGGTTGTATGAAAACAATGGAAATCATGATAAAAGTGGGGATAGACAGATGTCTTAGACTTAAAGGGTGTTATTATCAATAGAAAAAAGCTGACATGTTACTTGTTTGTCTGTAGAAGACAGCAGAAATGTATCTGAACAGTGATTCCGTCAAAAGGTTTGTCACTTCTTTTCCATTCTGTGATTGTGATGAACCCGCTTCACGGTCATCACTGCCTTTTCCTTATTGTTACTCTTTTGTTTTATTCAGGCTGTAATTCCTCTCCTTTTGAGCTGTTTTATTGTCGTCACTGCAACCTTCACTGGTTATTCGCTGCGTCTGTGGTCGTATGACTCTTGTTGAAATTGCTGTTAAAAATCTATGCGCAAGCTAAATAGCTGAAGTCATTGCCAAATGTCCTCAAATTTATTGTTCTCCTTTTATCTAGATGGGAGCAGCGGGTGGATCAGAACGGCAGGTTGTATTTTGTTGATCACGTGGAAAAGAGAACAACGTGGGAACGGCCTGAACCACTGCCCCCTGGGTAAAAACTCTTTTCTTTCTGATAGTTCTTAGACACAGTATTATTATTACAGTATTATTGAGTATTTTCCTTTTAAAATACCTGATACTGGTTCACGTCCTGATTTCGCAGCATGCTGTTTACATGCATTGTTAATGACAGTAGCTGCTGTCCACTGCTGTTCCCATTTCTGACTCCGGCTCAACAAATGCCATTCATCTTGTAAAACCCTTGTCTTGGGCAGAGCTGAAGGGAGGCATGTCTTTACTCTTACCTTTTGAATGAGGGCTGTTGTTTGCGCTGAGCTTCCAACATCAAACTCACTTCGTCTGGCCATTGATTGTTGATCTTTGTCTCAACAGTCTGCTCGGTGTTTTGCTCTGAAATGTTTGAAATAGCTGTGGGAGACTTATTATATGCTAGCTTTTCCTGTCAGAGTTTACTTTGCACCTCCTTTTTATTTTATTTTTTTGAAGCTCTTTCACTGTAGTCATCTTTTCATGTTTCCTCTGTTTCTATTGGAGCATCTTATCTCATAGTGCCACGTGTTTTACCAGAGCGTTGTACCAACATTTTCTTCTTCTCCTCCTTTTGATGGTTAATGGTGGCTTGCAAAAAGCGTTTAGGTACATTACTGCCACTTTGTGGCACTAGTTTTCTGTTACCACCAGGCATCTATAAAAATAAGGAAAGATGTATTTTTTAAGACAAGACGATAGTCGCATAAACTATTGAATTTCTTTTTATAATTAAATAACTTCTCAAAAATGTGAAAATCATGACCTATCCGTACTTGCAAAGTGTATTAAATACAGTGGTACATGATCATCAGAATGAATTGGTTACAGATGTTGGTGAAAGGTAGGATTGCCCATGCACTGGTACAGTTGTTTTAAAGCCTTTATTCTTGAGCTGTGATGCACGTACCTATCTTTTTTTTTTTTTTTTCCACTCCTCCATTTAACCCGGTAATGTAAATCCAATGGGCCATTTCTACCATAACATAACCCTTTCTGCTTTCTCTCTAATGCGACAGTTTTATTTCTACCTATTTTCAAGACTTTGTTGACATGGCTGGTTATTAAATACAGTTGTACCAAGTTTGGTACGAAATTAGTGTGGCCTGGTTAAAAGAAGGACACCGGACACCAAAATAAATGTAAATTTTATGTGGCTCCTTTATTTCCCCCGACTGCGCTCTTGCAGCACAGCATTAATTTGGCAAATTTTGAAAGTACAGAATAATGTCTGTGACAGCAAAATGAAACAATTGCTTTCCACTTAATTATGACTACAATATACCAGGAATGACAACTGGAAACAAGAAAACTTCAAGGAAACACTATATTTAAAAGCTACATAGAAAACAACAGCAGTGGCTTCCTCCTGTCAAGCAGAAACGGAGAATCTGAGATGTGTAAGTGGCATTAACTTCTACAGGAACACCAACATTTTCAAAGAAAATAAAGAAGTCAGTCGTATTTCAGTGCGCAGCCTGTGTGCTCGGACCCGCACATCTGGAACAGCTTTCATCTCCTCTCTAAACGAGGCAGACGCATACAAATTAACACAATGTCTCAAAACGGTTAACAAACCCAATTACGAGGTGATTCGGGATTTATCAGCAACTTCTCCCGCTGCTTACGCTGACCTGTCGTTCGAGTCTTTCCCTTCAGCGCAATTTGGATGCCAACCGCTCGTGCTCGGTCCTCAGCAGCCTCTAATTCCCGGGAGTTGATGCTCTCTATGTTTTCATCTCACGGAGCTCCGTGCTCTTGAGTATCTCACGCTTCACTGCTCTGCGACAGCGCGACCAAAATAATAGAAGAAGCCATCACTGATGAAGCTGCATACAGCTATAGATCATATATATATCAGGGACAGTACCAAAAACCTTCCTGACCCTACTTCACCTGGCTCCATATGTGTAGCAATTTACATAAAATAATCAGTGTGATATTTAACTGGTTTGAATTGTGCATGGCTTTGAGGTGCTTTAGTTTTTTATCCAGTCTGACCGCAAACACTCTTCTTCTTTCTCCCATTCTCTCGCCGTCCCCTTTGTCTTCAGCTGGGAGCGTCGTGTTGACCAGATGGGCCGGGTCTACTTCGTCGATCACATCACACGAACCACCACATGGCAGCGCCCAACAATGGAGACAGTGCGCAACTATGAGCAATGGCAGCACCAGCGCAGCCAGCTGCAGGGCGCCATGCAGCAGTTCAACCAGAGGTTCATATTCGGGGTGAGAAGTCCTCCTTATCATGTAATACTTTGTGGAGATGTGGGTGTTAATAACCAAAATATGGAGGCCACGTCTTTAACTGTTGCTGACCTTTGTTCATATATGCATGTAACATCAAACAACTTCTTTTAGTTGTTGGAGTACCAGATCAAGCTGGTAGTTTACTGTGTTTACATACTGTGGTTCGCCATGAACTGTTTGCTGTTAATGACAAACCGGCTTTTAAATGTTTGTACATCGTATCACAAATGCAACCACAGGTGCTTTTTGATTCGTATTAATTATGATTATCTGCGCCGTAGGTACAAGATCAGGTCTCAGCCACACAGAATAAGGAGTTTGATCCTCTTGGGCCTCTGCCACACGGATGGGGTAAGATCACTGAGGCTTTTCAATTTATTTACACAGACTTCTGACACATCATTTAACCAAACAAGAAGTTTGCTGTTTGTTATCTTTCAACAACGAGTCCCAGCACACGGGTAATTCACAGTGGTAGAGTTGTGGGTACTCCGAAATAAAGATTCACAAAAGAGATGTTGCCTTTCTTGTCTTGCCTGATGCTTGAGCTGAGTCTAACTCAAGAGACTCTTTGCTAGCTGCAGCCTGATTGCTGCTGAGCTTTTTACATCCCTGTTGATATGAAATGGTGCATCCTGACATCTGTAGTGGGACTCATTGTATTGTTAAATATCATCCTGTTATACTGACGGTATCTTTATGAGCCCTATGATGGACAGATTTATGTAGTTCTTTGAGTTTCTGTGAACTGCATTTGGCCTGGTGGAAGTAATAGACTTCCTCTTAAACTCAAATATCTCAATAGTTATGAATTAAAGCACTGAAAAGTTTCAAATTTGTCAAGTCACCACCCTGAATTGTCACTTTAGTGGATGAACACATACAAATGTAACAATGGACCGGGAGAGTGACGAGATGACTGTCTGGCCTTACTGTGTCTTTTCAGAGAAGAGAACGGACACCAATGGAAGAGTGTATTTTGTACATCATCCTACACGGGCAACACAATGGGAGGACCCACGAACGCAGGGGTTAGTTTGTGTTTGTATACTGCTCTCACTATCAAATGAACCTGTAAATACACTATACTTGAGTATGACGTTAGTTTGTGTACTGTATAGCATTTACTTCTGAAAACATCCATCACCAAATGTTGGTGTGATCTCATTTTCCAGATTGTTGAATGACAAGCCTCTTCCAGAGGGCTGGGAGATGAGGTTCACTGTGGATGGTATTCCTTACTTTGTAGACCACAACAGGAGAACCACCACCTACATCGACCCTCGCACTGGAAAATCATCACTGTACGTCTTCCAATGTGCCGTTTTCTGCTTTCTCGAAATCTTCTGAGAGTCACATACGACACAAGCAAGCTAACTAGAGCAGATGCTCAACAGCTAATGAAGAAGCAGTTTAACAGCATGCTCTTAACTGCAATAATAATACTTTGAAACTTATAAATAACTGGATTGATTGAGTGAACACGATGCCCTTTTCATACCAGAAATTACTGATGGATGTGTCACCAGCCAGATAACACCACAGACTGTTGGTGGAGTAGTGTCATAAATTCAATCATTCAAATTAACTCGATAAGCTGCTTCTAAGATTTTGAAAAGTATATATTAATTTATCTTGAACTGGACGTTTAGTTTAGCACCTCAGGAGGGAGCTCTGTTGATCCAGGTAGTTCTGTTTCAGCAGATCTTTAGCTACATGAGTCACTGTCCATATTTAGAAGTTGTGATGCATTTTCCTGATATGGCTAATGGGTCACCTAGTCTCTCATGCTTCTGTCATTCACGCTCATGATAGTAACCTGTCAGCCTGACTTCGGTAATTACTCTGGTGTGCTTCTAAAGGTGGATAAACCAGTTTGGTGAATGACGATAAGAGTGTGACCACATGATCTGACAGGAGCAGTAACATCCTGACCAAGAAACCGCAACATATTTACACACCCGCAAAGTCTTTTGTACTATAATACTTTTTGTAATTACATCGGTTTTCAACTTAAGTCACATTTAATTGCCACAAATATTGTCTCAAGATAAATCCACTTTATATTGGTAATAGCGTGGGATAAACATATCTTAAAGTAACATTTAATATCCTTTGAGGTATTCAAACACAAGTTTCTCTCCCCTATTTTTTCTCAGTGAAAATGGACCCCAGATCACCTACGTTCGAGACTTCAAAGCCAAAGTACAGTACTTCAGATTCTGGTGTCAGGTAAGAGTCAAAACCGTGAACAGTTTGACAGCATTACTTGGTAATTATTCTTAAGTAATGTACTCCATCCTTCACTCATTTATACTCGTGCAGTCACATTGTGTGCTTGCGGTCTTGCAACAGTGAGTCTTCAGAGGAAAATAAATTATTATCAGGCAGTTGGTGTCGTGTCATAACTTAAAGCACATTTGACCTCTAACTACTGGTGACATGTTCCCTTTTCTCCAGCAACTGTCGCTGCCTCAACACATCAAGATCACAGTGTCCAGAAAAACCCTGTTTGAGGACTCCTTCCAGCAGGTACAGTGACCCACGCCAGCCCTGCTGTTGCACATTTCACTCGGCTCTAGGAAACCTTTTCTTCAGACTATTACTTTTACCAACTTTACCAGCTCCACCAACCTAACACGATGTGTTCTTCTTCATTGCACATTTCTTAGAAATGAAATGTAAAATTAGAATTGAAATGTAAAATTCCCTGAATAGTTTTAAAGCTTTTGTTTAAAGCTACAGTTGTTGATGCACAATAAGACAGAATAAGTGCAGAGTAAAATTACAGTATTTGATCATAAATGATTCTTATGTGCAAGTGAGTACACCACCAGTCTATCATTATATCATCTGTTTTAGATAATGAGCTTCAATGCTCAGGATCTACGAAGGAGGTTATGGATCATCTTCCCTGGAGAAGAAGGCCTCGACTATGGAGGTGTCGCCAGGTGAGTTGTTCATTTTTTTGTTTTCTGTTCTCTGGAGGTTCAGATGCCTTGTGAAGAATTTTTTTTTTATTTGAATGTTACAGAACATAAATTCTGTGTTGATTGTATTTGCTTCGGTCACTTAACCTCTCCTCAAGAATAATTATTGGATATTTTGCTGCTTCAAGCGCTAGTTCAGAACTTTAACATAAAAATGAAGTTCTGTTACATTCAAGCTTTTGTCAAATGAGTTCACACAATCCTGATTAAGTATATTACCAACAGATTAATCACTTCGTTTTTAAATCCAGTGTCTGGTGAGACATTCCCACTTTGGCGACAGAGTAGATTACAGCAGAGGCTATGACGTAAGCACGTTGAAAAGGTTTTTGTAAGTACTCTTACTGGCAGAAGGGAGAGACAAAAGTTCTTCCCTGCAGGTCATATTTTAATACTGTTTGAGTTTATCTACAACTTTTGCTGAATTTCCTTGAGACTTGTCTTGTCGGCCATTTTTGTTCTGTATTTGCATCATCTCTCACCCTGTCCTCATTTGTGTCGTGTCTCTCTCACAGGGAGTGGTTCTTCCTGTTGTCCCACGAGGTTTTGAACCCCATGTATTGCCTGTTTGAATATGCCGGTAAAGATAACTACTGTCTTCAGATCAACCCTGCCTCCTACATCAACCCCGACCACCTCAAGTACTTCAAGTTCATAGGACGCTTCATTGCCATGGTTAGTCATTTAAACATGCATTGCTTAAATCAGTGTGACAAGGAAGAGTTATTTTAAGGTTATGCTATGTTATGTACAGAGAAAAGATTTACTTAGCTTGTGAATAAATAAATAAAACAATAAAGAAGCTTGTTTTGTCCTTCAGGCTCTTTTCCACGGCAAGTTCATCGACACGGGTTTCTCTCTGCCATTTTACAAACGCATCCTCAACAAACCGTTGGCCCTCAAAGACCTGGAGTCAATAGATCCGGAGTTCTACAACTCCCTCATTTGGATCAAGTGAGTACAGAGATGCTGTATGTGGAGGGGGTTTTCAATGTTTTAGCAGTTAATTGTGAAAGGTTAAAAATGTGATGGATTGCGTTATCCATCACACGTCTGTTCTAACGGTTGTGCTGTGATGGTGTCTGCTGCTATTCAGGGATAACGACATCGAGGAGTGCGAGCTGGAGATGTTCTTCTCTGTTGACAAGGAGATCCTGGGAGAAATCTCCACACATGAGCTGAAAACAGGAGGAGGAGACATTCAAGTCACAGAGGAGAACAAGGAGGAGTACATCAGGTGGGTTTTTTGAGTTTTCAGTCAGTGAATTTTAAGTCAGTGAATCATATTTCAGGTTGTAGATTCGATGTGAAGTTGCTTCAACATGTCTCAATGGTTAAACCGTACTTACTGAACTGTTGTTTTAGTGTTTATGGACGTTTATGAGGTGTGTGTTTGTCTCCCCCTGCAGGCTGGTAGCAGAGTGGCGGCTGTCCAGAGGAGTGGAAGAGCAGACGCAGGCGTTCTTCGAAGGCTTCAACGAGGTCCTCCCTCAGCAGTACCTGCAGTACTTTGACGCTAAAGAGCTGGAGGTACGGTGGAAGCAGAACCTCTTGGCGCATGATGTTATACCAAAGTGTGTCTCCCTTCGTCTGACTTACTTATGTCCTGTTGCAGGTGATGCTCTGTGGTATGCAGGAGATCGACCTCGCAGACTGGCAAAGAAACACCATCTACAGACACTATGCTCGCAGCAGTAAACAGATCATCTGGTTCTGGCAGGTCAGTGTCAAGCTCCTGAAGTGAGCACTTTAATTTAAGCTTTTTTCACTGTAATGTTGATGTTGGATATTCTGGACGCTCAGTTTATATATTTATGAAGAATTCTTTCTCTTTTTTGAGTAGTATTGTGTTTTGACATTATTTTGATTAAACGGTAAAGCATTTGACAAGTAGGTGGTAGATATACTGATAGACTGTTATGCCCAAAAACTGACTAAGGAAACATTTGAACTAATACTTAAATGTTGGATGCAGCACCATTTTATATATCAGTTGAATATGTTTTTTTTTTTCATAATTATATTTAAAAGAAATAATTCGCTCAGTGCATCTTGGGCCTCTTATAGCAGTTTACTTATGCTGTTTGTCTTTCTCCCAAATTGATTTAATGAGTTGTATAATCTCTCTGGTGACATTTAAATGCCACTTTTGCCTGCAGTTCATAAAGGAGATGGACAATGAGAAGAGGATGAGGCTGCTGCAGTTTGTCACTGGCACCTGCCGCCTGCCTGTTGGAGGCTACGCCGACCTTATGGGTAATGATTACAGCAATTACCATTTGAGTTGGCATTTCATTTCACATGCCGGTGAAATATGACTCTAGACGAGTGTGAGGATAACGCTCTGAGCCTCATTCAGTCGCATAAAGGGTTTAAGCATTGTACCCTGATCTTCATTTACCGTTTATTTAGTAGCACATTTCTACTTCTTCTAATCTGTAGGTTTTTGGTGAAACCAGTTGTGGTCTTTAGTATGTTTGCTCAGAAACAGTTTGTGTTTTATCAGTTCCAGGTTTCTATAACTGTCTCATTCATGATGATGCATTCAATCAGCCACAATAACTTGAGATCCTGCTGACTTGTGCTTCACTTTATAGGAAGCAACGGTCCTCAAAAGTTCTGTATTGAGAAGGTGGGGAAAGAAAACTGGCTTCCCAGAAGTCACACATGGTGAGTTTATGCAAACTGAAATCGGAGCAGACAAATGACTGATTAACCGTGTGTTGCAGTTTATTCTAGAAAACTTTAGTGTTTTCTGCTTTTCAAGTGACACGTGAAGCCGGAATCCAGGACCGTTCATACTCATAGCAACAAGGTCAAATAGAAAGATCACTGAAGGCTCGTGGGCCGTACAGAATATTTTGTCAAAGAATGGCTCCAAATAACTCTTAATGTCATTAATACATTGAATAAACTAATCATGTGCATCTCTTTTGTGGTATAAGTTTCAAACAGCAAAATACAAGACGACTGTTACTCGATGAGAAAAAAACAGTTTGAAGTTGTTCTACCGTGCACCACTTCCTGGGTCCTCGCAATAAAAGTTCCCACTTCCTAAGAACACCTGATAATGTGTAATTTTACTTCAACCGTTATCCAACCAAATCTACCTATATTACAACCAGTACAAAATATTATTGCCTGTTAACTTTACAGTAAACATGGTAAAACAGTTTTGGCCGGTTTAGGATACGATCAAAACAATTCCAAGCAGACATCAGGTGCTTCTAGCAGCTCCAGATGTGTTAATGGGGAAAAAAGTGACACAGGCAAAAACTTAGGTGTGTTTGAATTAACATAAACAGATCTTTAATCTTTGCATTTTCACAACAACAACATCCCTCAGCCGGGTGATTCACCACAAAACAACTATCATACATCAGACTTCTGTCATTTTAAGCCTGTTTGAGTGACGACAACGACTCTGCTTTGATTTTGCGACTTAACATAGTTTGGCTCATCGGTAATGAGACCAATCTCGAGATACTTATGCAACTTAATTGGTTATGGGAAGATGTACGCTTGTTTTATTGCATTCATGTGAGAAAAGCTCAACTCACATGTGTAAGTGGATAAAAAGGTGTCAGCAGTCCCTGCACTGTCCGTCTCCATTGCTCCGAGTCCCCAGAAAAAACTAGCAGAAAACAAGGCATAATTTGACTCGGTTCTTCCTCATGTTGTGTTCTTTCATCACAGCAATGTGTTATTTTGCGGAACAAGCACATCAGTGTATTACTTGTTGCAGCCGGCAGAGCAAATCAATACCCGTCGGCCCTTTTGGTTTGGAACTCTCAGTTTTCATAATCGATTTTTATGTGTCTTTAGTTTCGAGAAAGACATTTTGCTTTTGGTTTAATTTACAAAGTCTTTCTTTAGCGGGTGTGTCACAGGAATTCCCATTGTGGTCTATTCCAGCACATACTGCAACACACTCCAGGCCTCCCCCCCCCCCCCCCAAAAGTCCTCACACACAAAGCTCGTCTATGAGTCAAGATGCCACATATTTGTTTCCATCCTTGTCTGTGGTTCAGAGTTTTTTGTATTAGTTTTCTTTATCATATCACTAACACGACAGGCATCTTCTAGCGGGCCATTGCAAAATTCAGACGGGACATATCCGGCCCGAGGGCCACGGTTTGAGTAGCCTTGCCCTAATCCCAGACAGCTACAAGAAAAGATCCAATATGGCTGCACAGGGAAAGTAGCTCCTCACGGGTCAAATCCAAGTTTAGTCTTTTCAAGAATAAGACTTTACATGTCAAACTGTAATATATTTTTTTCATGTTCCTTTCCCAGCTTCAACAGACTGGACCTGCCGCCCTACAAGAGCTACGAGCAGCTGAAAGAGAAGCTGATGTTCGCCATTGAGGAGACTGAAGGCTTCGGTCAGGAGTGAAAGCAACCAGGAGGAGGTGAAATAATTGGTGCAGGAGTCTGAAGGAATTTAAAAAAAACAAAAAAAACAACCAAAAAAAAACAACCCACCAGTGTTCAAATCAGGGAGCCTCTTCAGAATAGGCAGGTGTTTCTGGGAGTTCGTGCTCATGCATGCGTGCACCTGTACGGTACGTCTACGGGAGCGTATGCAAAAGACTGCGGCCGTCGGGATTTCGGGCCTCTGCTGCTGCAGCTCTGAGCTCACCGCAGGCCTCTCAGCGCCTCGTCGCGACCAGAAAACGTCGTATCGTTCTAAACCAAAACACAGAAGCTGCTCCTGTCTCTCAGAAAGTGCGCCAAAATAATGCATGGGATCCTGAACTCTCACCCTCTGTGACATCAGTAGCTTTTCCTCCCCACACATGTGATCATGTTATGGCAGGGAACCGGGTGGTCTCGGGGTAACCGTCAACATCTCCTGATCGGACGGGGCCACGGGTTCCAGCAGCGATCGAGAGGGTGTTTTAAGTTTCACCGGTAAACACATTTTGTTGCTCTTCAGATTATTTGTTGCACCAGATTCCCTCTTTGATCTGCAACTCTACTTCTGACTAAACTGGATCTTTTTTTTTTTTTTTTTTTTTTTTTAAACTAAACAGTAACACATGACAGTAGAAACGGACAGATTTGATTTGGTGGAATTATTAGTGCTCCAAATTAACGCTTCTATTAACAGACAATCTTGGTGCTTCAAAGAGATTCGGGAGACATGCCTGTTTGGTGTTCCTGGTTATACAGTGTTTGACCTGTGAATCGAGTAATGATTGTGAAAAGTGTTGTAACCTCCATAATTTCTAGTGGTGGGAAATGTGGGGCCGAAACTTCCAGCTGGCCCTAGTTTTATAGGGCCGGAGTTTTGCACACTGCGGTTGTGGAATGGGATGTCGTGGATTTGAGTATTCTCGGAGAATCTTTTAAGTTATTCATATTAATATCAGCTTTAAGAGACATTTTACACCTTTTAATTCACAGGGTGGTCGTGATTACAAAACAAGATCCATAAAAAGTCCTTGAAATGAATGATGATTTAACCTGTCAGAACTTTTAAAAACACCAAAATCCAGTCAAACCAAACCCATTTTTAAATCTTAACAGACGTTTTTAACGAATCATTTGCAAAATGCAGGAACTGCATGTAGATCTTCATACGCGTGTAGCATTTGCCTTGTTTTGACGTTTTAATGCTCCACAATAAACCAGTTAACAATGTCTCTCAAAAAGATTCAGCCAGCATTTAAAAAGCTTGTCTTCCCTTTTACACTAAAAGGAACATTTTACATCCTGAGTATTTTTACTTAGTTTTATGAGCAGATTGAAACTGATATTCTGAGACACCCAGTGAAAAAAATACACTATTTTTTTATTTTTGAAGATGTGTTCAAGATCCGACTTGAGGTGAGGATTCTTACCTCTGGTATTGATTTACAGATCCGCAAAACAGCTGATTTCAGGCAGATTATTGTACTGATTCCAGATGTGTGTGTACAAAGAAACCCCTCCTGATGCTTTGCCAACGTGGTGTCCAGTGCTGAATGTGTACAGCGATGGTCTAACTTGGCAGGTGTGCTACACATCCGATCAGCTGTAACAAACTTCAAGAGGATCTGAACAAACGGCCGGTGGTGTGATTTGTCATTTTGGAGTGTCCTTTTGAATGCTTAGATGACACCCTGAAAGGACTGGTGTGGTTACTGAGCAGCAGCGGCTTCAGGTGGCGTTAGTCTGACAAAGCACAGCACTTTTCTTTTTTTCTTTTCTTGCAGCATGTGGGACGCGCAGTCCGAGTCGTTGGGCTCTTTTGTTTCCACACGCGTGGAGATTGGGGGGGGGGGTCTTCAGTGTCCGTCATTAGCCTTCAGGTAGCCTTATGTCCACCCTCGGCCATCAGGTATCCTATTTAGCAACAGCATAGGTGAAAAATAAATCCCCTGAACTCCTGCTCTGGTCTGACCCAGCTGTGGAGGAGTAACCAAACCAGGAGGAGTCTTCCCAGTGTGGGAAAGCCGTCAGACTTGAGCTGGGTGGAGACACGGGACCCGTTTCTAACGGCTAACGGGGGTAACAACTACTGAGACAAAGTTAGCGTCAAATAATGAATGTATCCCGATGAAAAGTTTATTGGTAAAAATTGCCTATTTCCAGATTTTCCTCAGAGTGTTACCCCCCGACGCAGGATGCTGTTCTGGGTCGATCACATATTTAAATCCCGGGGATGCAGTAGTTAAGCAAATATGTTAATGTCATAATTCATCGCTACTTTTTTTGTGTGCGTTTTTTTAAGCTGTTTTTCCAGAATCCTCCATATCCAACTAAACCACTGTCACTCTCCTGTACACGAGAAGAAGTTGTAAATGGTGTCAATAACAAATTTTCTTTTGTAAAAGAAAGGATTTAATAAGAGGTTTATGGTAACTCTCTATATTTTCTTTTCCCTGTTTAATTTCTGATGTACATGAAAGATGTGTAATATAGAAATTGCCACCTTAATAAATTAAATCAAAAATTTGTTTGTGTCTTGGCTGACAAAGAATCTGTGTGTGTGTCAAGGACATGTGTGTGACTGCGTTTTAGACATACAAGATAAATAAATAAATAAATAATAATAGCCTATATATAATTATATATAAATAATTATAGGAAAACATTGGCACTGCTTTTGCCTTCATGACATTCATGACATTTTTACATGAACCACTGCAGTTACATTTTTTACACAAGAACAAAGAAATGGTCCACTGGCAGTATAATAAAACGGGTAACAAAGTATTTTCGCTTACAGAAAAAGAAGCACGGTGAATCATTTAAATTATGTTTTAATTTAAAACAAATAATGAAATCTTTCCCCGGACGGATTGTTTTTCATTTAAAGATGGAGAACCGAGTTTGTTAGTTGGTCTGTAAGCATCCAGGAAACGACGATAAAGACTACAAACATGGCGGCTGCAAACAGTTCTGATCGTTACTCTGAATGTTGTCCAGTGCTTCACCGCTGTGATCCGCTCTGTCATCATCATCGTCATCTTCCTCCTCCTCCTCTTCCTCGTCTCGTTGCGCCTGCCCTTCAATGGTGATGATTGACAGTGCAGCTTGACAACCCTCGTCATTCCTCCTCCCCTCTCCTTCATCATCATCATCGTCATCGTCCTCCTCGTCGTCGTCGTCGTCGTCCTCCTCCTCGTCGTCCTCCTCCCCGTGTGTTTCCACTTCCTGTTGGCTGCCCTTTGAGCTCTCTTCCTCCTCTTCCTCCTCTTCCTCCTCAGCCCATGATCTTTTTGCTTTTGTTGTGAACCTGCACCTCCTCCCGTCCTCTTCTCCGTCCTTCTCCTCAGCCGTCAGCGCTCCCGAAGCATCCTCTTCCTCTCCCGTCCCTCCTTCGTCTTCGGCCCCGTTTGCCGCCGCCGGACACTTGTGGTCTCTGTAGTAGCTCTGCCTGGTGAATCCCTTGTTGCAGGTGGAGCATCTGAAGCGGTAGTTGTCTGTGTGGGACTGCTGATGCTCGAGCATGTGAGCCCGGCGGCTGAACGCCTTCTGACAGAAGAGACACTTGTAGGGTTTAATACCTGGAGGAGAGACGAGTTTATAGGAATCAATGTAATAAAGTACTAAAAGAAGCAATATTCCCACATCAATATTTAATCTGCTCAATCTGTTCACTTATATTCATAAAAATCGGTTCAGCTTTTACATATTCTTCAAACAAACTGGCTGATAGAGAATTTAATGACGTGGGAAAAGAAGTTTCTTAAATGCTTTCGCTTATCAGAACATCCGAAACGAATTTAAAAAAAAAAAGGAACTGATTTCATTCACACACCAGAATGTGACAGGATGTGGGCCTTGAGTTTGTCTGGTCTGTTGAACTCTTTGGTGCAGCCTACATGTGTCCTGATGAGAAAACAGACAAGTTAGCATGAAAAGATTTAACTTGTAAAAATTAAAAAAAAAAAAATCAATGACGTCAGCAAAGATCTTTACCTGAAAGGACACTTGTATTTCTTAAAGGGTTCGTGGATGAGCATGTGTCGCTTCACTTTGTCTTTCCTGTTGAACGTCGCCTCACAGAGGGAACATTTGTATGGCTTCTCACCTGCAATAGAATCAACATCAAACCCACACATAGTAAACACTTAGAACACTCGGTGTGTTTGTGAAACCGTTTCATCGGTGACATCGGCACGTCGAGCTCCGACTTATCTGCAGAAATAATGCCAGCGCAAAATGTGACTAATGGCTTTGAAAGTTTGCCAGACCTGAGTGAATACGTGTGTGCAGTTTGAGGTAGTGCTCCGTCTTGAAGGCCTTCTTGCAGATCTGACACTTGAACCTCCCTCCAACGCCGTGAGTGGGGAGGTGCCGTCTGAAATATCTTTCGCACGGGAAAACCTGGTCGCCACAAAGAGTCCGCAGATCAGACACGGAGATCTTAAAATATGACGTGAAGAACAAAAGCGTGAACGGCGTCAGCTGTGGGCGGTACCTTCTGACAGTGTGGGCAGGGGAAGCTGTGCGAGGCGGTCAGCAGATGTTGCTCCAGAGCTTCCTGGGTGGAATACCTGCTTTGACATTTCACACACCTAAAAGGAATCGCAAAAAAAACAAATGTGATGGAGGATCAACCAACTTCACCCATTAAACCAAAGCACGAAGGCACCGATTCCTTTTTTTTCATACCAGAAAAACAGCCAACTTGTGGCACTCAGCCCCAAGCCCATTCATTCTTATTGAAGATGAACATCTTCATGATTATTATCTTAATAAATATACACTTTAAGTTAAAAAAAATAAATAAATAAAAAAAATAATTTCCTAAAATCAGATCTTTTCTCTCAGTCTGATCTTCAGACGGTCAGCCTCGGATTCTCAGATCAATATTTTTCGTTGGGGATATTTTCTACATGATTTCTGCCTGGTTTTACTTATTTCAGCCATTCAATATTTAAATCCTGGAAATATGATGTAAAGCACGCTGTAACTTTGTTTTGATAAGTGCTGCATAAGTAAAGTTTATTAACTTTATTAATTCAAGTTTATTGTTTTTTATTATTATTATCATTATAAAACAGCGGCATTAAAAGCATATTTGTCAGGGACTATTTTCAGTAGCGGATTTATACACATTTGTATTTACAGCAGCAGGACAGTGTAACTGAGACTCAAAACATGGAACGTGTGACCAGATGTAACGCATGGACCACTGATGTGTTTTTAATGTATTCTGGGCAACAACTGAGCTCTGAGGCACGAAGGAATGAGATATATCTGCCCGGTGTTCTTCCCTGTAGTTCACATGTTGTCATTACACCAGAGTGGTTGCGCTGACCTGTACACGGTGGTTTCCTTGCGTGTGGTCTGCTGTGGGCAGAAGCAGTGAGAGTACTGGTGGACTCCCAGCTCGAACAGCGAGGGGAACACCTTGCTGCAGAGGTGGCAGCGGTAGGTGAGCTGCTCCTGGTGCGTGCGGATGTGCTCCAAAAACTGATCCAACTTCTGGAAGGTCTGGGAGCAGGACTTTAACACGCACTTATAAACCTGCAGGGAAGCAGATATAAATATTCCCTGTTTTTTTGGATGTTTTATGCCATTTATGTATAAACTACCGTACTGATTTCACACCCCACCATGTGATTTTGAAAAAAAAAAAAAACTTGCACGGCTCACATGATTGCCACCTTCTCGCACACGCACCTGTTCTCCTTTGTGCTGCGTCAGGTGGGACTTGAGCTGGAAGTAGGTCTTGAACTTGTTGGCGCAGAACTGGCACTGGTAGGAGCTGTCGATCACCACGATCTGTTTGGTGTGAGCCTGACACGGTTGGTTCTGGTTGGACTGCGCCTGCATCGGGACCTGGGGATGCCCGTTCTGCAGGTCCTCCCCCTGGCTGCCCTCCAGATCAGCCTGAGCCTCAGTCACACTCTCCTCCAACTCTCCTGGTGCTTCTGAAGACAGGAAGTGAGTTTATACCGCGAGGGCTGTAAATCTGATGCAGTGGGCTTTGTTACTTTTACCACCGAGATCAGATTTTCTTTCCATTGTTTTAATATCCTACAACTCTGTTGGTAGACTGTTCCACATGTAACAGAAACCTATAAGCGACAGCAATATAACGGCAGCTGGTTTATTAGTGGTAACTGGAGAAAGAACCTGCTATTTTAAAATGTTCACATTCACAATTTTTCAAGACTATTTTCAAGAGTTATGTAAATTGAGTTGCTGTAGTGAGGAAGCTGCAAAGAACTATATGCCTCTTTAATTCGATAACTTTTGATTTTACTGATGAAAGGGAAATTGAGAGACAATCTTATAGGTAGCTTATATCAGTACAAAAACAATGTTCAGTGTTTCTTTTAAAACAGTTGTGAAACTGTATGTTCAAAGTAGGCGTCTTGTTATCCCGTTCCAATTTATTATTGTCCTGAAAAGGTCCAGAGCATTGACAGCCAGTCACATTAACTTCTAAGCTTTGAAACTTATTATAGAGCTGTGGAAATGTCCAATGTCAAGATGCATCATGATGCAGATGTGGAAGATTGATTCTCCATCAGAACATAAACAGCGACATAGTTGCACAAAATTATAGCCCAGCTCTTCCCTTACAAAGCCTACATAGGGAGATGAAATCATTTGGATCCACATTAAGTTAATCTTAGATTCGAATTCCTTATTTCACTCTTTTAAACTAATAATGGCCACACAGTTGACAATATTGTGTGTGCTGCAGTAACTGAGCAGGGCTCGAGGCTTCTCTAGTGAAGGTCTGCAGGCCACACGAGGCCTTTTGGAGACATCTGTAAATTGTAGCTGCAAAAAATAATTAGGGTGACACTCTCCCCTTCTAAACTACATTAAATCGTTGACAGATGTGAATAATAACGGTGTCATCGATATAACAATACCAATACATAACAGTCATTACCTGTTTGCGACGACTCTTCCTCTGCTTGTGTCTGACTGCTCTGCTCCTGCGGATCCTCCTCGTCATGTTCTCCTTGCTCCTGCTGCTGCTGCTCATCATCCCCGACTCCTTCTTCCTCATTGGATGACACTGGCACCATCTTTACTGTAATTGGTAGTCTGGACACTGTGCTGGCCACACTCATAGGCCACACCTATAAGGTAAAGACAGCTGCGGTTACTGTGTTGTTGGCACAACACTGCATCCGTCATGGGACTAATCTGTGATTTATTAACATTTGGTATCATAAATCACGGCAGTATATTCCATTAAGAATATTGAGTACTCAGAATGAGTAGCGTTGGATAAACTATATTCAGTAATCTGAGGTGAGATCAGAGTATTATCACAAACTATTAACAACCTTGTGTGTCTGCATGTGTTTCTTCACATTGGACTTCTGGGCGAAGGCTCGGCCACAGACGATGCACTGAAACGGTTTCTCTCCTGTGTGGCTGCAAAAGAAAATAATAATTATTAGTAATTTTCTTCTGGATAGATATCTATTTTTAATGGGTTCAGTCGAAACGCTGGTGATAACTCACCTTCTAATGTGCTGCTGAAGATCAAAGTTTTTCGAGAAGATTTTGTCGCAGAAATTACACTTCAGCTTCGGACCTTTTCCCTTCAGTTGCTCTGCTGAGGAGAGAAATCCATAATTACACCACAATTATCATCACAGTTCATATCAATATTATCAATACTTCAATACAGTTTGCTTTGAGTTGTTTTTACAGAAGTGTGTACAAATACGTGCGGTTGGTCCTTGGTATTGTTTCAGAGAGCCTTTCCTTGTGATGCTTTTATTGATTCAAATTAAGTTCGTCAAATTCATAGGTGATATTTTGAAAAACTAGAAATGGTTTTCCTCACATACCCGTCGTTCCGTCTGAGCTTTTTTTGCCACCCCTCGGTCGTTTGGGAATGATGACCTTTTCAAAGTCCCCCAGCTCCGCCATGTTGTTGGTGATGCTGCAGGTTTTTGTCTTGGTGCCCTGCTTCCCAGGGCTGTAGACCGGTGGCGTGGTGAATGACTGGCTCTCCACACACTGACTGGGCACCTGAGGGACACAAACATGAGCTCGGTGCTTTTCTTGGAAATAAAAGGGTGGGCAATGCCGATGGCCAGCTTTACTCACTTGTACAGGATGGAACGGCTGCAGACCCAGGGTGTGGATCTCTGCACCGCCACCACCCCCGGCCATGTGAGGCAGCGTGCTGTACACCTGCACCACTGAGTTGCTGTGGCTCGCCGGGACCTGTGAGGAGAGCGGCTGCTGTGCGGGCTGTCCAGCTGGCAGCGAGTGGGCCGGGGTCTGGCTGGAGGGGAGGGGGTGGGAGGACGGCTGTTGCTGCTGTTGCTGCTGCTGCTGCTGCTGCTGCTGCTGCTGCTGCTGCTGCTGTTGATGATGATGATGGTGGTGGTGGTGGTGATGGTGCTGAAGGTAGGACACACCGGCTGTGTGCATGCTCAGGTTACTCTGCATTAAAAAGGAAACAGATTTGATAATGGTGCAGCTCGGATGTGAAACTTTAAAGGGTTAAGACACACAAAAGTGGCGTGAGAATGTCGCCCCTTGCTGACTTACCTGTATAGGTGTCTGCATGGCGGCCATGGGCTGGTCGATGGAGGTAAAGGCTGAGATTGCTGACATGAGGACGTCGTCGCTGACCAGCACGTTGCCTTGGACCAGAGTGTGTGTCAATGGGGAGGGAGGGACGGTGATGTAGGTAGACACCTGATGTACGAATGGGCAGTAATACACAAACATACCAGTTTGAATTGTGGATCGTTTTAAAAATTAGAACAACTAAATATTTCTAAAATATCCGTTTCTTTTCTTTTTTTAATCATGTGTGACTTCTTTCTTTCTGCCATGTAATTAATAATCTCCTTGCCACATCTGTTGTCACTTTTGTAATAATGTTATGCCTCACACACGAAGCAACAAAATATGACCTAACCTACAAACTGATTCACTATTAAATTGATCTCAATCTAACACAGTATCAGCCAGATAAAACAGCCCTTGTGCCCTCTCACCTGTCTGTTGGCAGGAGTCTGTGGCACGGAGCTGATTGACGGGACGGGTGTGTAGGCGTTGGTGGAGGCCAGGGACACTGTGGACAGGGAGGGGGCGCTAGACTGGCACTGTTCCCTCTTGTGCGTCATGAAGGCTGGCAGAGAATTAAACTGCTTCTTACACTTCCCACACAGGAAGACGTCTTCGTCGTCTGCAGGGAACACAGACAGGGAGGTTCGATCACCGTAGAAAATAATGGAGACGAGGACACTGCTGTCAGAACAACCAGCATTTGTATACAAAGAAAAAGTCCATTTTTAAGACATTACTGACTGCTCACATATTGCAATGTATTACAAATTAACAAATAAGAGTTGCTGTCAATCTATAGTCCATCCTTTGGATGTGCTTGGTCTTTTAAAAGAAAATTACGTTGGCAGGCAAGATGTGATTATGCATTTTACGTTTGAACTCGAGTATTAAAAAAAGGCCGGTTAATTATCGTGAGCAGGAAAAGCAATCAGAAATGCAATGCAGTAATATCCCAGAAATAAGCACTTCGTAACAATTTGATTATTGCTTCTAAGTCCCAAAGGAATACATGACGCGTTCTGTACAAACCCTTCCACAACAGTAAGGTAGCACATTTTTGAAAGTGCTGTCCTAATCTTGTGTAAACACTGTTTCTACCTATTTGAATGATTAAATGTAAGTAAAATAAAGGGCAGCCTTTGAGCTGACATTTACCGACTTTAGTGATCTTAAGACAAGATTTGTCGAGATCTGTTTGGCATACGGTTAAAAATAAAACTCTCGGGGATGCGGTCCAATTTGATGAAACTAAAATCTTGTCATATATGATGTCCTGGAGTTAGATGAGAGAATAATGCTGCCTGTCTTGCTGCGGTTACATAGTGTACACCCGGTTACATACCCATGGGCTGGATCGTGGGCGTCCCAGAGACATTTTGGTTGTTTGGGTCGGGGACTCCCCCTTGGCCGTCCAGCAAAGACTGGACCGCCAACACCGTCTGGTTGTCCATGCCTGGTGAGGCGGAAAGACAGCGGGGTTAAAGAATCAATATATTAATTCACATTCTGGAAAGATACACTTTGTTCTAGATGCTCAAAGAGTGTATGTTCCACTGAAATCTGAAAATATGAATAAGTACATGTTCGGTCTCTTATGGGTGTTTGGGAAGAGCGGTGTCTGTTTACGCAGATTGCAGAGACTCTGTATCTTGTAAGAAGAATTAAAGAAAACTTCACCAGATGGAAGGAAACAATAGTTTGTGTTTAGGTCCAGCTCTACTTACAGTAATCTCATAACACAGAATTAGGCAGGCTCAAGAATGTATTAATAATGATTAATACCGTGATAAATTAAAATAGACAAAGTCTTAATATGTGTAGTACAGGAAGATTACAGTGTGCTGTCCTCCAAAGTGCCTGCAGCAAAAAAATGTACAATCACTCTGAATTGCAGATCATTTTACTGCCTGACTGTAATACGATGAAAAGCATTTACACTACGAGCTGCTCAGAAGCTCTGAACAGTAATCAATCCCATTGTTTGTTTACATTCATACACCCACCACTGTGGGATGTTTGGATTGTTGTAACACAAATAGACGCCTTTACATTGACTTGCGGCGGCTTTTCTGCATGTCCGAGCAGGCCTGCAAAAAGGGATTACTGGACGTATTCATTAGCGTTTCACCGGGGTTGCAGTTGCGATGCTATTACAGAAAATTACCCCTACCTTCAAGCACTTCAAATATTGCCTGCGCCATCTTGTAGCTCTTCCTCTGCGCATTTGGTGCTCGATTAGCAGGGGCTGCCTCTTCAGGTGAATTCTCTTCATTTCAGGAAAAGGCTGCGAGACCACTTTAAACCAGAGGATTTTCGTAAAATATTCAAATAATGTTGACAATACACTGACTGAGGAAAAAAAAAAAAAAAACACCGTTTGGAAAAATAACTTATTTGTCTTAAGCCTCCAAACGTGGCGGCTGAGGTCTTCTTACCTCGCGCCACATTAAAGGGAATGACGGAGTGTAACACGCTAAAGTTGTGAAAAAAAACTTTATCACTGACAGTATTTTAAATTGAAAAATACTTGTGCGATATAAAATAAATCAATAATACATACGCTCTGTGTAAAATTGGAAATAACGACAGCGACGCCTGTACGTTTCGTTTTCTTCTGAGGAACTTGAACGCACCTTTAGATCGATGAATCAGCACTCGGCAACAATACAGACAACCGCTCCCACCAATCAGGGACCGGCAGCTGCTCACCTGCTGACAGCGCAGATTCTCGACCAATAGAAACCGTCGCATTGAACCACGTGCCGGTTTCGCGGCAAAAAAGATTTCGCGCGAAAACCGTCAGAGGCTTGTTTTAGATGTACATCAGCTGGGACAATAACAACAATAAAGGCCGATAACTGGGTCGGGACGGCGCCTTTTTGGATGGACCGCGCCCCGGGTGAGCAGCTGACGGACCGGCGGCTGCTCGTTTAAAAGTATGCGCCTAATTTATCCTCTTCTGTTTCCAAATTTTGTCGGGACTGCTTCCTGCGTGCCCCCAACAAAACGAGGCTAATAACTCAGCTAGCATGCTAATTTGCCCTATATTTCCACATTCAACAATAACTCCGCGTGCTGCTCTGGACGAACAGCCGCTTTGGCAAATGCACTCCGGAAAGTGTTTCTGAGGGATGACGACGCCTTTCGCGTTGTGGGTGTTTTATTTTTGGAAGCTCACTTCTGTGATCTGATTTAAAGTTTTACCAGCCTCTTAACTCAGCCCCGGGTCAGCTGCAAGGAGAAGTCACAT
Source organism: Embiotoca jacksoni (assembly GCF_022577435.1). Classification (NCBI taxonomy): domain Eukaryota; kingdom Metazoa; phylum Chordata; class Actinopteri; family Embiotocidae; genus Embiotoca; species Embiotoca jacksoni. The sequence continues at coordinate 4,019,532 of NW_027185447.1, read as the reverse complement.
TATTTCGCGGCTTCCTTCGCGGCTTCACGGTTGTTGTTGGCGAACTTGTTGGAGTGTTTGTTGCTGACTGGGTGGCTAGCTCGTTAGCAGGGTGTGTGTGTGTGTGTGGCCGTGTTCAGGGCAGGGTGTGCGGCCGGGCCTCGGCTGTACTGTACTGACAGGACAGATGACAACAAAAGATTAGCCGTGTTAGCTCGCTGCTCCCACGGTCGGTTCGCGACTCGGGTTGTTTGATAACTCCTCTCGGGGCGCACAGTTAGTATGCATTTAGCGACGTCGCCTCCTTTGCCAGATTTCCTGTTTGGCAGAACATCCTGTCTGACTGTTTCACCCTCGGTCTGATGTCGATCCGACACGTCTCCGACCACAGTTTTCACTTATGCCGAAGTGATATTGGTAGTGGTGGTTCGCTTTTACGAAATGTTCCGGCTGCCTATGAACTGTAAAGACACCTCGAGGAGATTTCACTGTGAGCAGGAACTGGTTCTCTAGTCTTAGTTTGTGACCCCCCCTCCCACCTCTCCCTCCCCCCTCTCCCTTCATTACCCCCAAAGTCCAGTGAAGGGGGTCCCCGGTGACACACTGCCATGTCAGAGACTCTGATCACGGGGCAGACATCAGAGGATCTCTTGGCAGACTTCGAGACTTTGCTCAACTCTGGGAGTATCGACTTGGGCCAGGACCATCAGATCGTGATCATCACCAGCCCCGGCAATGAGGGACTCCACCCGGCTGCAGCCCCGACCAGCACGGGCGAAATCCTGCTGTTTGCCACGCCGCAGGGCCCCGCTGACGTGGGGATCCAGGACAAGAGACGACCGGCTTTGGGAAGACCTCCGGTGAGTAGAGGAGGGGAAGTGTGGGAGGCAAAGGTGATAGAAAGTGAAAGAAGCAATAAGGGAAGTGGTTACATAAGGACTTGTACCATAAAATAGGATATTACCAGAGCTGTTTCAAGTCAGTCAAAAAAAAAGAAACCTGGGGCAAAATGTCTTAAAGCAACAGGTGGGTTGCTTTAAGACATTTTGCCCCAGGTTTCTTTTCTTTTTCTTTTTTGGTAAATCACTTTCCTCCCTTCCTCTTAATAAAGAGTTAGTACATATAATAAGCTGTTTGCTGTGATGATGTTCGATCTGTGTTTCTTCAGGTAAAGAGGAAGTTGGACCTGGACAGTGACCACCAGTATGTCAGCACCACGCGACCGTCTACGGGCCAAGCACCACCATCCACGCCTGCCCCTCCCAGAGGTACACACGCCCCCCCCCCCCCCCCCCCCAGAGAGGCAACACAGCCGTCTGTGAGCACCACATCTGCTCGTCCATCCGATCCACACACACTTTGACCTTTGCTCCCGCCGTCGTTGTCAGCTGTCCTTTTATCAGCGCAGATGACAGCCTGCCGTCCTGTCATTATCTCCGCCGTTACTGAGGAGTAATTCAAGATAATAGTCTGTTGAAATAACAAAAGATAACACTGAGTAAACAATGGCTGCTACTAGTTGTCAATGTGTTTATGTTGTTTTGTCGCTCTCGTTAACATTGATCAGCTGTTGTGGTTCACAAGTTCAAAATAGAATGTTGGAAATTTGAATGGTTCTCTTTGGTAGCCGGGCCGGACGTCTCACACACACACACACACACACACACACACACACACACACACACACACGGACACACACACACACACGGACACACACACACACACGGATGGACACACACACACACACACGGATGGACAGACACACACACACACACACGGATGGACACACGGACACACATACGGATGGACACACACGGACACACAGATGGACATACACACACGGACACACATACGGATGGACACACACACACACACACACACACACACACACACACACACGGATGGACACACACACACGGACACACACACGGTCACACAGACAGCTGCGGGTATCATGGACGTGTAGTTATGTTTAAATTACTCTCTAGAGGACATGTTCCACACTCGCAGTAGATTGACGTCTACAGGAGGACATAATCCCAAACTCTCGTTGTCTTTATATAATTTTAAAGATGAAATGTAGAGATGGCCCTCCCCACACAGCTTCTTCTCAAATTCAGCATCCATTTTGGTTTTCCAGCACATGCACAGTTGGTGTCCTTGTAGTGTTGAGCTGCACTGAGACGTCCAATTTAAGGTACTTGGATGTCTACACAGAGACATCCTCTGATGACTACGTTAACATCACATGTACTCGAGGACGCTGAAAGGATCATACTGGTGTTACACTTCACTACGTGACCCAAAGAGAAAACGGGAAGACCTACTTAGATTGAAGACGATTGATCGCGGCAGGGGATGACGGGCGAGACACATTTCTTGCCGTTAATGGACAGTGAATCTGTTTTAACGTGTTTCTGACATCTGTATTTCATGTTTTTTGTTTTGCTGAATCATCCGCAGGTTTTTATAAACTTATCAAAGCAAAATCAAAGTTTTGTACTGAAAGAGTGTTTTAAATAGGTTTCAGTATTTGCCACCATTGTAAACGACAGGAAGAAAATCACACTAAAAAGAAAAGGACATGTTTGCCTTGATTGACATTTTATTGACATAATACAGTGTCTATAGTGTCTAACAGATGTCAGAAACATAATACCTGATAATTCAATAAGGCAGTTCTATATTGCAGGAAATAACACCTCTGGCATATGAGTGTGGTTGTTCGTCCAGCATTAAGCTGTGAATGTGCATTTTCAGTTTGCCTCCATTAAGGAGACAAACTGAAAATGCACATTCACAATTTTTTTCCCCCATAAAAACAACATAACAGACTAGTTTACCTGACCGGCCAAACGTTTTGGGCTCCTAATGGATAAAAAGTAACGAGGTACTCTTATTTAAAAAAATAAAAAAATTCACAAAGACTTGAAAATTTGAATTTCCCATCAAATTAGGAGGCTGCTTTCACTCATAAAGGGGCGGAGTCATGACGCAAGGGCATGTGCTGCTCTCATCTGTTAGTTATAGAGAGTAGTGAACTGTTTTTATAGGATGGTTGGGAGAATTTGAATATGAACTACTAATGATCGATGTAAAACAGAATTTAAAAGAATATAATCCAATTTGTGACGGACATTTGTTTACAAGTTGATGTACAGAATAACATGGCACATTTCCTAGCTAGCTGAAGAGTAAAGTTTTATTCACAAGTTTGTCTGAATGCCGACCCGTTTCTTCCATGACCAAGTGTCTCATTTGATTAAAAATGTAGGAATAGATCTTTTCCTGTTCAGCTTAGTTTTACTCTGGAGTTTAAATTATCCACTTCCTCCAGGACAAACAGGATGGACCTGTAATCCTTCACTTAGGAAAGGTGGAGCGCTCTTCTTAACTCCTGCTTCAACTCAGGCTGTAGACCAGGAAGGGTGTCGTTTTATGAGGAAAGAAAAAGGACCAAGAGTGGTTATGAAGAGGATCTTTAACCGTATAGATATTCTTTTTGCCTTCCGGCCCAGTTCCTCGAACCACGACGGAGAAGTCGCGGTACGACACTTCGTTGAACCTGACCACCAAGCGCTTTCTGAACCTGCTGTCCCAGTCGGCCGACGGCGTGGTGGACCTGAACTGGGCCTCGCAGGTCCTGGATGTCCAGAAGAGACGCATCTACGACATAACCAACGTCCTGGAGGGAATCCAGCTCATCTCCAAGAAGTCCAAAAACAACATCCAATGGCTGTGAGTAATAAAAACCAAACAAACAAAATAACGCAGTAAAGGAAAAATCTGCAAACATGAATTACAGCTCTTACTCTGGATGGGCCTTATTATTCAATTCAATTCAAAATATATAGCACCAAATCACAACACAGGTTATTTCCTGGCACTTAACACATTAAAGTCCTAACAGCAGAATTTTACAGAATTATACAGAAGAAAAAAAAAACAATTCAACAATTCCCACAAGCTTGGAGGGAAAACTCCTCTTTAAGGGAGAAAAAGCTCCAACAGAGGGAAGAAAAACTCCCTCTGAACAGGAAGAAACCTCCGACAGAACCAGGCTCAGAGGTGGAGAACATCTGCCTCGACCGGTTGGAGTGAGAGGAGAGCAGAGAGAGAAAAGGACAGCATAGAGGTACAAGAGAAGAACTGTTGGTGGGGCCGAAAATCACAGAGTAGAGACATGCAGCTCCATGGCGGGACATCTGCAAAAGAAAGAACAGAAACTACCCGAGCGAGGGATCTGAATGGAGAAGCAACAGACAATAAGCTTTGGGAGAGTATATTTGAGAGTGAAAGAGTGAGAGGAAAGAAGCTCGGTGCATCACAAGGTCCCCCAGCAGCCTCGGACTAGAACAGCATAGCTGCAGGATGGTTCAGGGACACCTGAGCAGCTCTAACTATACGTTTTGTCAAAAAGGAAAGTTTTCAGTCTAAGTCTGGTTCTATAAGATCTGTCAGGATGATGTGGTTCTATAAGATCTCTTAGATACGATGGAGCCTGGTCATGAAGAGCTTTGCAAGTCAACAGGAGAATTTTAAATTCTATTCTTGATTTAACAGGAAGCCAACGATGGGCCTTATAGCAGTGAAAGTGTAAAATTGCTTGGTACGTGTGTTTGGTTTCCATCAACACCTCCACTTCTTGCCCTGCAGTGGAAATAGAGTTGATGCAGCACTGGTTTCCCGCCATAAGGAGCTGCAGAGGGAGGTGTGTGACCTCACAGACGCTGAGGAGCAGCTGGACGAGCTCCTCTCCAAATGCAACCTGCAGCTCCGACTGCTCACAGAGGAACCGCAGAACAAGAAATATCCTTGCGAGTCGTCTCGGGTGTCCCAGCGGGTGCCTGTAGACCTGAACTGGTTACGAACCAGTGGTGACGTGTGCGGACTCACCAAACATGTTAGGCTGTATGTTCTCACAATGATGAGCCACGATTGGACGAGTGGAAAGTGATTCTAGCAGTACGAGTGGAGCCGAATCGCACGTTACAGTCACCTACAGATGTCGCAGTAAATCCAAATTGTGTTTCTAATCTAATATGAAGTGGAATAACAGAGGTGGAGAGGACAGCTGTGATTGCCAAGGTTCCCTTGAGCAAAGAACATGAACTCCAACGGTTGTGTACAGTAATGTTCGGCAAATATGCCCCGAGTAAATACATTTAAAATTAAAATAAAGAAGATGCATTGTGCTCCTTAATGGTTGTGTTCGTCACGCTGGGCTATGTGCGCTGCCAGGACTTGAGGCAGTCTTTTGATTCCCCGGACCAGCTGGTCATGGTGATCAGAGCTCCACCCGAGACCCAGATGCACGTTTCAGAGCCCAGCGAGGTAAAGGCCTTATATAAAGAAGGTTTTTTTTTTTTTTCCATCTTATTATTTTGAGAGTGTTGTGTTTTTATTGACCAGATCTGTATTTTTCTGCGTCTCCCAGGGTTACCAGGTGTCGCTGAAGAGCACGCGAGGTCCGATCGACGTCTTCCTCTGTCCAGAAGACAGCTCGGGCGTCTGCAGCCCCGTGACGGGAAGCAGTCCCTCCAAATCCAACGCTGATCCCTCCATGGCCCCCATAGCCCCGCCTACCACAGAACCCACCGACCAATCGCAACCCAAAACGGAGGCGGGGCTGTCATCGCCGACGTCCTCGTCGTCCACAGTGACTGCAGCCTCGCAGCAGGAACCCTCGTCTCTGGTGTTGGGAGGTGACTCAGGTGAGTGTTCACAGTTAATGCAGCCACTTTATTTTGAGTACATGTTGCTGGAAAAAGTGGAGAACTGCAGCATTCATTCATTCAGTCAGTTGAAATGGATTCTTAATGGAAAAAAGTGCTTCGCTTTCTTAAGGCACCGATGTATAAACCGCATTCATAGTTTGACCAGAATGCAGCTTTTTTTCCCGAATAATTTTGATGATGCATCAAAACTCAGCCGAGCTGTGCGGGCGCAGGACAAAATACAGAAAGGAAAAGGAGAGACTGTCTCCACGCTCATTTGCATTGTTTGTATGCTGTCCCTGAAAGAAGAGACCTTTTTCACTGCAGACATGTTTTGACGTGTCACAGAGGGGCGATCGGGAACATTAATGATGACTCGGTTCTCTTAAGTATCCCATGAAGCCTGACGCTGAACCAGCGTGCACAGCTGCAGGACCTCTGAGTGGAATTCAGCCATCATTAACACACCTGAGATTTTCCTGCTGTGACATGTGAAAATGTGTCTGGACTTACTCAGCATGCGCCACATATTATTCCCAAGGCCATGTGAAGCATTGCATATCAGGAGTGAAGCGGGTGATGCCACAGTTTATCGTGGTCTTTTGCCTCACCAGACTTCCTGTCATGAGTTTGATTCTCGGCTATTTTTCTGCCGACTCGCACATCTGTTCTCCTCAGATTGTTGAACTTTCATCTCCACGGCCACAATGTGTCCTGCGTTACAGAGAAACAACATAAAAAAAAATAACCCGTTTTCACCAAGCAGCTACAGGAACGCACGAGTGATGACGGTGCCGACAGCATTATTGCTTTACAAACGATTTACAAAAAAAAGTGTAGGTAATTTAAGATTGTCTTCAGGGTGAGCTCGGACCAAAACGACAAACAAAAATAACTTGAATAACCTAAACCAAGATCAATAAACGAAACACAAAGTCTTATAATACCAGGAGAAAACTGCAAAAGGAAATGTCGGCTCACCCCGACGAACTTGAGCTACTACCAGATATTCTGTTAAGACTAAAGAACAAAGGATTACTTTGGTGTCGGAGCGCCATATTTGCTCCTTTTATACAGTCAGACGTCATCAGCTTGTCAGGCAGCCTGGAGCTGCTCCAACAATCACATACACACACCCGTGCCCTCGTACCTGCATTCACATTTACAACGGATGCACCGCAGAGCCGTACTTCACAACGAGGGAAGAAGAGACACGGGGCCTGATTTACTAAAGGTTTGCGTGTGTGTGTGAAATTCCATGCAAACTCCACCACACCCGCAAAAACAATGTCTAAACATGCATCCATATGTAATATTGGGGGGGGGGGGGTTGTGCTTGAAGGTGCAAAATACTGGGAGGGAACATTCAAATAGAAGAATTTAGCACCCGCGAGGATATTCACTAAACCTGAAAGTAGAAACAGGAGAAAGTGATTGTTGTGTATTTTAGTACGACCGAAAGGAACGTATTAATCAGGAGCGCAAATAAGGAGAGACGGCTGCTCTTACTGTGGTGAGAAGGAGACCCGGTGCAGGTAATAACCAAGGCTTAATAATAAAGGCATAAGCCTCCACAGTATTGACTTGCTTTGTTCTTGTTATATTAATATTTCTCGATTTCGATGGGTTCAGATTTCCTTTTTGCTTTCGCGGTCGCTCTGTTTTCCGTTGCTGGAATCACTTTAACGCGCGTAAACACCTCATTTAAATACAGCGATTTGCAGCTGATATCGGTGACGCAAATACTGTTGTAATTACCCGCAAAACGGGTGCAAAAAGATGCGCACACTTTTGGAAGGAACACGCAATTTAGTACCAGTTATTTGAGATCTTAGTAAATCGGGCCCGTAGTCTTAACAGATGTCGGCCCTGTCTCGGGGTTCTCCCTCCGTTTCTGGAGGGTGTAGGCGCCGTGCTAATAGTGGGCACTTATTTGACTCAAAACTATGCATTTTTGGACAATTAATAGCACAACAATAATAATAATAATCACCAAACATTGGTAAAACCAAGCTAATAGAGAAGCTATAGCAACTAAGGTGGTGTGAAAATACACTTTGGTGCTGCACCTGTTAACGGTGGGGAAACACTGTCTTTTGGCATTTAGAAGCAAAACTCTGCCTTATTCCCCTCTTAGTCACATGGAGGTTTATAAAGACATCTGGCATTTTTCAAACAATACTTTTTTTTCCCCAAAACTAAATAAAAAAATTTAAAAAATAGATAGATAGCTGCTCTGTTGCTTACAGACTTGATGATCAGCCCTCATTCGATCGGATCATTAATTGTTGGTTCAGTGAGCAGTACCATCACATGTCCCTGACCCCCGTCAGTCCCGCACCATTTCTCACCCGTTACTCTCTGTGACAGAATCGCTCCTGGGAGGCGACCCGTTCTCCAGCCTCGGAGAAATCCCAGACTTTGACCTCTCACCCCTCTCCTCCTTGGACTTCCTGAACGGTGAGGGCCTCACCCTCCCATTGGACGGTTTCATCAACCTGTCCCCCCCTCACAGCCACGACTACCACTTTGGTCTGGAGGACCACGAGGGCATCAGCGAACTGTTCGACTGTGACTTTGGTGACCTCTCGCAGGTTTGGGGGGACAGTTAGATGGAAAGCGGAGGAGACTTGACCTCCGTCCCCTGGGGCTTCTGAAGGAGAGCTGGAAACCAACTTTCTATCGACAAACCTGTCGGAAACACGCGCGTAATGTTTGAATGGTGGGTTTCTGGGGAAGTGTTTTCTGTAGTAATCGTTGCAAAATTCCACCCCAAATACAAAATCTCCAAATTTCCCCAAAATTGTTCAGCACATCATCAGCACTTCTCTTCGGCCATTTGAAAATTTTAGACACAGACTTTAGCTTTAGCATAGCTATTTAAATTATTTATATGAATGTTATTTTGATATTTTGTACCAAGTGAGGATTTTGTTGTTGTTGTTGTTGTTGTTATTGTTATGGATGATGTTTTATCCAAGTGGATTGTGCAGGTGTTTTTGTGTGTGTGTGGCGTTTGGACTCTTCGGGCTGGTTTCCTGAACACTGATGCTACAACTCTTAAAGTTCCTCTCCCGGCTTTGATTAAAACCTTAAAAACTCAACAAACGACATATTTAGAAATTTGTTTCAAAGAAAAATAAGTCCGATAACCGCCTAAAGAAGCCTTAAAGTCGTAATATTGACTGCCTATTTCACTTATGTTTTCTAGCATACACATTCAGGGCTGGGCTCTCCAAAAGTATCTTGGATCTTCGGTGCAGTTTCACATAGTTTCAGCGAGGGTTTTTTTTTTTTTTTCCATTTTTTTTTTCCCCCACAACAACACAGATGGTTGTGAGCTCAAAAAACTAAACTAGTAACAGGCTTCTCCCTCAGAGGAGAAGAGAATGATTAGTGTTTAAAACACTGTAATCCTGAAAAACTGGATCCTGTAACGTCTCTAGAACAGACGGCGATGTCCACGGCTCCGAGTCGATTTGCACAGACTCCCATGGAGGACTGACACGGGGTTGTCATTTCTAATCACCCACTGAAACAAGTCAGTGGATTTGAATTCATATTTTTGAACATGAACTAAGAGCTAAGATGCTTTTGGGGAACCGGACCTTTTATCTTTATCTGAATAAATGGAACTATAAAGGCTTACCGTGACTTTTATATTGGCAAATTTTTATTAGGAATGCTTTTCACATTGAAGAAAGACAAAAGAAAATCCACGCTAGTCCTTTAAAATGTCAAGTGCTGAAAAATGATTTTAGAACTAGAAACTCCAGTGTGACACTTGAAGATGTGTTTTGTCAGTGTGTGGGAAACCAGGCTTGCTGACAACAGACTGCTGCAGTCCTGCTAGCGGGTCAAGACTAATACTGAGTTTGTTCTGTATTAGTTAGCTAGGCGTTTAGCCATAGTCTCAGGTGTTCGGAGCAGAGCAAAGTCTTAAATCCATGTTTCTGGTGCAAACATGTGTGAGAGGGTTTTAGATGGAGTTTCGTGTGGGTTCGTAACAAACTTGTGTGTTTTTGTTTTAAATGCCAATCAACTTTTTTTTTTTTTAGAAGATGGGTCAAGTGAGAAATGTTCACCAGATGCCGACAGACAGAAACTCCTGAAAGCATCCAGCTGCTGATGTCATGTTGGGGGAACTCTTCACCGTTTTCTAAAAGCATTCAGTTGGTTTCAGATCTTCATGGGTGATTCAAAGCACAGCTGCTTCTTTGCTTGTACTAATTTAATCAGTGTAAAACAAGAGACTTCAGGAAGGATGAAGTGGAAGTGATGAACTCTTGGAAACAGGGACATCCTGTTATTGTTCAATATACGCACACAAAATCAGCTCCAAATTAATGTTCATGCCTTAAATCAATGACTTATCAGGTAAAGGGTGCTGCATCGTATCTCAGCCCCCGATTAATCCATTCATTATTGTTTTTCTGCTGTTGGTCACACCAGGCTTCATCTTCATAAACTGCCTTTTGTTTTTGATTTTCATGTAAAATAAGCAGCAATAAAAGACATTTTTACATCACATACTCTGAGTATGAGATGACAAACTGTCCTGCTACATGTCGTCTGTTGTAGTTTGAAAAACGTCACACTTTGTTTTCATCGTCCTAATTTATGTAAGCTAACTTGTTTTTGCATTCCTTAAGTATTGTGTGTGTGTGTGTGTGTGTGTGTGTGTGTGTGTGTGTGTGTGTGTGTGTGTGTGTGTGTGTGTGTGTGTGTGTGTGTGTGTGTTGAAAAACTGTTCTGTTGAATTTCATATTTATTTAAAGAAAAGGGTTTTAAATGAAAAAAGAAAAAAAAAAAGATGTACAAAAATTTCCAGTTATTTTCTGACAGGAAGGGACTTTTAATTTGTAAATTCATGGAAATCATGCAAACGTGTTTTTGTTTGTAAATGAGCTTCTTGTTTTTGTAGCACATTTATATTTTGCCATGGTTTTTTTTTTTCCTCTCATAGAAAATATATGTTTAACCTGTTGTTTTCCATGTGCAACCTTTGCATTGGCTAATGGTGCCGGAAAAGAAAAGAAACAGCCTCACAAAATTCAACTGACTTCGACTGACGTGTAAATTAAATTGTATACCTTAATTAGTCACAGACTAAAGATTAGATTCAAGATATCTACATGTTGCACTCACCATTGCTAATCTGAGGTCGTACGTGTGTTATTTTGTTGCCTCTGGGTGCCTCCGACTCATCTGAATGTGTAAAAACCTTGTAACTACTGTCACGTTTTGTTTTCTTGGTTCCTTTCACCTTCAGCTTTGCAGAAACCTTAAAATGCAGCAAAAAAAACAAAAAACGTCACGAGGATCTGAAAAGTTTTGAACTCGGCCACTGAAATGCCCATGCAACCCCTAACCCGTCTCCCTCTCGGCCCTCAGCCTCGACAGATGTCGTCCGTCGAGTGCGAGAAGCCCACGGTTTGCTTTCCTGCAGGATAACTGTAGTGCCTTGCTGAGGTAAAATATGAAGTGTTTGGTTCACGGTGAAAGGATGCATGTTTTTCAGGCGTTTTGTGCGGGATTTGTGAGGTTTTGAATCTTCTGGGATTGTAGGAATCAAAGCATGCCCGGTGTACGGAGACAGGTGGGATATGTCTCTGATAATAGGTCAGGGCTGTACTGGATTCATTAAATATGACTTTTGATCCGAGCTTTACAACATCGTAAACATTTTCACTTTTACAATCAATAAAAGAAAAATTAAATTTATTTCTCCAAAATTTTATTTTTAATGCTTTGTTCTGTTTTTAAAAAAACAAAAACAAATGCAGGCTTGTACTTGTGAATTACTAATGGTATCAATATGTCCTTTTTTGTATCCAATTTTCTTTGAAAATAATAAAAGTTTACTATTTTAATTTTACTTATTTTCACCACATCTTCTCTTTGTGCAACTTAAGTGAACCCGACACTAAAAGTAAAGTAATCCAATGAGCTATTTCCAAGAATTTGTCATGACTTCAGAATTGCGATGCGCCACACTTGCAAGAAAGGGTCACGGTGTAAATGTAAAATGTGATTCTTCCACTTCATCATCACATTCGGTGTCATTTGCACGGGAGCCACCAGAGACCTGTGCTGTTAAATTCTTATACGGTGTACTTGAAACACCACAAATCCAAAACTCCTTGTATTTTGAGGAAATGATCATTTTTAGACAAAAGAAGGCCTCAGACTTCAAAATGTGGTCAGAGATCTGGAGCTCTCATTCCAACTGTGCTCAACCGATTCAAGCAAATGCAGTCTCAAGTGTGCAGCTAGAGGGAGCCCTTCATCCTGAAAATGTTCTGCTGGTGGCCACAAGTAAAGGGAAGTCGTCACCAATTGTCACTCCCTTATCCACTTGCAACAATGAATTAGAGAAATAAGTGAACGTGGTGTTTCTGTCACATGCGCACGTTTGTGTGGAAACGTGTCCGTTACTCATCTGTCAATACAATCTCAAAATAAGGAGGCATTTTACTGGAGAAAATGTGACTGATTGACTGCTGTTTGACATTAGTTTGTCCGTCAGGGTTTATTTCTCACTTCTGGGATTTGTGTTGGGGGAAATACACACTATTTTGATTTACAATGTCAAATCATTGTTTCCATTAGGAAAGTGTGGAATTGCCCGCCGACAGAATTGATGAGAAAAAAACAGTCGTCTGATCGGGAACTAATCTTGCAGGAGGATTGTGTATCAATAGTAAAGCACCAAAGTTTGCTGCTAGAGGGAGCTCTACACTCAAAACGGCACAAACAGCAGAGAAACCCAGTTAATAATACAGAACATAAAATGCTGCAGAGCTCAAGCCTCTGACATGTCAAAGTGAGTCTTTGTTTTTTTTTTATTAATGTCCTGTGACAATTACTTATATTTGCCTCTGGCTCATTGTGCCAATTGGTTAATAGCAACAATGCTTTTTTTTTTTTTTTTTTTTTTTTTTAACAAATTTGTTTTATTATACCCTGTGTGGTTAAAGTCCATCGCTACCCTGCTGCTACTCCCCAAGCTGCAGCCCTTTGGTTTAATCATTGTTAAAAAGTATTGATCACACGTACTTGGTTTACTCCTATATACAAGTATAAGCAGAAGATTAAAAAAAACAAACACACACACACACAATGGTGGATGGATGATGACTGGAAAAGGGTGGGTGTGAGATGTTTATCAGTAGGAAGGTGGAGCATGCTTGTCATTCTTTCAGTCACTTGCAGCGTCTACTGTCAGACAATGGGCCACATGCAGGAGGTAACATACATCGGTGGTAAGTACACTCTGAAAATCAAACTCAACTTCAAGCATCTCCGTAGGAAGGTGCACGTTTGCTTTTGAGTTACGTTAAAGTTTATTTGTGTTTGGTAGTCCTGATGTAGTTTCTTCTGGTTTTACATAAACTTGGCAAAACACCTCACAATGTTTTATTAGCCTCTGCCACATCAGATGAATCACATCAAGTATTTTTTCATTTATTTCATTTAATTTAAATACTATTCAAAAGAGCGTCTAAACATTACCGGGATATCGTACTGAAGAATCTGCCTGACAGAATGTGAGGATGGTCAAGTAAAGGAATGTGACGGAGTCGGTGTGGTTTCTCAACACGTAATGTGAAAAGAACTCAGTATCTTTCAGTTCAGAATAGATTTTGTCTTCTTTAAATATTGTATAGTTTTGTATTTTTTTGTTTCTCAGCAGTAGCCAGAAATCTCATGATACTATCAACAGTGTGTTGTCACAATGACATCAAATGTCTCTTTGATCTTTATCTCCCAAAGCTCCCTTCTTCTTTTTCCTTTGTTTTGATAGATCATTGTCATGCAGACTGTTTCCTATTGTCTCCACATTAATATGTTATTAATAATGTGTTTTCGTTCCAGGCACTGTCAACGGCCACTGCCGACTAAAGTTCATCAACTTTGAGGCTTATGAAAACTGCATTTCCCATGAGACCCAGGGGCTCAGCCAAAACCACCTGGTGGTCCGACGAGGGAAACCGTTCAAACTCACTCTGCTTTTCCACAGCCGGCCGTGGAGTCCTCGCACTGAGAGTCTGGTGCTGGAGGTTTGTTTAGGTATTAAAGAAAAAAATAACACAGTCGTATGCTTTTAAATGATAAAAGTTACATTCAGAAGCAGTAAAACGTACCCTTATTCAATCACATACTCTCACTTTCTATTCCTCATGGATTCAGATTGTCTCATAGTCTCACCTCCAGTAAACTGGCAGTGATTTATTTCCCTGTGAAGGCAGCCTGTCAGAGAGGATCCCTGTCCAGTTCTCTGAGAACTGGTCCCACCCCCACGGCTGGTCTGCCACGATCTACCCCGGGGACATGCATCCTCAGTCAGTCACCATCCACATCTGCTCCCCTGTTCACTCCTCCGTGGCTCTGTATCAGCTCCTGGTCCACATAAACACCGGAGGGCACAGGATGAGCTACACAGTGGGAGCATTCGTGCTGCTCTGCAACCCTTGGCTGAAAGGCGGGTCCATGTAACTGTTATCGTCCACAGTCTTTGCTTCTGTCTAGTCCGAGATGGCATTTCACAGTTCTGTCGTTGCTCTCCAGATGACCCAGTCTACATGCCGCTGGATGTCCACATAAAGGAGTACCTCAAGAGTGATTATGGGCTGGTTTACATGGGCACGCAACTGAACATTAGTAAGCGGCCCTGGTCTTTTGGTCAGGTATGTGACGGTCAACAACATACAGCTACTGTGAATGGATCGTCACAGCATTTCATGCAGGTAACAATACAGTACAGCTACATTTGGGTTTCTGTGTGCGCAGTATGAACCTGGAGTCCTCGAAGCTTGTCTGAAGCTGCTGCAGGTCAGCCCTCAGCACCTCGACGACACACACAGAGACTACGTTTTAAGAGCAGACCCCGTCTACCTCAGCAGGGTGGTCTGTGCTATGGTGAGAGACAACACGAATAAACTCTGTATGCATGCTGGATGGGCACATGCGTGCCCTGTTACGCCAAAATCGGTTACTAATATTATAAATAAAATGACTGGAATTTATCAACAAGCAATTTTCTCTGCAGTTACAACATTGATGAAAGAGAGTGAGGTCAGTAATGTGTCTCCTGTCCAAGGTGAACTGTAATGACGACCTGGGTGTCATAGAGGGAAAGTGGCAGGGCGGCTACAAAGCTGGTGTCAGGCCGACCGACTGGAGCGGCAGCGCTGACATCCTTCACCGCTGGGTGTCGTCCAACTGCAGCCCCGTGCGCTACGGACAGTGCTGGGTCTTTGCATCCGTCCTCTGCACAGGTACTTTGAATCACTGGGATGCAAGAGTGTGTTTATGATCAAATCAGCTGCAACATT
Source organism: Embiotoca jacksoni (assembly GCF_022577435.1). Classification (NCBI taxonomy): domain Eukaryota; kingdom Metazoa; phylum Chordata; class Actinopteri; family Embiotocidae; genus Embiotoca; species Embiotoca jacksoni. The sequence continues at coordinate 4,004,498 of NW_027185447.1, read as the reverse complement.
TATGGAGTTATCGCCAGGGCAAAAGAGTTGCCCTGTGGATCTCATTGAGTTTTAATAGGTGTATACAGTCCAGTAGTATTTGTAGTCAGAAAGTCATCACAGGTTTGAGTTTGAGGTTCCAGAGAGGTTAAGCTAAATACATTTTTACTTGTTTTACACTACAGTAGTGAAACTTGCATTGAATTTCATCATTTATTGCTTTCATTCGTAGCTCATTATTAAAGACGGCAACATTCATTATTAGTTTGCTTACAAAAAAAACGTACTTCGGACCCAAAGAAGTGGAGAAGAGTCCAGACAGGGCATGAGAATGACACGGGTATGAACTAGTTGAGCTATGGTCTTCACAGTCACCTGATCTCTACCTATTTTAGCACTTATGAGGGATTTTTCAGTGACTTTGTGAGAATGATTTTCATTCTTCCGGCATTCAGCAGAGCTCCGGACACTTTGAGAATCTATAACAAGCAGCAACAAAGCTGTCCTCGAAACTGCAGTTTACTTTCAACTGGGATCAAACACGAATACATGCAGTAATATAGACCACTGTAATTTCCATGCTGTGTGTTAAGTTAAGCTTAAGACATTAGGGACATTATCATTTAAAGGACCACTGTGTTGGATTTTGTGTGATCTACTGGCTGAGATGGAATATAATATTCATAATTATGTTTTCATTAGTGTATAATAACATGAAACGAAGAATCATTGTGTTTTCGTTAACTTAGAATGAGCTCTTCGTATCTACGTAGGGAGCGATGTCGCCATGTTGCACCACCATGTCTCTACAGTAGCCTAGAAAGTTGTTGTTATGTTTTTTGTTTGTGGCGCGGCCACTGATTCTCTTACGTGCTGGGAACTGAGTGATGTGAGGGGTGTTCAGTTGATTAAAATCTGCACCCTCACTGCTTGACTAAATCCTACACACGGGTGCTTTAATGGGAGCTCTTGAATGGGATTATATGGGACTGATGGTAGAGACACATCATCATATCATCATTAAAGCAGTTAGACTTCAAAGTTGGTCATGTGAGGATTAAAATACGGTGGATTTGCAATATAACATTGTGTCTGTTAAATTTGGGTTTTTATAATACCTTACAGTGGTCTACAGTTTACAGTGAAGATCCATATTTTGTGGGCTTCAAAGCAGTTTTGTGTCACTGAACACAAACTCCAAATATTTCAGAATAATTCCCAGGTAGTTATTACTTAGTAATTACAATATGGAAGTTAAGGGATGATGAACGCTAGTTACAAGTCATAAACTCAGTCTTTGCAGAGTGATGTATAATGTCTTCTGTGGCACTGGAGGAGCTTTTTAAAGCCTACATCACCAGGAGGAAAACCCTGATCTGGGTTATTTCAGCTTGGGGTTGGAAGCTGCAAATGTGTAACTGAAAGAGATGGTTTAGTTCATACTGGGATGGGATTATTACATATTTTCTTTCATTTAAGTAGTTAAATATTCACTTAAATAACAAGTATGTTTTCCTACTTATTTTCCCACTCAACTCTCACAGTTCTCTGCAGGTCGACCTTGATGTCATGACTTCTGTGGTAAATAGTAACAAACCAAAGCCACCTGCATGGCCACATTCTGTAAGAGAGAGAAAATATGTTTTGTAAGTGATATTAAAGCCTGATGTGTTTTTTTCCCTCAGTGATGAGAGTTCTGGGGATTCCCTCCAGGGTGGTGACAGTTTTTAACGCAGCCCACGACACCGATGGCAGCGTGAAAATTGAAGAGTATTACACGAGCACAGGGGAGAAGATCGGCCTGTCAAAAGACAGCATTTGGTTGGTGTCACTTGCTCTCAAACAACAAAGATACCAGTTTGTGTTTTGATTGCTTAAATATTAATCTGACAGTTTATTCATGATGTTGATTTAGTATAATTTAGCATTCACGTAATGACCGTTTTATTGCTTACATTGCTTACATTGCTGTTAGTCAGTGTCAACATGTGTTTATGTGTTATTATAAATCTTTGCTTGCTCATTTATCCATGCAAATGCATCCATAAAGTGTGTCTAAGTGTTTGTATTTATACTCGTGTGTACTCTTGCAGGAACTTCCACGTGTGGGTGGAGTGCTGGATGAGGAGACCAGACCTCGGTGTAGGGTTTGACGGCTGGCAGGTCGTGGACCCAACACCTCAGGAGAAGAGTGCAGGTGAGTCCCCGCCCAAAGGTGGGCCTCGATATGATGCTGTTCCTCACTTGGATTCAGTTATTTTCTGTACTTTTTTAATAAAGCACCTAAAGATTTGGACAGAAACACCAACTTTACTAAATGTACCATGATTAAAACCAGATGTCACATAAGAGTTGTCTGCTTGAGTAAATGTCCCTTTGTGGGAAATAATGGATCACGGGACTGATTTGTTAATGATCAATGATTAGTATGTGACAATAAACACAATATTCTGGTCAGGGACATTCTGCTGTGGCCCGTGCCCGGTAGCTGCCATCCAGCGACGCTGCCTTGGCGCCCCGTATGACTCCTCCTTCATCTACGCCTGTGTTGATGCTGACGTCATCCGGCTGATTGTGCGCGATGGCCTGGTGGTGGGGAGGACGGTGGACAATGAGTGTGTGGGGCAACTGATCTACACCAAGAGCGTCGGCTCAGACAGACCAGAGAATCTGACGCAGACTTATAAGAGCAAGAAAAGTGAGAGATCTTCAGATTCAGTGTAGTGTATCTTTATTTAATAAGAAAGTGAGTGTTATTCAAATACAGTTTTTAGAGACAGTAAAAGACGGATGCTATTCTGTCTTTGTTCTCCATATGCGTGATGATGTTCTTTCCTATTTCAGGGAGGAAACAAGCGGGCACTGTAAGAAGCAAAGCGAGGAGTGGACAGTGTTTGGGTAACAAATCATCTTAACAAAGCAACAGCACTTTAACATCGCCTTTTTCTCATACAAACATAAGTATTGGAAAGTTGTTTTGCAACTTTATGTGCAGATTACAAAAAGAGAATCACAGAACTGTTGAGCGGTTTGTTAATGACCCCCTATAGTGAAAATCAACTTTGGAGCCCTGTTAACATGTCCATGTGGTGTATGTAATGGAAAAAACAAATTTACTTGCCATTTCTATGAGTGAACTCGTATTCCATCTTTATATTATGTTGCCAAAAAAAAAAAAATGCTGCTTTATGATGATCTGTTGATCTTTTGCTATTTTCATCTGATTGTGTTTCTTTATCTTGCAAAATCTCATATACTTTTACAGCGGATATGTTGACCTCATCCTCTGCTTTAATGTCCAGTACACCAGATGGTGGAGCAGGTAAGCTTTCATACATACTATCAGACCTGTGTTAAGACACTATTTTGGCTTCATGTTCACATACTGACTACATTGAGGTGTTTATTTATTTATAATTAGATGACTAATTCTGTACAGGTTAAAGTTTCAGTTCCCACTGGCAACATATCTTCTAAAAACCTTAATAGATAGATAGATAGATAGATAGACAGACAGACAGACAGACAGACAGACAGACAGATAGATAGATAGATAGATAGATAGATAGATAGATAGATAGATAGATAGATAGATAGATAGATAGATAGATAGATAGATAGATAGATAGATAGATACTTTATTAATCCCACAAGGGGAAAATAATTAGTGATATGCTCAGCGATAGTAATGATATTGTAAGAAACATGTGATGAAAGACCCTATATTCATTGCTGTTTCTAAAACCCTTCATCCACTACTCCCTACTAAAACAACTATCAAAACTTCATTCTGGTAAGCATGTGAATTGAAGTTTTGGATATTTATTCCAGATTTGTGTTCCTTATAAAACTGATGAACTGGAATTTGGCCATTTTGATATAATACTGTTGCTTTTCTACAACTGCAACCACGACGTATGTCCAGCTATATCTCCAAAAACTATTACATTGATTTCAAATAAACTTGTACCTTAATGAAGCTGTTGTACGGATTCTGGTTCTCCTCAATGAAACCACAGTCCACGAGTTCTCCATAACAACTGCTTGCTGTATTGAGTTTGAGCAGATACATGTGTATCTCAGAGGTTCACTGGTACCTGTGGATGTGTAGTGATATGGAGTCATGGCCTATGTTTTGTCATGATTTAACTTTACTGCCATCTACTGGATATCAAGATTATGGCACTTAATAATGTTAACGTAACGTAATGTTAATGAGAGTGAAGATAATTTGTGGATCCGTCCTAAATGTGATTGACGGGTTCCTGCTTGGCACATACTACACCCTTACACCAAATTTCATGAAAATCGGGCTGGTAGTTTTTCCGTAACCCAGACAAACAAACGTAAACCCTGACCATTCCTCAGCGGAGCATCCAACATGACTGAAAGTAAGACATAATAAAGATTGAATAGCTAGCCCTACTTATTAAGCAATTAATTGGTTATATTATTAATAACGTATTACCTTGTGAAATTTACAACCAATTTTTTAGTTTACAAAGAAAATCTGATTATAATACTTTTTGTGTACGCTGGTAAAATTGGGTCTTAAGGTAGCTGAACCCACTAATTGGAGGGGGCTTTCCACACACTTTTGACCTTATAGTGTTTGATTAAGCATCAATGTGTTAAAGAGCTTAAACTGTAACACATCTTTCAGCTGAAACAGCCTACACTCCATCACCAGGAGGAGTGTCGCCCGGTTTGGAGATGTCCCTGAATATAGAAGGGGTGCCGTCACTGGGTGAGAGCATCCGCATGTTTGTTACGGTTATAAACCAGTGCAGCAGCCCCCGGGTCCTGATGGAGCACATCAACGCTCAGCTGAAAGATTACGACAGCAACCCACAGGAGAGCTTCTGGAAAATACACAAAGAAGTGCACATACAGCCGTTTGAAGGTGACTGAATACACGGGAATTCATCATTCACATATAGAGTTAATGTAATTTGGTGCAGCTTGATTTTTAGTACTAATTAACCTGTTGGCTATCTTACATTTATATTATTGTTTTATGCACCTTCTGTGTGATTTGCTTTGTTTCTCTGTTGATTTTTCCACTTCCTCTCCATGCTCTACAGTGTTGACGCTCCACCACACCATCCCTCACTCGGAGTACGAGTCCGTCTTGGCAGGTGATGATATTGTAAATGTGGCAGTGGTGATAAAGGACGTGAGGACCAAAGAAAGAGTCCTGGCTGCACAAGAGTTCAGCATAAGCCCACCACCGATAACCATAGAGGTACAGCAGCACCCAGCACCCAGCACCCAGCCTCCCAGTCATATGAATTAATTATGAACCGTTGTCTTCCTTTCTTTTTCTTCTTCATCTTCCTCACTTTGATCTGTTTCATGGTTGTCAGTTGAATATGACAAGATCAAGCTATTTTGATGAAGAGCACAGACAGACATCACATCAGAGGAGCATCAAACACATCAAGCTCTCCTCTCCCTTCATGTGTGCATCATAGTTTGGTGACCTAAATCGAGTTATTTAACACAGAGACTAAATTATATCGTGATGTAAGTCAGCTGTCAATACTTTGGCATTGAAGTTGAAAATGTAGTGAGCACAAACACATTTTCTTTTGAGCAGAAAAACAAACTTTGCTCCCTTTGTTGAGTCCTGACTTTAGATGGATGATAAGCAAAAAATGGTTAGAGGCTGTACCATACATTGATCTCTGCAGTCCAGCGAATACCGAATCTGCTTTAGCCTTAATGATGTCAGTACACAATAAGTAATTAGCAACTATCATCACTTGAGCATTTTATCACCAGGTTATTCAGCTTAAAAGAAAAGTGAATCTACTGCAACATAATACAGATATGATGTAGACTGAAAACACAATTAGAGTTGCTTATCAAGTCTTTTGTCCATTTCAAAGCATTATGTGTATATAATCTGAGAATAACCTTTTCTATCTTGGTTTTCCGCCAATGTTTTTTTTTTTAATGGAAATCAGTGTGGGAAAATGTCAAAATAATGGGTTTTAATTGGTAATCACTGTGTTGCATGACAAGTACTCTTTTATTTCAAATGTCAAACAAATATGTAACAATCACATTCAAAAGGTCATTGACCTTTATCAATAATCTATTTGTTTCCCAAATTAGCAGTATGTTTTCACTTGTATCATTGTGTACTGAGCATTACATTATATTGCATTGATGTTGTACTGGTGTTAGGGTGAAGGTCTTACAGGGTAAAGGCCATGAGCTCACCAAAAACATATGCTTCCTTCTCAATTTATATCTCCATTAGCTTCCACAAAGTGACCACCGGTCTCCCTCGGATCCACACATTCAAATTAACCCTCCACATTTAACGTTATGATAATTGTTTATGCATCTCATAGCCTCGTAATCCTGTCAAAGCATCCCGAATCGGTCTGCGCTTAAGGGGACGAAGGCTTCCAATGCTTGCGACAGCCCCAACCACGGAAACACAGGGGTTTCCGATTGTTTTTGATTGGATGGATGGATGGATCTCTTAGTCTACTACCAAAATGTATTCATTTAGTTCAGTATTGATTTGTTCATTCTCACCCCTTATTTAACGGTATGCAACTCAACATGTAGATTCTATCAGTTTTACTAATGTTGCTGAAGCACAGACCAGAGTTGAGTCATCTGCATATAGCTACACCAACATTTAAAAAAATAAAAAGTAACTTCCATGTAAAACACCCAATATAATGTTTTGTAGTCACAAAAAGCTTCCATTAAACAATATTTCCTCTGTTATGCCATAAATTACAACATCTCTGGAGCAATCTGACAGCCGAGTGCTTAGGACTCGTACCACATGAGCATAAATGTTGTTAACAGTGAGTCGTGGTTCAATCTGAATTCTCTGCATGTCATTCCTCTGCTATCTTATACCGTGTTTTATGTTATGATAATTGTTTATGCATCTCCCAGCCCCATAATTCTGTCATAATCCTCTGCTCTCTTACCACATTTCCTGTTACTCAGCACTGCACTATTTGAATATAGTCAAGAATAGCAAAAAGTAAATATAAAAGATGACACTTTATTCAAAAAACTTTAGGTGAAAAATCACATTTAACCTCATTAAGAATACCAATGGTTGGTTCCAGTAAAATCTGCTGTAAACATTATAAGCTTCAACCTTCAATTCTTATCTAAGTTTCCTTTGCTGCTTAAAAACAATATATTTTTCCTACTTTGATTTATTTAGTAAAAGCAACAAGGTTTACCACTTGGTACCTTAAAATACAGATCTTTTTTTTGTTGTTTTCTATTTGTTCATGTTTGACAACCATTCAGCCCAGTGTGGACAAAGTTGTTAGTTTAAAGCAGCAGAGCTCTTGATTAAGTGAACACATGATTTTGTGATCCAGTGTTTGATTGTGTGATTGCTGCTCTGCAGATTGAAGGAGGGTACAACATCCAGATGAAGAAGGAGTACACAGTCCAGGTGTCCTTCACCAACCAGTTAAGCAAAACTCTGACTGGAGCTCTGCTGACTGTGGTGGGATCTGGCTTGTTACAGGGAAAACAGGAGGCCAGGTAAGTCTCTTTAAGGAAAGACATCAAATATTCATTCTCAAGTGATATTTCAGTTTTTTTTTATCTGCACTGGCTCAATGGAACAACAGAGGTGCTGTAAAAAAAAATAGAAGACAAAAGCTTGCCTGTGTTCACATTCCAGGTCCACATTCACATGTTTTTCTTTCATGTTTCAGTTGAGAAGAAAATATAGTTTGTGATTTATGTGTCTGAGGAATGCGGTCTGGGAATGCTGTCAAGGTATTTTTTTTTGCAACAGCAGGAACAAAAGGTTGCAACATTCGAATGCTGTTATCTAACTTTGTGGGTTGGTTAAAATGTGAAATACTCTTTGAACTGTATTTTTTCAAAACAGCGTCTGCATACCGTCTCCATTTTCTAAAATGTATTACTAAACCATAATTAGTTCCTTTAGTCTACAGTAGACCTCTGGGCATCCCTTCAGGATCTGTTTGACCTCAAGAAGGAATGTATTTGCATCACACAGTGTAGAGAACAAATGGACGCTGCAAAACATTCTTCAAATTCAGTTGCGCAAAAGTTAACCAATGTTATGTTTTTTTTTTTTTCCCTAGTAAATGTTTTAATTTGTTTTGCTCTGAAAGGTGATAAAGTTTTTATTACTGATTTAGACAAGCTTGTCTGTGTTGACCAGCCTCAATGGTCAACCTCAGCAGTTTATCTATTTTCTTTATGCTACGCTACACTTGCTGTTTTGTTCAGTGCAAGTGGAGGTAGTCTCTGGGTCCAAGAAGTGAAGTCAATATTTTTTTCCACAAGTCATTATGGTGTCAGTCACTAAATTCACTCCTTCTGAACAGTGTCCTTCTGAAAATAAATCCATAGCAAATTATATATTGGGCATCAAAAAAAGGTATGTTTGAGTGTGTGTCAGTCAGGTTTCCTGTATGGGTAGGTGGGCATAGTGTCCTCAGGTCTAAGTGAGATCCACCCCTTGTTTCTCCTGAGCATGTTCAAATATGGTCACTTCTAGCTCCAAAAAAACACAATGGCGAGGGCCAAAATGCCAGATGCAAAGCTTCAAAGCGCTTGCTTACAAACCATTGTGTTACGTCACAGTGAGTTGCAACTTGGTTCAGTGCTAATCACTATTAAAGGTCGCTCTAATGGACCAAAAACACCATTCTTTATTAAACCCAATTTTTTTTTTTTCTAGAATTTTTGTCTGTATCACACAAACATACTTCACTGTGAAAGACATACAGACTTAAACCTCCTCTCCCATTTCCTCTTGTCTCTTTTATGGACCTTACTTTACCTACTAAAGTATGACACCTTTTGTTATTCTGATGCCGTGGAACCACGGTGGCTTTTTATTTGCACAGACAATGAAGTAAAAGTTTCACCCTGGAGAGGATATGCTAGAGAAGAGAGTCAGCAGAAATATCTAGTTAAGAGGTGATACATCATCGTCACCAAAACTGCTTTGGCACTGAGAAAGAGCAGAAAGAGACTTCTGGGAGCCTAAAAATGTCACTGTACCTGGAAAGGACTCCTTGAATAATTGGTGGTATTAATCAACATCCATTACTTCCCCACACACAGATATATTATAAACATTTTGTGCTGTGAGACAGTTAATCCCCCACCAATTTCCCCCATATTTAGTGTCCACTATTATTTCCTCCTATTGTTCAAAAACACAAGGTCTGTGGACTGTTTCTGTGCTCTGGACATAACATATATTTGTGAAGGCGGAAATGTCCAAAGATGAAGTTTCTCTTTTCTGTCTCCCAGGATGGTTCTTTTGCAGCCAGGCGAGAAAATAGAGAAGACAGTGTCCATCATGGCCACTTTACCCGGCACCAAACTGCTGATGGCCACTTTTTCATACAGCAACAGCCCCAACATTGTTTCAAGGAGCTACCACACGGTGTCTGTTACGACTGCATGACACCGAATAGTCCATCAACCTGTAAGATTAAACATAAAACAACATCTTTAACCTCTTTAATGCAAATAAACGCACATGATTATTTTTAAAACTAACATTTAAAAATAGTAAGATTCTTTTTTTTCTTTTATTACATTTTTATATCTAAAGAAAAACTGAAGTTCACGGAAGCTGTTTATATTCATTGATAGATGCAGAACATTTCCTTTATTTTGTAAATATGAACAGAGTCTTAGCCATACAGTACGTGATAATACTTTACTTTTCAGTGACTTAATAAAAGGTGTACCTCAGCTTCTGCATACATGTAATAGACTAACATATACAGTATATTAATGTATAATATGTGCGTCAATGGGTTGTAATGATTCAAGACAAATTATACCAAAAAATATGTTTGTAATGAATATGATGCAACACTGTTTTCTGCATACTTTACTATATATTTTTTGTTTCATAAGGTAAAATGTGTCTGAACTGGGCCGTCGTCAGGTGGAGAGGAGGTCTCAGGTGTGTGTTCACAGTGTCATCAACCACACACAGGGCAAGTTCAGGAACCATTTCCATAGCAGCATTTACAAAGACATTTTATGTTTTCAAATATATGTTATGATTTATAGAATAAAAGTCTCTGAAGACCTTTACAAAAAAGAAACCAGGTCGGAAAAAAAATACATGCTGTATATGGAAATATGAACTAATATCCAGTGATGAAGTTTGTGAGATGAGGTTGAAAGCTCTCAAAAAATATATTACAATATTATTGATATTTGTTGTGCAAGTTGCACGTTGCACTAACAAATATTTCAAGCCACTACTTCCAAGATCGAGAACACAACTAAGCCCCTTAATCTCACCAGACTGGTTGTAGCCACATCTGCACGTGGTACAGTCACCATTCATCAGACAAGAACACCAACTATATACTTTACAATTCATATGATTCTAAAAATGTAAACCCTCAATCCGAAATATAGTATAGGTATCAACATATATAGATGTTTCTTTAAAAAGTGATGTCATATTGATAAAATTGATCATCATGAATCTTGAAATAATGAAAGTTTTGCAGGTGAAGATTCTTCCACTACAGTGTCCCATATCACAGAAGATTTAGTTGCCTTTGACTTCCTGTTTGTCCGGTTTGTGTGGTGACTCTTTTAATCTTTCCTTATAAATAAACAACACAAAACAGAATAACGTTATGTCAGAAAGTTGACAAACAGATAAAAAAAGGAAAAAAATAATGATGAAAATCAAAAGTCCCTCTTTTGTTTCTACTGATTAATATCGAAATCACATTAATCTTTCCTTTCCCATAATGCAACTCAATAGTATATTTCACTAGATCAAGAACAACATTTTATTTCACAACTGATATGCAATTTAGAATAAATAATAATAATTATAATATATATTATAATTATAAAAATCCTTTGACACACCCTGCCTGGTAGATGACTGGCCTTTCAGACCCAATAAAAACACAGACTTTTTACATGACTCAAGCCATGTCATTTGAGTTGAATTAATTTATAAATCATAATTTCCCCTTTACACCTTAGGCTGGAATGACCTGCATTCCTGTAACACATCACCACCACAAGGTGGCAGTATTGGAGTTTCCACCTGTGTCTGATTTTACTTCTTCCACACACTGCTACATGTAACCAAAGAAAAAGAAGTCAATTCTGTTTTATTATTTATTTTGTTTCTTCTGTGGTCCTTTTCATCAGTTGTAATTGATGTCTTCAGATCTTTCTTCTTGTGTCTTTTTTCCTTTTACTCTCAGAGTGCAAAAGGTTAGCCACAAAACTTATAAAACCTATTTACTTTTGTCCCTTTCATATTGCCGTGCTCTCTACTGTATAGCTTGACTTCTTTAAGCTCCAATAGAATAATATAATTAAACTCTAATAGATTAATAGAATACACATCTTCTGTACTTTCTCTTCATAATGACTATTTAACTATAATTGTTTCCTGTCATTCACCAAAAAAAATAGACAGGGGGTCAGGGGTTGGGAACAGGAAAAAAACATTTACCATTGAAAGTTTCAAATGTGAGTGAAGATCGTTTTTACATTTATTTTAATAGTTTAGGTTCACACAGAAAAACTAGTGATTGTAGAAAGAGGAAAATAATGTGTTGCTCTGTCAAAATACATCAGATTGCATGTAAAAGTGAGAAACCGCAGACGAAGACACTTTCCTGCACTTTTTCCTGTCAATATGACGGGCGTCTGAAAGGAATAACACAGCAGATCTCTGCCTGTGTTGGGCATTTCATTTCATGCAGATGAGATTAAAGATGCTTTACACAGAGATTCTTTGCATCTGTTTGGATCTTCCAGACGAGGATTGTTCCAACCTAAAGGATTCCAGTCTGACGTGTGTACCAAACAGCTTGTGATCTCACCTCAGTGTCAGAGAGATTGAGGCAGAGGCGTTGGCAGACGGAGACGATAATCAGACTCCACGCTCGCTGATTTTCAGACAAATTAAACGTCAGGGGAAAGCAGGGAGCGGGACCGCTGGGCTGCTTTGAAAAGCTGAGGCTATCATAAATTATTAATGGCTCCCCGTCACGGCCTCCCTCTCCTCATCCCTCGCTCTTTTCAGCCATCCCTTCTCTTCCTCCATCCCTCTCTTCTCGCTCTTCAACCTCTTCCTCTCACTTTCTTCTTCCTCTTCAGACTCATTCTCCCATTTTAAAAAGAAGTCCCTCCCTCCGTTCATCCCTTCCTCCCTGCCTCCTTTTTGACTTCACTGATTTTCATCCCTCCCATCCATCTGCTCTTCATTACCTGTTCCCGCGTTAATCTTGATCACTTTTTCCTCCTCCGATGATCCTCTTCTCATCCCTTCTTCCTTTTTATCATCCTGTCCTCCTTCTTTTTATAACGTCTTGTCTTGTCCTGTCACTGTTTTCCCTCCATCGCCTTCTCCCCGCCCCTCCTCCTTTCTTCATCCCCCTCCTCTTCTGTTGTCTTCCGAATCACCTCTGATGGGTTTAAATGGACTTTTTGCCACACTGAGTTTTAGTTATTTCTTTTTAACACAGAAATGTGTTTCTATTATTTCTTCTCACAAGACTATTGCTGATTTTTTTTTTTTCATATAACAGCTGATGATGAGAAAAGTGAATTAACTTCATCCACCAACTCAACTTGTGTGGTTTATTGATCTTTCGTTTTTTTACAGAAAGCAGAAAGAACTTAAAAAAAAAATAAAAAAAAATAAAAAAAAAAAATCTAAATTTAAATTTCAATATTTACATTCAACATACATGCTGAGTGCTCATTAATTCCCATTTGATGCTGCTCAGCTGCTTAAAGACTCTCTCTTTTTGTTAAAGCTGCAGCAATACAAATATGCAAATCATATAGTGAATAATAAAAGGCAACAGGCGACAGTTTTTTTTAAGAGAAAGTGTAAAAAGGTTGCTGTGAACTCCACCTTATTTATACCCATTTATTTGTATGGAGGTGGAATCCTGAAAAACCTTTATATTGCATGGAATACAAAATGCTTAACAACTAATTAATTTGCTAATTTTGAGTATTTGGATGTTTTGATATTTGTATTAACTTTCTGACTCTTGAGTTCTCGTTGGGTTACCAGTCATTATCTGTTTCTGCTGCCAAAGGAGAGAAGAGAAGCAAAAATGTGACGGAAATGTTTCGCATCAATCCCTTTTTTTTTTTTTTTTATCTAGTCCTCACTCAGCCCTTCCCTTCCTTTTCACCCACCTTCATTGCTCTCTTGCTCCTCCATCACCCCCATTCAATTTTATTAACATTTTAAATGCCAACAAAATGATAAGTCATGTTCTTTTTTCTTTTTTTTGGCTTGCTCAATGTGCCCCAACCCCTCCTCTCCTTTTTTGTGCAGCCTTAGAAATAGAGGTTTGTAAACTTTCTGCGGTAGTTCGACGAGAGGGAGCAGTGAGGGAGCAGATTGATAGATCGGCATTTGATGGATTTGACTGAACAGACAGCACAGCTGCAAAGCCCTGAAGTGGCCGTCCATCCTCAAAGTCGTGCGAGCAACCCAAGACAGGATTTCTAAATGAGCCCTTTCACCAGATTTAGAGCTTCTACCAAAGATGGTTAAATGAAAAAGAAGATTCATTCAGGATTGTATAAGGGCTAAATGAACTTGTCCAAATGTTATTTAAAGTACAGGCCTCCTCATTACAGCCTGTAAAATATGAGAGGGAGAGAGAGAGAGAATTCAAGTCAAAATGCTCCGAGCTATTGCACAGGCAGGGAGATAATTTTTCACAGTATTGTAATGGGTGCTAACTACTTGTAACACTCTCTGTCTGGTGCTTTCACTCACACGTGCACACACACGCGCACACACACACACACACACACACACACACACACACACACACACACACACACACACACACACACACACACACAACCATGCATCTCGACCAGCAACCGCAGCGAGCTGCAAAAAAAGGCGGTGCTGATAATTATGATAGTGGTCCAAGCTTCTGCTTGCCGTCTATTGTCACCTGGTAATGAGTTTGTCCCGAAGGTCACTGCTGTAATAGCTCATTAGCAGTGGTGGCTAATGCTGCTCTGTGATGTAGCCCACAATTGCCGGAGGTGCGTTGGTCAGCCAGGCTATTTGTTTACTGTAGCAGTTGAATTGCTGCTTGACGGAACTGTCTTCAGTATTGATCCGTGTGGGTTTCATTTTCGCTGAGGGACTGGGTAACTGCCTGTGTTTTTTTTTGTAGACATGTCTGTGTGCATGTGGGGATGAGCGCCTGTGTGAATACATGTGTGTCTGGAAATGTATTTACATAATGTTAGCATTTTGTTAAGTGGCCCTGAGGTGAAAAGCTACGCTGCACTGAATAATTTTTTTTTTTTTTTTAAATACAAAACACACTAAAAGAAAATACAGGAAATGTTTCATAAAACTCATGAACCAATCAGCAAACAGTTTACAGAACAAATACCAAAACAGGACATGTATACAATGACCAATCGGAAAATGCACTTCTCAAAATATATATATTTCATAATAGTATGCAAGGTTCCTATAGCCTGTCGCTAAGTGTGTTTCCATCACATTCTATAGCCTCATGAACTTCAGTTAAATTAGTCAGGTAATTTTTGCATGCAACAAAATGGACTTGTTGGTCCATCTATCATAGGATTCCCTCTGTAGCTCCATGTTGTTGGTTTGAAGCAAAAAAAAAAAAAAAATTGACTAACTTGTCAGATGGAAGGTTTTAAAAATGGTGTTGTAAAATGCCCACGAAAACGCTGGCATACTCTACTAATTAGAGAAATTCATGCATGCATTTGCTGTGATTTTAGGTTGCACTGACCCATTTTTTAAAAACATGGCATCACAGAAAACACAAAAACATCAAAGGAAATGCGTAACGAAAACCACAATATTGCCACATTAATTACAGAAAACAATGATTCAAAAAACATAATGCTGTTTCACAGAACATAGCACTTAAGAAAACACTTCAGAAAAGTCAACAACATTACAGAAACATGTCGGAAATGTTGTTACATTAGATTTTTTGCCACGTTTACTGTATGCTACTTGTAAATGTGTATCATATGTGAGTGAGCTCCTGTACTCAACAACCCTCTGCTGCCTCATTACCTCTGTAGATGGATGTACCTGCTTACTGTATTTTCCTGCATTTTGCTGTGAGCAAACTCTTGCCATTGCTGCCTGTGGGGCATCCTAATAGAAATGAATTGGCTGCAGCAGGTTCTTGCACAGGCATTTGGCGGCCCACCGATAACACCTTTCCTCTCTAACACAGGTCCCCTTTTTTTTTATAGCCTGGTACCCATGAGACAAATTCGCCCTCATTTGGGGACCAAACTCATGAAAACATATCACACATTTTTTTCTGAGAAGCATCTGTCATTTTAAGTTTCTTCATATTTTATAGACGGTGAACAGAAGGCAACAAAATCTTGTAAAACATGATAAAATGTTGATGATGAATGTATCTACATAATCCTGTCAGGTGTAATAGTTATAGCTATAGAAATTAATCATAGCCTTTGGTTACTGCCGCTGGATTCCTGGAGGAGAAATGCAATTTTAACGTGATGACTTAGAGTTTGAGATTACGGTGTGTTGAAGCATTGTTTTATTTTTCATTTAGAGAAGGGTGTGACGTGACATGACAAAACTGTTTGTATATGTCACTTTGTTTACTCATCAAAACACTTATTAGTATTTAATTTTACAATACTGTAACATAAGGAAATTGAGGCAGAGGGTTATAAAGAGGCCACAACAGTCATTGTTGTTTATCTGCCACAACGACTTTTAATCAAAACCTTCACTAAAACTCTTAAAATAGTAAAAAAAAAAAAAAAAAAGTCAGACAGGACACAGTCATATCACAGCCGGATACCAACCACCCACTGGTGGAGTGCTTGTGAGAAAAACACTTAAAAGAGAAATCACAGACGTACCCGGATACTGCTCACAAAAGCATGCGTAACTCAGATGCTGATTTTAATCAAGCAACAAAACTTGAAGCACTTGGTCGTGAAAGTTTGAGCTTCTCTGTGCTCTGCACGCGTCACAGTGCTGCGCACCAGGAGCAGTGTCTGAACTTTCTTATCCACCCTCATAGAATATAACACCAAACTAATAAGATGTGCCACCCTAAACCATATTACCATCAAAAGTGAGTGCACTCCCCAATTTGTATATGAAATCAATTCCACAATGAATATGAAAGGTATGAAAGGCCTGAAATACTTGACATTAAAATGATCAAATTAAATGTCAGTCAGTCCTCAGTCAGAGCCACAAGTCCCAATTGCATGGAGAGACACACACATCATGATCAGAAAATCTGCGGTCTTCAGTATCTTATTAGTTTGTGCCTCTGTTCTGATTGACTATTGCCCCCAGCATTGCTCCTAGTATCCCTGGGCCACAGTACCTTTGAAAAGTTTTCACAATAAAACAAACAAGTCAAAGAGTTTTCAGCCATGCTGGCAGCTTTGTGAGGTTGTACTTTGGCACAGTGGTGGACACATCGGCCTTGTTCAGACTGCCAGCCCAAATGTTTTTCCTCGTGTACGGATTGATTTAAAAAAAAATCTGAACAGCAAAAAACAAATCTGAAATGTGATTTTTGCACCACCTTTGAAGTTGGTTTGGAATGTAATTCCAATCTGATTTCTACATGTGTCTCAGTCTGGACGCTCTGCTGGCTCAGATCGGATTTCTTACGTCACTCGCAATGTGACACAAAACGATTACATAATTTTCAGACTGACAAAGTGAGAAAAATCTATGCTGGAAATTTTGGCACTATGGACGAGAACAGCAGTCCGTAGACTGACGTCAAAATAAAGTGTCTGCTGGCACTTTGCTTCCATGTTGGAAAGCCGCTTCATCAACATAGCTACGCCTATACGTCGTTACCATAGCAACTCATGCACATAGGTTGGAGAGATCTAGACACACCAAATCCGATCTTCTTATTTGCAAAGAAGAGTGCGGACAGTCAGTCCTTAAGTTCTGATTTGAGAAACAAATCTGATTTGCCAGCTGTCTGAACAAAGGGCCACATTCTTCTTGTTGTGTAAATGCAAATGCGTCCTGCTTTAAAATCTTGCAAACAAGTATGCACAGATTTAGAAGGTACTAAGATTATTCCTCATTGTTCCACATTAAATTAGAAGAAAAGAAAAAAAAAAAACTATTATAGTGGCCATAAAAGTCAGGTAAATTAGATTGCAGTCAGCCATTTTGCAACCAGAATATGTGTCATAGTTTAATGAGTCAGTCAGCCATTTTGGCTTCTGGAGACATGACTTAATCAGTCAATTAGAGCGGCGGTTGATTAATATGACTGGACTGGGAGCAACCTCAGCCAAGAGAGAAATGGGCCGGTGAATGAATAATCACCACCAGCGTGCTGGAGTGCTGCTGCGTGAGTTATAATCATCAAAGATTAAAGGGGAAATAAACTAAAATTTTAAATATGGTCCTGGCTCTCAGCTTCTCAGGATGATGATCCATGGGCAATTTTTATGAATGACTGAAGAAGAAAAAAAGTTCAAAGACAGTTATTTGCCAATTGAACAATAATGACACCTCTGGGGGCTATAAGGAACAAAGTAATGAATAAATCAAGACTGGCTATAATTCTTAACTCTCTCCTTCATCACTTTCTGAAGGCCATGATTAAAAAAAACTGGACAATGTGTTTTAATAATCAATATTTTATGAGATACGGAGTAATTTTCATTTCACTCCAGCTCCTTTTTGGTCATCTTTGAACCAGGATCGATCATCCTGGAGGTGCTGCTGTGGGAGCTGCTATTAGACTATCAAAACTGACCGATTGCTGAAGCTGCCTCTGTGGAGGCAACGCTGAAAATTGAATCCGTAAAATGTAATAGCAGGACTTTAGTTCATACCTTTCAAATAAGTTATTGCATTTGGAGCTGATATTGCACCTATTGCTCCCAAGTGTGAGCTTGTATCATTTAGAGACCGGTGCTGGAGGACTTTGAGTGTATTGTTTCCAATAATATCTTAGTGGCAAACCATAATGTTAATATTCTGCAGTCATACAGATGCTGTTTGTTTAGCCGCACAGCATGCAATTCACTGTGTCTTCAAAACAACAGAAGAACTAGCAGAAGTAGTTTCTGTTTTCTTCCAGGCAGTATGTGATTACAAAGTTTGATCTTTGTCTGTTTATTTATTTATCAGGTTGGCCACAAATGACTAGAAAATGAGAAAGGTTTGTCACATCTTCATAAGGTTCTCAGGTTGGTAACAACTTTTTTCAAAACAGCTTTTTTCATCTTGGCAAATTCCTCCAGATCAAAAGTTCTTCAAAGAAAACTAACAATGTGTTTGTTGAGATTGGGCTGCAAGCTTGAATCTTTGCTTTTGTAAATAGAGAGCTGTAGATTCCATTTGGGGTCTTTAAACTTTAACATCCTGCTTCTTATATTATTAATTAATATTAATATATTATATTACATTCTTGCATTAGCAAGGGCTAATGTTTTTAGGGACCCATAAGAGAACATTGGTAATGCTATTAGCAACACCGATGCTCTTCCTACTATGGTAAGTTCAGATCAAATAATATTCATATAAATACAATCCATAGATATTCATTTTATAAAAGGAGATGGATGACCAGAAATAATTAACTGATTAAAACGTTGTCATGGTTTGGATTTTGTTTCTGCTCTCTGATCTTGGTTTTAGTTGTTTTTTTTGTGTTGTATTTTGAAAACCACATTCCTCATGTGTCTGTCTTGTCTTACTTCCTGCCTTTGTGTTGTTCTACCTATTTTTACACTCACATGTGTCTCGTTTCCTCATCAACACTTTGTGTATTTAGTTCTGCCTTGCCACCATGTCAGTGTCAGTCTGTCGTGTTCATGTCTGATCCCGTATCTTTTTAGCCTTGTGTTGTGGGTTTTCATCAGCAGCTTTGTTTTTCCGTAAGTTCTTTTGTATTTTCCCACAACCTTTTGGTTTCATTTCGGAAGTTAGTTTTTATGATACACCCAGCTGGACACACCTTTTGTTGTTGTTTTCCAGCATAGACTCTTGAACTCAATGAACTTTTTTAACCAAAGGTACAGTTTTGTCGCATATTGTGGTCATTGCCAACTTGTTAAAGGTTGATCAAATGGTTTCAAAATTCACCCGAGGTCTACGCTCTGTTGCAACGACTGGAAACAATTCTCTATGGAGCGTATCCAGACAGGTCTCGTAACCAAGCTAAAAGTAAGTGAGACCTTGCCCACCATATGGATATTTTTGTAAATACAATAATGCAATACCACTAAGGGCTGCTAGGGACTGGCTCCAAAAAGCGTCTGGCTCCATAGACTCCCATTCAACTTTCTCTCATGAATTACAGAGTAACATTTTTTCCAAAAGTCATTATGATATCATTAGCTAAAGTCACTCCTTCTGATTAGTGTTCTGTCAGTCCAACAGTCCCTTAATTAGATGCATATTAGGCCTCAGAGAGGTGTATACTTAGGTACTTGTCTGGTTTGAAGACAGTCCCGGGGTGAAGACTGATTCCCACTATAGGTGTGTGGGTGTAGAGTAAGTCAGAACCATCTATTGCTCCTTCCCAGCTCATCTAAGTATGGTCACTTCTGCCTCTATAAACAAGATGGTGATGACCAAAATGCCAAACTCGAGGCTTCAAAACAGCAGTTCACAAACCAATGGATGGCATCACGTCCTTACACAATGCAACAATGGGAATGGGGAAATTGAGGTGTGACGTCATTGTTTCTCAGTTTTTAAAAATCTGCCCTTTTAAAGGCATTTTTAAAAAATTCTTAATTTTTAAGATACCATTTGCATGTGAAGGAAAGGCCTAAACACTGGGGAAAATGATTGTTTTGAAAAATAGGGTTTACAAAGCCTTAAAAAGACTTAACAATCTAGGCCCTGGAAACATCTACAAAAAAGAACCTATTTCACCTGATTAGTAATTTTACTATATTTCTCAGTGGTTTTTCACTCTGGTCCCTTTATTCTTTGTAAGGTTTCCTTTTTTCTCTAATCTACCTACTGACCAATAATTACATAAGTGCAGGCCACAGCAATGCCTTGAATTTACAGTCAAATCCAATACTTTTCCTCAAAATACAACAAAGATCCTCCAAGACAATGGCTGTGCACAAGAGCAGAACAATTTATAAATTGCCAGAGAACACAGCAAACACAGTCTCTTAGATATGGCAGCCACATTCCCAGAGGAAAGTGTCATGTATGCCGAACAATAATAAGCGGCTGATAATTCCACCATGAAGGAAAATAAGGGTAAAAAGTATTTTCATCGCAGAGCCTTGGACCAACTCCAACCTCATCAGAAGGGCAAATTTATTTCAGAGTCAGAAATGCATTGGCTTTAATTTCACGCTGCACGCATTTCGATACCGGCAAAGACGAGAGGGTGAAAAAAGAAAGGGGCAGGGAGCGAGAGACAAAGAGGTGGAGAGCGAAAATATGAAGTTTAATTTTCTGCCAAAAGTCACCATACCAAAGAGAATTAAAGTTGATACACTTACAAACAATGGAGGGAAAATAAGATACGGGGAATGGTTGATATGAGGGAAGGTAATTGGAATTTTGCTTTGCAAATAATTTCATTCATCCAGTGTTTGATTTTGTCTTCAGCTTTGTGCAACTGATCTTCATGAATGCTGCAGTGCTTTTACAATTCATTTTATTTTTGGTATTGAGTCAAAGGAAGGTTATGAACATAAAGAAAAGGTGTTGTTGTGAAGGCTTCTTGTGTGATTGTGCTTTCAAAATAGTCACTGAAATTGGCTTTTTAAAATTGTACATTATAGAATAAATTCACACAGATCAGACTGGTCTTTATCGTGAGGCTGATGTTGAATAGTGTTTTTTAGATCTCAGGCTGGGTGGAAATACTCAGCTCGTATCCCCGTGAATGTGCCATGCATCCTGGTGCCTTACTTTTGGCATCTTTCAACATATAGTGACGCTTGCCAGGTAACACCCTGCCTCCCTGAATCGAGCTGATGTGTGTGTTGGAGAACTGCAGTGTGACTGGCTCACAGTATGTTGTTGTGTGTGAAGGCTTTGCATTTTGACCGTGGCTATTGGTTGACACACTGAGGATGAATCTAATGGAAGATTCAAAGAGTCCGATTTTCTGATGTGTGAATATGTGTGAATGACGGTTGAATGTTGTCTTAACACATTCAAACTGGTGTCACAGGTAATAGCTTTCCAAATAATTGAGATTCATTTATTTACTTGTTCAATTTATTTTCAGTGGACAGCACAGATGTGTTGTTCCAGCCATGCGATCTGTTTGGCTTGAATCAGTCCACCGCTTCGGTCAAGGCTGAAATATTTTAAAGAATGTTTGACCCAGTTGCATTGTTTGCATGAATTTGGATGCTGAACTGGTTGTGCAGTTTATGTTTATACTCCTCTGACAGCCAAACTGTACAGGCGTTAGCTGCAAGATAGCAACATAAGTGTATCCTCATATCGTGTATCGAACCGACCTCTGTGAGGTACTTGTATGTTCCAAATTTTTCTCCCATATATCATGTGCACTAGCGTCATTGACATTCAAGTCAGTAGAGAACATGCACAAGCGAGACTCCAGCTTCAAATTTGATACAGCATTGAAAAGTAAAATGTAAAATGTATTCACCGTCTTACAGCCACTTCTTTTCCAAAGATTGTGTGCGGGAAGAATGCTTTTTGACCCAGTGTGATGCAAACGGTAATGCCACAGCTTGGAAACTAGGCTGGCATCATTGCACAGCCCATTGGTGTTCCTATGCCCTTGCACGAACATCAGGTCTGTGTGGAGTGTGAAGGAGACTGTAACGTTGTTTTTTAATCATTTATTTTTAATTAATAACACACCCTACATAACAAACCCTCCCACATGGTTTTACATCTTTTGAGGTTTTACTGGTGCTCTTTTAATGATGTCATCTTATCCCATCTTGCAGAAGATCAGCCCCATCCACCATTTACATTGATGTGTCCATCAGTTGTGAATGAAGTGCTCATTAACTGCGTTCTCTTTTGCAGATCTGCTAAAAGATCTGTTAAAACGTGCACTGAATTTGGACAGAAGCTTGACTTGTGTCTGTTTGTGTTCAGCTCAGCCACTGACTGATGTCAGAACTCCAGTAACTTCAGGATTTTCTATTATTCCCCTCCAGTCACTCTCTTTTTTCCTCTCATCTGTATTCGTCTGAAGTAGACTCAGTAAATCCTGGGATATATCTGAGTTTTTCCCTCAAGTTGAAACATTTTGAATGGGTTTGCGTCAACTTGAGCCGGGCCAGAGCAATTCCCACCTAATCTTCACTGACGTTGTTGGCTTCTGAACACATAACTTTACTTTGAGTTTGAGATACTTTGTTGGTAAGAAAACTCATTATTATGTATGAATTATTGAAGTGGATTATGGCGATAGAGGCAGCTATCCATATTACCTCAGTGGGAAAATTTGACTGTATTCAAATACATACGTTTCTCTTGTGGCAGACGCTTTGTGTTCCTGCGTCAGCTCGTTCATCTTGTGAGCTGAGCTGCTGATACATAATGTCATCATTTACCACCTCAGCTCACCCACTGTTGACACAAACATAGAGTTATAGGGCTTGTCGGTGGAGTATTAGGATGGATGAAGGAGAAGATGGCATATACTGTGTGTGTGTGTGTGTGTGTGTGTGTGTGTGTGTGTGTGTCTGTGTGTGTGTGTGTGTGTGTGTGTGTGTGTGTGTGTCACAAATACAATGGGATAAATGGGAACAAAGCTGTTGGGTGAAAGTAGTTCCACATCCACATCCTATGTTATTCCAGGTTTTTGCTCGGGGCTTAAGGAAAACTGACGCTTCTGTCTATTTATGGTTATTTTTTTATTTTTTTTATATGTTTGCTGTTTTTCTACACTAGCTTTTGAAAAATACTCACTAATCACGGCATTGTTAAGTTCTTGTAAAGAGGAAGCCACACAAGGAACACTCATGAAAATGATATCCACCAAAATATGCTGACAATTATTCCCTACAATAAAACAGACTAAATATATCCTCGGTGGTTGTGAAGCCATTCAAATATTATTTCTCTCACAATTTCCCTAAAATGCATAGTTAACCATTGGAAAGCTCTTGGGTAATTTCTCAAGAAAAAAAAAAACAGGAAAAAAGATGCCAACACTCCCCACCCCTGCAGCTTTTCACACCCTCCAACTGCATTCAAACTGGCTACTTTACAAAATAAAATCCTCCCAAAAATAGAAAGAAAAAAAAAATCTTCCCCAGTACTTTCCAGCTCTGTCACAATTCTCTCCTCCTCAGCATTCAGCAGCCTCCTGCCTGCTTTACTGTACCTGCCAAGAGCTGCTTCTATTTATGGAGCGGAGAAACTGCCATAGGGACCGTATGAAACAACATGCCTGACAATAACAACAGCAATTAAACAACACCACCTTTTTTCATGTGGTTATTGCAATGATAAGAAAAAAAATTATTATCAGTTCAGCCTTTGACCCTGTTTGTTTTTATCTCGGTCTAGACAGCGCCAGTCAGCTTGTGGATGCTCTACAGATGATGACTGTAAAGGAAGCTTTTCCCTTGTCCGAGTCACCGCTCTGCTGCTCTGTGTGGGAGATGCAGAGGGCATATCTATCTCACACAAACACACACACTGACACAGCAATGTGTCACTACAAGCCATGCAAAATGTTGCTGAAGTTGACTTTCTATAAGATTGAGCAGTGTTTCCCACAGGTTGAAAATTGATGACTGATGTTCATGCAGAGACTCATGCCGTTGGACGGGGGAGAATATAGTCCAAGTTATTTCCTGCAGCTACAGTTTACAGATCTCCCCTAAACACCTCATGTGCAGCCTTTTAGTAATCCCTAAAATGTATCATGTTCCATAAATACTTCCCATGCAAGTTTTCAGTAGATGCTAGCTAAGCAGCTGCACACAGAGAAGCTTTGAGTCCCCACTCAGTTACTGCAGTGTGCACAACTCATGTGGCCAAATCAGTTGAAAAGAGTGAAATAAGTTGTTCTAAGATTTACCTAAGTTGAAACCCAATGTTTTCTCGACCATTGGGACCCCCACCCTCCTGAAAGACAAACAAGACTAGATGAAAACCTAGTCTAAAGCTGAACTGTATGTGAAACACGAAAAGGCTTTTAATTTGAAACCATGGCTTTTAATTTGAAACAGAAATGATGGCATTTGGCCAACCAATCATATAATTTGGTTTCCTCACTCACTCGGTGACAGACATTCAATGTGTAGGACTGGCCCTGCTGTTATGAGCCTGCCAGAAATATTTCATTGTCTGCTCTACGTGTGATTCATGAAGGGCGTGGCTAAAACTCCTATACACACATATAGTACATGGAGCAGAGCAGAGGAGACACAGGTAAAGTGAAGATAACGTTTTTGCAGTTAACAACAACTACACTCATATTATATAATACCACCTACGGCAAACATGTTAGCATATAGTTGGCGTGACACATCCAGAAAACACAAAGCAAAATTAGCATTCATTTGAAGCTGTGCTTTTAGCCAAAAATCAAATAACTTTGTTCTACATTATGCTAATATCGGACTGTTTACCTTCTGAATGCTAAACTTTTTTCACAAACAAGCCATACAGTGGAATTATCAGATGTTTTTCATTGAGTTTGATGGGAGCAGTGAGATTGAACCAAACAGTTAAGTTCTGTCACACCCATATTTCTCTTCATTTACACTTTCTGGATCTTTAGGGTAGTTGGGAGAGGAGAACTGATGATATTTGATTCCTTTTTTCATCATTAAATCTACTTTTAAGTACTTTCTCACTTGCTCTGACTCACACATGATGCAATGACATGAAATGCACTGTCAAAACAGCTAAGTTACACCAATAGCTTGTTAACTTTGCAGCTATGTGTCACTCTACGTACCATCTGGACTTTTAGCACCACAGTCAGCCAGAACACAGCAAATCCATCAAAGTATGAATGCATCTTATAGTACGAGCAAAAAAGGCAAAGACACTGTAGACAGACACACACACACACACACACACACACACACACACACACACACACACACACACACACACACTTGGGTATGCGTCATGACAAATAAAGGAGGAAATTGTAGCCATCACAACATAATGTTTATCTATCTTCACCACACGCTGACGTTCAAATTTAATATGTGCTACAAACTCTGTGATGACACACGGACAATGATGGATGACTATATAAACCGAGTCCGGCGTGAAGATACATGTTCTACATGCACAAGTGAGAAAGCAATTACAGCAAAGATAATTCTCATATATACACAAATGTCAAACCACTCGTCTCTGTCTTCCTGCAACATCCTATGTCTGCCTGTGTCACCGCTCTGTTTTTCTAATATTTAAACTACTCAAGCAGCACTTTATATATTTGATATGATCATTCAGCAGACTCAAAATGAAATGCATCGTTGTACGACCAGGAAACTCAGGCACTGACTACAATTCAAATCCAAAAATAACGCTTTGTATTTCAATTTTTCAGGATAGACCAGATGGAGGAAGATAATGTTGTTTTTCAATTAAAGGAATATTAATAAGTCGTTGGAAACTTTAATCACATCAGTACACAGTTGTATTTTGCTAGTTTTCTGTCCTTTGCAGTAGCTGTTTTCATTATGATTTCACAATAGCTGACAGACAACATCAGTTACTCTGATAATGAGAATTTAGCAGCTTGTTCTTGTTAGAGATTTACTGAAGTCAGTCATTTTATTTTACTTACAGCTTAGAGGGAAACTGTTTTCATGGTGTCTTCCTTCAGAATGATAAAAAGAAAAAGAACGGCCCTCTAGTATCCAAAAATTCTTCATCTGTGCTTCTTATGGAAATGAATCAGGGAAGTCATGGGAGTGAGAGTTCTCGTAAGCTGTTTGGGGATTAATATAACTTTAACATGACTTGATTTTGTATGTCAGCCATTACAGCAAGAAGCAAAAAAGGGAATGAAGCAATGTTCAATTGAATATTTGTAATTTATGCATTTTTAACATGATATTTATTCTTTAATATAATTTAATATAGATTGAAAGTGTAAGTTTACAACAAAAGCGATCATTTCGAAAAGTTCAGTGTCAAGTGTCAGCAGAAATTCATTTAGCCTGCATGTACTGAACACATATATGTGAATGTGGCTGGTTTTAAATTCTTTAATGCTTAGATCAATAGTAGGCTTATTAACATTATAAAGTGCAATGGAATAGTGTGGAGACGGCTCCTGTTGTGCATGAACAGAGTGCAGCACAGTGATGTGCACGGAGCAGGGGGAAGGAATAACCTTCGTGAGTGATTTTTCCAAGTTACGTCGCTTGATCAACATCAGCATCTTTGTTTCATACGTCTTTGTGACCACTGGTATGTGCGCATTTACGATTTCACCGGGGACCTGAAACTTAATTTATCAAATTTTGGGGAACAGAAAAAAAATCAGAGGAAGCCAAATCGCAAGTAGAGGTAGCAGGGAGTGACGATTGTGGTGATTCTGGCGAGAAACTCTCGCATTTCAACGCACTTCGATTGGGTGGGTTGTCATGTTAGAGAAACCAATTGCCATGGCACCACAGTTCATGTCATTTGCACCAAGTGTTTTCCTTCAGATGCCTCTGAACATCACAGTAGAACTTTATTGCTGACAGTCTGACCGTGCGGGACAAATTGCGCTCTTCACCTGTTGCACCTTCTTCAGTCTTGGACAGTGATGCTCTTCCCCTCTTGAGACACGAATACCACTCAAAACGGCTCGCTTGGCTCATTGCTTCATTGCTGGAAGCTTTTTGCGGCCTTTCAGGAGTCTCTGTTGCCAATGTCCCAAGTTTAGCACAAACGTTATTCCCCTGCACCATTGACATTGCTGTGCTTCTCCGTTTGTGCGCAGCACGGATAGCCTTGATGTTTTTTGATTGCAGCTTGCATACCAACTTAAAACAAAAAAAAATAACTGGGTTGGGGGTAGATTTGATCAGCAGGAGGGACGCTCTGCCTTTGATTGGTAGTTGGAGTAAGGAACCGGTTGTCTGTTGTCTGTCAACCAATCACAGCAGCGTAGAGTTTAGAGTGTGCATCCCTCCAACTGATCCAATCAAGCACTAAGCAAAAGATTGACAGCTCCATCAGTCTCCCATCAGTTTGGTTGCACCTGTTAAGGTTTGGCGGTTGACAATATTCTTACTGCTGTTCGTTCAAAGACTTTGGTGACGTCATGTATTTTTTCAGCAATTTAAACAGAGGTCTAACTCAGGATAGCTATGATCACACAAAAATACACACCTACACACTCTGTCACACACCTCAGGCATATATAGCTGCACCTACTTTCTTGTATAAGCCCATTCAGGCCTGCATTGCTCACAGAAAGGCTTACAGGATATGTACACTCGCACAACTAAAGAGACATAGACATGCACATGCACACACTCTGCAGAGGACTGGGTTGCTATAGAAACATCAGTAGAGAAATACATCAAGCATCTTGTTTGGTCGCTGCCCTTTTGAAATTATCGTCCCCCGATACCCCGTTCTGAGGAGATGAGAGTGCGGCTGAAGATGTGGATGTTATACTTCTTTTGCTGCAACTATAGTGGAGATTTAAAGATATGATCACTATTGATTCTCTGTTCTTATGTGCTCATATGAGTCTGCAGCCTCAGAGCAGGAAAAAAGTATAGATTGTTGGGATTTTAATCAAATGTAAATTCCTCTCAGTTTTCAGTCAAAATCTAATGGTTGTTAAAGTAGAATATTTTAAAACTAAAAAATGTTGCAGTATTTGCAAGTCACTATTAATGTGTTAAATCATCTCAACAGTCTTAATCTAAATGGTCACTCCAAGCAAATAACCACAAGTTCAACATGTTTTGCAGGCAAACTTTTGACTGAAGTTCTGCTGTCGAAGTGGAACATTAAGGAAACCTCATGTTTTTGACAAACAGTGATATTGTTGTGTTTATGGCTAAAATAATGACCTGTAGCCAATCGCCAGTAAACGTCTTCAACTTTATTCCAACTATTTAATGCAGTTATCATATGCTGAGGCCTAAATGAAAATTAATGGAGTCATTTCTATTTTTTTCAGGCCATGAACCAAAATAAATTTTCCAAGAGCCATTTGCCACTGCAGATATCAACATTCCTCTTATAAAATCTAATTTACCGATTTAAACATGTTATAGCGTTGGAAAGGTTAAATACAAACAACTTAAGGCTGCTGTTTAAAAATCAGAGCACTCAAAATAAATCCTTCAAAATCAGCGGGGGAGGTGGGGCAGCACAGAAATAGCTATTTACAGCTTACAACTCCCTCTCTGATCTGTCAGGTCCAGTGTTGTCACTTGCCTTTCAGCTGTTTTTGGGAACTTGTAGCCATTTTAAAGTTTGACTTATTCCGCTGGCTAAAAATCAACAATTGATGAGACTGAATCCAGCTGAGTCAAGCTAATGCCAGTGAGATGTGACGTGATACCATTCTACCGTGATTTGAGAAAAGTGTATGAAGGTTTAAAGCTTTATATTTTGGAATAATTTGGAAGCAAGTTACACTCATTATCCCAGATCCTTACTTTTACTGAAAACTCAATAGCCTGACTAACTCGTTAACTACAGTTTGTACGTGCTGTGCTGCACTATGCGCTAGTGTCAATTTGACATTTCCCTTCTGTCAACATGACTTCATTAATGATGGACGAGGATTGATTTTCACAATCTGCGGATCGGTTTGTGATTGACGGATCACAGTGGAGATCCTGAGGTTGCAGATGAAGTCTGGCTGGCATGATCACAGAGCAAACCAATATCCAGATGGATTGTGTTGATATTCAACAATTCAGTAACTCAATTTACTGTAAATCCTGTATAAATTGTCGGATTATTAAAGTGATGTGAAGGTCATGGCAGTGGATGTGTTTACTAAATCAGA
Organism: Embiotoca jacksoni; assembly: GCF_022577435.1. NCBI lineage: Eukaryota > Metazoa > Chordata > Actinopteri > Embiotocidae > Embiotoca > Embiotoca jacksoni. The sequence goes on along the minus strand of NW_027185447.1, from coordinate 3,975,522 downwards.
TTTTGGATTTGCATCCTGCAAATTCATGTTCACTTTTATTAACCATATGCACAGTCTTTCCCTCGACTGAACAAAGTTTTTTTGCTTAAACCTTGATTCTTTAACCAGGGTTTATTTACCACAATTTCGATCATTTCCTAGCTTTATACCAGAGGTGCTGATGTCCTGATGTTGTAGATATGAATAAAAAAAAAATAAAAAAATGCAATTGAACATACAATAATATGAGGTCTTACTGGATTGTCCAGTAGTAGTACAGAATTCTGGTTTTGCAATATGGTTGCAACAATAACATGAACTCTCTCCCTGATGTCCAACGGTTCCGAGAACAAATTATACTCATGGATAATATCATGGTAATAAAAACAATAAAAAGTAAAGCAGTATTATGTATTTTGATGGGTTCCCAAGAGAAAATGACAAAGACACACATAAAAAAAACAAAATATCACCATTCACGAAAAGCTCTTTTACACTTATACTGTAAACTATGCTGTAGATGATTACTTTTCTGTAAGGGTAAAACGTTACGCACCACATTAACTGAGATGTGGAGGTTCAATGGAAAATAAGAGCACAGACAATTAGAGTTTTGTGGGAGGGAAAACAAATCTTAGCACTTAAAGCTGTGGCAAATAAGTCCAAGTTGAACCAGGAAGTGGCCCTGCAAAATGTTTTTGACTTTTAAAATGAACAGATTTTAATGTTTGCCTTTGTTTTGCTGCAGCCGTATTATGGTTTAAAATTACACAAAACATCATCCAGGTTGTTAATGGGTGGCTATATCCTTTAAATCAACCATCATGCTGACAGGGGAACGAAGGCAAATGCAAAGGAGGATGCAAGGCATTGGAAACATTAATTCTGCATAAGACGGCACAGCTCGATGTTAGGAAGTTGGTTCGGTGACGATGCACACCGGGTGCATAGTGAGCAGGTCTATATGAATGCGGGCTGCGTGGGTGGTGATGCACTGTGGTCGATAGGATTTACACCGGGCCTTCAATATCACAGCATCACACACTCTCTTCAGCTCAAAGCTCCATCTTAACAGAGGTAATCATTTATCCTATGTGGATCCACTGAAACGACTCTGACATGCACACACACACACACACACACACACACACACACACACACACACACACACACACACACACCAGTCAATTCTAGCTCCCTTTGCGACACCATCACAGATAGAGTGATGAAATGATTTTCTCCTCCAGTGCTTTTCAATTCACATTAGGGGGAATATTGTGCTCCCCTTTTTAAACGGCTGCAGGTAAATCAAACTATATTGGGTCCGCTGAAAGCCAACCCTTGTCTCTTTATCAGCGTGATCTAGAGAAGGCCATATATGTGATTGCATATAGCTTTTTTTTTTTTTTTTTAAAGTGGAGAGTAATATTTGTAATATATTGTAAGTGAAATGGGATTTTTATGTGAAGCCTAAAGTATAATCATTTTCCCAGCTATATTCCTCTTTCTATTGATTTTAGAGCAGCAATTAGTTTTAGAATATCATTGTGAAAGTCAAACTGCATTTGTTATTTACAGTATAAACCATAGGCACCGCTACGGCAATAAAAAGTCTTAATGGATGCTGAACATGAAGGAAGAAATCGAATCTGCCACCAGTCATTGTTCTTTTCTTTTTGTTCTCCAAAGTTTGCTCAGATGGGGAATTGGTACAACTTTGTTAACAACAACTCATACTTCCAATGAGAAACACACACAAATACACAAACTGAGGGAAAACAGAGATTCCTGTTAAAACTGGCTGCAGTGAAACTGATGAACAAACAGCTCTCCGAACAAGAACAAAGCGCTACAAAGCAAATCAGCGCTCAATGCCAGCGTAATGACATTGGGGAATTAAATCACTTTCGAGAAAAAAAACCAAAAAAAACCACACCAACAAACTCTGCAATTCAAATCGACATCACAGACTGAAACTCGTTTTTTCTCTTTCTCTGTCGTGACAGGTGTTTTTAGTCCGAGGACTACTTGTTAATAGTGGCTTAGCTGGTGATTAGTCGGGAACTTCAAAATAGAGTTTGCAGTTGATAACATTGAATGCACCTTTCTTTATCTCCTTTATTACTTTAAACCTCAATTTGTAACCTCATAATAGTACCTTTAAAATAAGTTTGATTGTACACCAACTTACAATAGGGAGAGTAGCACCTCTCATTCCTAATCCACACCCCCTACGCCAGTTCTTGCACTAACTTTCTCACAAAATGTTCACTTTATACAAACAGCAACTTGTTGTCCTTATCGTTGCATACAGTCAACTGCAGCTGGAAGGGGGTGATTCTGGTCTTGTAGTAGCATTTCCAGCCAGCTCCAGGATCTCAGCAGTCAGATCCTCCAGGTTCACGGTGTCATGCATCACTTTGCATAGTTACCCTTCCTCAGCAGCCTGTGGACAAGGAGGAACAGTATGGGAGGAGAGGGTCTTGTCCTTTGCCCAGCCTTCGCTGGCACTGCACTTTCTATGTTGGCCTTTCCACATCCAGACATTTTTCAGTGTCTTATTTCTTTCTTAATAGATGCAGAAAATGATAATTTCTTTCTGAATCTGCATTTCTATAACTTTCTCGCTGTAGTGTGCCTAACTTTCATGAGACAAGCATTTAGAGGAATTATACTTAGTATGTTAAAGTCAAGTACTATTAATTACTTTGACATTTAAGTATAGCATTGTTTTGTATGTTTTCAGAAGCATTGAAGCAGCTCCTTGAACACAGACTGATATAATGTAATCAAATGTATTTGTCATTGAAAAAATGCGTAAATTCTTCAGTGATTTATCGATATCCCATTACCCTGCCTCAATATTTATGTACCCTAAAGTTGAGGAATCCTGATAACAGATGAAATGATGTGTAAAAATACTTCTATAACTTTAATTAAAGCAACATTTGCTATTCTTTAACTTGTTTAAACCATTCACAGAGTGGCATTAACAGCCCTTAAAGAAAACAGAATCTGCAACTTTTGACTTTCCTGGCAGAAAATTCAGCCTCAACATCAACAACGGTCCCTTTAACATAGATATTCCCAGATCACACTGGACTGGATCAGTACAATAAATTCGTGATCAATGAAAGGATATTTTAGTTTAATCTGACAAGTCAAAACGCAAAAATCCAGCTGACCTGGAATATTCACATCAAGTCATCTTCAAGTCAACAGAAGTTGATAAGGAATTTAACATTTAATACCCAGCCATATCACTCGCAGTTATATTTACAGTTAAATATAACATACACTCACCAGCGGAACTGTTGACTTCTCACAAGCTTTTTGCCAGTTAATTCACTGTGGTATGAAGGTGAGGCAGGGACAGTGTCCTTTACACAATTCAACTTTACAACATCTGAAAAAGAACAGGAGCTGCCGCAGCTCTGACATACACATCAAAAACAGGACATGTTTACATTACGTCAGCTTTTATCATTGGAAGAGAATCGCACTTCAAAACCAAGCTCATGATGGAAATCTGCTGAATAATGCATCAATAATATACAAAGAATACAGGATTGTTACTGCAGTTAATAGGCTTAAATCATACTAAGGTGATTATGTGGATTTAATCATGTCATTAAAGAAGACAAGCAATTGTCACTTTAACACACACACACACACACACACACACACACACACACACACACACACACACACACACACACACACACACACATCAACAAGAATGATGGGAGTTGTGAGCCCTGTGTGATTACCCATAGTTCTCTGCAGGACATCTGTTCTTCTGATAAGCTTTGGGTTCATCTCTTAAGAATCAGTCAGAAAAATGTTCAAAGACTACAGGCTGTCCTTTTTGTGGGATTCCTGTGGGATGCCCATGGGATGGGAGTCTTTTTTTTTTTTTTGCTTAGAACATAATGCTATTCGTTCCATTGTCTTTTTTTAATTCTTCTTTCTTCCCTTGAGATTCTGCTCTGGTTACTGATTGCTGGTTGGTTGCAGCTACCTGACAATGCATGAAGTGTGGGGATTTGTGACGCCTGGCGCAGCCAACAAACTTCAGTTGCCAACAATGGAAGCAGAGACAGATTTGGGGAGAATAGTGCTTCTGACAGAGCTTTCAGGCAGGTCTGAAGTTTTAATCAAATTCCTAAAAGTTGAGAGTGACATTGTTAAAACTCTGTACGCTGTTTTTAAGATGTGTAAAGTTGGTAACAAATAGACCACTGACTCGGGGATGAGCTGGCCTTCATTATAGGAAAAGTAAAGGTACCCCTGGCCAAAGAGAAGCCCTTCTAAAAACACACAACATGGAAATTCGAATTGATGGGAGTCATTCTTCTGGGGTTGTAAGTGGACAGGAATTTTTTTTTTACCGATAATGGGAGTGGGGAAGGACAGGAGTATTTCTGTAGGGGTAGAATCTGACATGAGTGAAAATCCTCTCCGGTATCTCTGTCATGAAATGACCTGGTATGGTGTGTGGGCTCAGCTCTGTGAAAGTGAGATCAGTCAGTCACACTGAGCACCATGACACACATTCACTGTGTCCACCTGTTTCACATAACCTTGCTGGTATTCAGTGGCTGCATTCACTAAACATCTTGCTCGGCTAAAGGTAACTAACTACTAACCCCCTGAGTGATTTACAAAGCATTTTTGCCCTAAGGCAGACTGTTCACCTGCCAGCCAATCATTGTAGGCATTTAAGTTCATTCATGAAAAGATATCCGTAGTAATAGGATCAACTTAGAAATTGATGCCGTTATTTAGAAAGAGTTGCTTCAGTGGAAAGTTAGAAACTTTTACTGGTATCTCGTAGGATCTATAGTAAGATAAGATCCTGTGATTCTGGCCCCAGGTACAGCTACTTTTCTTCTGATGTAAAAAATAGGCTATAATATCCAGAGAGCATGAAAACGAATGTAATATTTTGTGGCATTATGAGCAGCAGCTCTTGCTGCAGTGTTTACTGGAATTCGTGTTGGAATTATACATTTAGAGATATCCTTTATTGTCTCTTATTTAAGCATTTTTTAAGTAAACAAATTCATAGTGATACATCTGTTTTACCAGAGCAGCTTTGAAGCATTAAAGCCTGGAGCCAAAGAATAAAGAAAATCACCCCACTGAAACGACAGGGAAGTTAAGCGAAAGAGAGATTGCCACCTTCAATTCTCTGCCGAGGGATAAAGAGATCGCTACCCTCCATTTCACAAGTCTGTCCCTGATGAGCTGGTTTAGTCGGTTCTGCTTAGTGGTGGACCAGCCACAATTACGGGCAATCCACTTAACTGGTGACAGCTTCCCTAAACGTGATAAATTACACTGGCGGGGAAGAAATAACATTCTAAACTTTTGTTTGATGAATTCGGTCTCTGTTTGGATCGAAAACTTTGCAAGCTAATGAACGAAGTCCCACAACTCCCAGGGTTTTAATTGTTGTGTTTTGTCATGATTGGCTTTTCTGAGGAGTGTGGGAGAGAGTTAGAGACACACATTTATCTATCTATCTATCTATCTATCTATCTATCTATCTATCTATCTATCTATCTATCTATCTATCTATCTATCTATCTATCTATCTATCTATCTGTCCGTCCGTCCGTCCGTCCGTCCGTCCGTCCGTCTATATTAAGGTTTAGGAGGAAGTATTGATTTGATTTTATTAATCACAGGGGAAATGAACATAATTAATATAAAAAAATGTGGCATTGACATTCATTATTTACCTGTGTTGTTGAAATTGTGTTTCAGGAGTCAGATTTTAGGGGCTGAATCCTCAAATCAAAAATTACTAAGCTGATCTTTGTGGCCTTGTGTGAGCATAATCAAGTTGTGTTTGAGCCATTCCCTGGTCCATAAAATGTTCATTTATCATATTGAGTCTTGAGCCGTGGGCTGAATTAAGATGCTTGTTGCAGTGGTTGGACATTAAGTGTGACTTTACTGTAGATCTGGCTGTTTAGTCTGTCAAGTCATTATCCAGTGCATCAAATGTCCAAAGACCTTCTGGTGTCGCTCATCCTCCCTGTTGTGTATTATATTTTGAGTTGAAATCGTGTTTCTTAATTTCATTTGCAATATTCAATTATTTATTGATGACTTCATTTTCTACTATTGCAACTGAAATGTGCAAAAATGGCCAGAGAAGTACTGCTTTATAGGCACTGTTCTCACCAGGCATTAACATTTATCATGGGTGATCCAATCACAAGATGACAGGTCAAAGTACAAGCGTGAATGCACCCAAGACGCAATGAGATCTGATCTGCTCAGACCACATTCTGAGGTGGTCTGGGACACATATGGCCACATGCTTTTAGCAGTGTGAAAGCAAATGTATTCCGGACCACAATGAAGGACCACCTACTTAACTGATGACCTCTGTATATGCATTAGAAATATTCAATCGAAAAAATATCCTGCGTGATTCTGCCGAGGAGAGCTGAACTTTCCAGGAAATAAAAGAGATTTACTTGCAAACTGAACTGGTATCAAGCAGCTGTTTAATTATAATAAACACACGCTGCCCACCAGGTGCTTGTTTCACCAAAGCCTCTTCTAGGTTCAGTTCCTTTTTTTTAAGTTTACCTTGTCTGTAATTTTAGATACACATCAGACCCACAGCTGTGAAAGACTCCCCCACCCACTTGCCCAGTTTGTTTGTCCACTGCAGTGCAGAGCCCGACTCTCAAACCCGCTGGAAAAATTAAATTATCTGACCCTGACCTGACATAATTGGGTTACATCTGACAGTTCAGGCTGGTAATTTCCAACTCTCGTGTTCAGAACTTTACATTTTCCCACATAATGAGTTTTAAGAATGATTTTCAACTTTTGTTGTGTATTTTGAGCACAAAATGAAAGAAGACAATCAGAGCAACAATCGGAGCCTGACGCTCCTGATTCACTCTCATAACCTGATTCAGTTCATTTTTTTAAATGTAATATATCAAGTCGGGGCTCTGAAGGCTTTCAGACAGATTTGCATCATCAGAATGATAATGTTTATCTACACAGTAATAATTTACAGGAATGAAGTAGTCTAATTGATGTCGCATCAAAATGAAAATCAAGTGAGGAAGGATGTCTCATTTTCGTAAATGCCTGTTCCTCTGACTTCTCTCTCCTCATGTTTCTGTTTGTGTTTACATGTTTATTTACTTGTTTATTTACATGATGTATGTGTTTATTTGCACATAAGCGGGAAAGTGAAAGACGATCACAAGTGTACTTAGGTCTTATGTGGAGACATATGTTGATGCCAGGCATGAACAGAGCCATGCAATCATAAACCATGTCCAAACATCACAACACATAATCCACCATAAATTCAAATAGTCCTAAAGCAGCTGGTAGAGGTCACCATAAAGATCATCACTCTTGCAACTTTCACAGTTTGCTTTGAAAGCTAATGCCAGTCTTGGCTCCTCTGGCTTCTCAATGTCAAAGTAACCTTCCACTCAGCAATGCCAAGCAACACTGGAGAGTAACTCTGGCAAAGTGAAAAGCCTTGATACCTCGTTAAAGGCATCACATGTACAAAGTAAATGGTAAGTCACTGCTTCTCTGTCTGCCTGTCTGTTTCTTTCTTTTCTGGAACAATAAATCACTTCTCATTTGTGTTTCCGTTAATCCATCTGGCAGGGGCACACGCAATCCCAAACATTGCTGATTAGATTTTGGACACACTGGGGGAAATGTGCACATTGCCACTGCTCTCTAGGATTTTCAGATTTAGGTTAGACAGAGAGTATTTCAAAAAAATGTAATATGCACTCACTTGCCTTCCTTCCAAACATCAGAGGAGAAAAATGTGAAGCTTGGGACAAAAGACAAAGCAAGAAGTTGGTCTTAATTAAGTAAAGTTGCAACACAGTGAATGCCAGAAAATTGACTTTATTCCATAAAATTTTCTTCAATCCTGTTTTAAAAGTTTTTTTTTTTTTAATTGAAACCCACATAGCACATATACACTTATAAATGAACATATTTGTATCTATTGCAATTGTATGTTGATAATAATTTGGAGATCTGCATTTACATATATATATAAAAAAAATGTTGGTAATAATGAGCAACTTGTTTCACATGGAAGCAAATTACCACTTCAGAACGAGGTGAACATGTAGGTGCAATCAAAAAGTTTCAAGACAGGCTCTTTTGCACACAAGTGGAGTGCAGCACAGTATTGTCCATTGCATTGAGCAGGGAGAGGCAATAACATTTATGAGTAAGTGTTCCAAGTTGTGCACTTGATCAACATCAGCACTTATCTTGCATGCCTTTTTGTGACCACTGGTATGTGGTCATTTGCAATTTCCTCATGGACTTGTGCAGAAAGCGTGCAAAAAATGTTGCATCAAACTCAGGAAATCAGCAACAGAAACATGTAAAATGCTTCAGAAAGCCTACTGAGAAGAAGAAATGAGGCAGGTGAGGTTTTTTGAGCGGCTTTTTCGTTTCAAGCGGGGCAGAACATCACTGTCCAAGACCCAAAGAAGGCTTGTTGGGTCATGAGCACAACCACATTTTTTTTTGTTTGTTTTAACATTTGTGGGGTTTTGCACCATGAAATTGTCCATCAGGGTCAGACTGTTAACACCCAGTTCTTCTGTGACGTTCTGACACGTCTGAGGGAAAACCTTCAGCGCAGACAACCTGAACTGTGTGGCAATGGTAAATGGGTTCCCCAACATGACAATGCGTGACTCACCAGCAAAAACACTTTGTAGCACTCCAACATCTATTTGCTGGATTTGGCTCCCTGCGACTTCTCTCTGTTCCCCAAAAATTTGACCCAAACACCGATGTGCGCTCTCTGTTCAAGTGTCAGTTCCATGCAGAAATTGCAAATATGCATTTACCAGCGGTCATAAATATGCATGTAGCACAGGTGCTGATGTTGATCAAGTGACTTAACTTGGAATACTCAGAAAGAACCTTTACGTGGAAGTACGACCTTACAGATATTATGTAACTTGAATTGTAGATGCGATAAAAGCCCCTCTTATGTTCAGCTTCAAATTCCTGGCTGCTTTAGCTCCGTCCTCACCTGTGATAATTAAGATATGGTGAATGTGAAATGACACATTAAAGGTTAACTATTAGCAGGCAGGCAATTCTTAAACGTTTTATGAAATATAATCCTGCCAGCGCCACTAAAATTAGTATCAATGTATTCATCTGAGAAAGTAAGTACATTTCCCCAAATGTACTTACTTTCTTAGATTATGAAAGTTGACTTTTCCTTTAAAATAAAATTGCATAATTGGAGTATAAAAAAGATAACATAGTTCTTATGGACTTATGTGGTACAACATGTTTACCTTTGCTTGTTTCTTCATAAATTGTATTGTTTGCTTCTGTCTCTCAGGTATCCTCAACTCATGACTCACTTATTCACACACACACACACACACACACACACACACACACACACACACACACACACACACACACACACACACACACACACACACACACACACACACTAAATTGCTTTCATTCTTCTGTTATTCTTTCCCTTTCTCTTCACTGCGTCTCCTGTGCATATCTCCTTTGTGACACACACAGACTCATTGACATTTTCACCCGTCTTTCTCCTTCTCTTTCTCTCTCTGCATCCACCTTCACCTCAGCCTCTCAACCCCCCCCCCCCCCCCCCCCCCCCCCCCCCCACACACACACACACACACACACACACACCTCATTCTAATGCATGGCAGTATATTTGCCCTTTGTAGAGACAGCTTCACTTCTGGAGGATTCTCCTGGAATCAATTTACCCTGCCTGTGCCAAGCCACTGATCAACAATTTACAGGCCATCAACTGCTGGGGCTGCTGGGAGGCGGCTGTTTAACCGGTATATTATGTGTCTGACATGACAGAGCATTTAGAGCAGGTATGGTCCCAGCTTTGAACACAAAGAGTGCCACAGGAATACCTTTGATATGAGGTTCCTGTGGATTTGCACAATTCCATATCATTTCCACTAGTTTTATTTAACGTGCAGTCCCTTTCCTGTTTGCTGACATGCCGCCGTTTGGGACCTGAGTTGATTTCATTTACAATAATCGAGTCTGTAACACAACTGTGCTGCTGCAAAACTCACAGCCCGGTCAGTCAAGGATTTTGGTTGCAAGTCTGGATTCTTTTTGTAACTTTGAATTGTATTTGTAAGGAAACATCATGGAGACGTAAGAAAATCACAGAGCCTTCGCAGTAATGCAATGACCAAAGAGCTAAAACATGCTATTGCAGAGAATTACATCAAATAGATTGAAGTGTAAATGCAGAGGTGGACTTGTAGTCTGCATGAATATATTTGCTCCAAACCCGCTTGCATGGTTAATTCAGACATATAAACCCCATTACAGAACCCTCACGTGCCTTTGCTTTCTTTTGTTGAGCTGTGTAACCCAAAAATATACAATTAAGAATCAAAATGTGTACCGTTGTATCCTTAGAGAGTAATTTGATTAATTGGGGCTCTCATGTTGTCTCTCTCCACCATCTATTCATGCAGAGCGAGAAAATGGAACGAGAGCAAGAAAATAAAGAAAGGGAGGAAATGCGGGAGACAATAGGGCAGTTGAAACGACAGACAAGTAGATAGGAACGTAGTTGGTTGCCATGCGACGGCCATATAGAGTGGTGATGGTCTCGGTAATGCTACCTGGCGTTCTGTTCAGTGATTTAATCAGCTCACCCAGCCAGCCATAAATCATCATCAGGCTGAGTTGGAAAAGCTTAAAGGAGAAACACTGACAAACACCAGAATTCATGTCACTGTTGCAGGAGAATAAGCTTGTTGCTCTGACTTCCGTCAAGTCTTTTATCTCAGAACAATGACATGGTCCAATGTATGATGTTCTGAAGATTAGATGCAAGTTTATATTCCAGTGGAGCAGGAGCGGGTGCAGGTGGTGACATCAGTGTTGCCAGGCATAAAATAATTATCATATTTGTACGATAGTAAAAAAAAATAATAATGACATGAACATGTGGTGATTTCATTTTTCCATAGGAGTGAAAAATAAGGTGTTATGGAAAATTTACCTTGGAGTCTGCCATAATGAACCAGTCACATCTTCATGACACCTTGTGGGACAACCGCTGTCACCTCTCACAACTTATAATATGAATTCGGTGTCTCCGTATTTTACAAGAACGTGGTATAGATATGGATGTCTTCAGGTTTTGCTTCTTGTACCATGAATTTAACTAGCTTGTTTCCTTCCACACTAGGATGCATGGTGTGTCGTAAATCCTGCAGACTAGCTGTCAGCGATGGATTTATTTTAAATCAAGGCATGTACCATCTAACAATTGCTACAATTGAAATACATGGAAAAACAACAATAATGTTTTTGGTACTCTAAAATTCTGAAAGATGATAATGTGGTCATTGTTTAATGTGCTAAAATTGTAAGGACACATGGAAAAGAGATAGATAACAAAAGCTGGAACCCGTCTTATGCAGGACAAACAGCACAGAGCATTTAGTAGTGCTAGCTCTCACAAGTTAGTTAGCTTCAATTTTTCCAAATAAAAGCTCGGTGAGCTTGGTTCTGCTCTGTAGAATAGACTGTATATAAAAGTCGATGTATCTTCCTGCAATATCAAGGATGGCAACAAGGGTTTGGCTTGAAAATGACTCTGACTCCACAGACTCGTATTCAACTTCTCTCATGAAATACAAAGTCAATAAATTTTGCATGTGTCATTATGTTGTTGTTCACTAAAATCACTCTTTCTTACTTGTTTTCTGAAATATTAGTTATATATCAGGGCTCAAAAAGCTTAATTTTTGGGGGTGTGCCTGTTTGATTGACTGGCCTGAGGTGCAGGCAGGTTTTGCTATCGGTGGGCGGGACACAGCGTCCTCAGATTTCCAATCTGATTGAGTCCGATTCCCCACTCGCTCACCCAGCTCGTACAAATATGGTCACTTATGGCCCCAAAATAGTAACATGGTGACGGCCTCGAGGCTTCACATTGGCAGTTCACAAACCAATAGGTGATGTCAATGTTGGTTGCTGCTTGGTTCTAACATGGGTCCTGCCAAATGTTGATGTGTCCATAATTCCAAATCATGCAAATTAATTAAATATGATTTATAATAATAATTTATAAAAGCCAAGGCTCTAATTTGTGGTGGGTAATTAAAACTGCCAATTTGCATGCAAATTCTGCATTAACGTCCAACTACCAATCAAATAGCCTACAATTAATTAAGTACAGTAGACAAAACCATACAGCTATAGTAATAGTATCATCATGAATTCTCTAAATGGGATTACAATTCTCCATAACTACTGCTACAGTCCACATTATTTCATCGTCCGTTTCTGTTCATAAACCAGCTCCTGGCCTTAAGTGTCAGAAATTACAGGAATTATTCATTTTTTATGAAAGACTGACCAACATGATGAAAGTAAAAACATGGGAAAATTGGATTTAGAAAAACCCAACCCAACAGACATTTTGCTGGGCAAGGAGATGACATATATTCCTGTAATGCATCTCTGGGCACTGTTAGCCTGTATGTACATGTGCATGTAAACATATGCAATAAAAAAGTGTGTCACAGTAACACACTGTTACTGACAATGTGTAAATATTTTATTGGTGATCACGACACAATATAAAGATTTCATTTCTAACTAAATATTTCAGGCAAGTGTAAAAATGCATTTCAAATATTTCAAAGAAAAAAAAAAGAAGAAAGCGTCAGCTTCAGTGTGCCTAAAAGCTTTCTTTTTTTTTTTTTTTTTTTTAAGTATTCTCCCACAGAAATCTTGCCTTGTGTGTTGTGTGATAAATTCAGAGTCCAGTCAAGATGAATCTTCTTGAAAAACACATTTCGAAGGCCATTAGATAATCCATGGAATTAATTTTGTAACATAGGAGCGCCAACATCAATTGAACTTTTCTCCAGCTGTATATGAGCAATTATGTGTTCCGTATGATTTGATTGGATAATATTGGTGGATTTTTCACACACAGATCCTCATCTCTGTCTCCAAAGTAGTGCCCTCCAACTCCCCTTTAGATACAGGACAGATGGCTCCTGTGTCAAGAAAGCTGTCTGAAGTGAGAAGGCAACACACACAAACACACACATGCACACAGACACACCTGCCGGTAGACTTGAACCATAGGTCTTATCAAGTTGCCCCAGCTGTGTTGCCAGACGCTAGCCTCCACTCCCCGTCTGTCTGCCGGAGTTAAACTGGGGGTGTTTAAAATTAGATTTAACATCGATCATTTCCCCAGCCTGAATGGGGCCCAGTGTCAGAGGATGGCAGGGGCAATCCCTCACCCGCCGTCCGCCTGCCTCACCTCAACACACCATCAGTCAGGCTGGGGAGAGATGGAGGGAGAAGGAAAATAAGTAAGGGAAGAGAATGACTAAGGGAAGTCGTAAGATGGTGAGCGAAGACAGGATAAAAGTAAAGGCAGAGAAGAATAGAGATGGAATGGGTCAAAGAGATGATAAAAAAAAGGAGAGATAAGCAGAGGAAGGAGGGAAACTTCTTCCCACCAATGGACCAATTTGTACCATTACTTCATAATAAAAATAGTATCTTTTAAAAAACACTTTAACTATGTGTAGAGCAAACCAAGGTTCAGCCAGAGTTTAAAACTGTTACTTAATTTATTATATTATTCCTGTACCTGGATGGAAAGTAGAGATTAGACCACGTTGATGGAGGCTGCAGGTTCCTAACAGTGGGGTCATTTACATGACTTATTTGCATGGTAATCGTATTTCCATGCTACGTTTCCCTTTATGCATTGTTACCATCGGGGGAAAGAAGGAAGGTGATTTGCATATTAACAAGTTACATGGTGGGTAATGGTGGCACAATGTTGGATCATAGTACATAACTGTTTCCATGTTATTGTCCCTGTTTTATAGCGATGATATAATGTGGAATTGAAGGCACTTTAGTAAAGTAGGACATTTCAGTACATTTCAGGTGCTTAGACTTTTTAAATCTGTTTTAAAATCTGAGACATGTTCAGCTCCCAACTCAGCAAACCTGAATAGCAATGGTTGGTGTTTTGGTCATAGAATATAGAGACACAAAACCTCTCAGACCTCCACCACAGACCCCAGTTCCACTCCTAGAACAGAACTCGCTTTCCCTTGAGTCTCTTAGCATTGTCTGCCCTCAGCCTGCTTCCCCAGCACACTACAGCTTAGAATGTGATCACCAGAGGGATCAGTCATCTGAAAGCTTTTTTTTAAATGATTATGGACTAAAATTGTGCTTAATTTCTTTACAACCTGCTCAATATTCATATGTTGGTCAGATGACTACGTTGGATTTCCTCTGCTGTGTAATGAACTTTTTTGGTTTTGGTTTTCCAAAGATTAATTAATCTTATCTAATTTTCACCTTCTAGCTAAAGATTGTGAAAATTATTCAAGCTTTCCACTCCTGATTTCACCTGGATCGGTTCCGTTTTCGTTATTGAACTGCCAACATAGAGGGTTTTGGAAGGACAGATAAAACAGCCACATCTGTGCTGGGCAGGCTGCCTCCCCATTTGCAAGTCAAGCAGCACATCCTTTAATGAAAGACACAATAAAGCCTTTCCAAGCATGACATTCTCTCTGTAACACCATCCATCCACCACACCCCAGTTATGGCCTTGCAGCTGTAATGTCCACTCATTGGTCTGTGCTACTATCATCAGCATCCTTGTTATGTTTGTGAGGCATGGCCTTGCCAAATGCGAGGAACATTGATTTTTTTATATCCCTGCTCCCAGCAAGGCTCGTAGCATCTTTAGTCCTGCTATCTGGCCTTGCATCTTTATAGGGACAATAGTTTTGAGTCAATACAGTAATTAAGCAGTTAAGTTATTTCTAAAAGATTTGATCAGCAGTAGAATAAACCGTTTTTCCATCATAGAATAAATACTCAACTCAGTTTCTGTTCAGTTAATTCCTGAAGTGGCTTCCTCATTACTGTCTTAATGGCTGTTCAATTAAAGTGTCCATCACTTTGAATTGAAAGTGATTTAGCCCAACACTACAGTCTATGGACCGCAGTCAACTATTTGTACAAAAGGGCCATTCGGGGCATGAAAATGGGTTTTTACTTCAGGGACTGTTACAATAATGAGAGATGAGAGACAGTTTCATCTTCACATAGACTCTATGCTGAGGGAATATGTATATGTGGACTCCAAATTACTTTGCCAGCCAAGGCTTTTCATTTTCAAACATACAGGAGATGAACAATTTTGTAGACTTTGGATAAGTAGTTACTTTTAGACTGTTCAGATCAGTCAGCAACAGTGGCAAATTACGAAACAAGTCTTTATTCACTATATGTCAAGCAGGATTTGGTCTCCTTTAGACTATAGATTGAAAATAAAAGAATGATATGTACTAGACACTGTTTCTGTTTAGTGACACAAAGTGTCATGCAGTAGCTACATCCACCAGTGACGCCCGAAGTCACCACTGAATATACAAGACCAGTATCACGCCAAAGTGTGTAATACACCCATCAGGCCACTAGAGGATACTGTGTCAATTTCACATTTTGCTTCACCTCAACGTGAAGAATGCAGATAATTTGACTACAGCTGAAAAAGAAGGTCACGCAACAGAGGTCGTGTCACAAAGTGCAAAGAGTGATAAAGTCCAAATAAAGAGGTAGATCCAGGGTAGCTGGATGGATAAAACCAAATACTTTCACCCAGGAGACCGAGATTACTCTAAGTAACGCAAACCATGACCTTACTTTTTATCCACAGGCGTGGCAAAACGTGACTCTGACACGGTATCCCATAGTGAACTAAGGGGTGTATTACATGCTTTGGTGTAATATCAGGTTGACTATGCGCAATCTTCCTAGAGGTTCCTTCCTCAAGGAAGTTCAAGTACCCATTTCACAGGATCTTTACCCGAAGGGCTTATATCTATCCACTCAAAATCAAAGAGCAAAAGCTTCTTTCTAGAGCCACCACTTTACAATTACATTCCACAATCAGGAAGAAATCAATTGAAAGGGAGGCACATACCAATTTCACTGTTGCTCCAATGGCTGCAAATGCCATGCAGACACAATTTTCATCATTGTGGATTTGTCAATGGCAGCATATTTGAGAAACAGCATCCTGTGGCTTTTGTTGTCATTTCAGCAGCTAGACACGTAACACCTCAGGACTGATCTCTGTCTTTTTCTAAATAAATATTTTTATTAAGTTTTTCTTAAAAGGATTCAACTGTAAAAGTGGAAAAAGAAACAATGTACGACATTACCCTTTATGTCCCCCTAACTTGCGCTTGTCTTCTTTCCATCCACCTGGGGAATCTATCTAGAAAGATCTGTCTTGATGGATAGATGGTCCATGTGTGTTTATCTGTACTGCCTATTTGGGGAAGTAATAGCACCAGGATGGGATGTAACAAGAGCACAAGCCAGTGGAGGGAGTGCAATGCTCTGGGCACCCCTCTACTTGGACACCCTGGGACCACACACATCAGTTTGACATGTCCAACCACCTAAACGTTGTTGCAGACCAGGTACACTCCTCCTTAGCAGTGGTTCTTCCCAAGGGCAGGAACCTCTTCTAGCAGGATAATGCATCCTGCCCCTTTTTATTGTTAGGTGATGGTCTGAGTAACAGTTTAAAGTGTTGACTTGGCTATAAATTCCACAGATCTCAATCCGATCAAGTGTCTGTTGAATATGCTCAACTAAAATGCAGTGACTTTATGTCAGAACTTACAGGACTTGAAGGTTCTGCTGCTATTGTTTAGTGCCAGATAGCACACGGCACCTTGCATACATCAGAGGATTGGAGCTAGCCTGGTACTACCAGACGAAAATTCACCGCATATAGGTCTGGTCACGCTCCATTGTATGTTCATAGTCTAGTGGGCGTACACCAGGTAAATTTTGACACTATTGGAGCAGCATTTAATCGATAGGCATTGATCACCATATCTGTAAATGATCATTGCAGAATTTATTTCAAAACTTAAGGCTTTGTCTTTTCATCAGCTTCAATGTCCTTACACTTAGTCACTCCTACTGGTCGCTGATTGGTCGACCCTTCAGAGGGGCTCTGCAAACGGGGTTTCAAGACCATAATCACAGTGAAGAAAACTGGAATTGAGAGCAACAGGTGGGCGGAGCCAGGCTAGATTGGAGCTGTTTTGGTAGCACTTGGAGGACCAACATTATATTAGACAGATGGTTATACTGTTTTGACTCATCGCCATATACGGTATACAAGTAATTAATTAATTTGTGTTAATATTCCCATGAATCCATTACTTCACAAATATTAGCATATTGGTAACATGCTAAACTATATGGTAAACATTAGGCTTGCTACACATTAGCATGTTGTCATCATGAGTGAAGCAGAGCTGCTAGCATGGTTTTCTCTTGTACATCTTGTGCAGTGCAGGTGTCGGGTAAAACTCCATGCCGCTAAAAAACCTCTCAATGATAAAGTTAAATGACAAGAATCACGGTATATCATGCACTATACTGTGTGCCAGACTGCCCCGGCTTAGTAATTAGTAAAGAGTAGGAGCTGTCTCCTACCATATCTGTCCTTTACTTACAACAAAGTTAATGTTCCTTTTTTTTTTTTTTTCCCCTATCACTGTCTTCTTCCCTCTCGACCCCTCTGCGATATCCATCAATTCTTAACTGTTGAGGGACACACTCATTTCACAGGTCAATTAATTTTAATCAGTGTGTCAATTTAATCTGAGTTCAAACCGCTAGACGGACACTTTGTGAAAATCTCATTAACCTTCCCATTTCCAATCTGCTCCCTTTATCAGCAGGGCACAGCAATGACTCAGTCATTTTCAAATCCATGCTTTTTCTGTCGGTAAACAAACTCCTGAATTTGGATAATGTCACGGGAAAAGAGGGGCCCGGGAGGGGAAACGCACAACATCCACTCACACCTAAAATGACACTGACATTGACTTAGTGTCCTCAGGTAGGTGTTTTAATAGCAATAACACTGGCAAGAAAATCAATGTGATCTCAAGATAAGGTTAAGGTTAAATGATTGCTGTGAGGGTGATGGATGACTGCAGCAGAAAGACAAGAAGAACAACAAAGACTATATGTAAGATAATGCAGAAGATGCAGAAGTTAAACAAGTGTTTTCATCGGACCAACTAATAGTTTAGTCCAAACATTAGATATGTGATTATTAATAGATTGTTTCAGTCCTAATGTCTTTTTACTGCTGTGTTATTCTGCTGCTGTATGAATCTGTCCATTTACCGAGAAAAAAACAGGACGAATCAATCAGCCTGTAGATAGACAGCAAGCTCACAATAACATTTAGAATTTTAGTAGATGCTGCATTCAAACTCAATTACAAATGCAAAGAAAGTAAACAAATAGGAACAGCAAAAGGAAGGAACATAAGTTCAGTCACAGTTGACAAAAACATTTAAAAAACATAAAGCTGCACTAATAAATATATTAATAATAACTGTAAATCAAATTAGTAGTCTGTTTGTAAAGTTAAAAGGGGTTCGGACCGCCAAACCCCCAAAAAAGTATCACCCAACTGCATAGTTCCCCTTAGCATCTTTTAGCTCATTGTTTTGTTTTTACGGTTCACAACTTCACTCCTTCGGTTCAGTCCCATGGCTCTCATGAACCCCCTTTTTCATTAAAAAGCTGCAATAAGATACTTTGCAATATTGTAGCACAAAATAACATGCAGACAAATGTAAATAGCAGGAGAACACCTGGAAAGAATGGAGACCAAATCAGAGCCAAAAAGAGAGCGGATATTGGACATTTATTGCGAGGCTGTTGAATACAAACATTGCTTTGTGTCTGCTTGTTGTGTAAATTTGCATTAAAAACTAGCATTGCCATGTTAAATAATTTTTAGGTGATGCTATATGTTAGATGTTGTGTTTGTTGGTAATACTGCCCCCAAGTGGCCAAAGTGATCAGTCAATGCTCCTTTAAATGGGATTTATAATCTGTCTGAAATGCATGTCGGATGATTGGATATTATTTGAAACCCTTTCCTCCCACACATTTTCCCACATCTGATACAGTGTCACCATGACGGCCATATTCTGTAACTTTGTAAAAACCAAATATCTGTTATTAACACCCATTTACCACCACGACTGGCCAACTTTTTTTTGGAGGAGTTGTGCAACTTCCAACTATTTTTGGCACTTTTCATGCATACAACCCACTGCAACACTATCAATGTCCTCTGGCAATGACTGTAAACACAGTCGAGATGTGATAGCATATGCTAAGCACTAGTCCTACGAGACCATAACCGAGCCTTTTAAGTTATGCTCAAAAAGAGGAGAGAGTCCAGTCAAGTATATCATGTTATACATGTTGTTACTTCTTTATGCCATTTAATAGAGGTCCAATGAAAGAAAGTGATACTGGATACAGATCACTCTTTGATCAGCAAGTATCCCAAGGTGCTTTGATCTTTGCGCTTAAATGCACTAACACCATTTTTTGCCTCTCCAGTGAGAAGTGTGGCCCCCACGAATTGATTTTATTTTGGATTTAGAGATAATATGATTACAAAAAAAAATTCTTAACACGACATCAAAACAATTTTTTTGGAACTTTCATTAGATGAATGCTTTCAGGCACAACTGTGTTTTTCTGCTGCAAAAACCCTTCTGATCGCTGTATTTACAGTAAACTATATCCTCTCATATCCACTGACAATCACAGTCCAACTTTTGTGCTTGATTGTGAAGAGAAAAAGTGAAGAATATGTAAATGAGCTGTTGATTATAGGCTACTGCGCTAGTGTCTCTTTAAATAATCAAAACAATACATAAATAAATCGTAAAAATATCATTCTCACAATTTTTAAATTCATTATAACTATTTTGTAAATAAACAACGTAATATGTGCTTTATTTATTTTAAGCATTAACAAAGCAATTACAGCAGAGCAGATGTGCATGTGTGTGCATAATTAACGCTTCATCACTATCAGATCTACAGATGGAACATCATAGGCATGTTCTGTATACAGTTGCTCAAATGCTGTGCTGCTAGTAAATCACATGATCGTATTTCAGCTTTCACCTTGTGATCCATTAAATCTTCACCAGATTTCAAAATAAAACTCATTGACTCTGCTGAAAAATGCTGTCGTTATCTGGTGAATCTTTGGGCCCAGAAATTACGCTTTTTTCATCCAAGTTACACACACTTCATTAAACCTGATTCTCAGTCCAACTATAAGGCTTAGTGCTTTTTTTTTTATTATTCTAGAGGTTTTGATGTGCTTGAGAGACTAAATCAAGCGCACCCAACCACTACGGCCAAGTATTCATTATTTGGACTTGGGTGTTGTGGAGAGCTGATAAGATGCAAGCTCATTTGCATGAGAGGCCAAGACACCCTTCAGAAACCACAGAGCCATGCAGGCCAGCCGCTGCAGTCAACACTGGCATTTCATCTCTATCTCTATCTCCTTTACTCTCCTATGCTCTTTCTTCACACACTCACACAGCCCGGCACAAAAGAATAATAGGCAGGCACTGCAAAAAATGACAAGCTTGGCAAGAGATTTTATTTGCCATCAAAGCCTATCAGCCATTGTTTTAAGATAGTCAGCTTACTCCTAGTGGACTCCCAGCCCGTTGTGAATTGTTTCAGGACACTTCCTTCGAAAAAGAGAAACTGTCTCCAGCTTTTTTGTTTGGAGGCTTTACGATTATTCCCCAAAAGAGGTCATTTGAAGTGAAACCAGCAGAATTCAAGGGAATGAGCAGCAGTGCAGCTTCACAAAAATACCCTGGAGTGAGGGTGATAATTCTTGCTACAAAATACAAGCCCTTGCCAAGCTTGTAATTTTTATAGTGTAAGAATATGAGGACACTCACAAATACACACAGGCATGCACACACACACACACACACACACACACACACACCCACGCTCTCCTGCTTCTGCTCTCCCTCTTTCTCATAAAAGCACTCTCTGGCCTCTTTAGTATTCTGATGTGGTTCCTGATTCTCTGTCAACATTTGACATCACAGGCGGTGGGGATCAGACTCATACAGAGAGAGGCCAACCGCCTGTGGCTCACCGCTGCAGAGGACTGTAGGTAGGGATTACTCGGACAAAGGGACGGACTGACAGAATGACATACAGACGGACACTCTCCTTACACCTGACGTTAAGGGGCATTTGACCTTAAATCTTCTGGATTGTCGGATACCAAATTAGCAAGAAGGAATCAGGTTAACTGCAAACCAAGTTTTGGACTCCCCATCTCCTGTTGACTTGAGGTGGAGCGGCCCGTCACAAAACAAGACAGTAGCATTGTCACAAAACAGACAAATAAGCTTGCTAATTACAGCAGAGGCCTTTCTCACCGTCTCGCAGATATATTACAGCCATTCTGTGCTACGAGGCAGTTAACAGGTTTTCTTATAGCCACTTTAACATTCATCTCACATCCAGTTTGCTTCTGGATATGATTCAGCTGGAGTACATTTACGGCTGACATTAAAATGCGATGGCAGTATACACAGTGAAATTGGATTTCTCTTCACCTCGCCTAAATGCAGATTGTGTCCTTTACGTCCTTCAGAGCTGACAGTAAACATCTCGTTTTACTTGTTCACCCACAAGTACCCCATTTTTGACATGTATTTTACAATTTGAGCCGCCCGTTGGCAGCTTAATTTGTTTTATTTCTGTCTATAGATGCGTTACGTGGATTGGAGTTGCTTCGCATTGCCTAGTTAGACCACCTCAGGCCATCTGGAAAAGGGAAAGTAACACTAGCTTTGAGAAAAACATTCATAAATGCTGATGTAGTAATATCCTGATAGTATATTGGTGCAGCTTGTGGAGGTTAATGGTTCAAACTTCTATCTTAGGGACTGAATGATGTTAACTATTCCTCCCTCCACATGTGCCACTGAAGTGCCCTGGAGCAAGGCATGTCTTATCCTTGTTGTGTTTACGCCTCTGAGGCAGATTAGAAACAACCAAACATTTTGCCTCTCACTCCAGTGCCAGCTCATTTCTTGCTGTCAACACCCCAGCTGTTAACTCAGTGCTCAGGCTGACCTCACATCTGTTTCTATTACCCCAACGCGAGCTCCTGTTAGACCATAATACACGGAGAGTAAAGGTTAAAAAAAATAGCAGAATTTTGTTGTTGGGTAATATGTAGCAAAAAACTGATCCCTACAAAGTTAACCATTAAAACGTGGGGCTGACATTTTGTTAGGTTGGGTTAAGTAAGGTCAGGGGGAGAGTTGAGTATATGCTTGTGGTTGAGTTGAACGATTGACAGCTCTCTCGTCTCTATACTATTAATTGTATAAAAAAGTGGATGTAGCTTCCGGTTCCGAAAGATGAGGGCGATGCGGAAGTGTCTTAAACTGCAATACCACCAAGTGCCGTTGGAGGTTGGCTGTAAAATGCGGCAGTTTCCATAGACCCCCATTCAACTTCTCTCATGACATTTTCAGTCAATAAAACATTTTCACGAGTTTCCTGAATGTCATTTGCTAAATACACTCTTCCAGATTAGTGTTCAGGCTGACCATCTGTAAGTTTTTTTTCATCATTAATTATAAAATAAGGCGTGGTTGTTTGATCGACAGGCCTGTGGTGCAGTCAGGTTACGGCTATCGGTGGGCGGGACGTACTATCGCTGGAGCTCCAATCAAATCGAGTCAGATAGTCAGATCCCCCCCACCCCCCTCCACCATAACGACCGTGCACAAACCACTGGGTGATGTGACTACTGGTTGCCGCCTGCTCCATATCAGATAAACTAGATGCAGCTTGTAGCTTAGTTTAGCGTAAAAACTGGAAACAAGAAAAACGGCTAGCCAGACTGTTTGTCCAGATACAAAAACAAAAGCACTATTTGAATTAGCCTTTTTGAAATGCTATAACTCATTTATTTAGTTAATACACCAACAGAAATGTAAACAAGATAAAAAAAAACAAAAAAAAAAACATGCTAATTAGAGGCAGAGCCATGCTAGTTGCTGCTCACAGTGCCTCTGTCCTTATTTGATTGTTTCTTCCTCCTCCGGTAATCATAGTGGTCCACTGTCATTAACGCCGCGCTAATGTTCCCGGCTCGACCCACCCTTTAATTGGAAATCTGTTGGTGATTGGGACACCCATCACAACACATACTTAACATTCGAGATCCAAATTTGTAGCTGTTTGTTTGACCTAATCAACAAGTGGAACCACATGCGTCTGTAGTGCTGAAGCGCTAATATTGTTTTAGATACAAGAAATAGTCTGTCAAAGTGTTGTACCAGTAATAGTTTGAGCTCATAATAGAACATTTTAATAGTACAAATCAAAACAGTTTTTAATTAAAGGCTCTCCATGTTAGAAATGGTTCATGTGCATCCAGTTTCTGCAGTGCAGTACATTTACACACGGAGGGTTGACTGACAGTATAATACAGAATACACGTTTTTAATTCATGTTCAGACATTTTCCAATAAGTTGTTTATTGTAAAGAAAAACACCTTTCAAAACATGGTTAATACTTCAACATTGACTAAACTTGGATACCTTTCAACATGTCTGTACCAGTCTTTTATCTTGAATCTAGCCTCCACTGGCAATGTGGGATTCCCCAGCGCCACTACACACATATAGAAGGATTTGTGTCAATTGTCCATGGACTCAGTGTGTGCCCTCAAAAAAAAAAGTATCCTCTTTCCTTTCTCTAATTAGCAGAAATTAATCTTTGAACTGGAAGCTTTGATTTGATGTTGCAGAGAACTGGTGTGTGTTGGGAAATTTTCTGAACAGCTAATCCCACTATCAGATGTCTGTATTGTGGGAATGGGATTATGTGTGGAAACGTGTGTAAGGGAAAGATAAAGAGCATTTCAGTGGGAGCGAGTGTTGTGTACAACTTTTTCTGTCCACTCATATAACTCTTTATGTATGTGAATTTGTGTGTGAGTTTGTTTTTGTGCAAATGTCGTTGAAGACGTGCAAAAGCTCCAGGCACTTGATCCTGAGTGCAAGTGCTAAAAGGGAGCGATGGAGGGATTAATCCAAAGGGATTTCTTCAGTGTTGTGAATAATTTATTAAAAATGTGAGATAATGACACATTTGATTTTCAAGCATCACTTGTGACTCGAGCTTAAGAACAGAGTTATGAGAGTATACACGGATTTGAAAAGGATGTTTGTGTGTTAGTTATGTAAGGAGTCTCTCTATGTGTGTCTTTTATGAATTATTGACTGTTCTTCAGTATGTGCAGTATACATTTATGCAATATGAACATTTTGCATATCTGTGAATGTGTGCGTGAGCAATCTGTTCCTGCAACCATGGCCAGATAATGAAACAATGGCCCGGCACTGACGTGTAAAAGTATCATATGTGTTTCTTTGTAGTTATTTTATTTCATTTAATTTTAGTTCTGTTTGTTCAAGCTGCTGCTCTTTCCCCTAGAGGTTGCCTTGAATTGAACAGTACACTTTGGGCAAAAAGGTGGAAAAAAAAAATCCATAAAGGTCTCCAGTCAATTAGAGGACCAAGGAATATGAAATTGTAGCCCATTCTTATTCCTGAGGCATTACATTATTCCTCTTTGACAGAGCTGTTGGTGTTGGTGCCTTCTGGTGTCGACACAGTGACCACCCGCGTCATAAAAGGAGATCATGTGATGTAGTAGAAAGACTGACAGAGTCTGTATAAGGAGGAAGTCAGGGGAAACAAACACACGACTTTATGAGGCCATGAGAAAGATCTGGAGCTGTATTTTTCTGATCTGTGGGTAAAAGCCCCACAAACCTGTTTTTTTCTCTCTGCCATCCCCCCCAACCAGTCGGGGCAGAGTGGCGTCCATCTCTGGCGCTGGTTGTGTTTAAGGCATTCTTCCTGTCACAAGGGAGATTTTCCTTCCAGCTGTTGCTCATGGAGGTACTGTTGATTTGTATCTTTACAAGATTCTGTGCCCCGGCACAATTTCTATTGGGATTAGGGGCTACAGAAATAGAATTGCACTGAACATAAAGTAATATATTTAACTTACATAATACACAGTACATAATTTTATCTAGGTGACTTATGTGATGCTATTTTAACTTAAACCATGATCTTTTCTTAATTCTAACCATGTGTTTATTGGTGCTTAAACCTGAGGCACCTTATGTGTATGTGAGAATCCAACTGGCACCTTGTGCGTATCTCTGAGATGCTGGCGGGCTGTTACAAAGCAGTAGTATTTGACATCCTGGGAAACGAACAAGTTAGAATTTCCCGGCTCTTAAGGGCCATTCAAATTCTGAAATTGGCTCCCTGTGTTTTGATGCTCTGTGACTTTAAATTGGGTTTTCACTGAGTATACACAGGGGCATGCAGATTAGTTAATTTAATTAATTTTCATGCCTTTAAGGAGCTGCTAATCCACCTTAAACACTTTCATCAGTATCAGTTTCATTGGAGAGTTTTTGTATCACATCTTGTTATAAATTCTGTTTCAGTGGATTTCCCACCCAGCAGAGTGTGTGTGTGTGTGTGTGTGTGTGTGTGTGTGTGTGTGTGTGTGTGTGTGTGTGTGTGTGTGTGTGTCATTTCTTGTGTGCTGGCTGCTCCGATTAGCTACCCCTGGTTCGCTATCACCCAAAGGCGTGAGCCACCACCACAGCACACCACAGCCATCATATTCATAATGGAGATAAAATTAATTTGCTTTCCCCTCCTCTATCTCTGCCTGCCACTCTCCTCCTCCTCTATCTCTTGTTCGCCCTCCCTTCTCTCTCTTCCTCACCTCCTACACTGTCCCTACATACATTTATCTCTAAAGTGTGTATCCTGCCTCTTGCCATCTTCTCTCTCTCTTTGTTACGCAACCATGTTATAGCAGGCCTAGCAGCAGCCTCCAGCCTCTGACGGTGTCAGGTTTGTGTACCAGACAATGGAGAGAGATGCTATTAGGCACTTGCTGGCTTCCTTGAAAGCATTTATAAGGAATAGGCTTGAGCTTGTTCTCGCTCTTTCTTATCAGGAAAATACCACGCGGCCATGTATCCATCCATTCATTAGTTATTGTTTTCTGTCAGTTACACTGTTAGCATAATGAAAAAAAATTCAATTTTACTTGTGTAACCTATGTAAATGAATACATGCTAATGAGCTGTTGTTAACATTCAAGTTGTAGGAAAAGCAGAATAAGAAAGAGAAATGTGTTATTAATCTTCTTATTTTTCAAGCATGGGAATTATAGCAGAATAATCCTTCGGGTTCTTAAGTAAACTGGAATAAACCCAACTTTTCCTGCTGTTTCACAGCAGGCGGCCCACTGAAAGAAACAGAACCTTTTGTTTCCACAGTAGCAATAATAAGTTAAAAGTGTAAGGCTGCTTTAATAGCTTGCAGGAATAGCTCTCAGAGTGACACATTTGAAGTGCTTGAGTGGTAATTTGTTTTTCATACATGCAACACTTATTGTGAGTTCATGCTTCACAGTCAGCCCAAATTGCTGCATTTAACATATAACAACCACCTTAGCCAACTTCACATTAAATATGCCTTTTTTTCCCCCAAGTTTATTTGACAAGTATTTGTCCTTCTTGTCATATAGTAAACTTTTTCCTGTTGGGTGATAAGAGAGGTACAGTTGAGCTGACAAAGTTGAACCTTTCACCTCTTAAAATTAATTAAAGTAATATATTTAACTTACATAATATACACAATTTTATCTAGGTGATTTATGTGATGCTATTTCAACCTAAATCATGATCTTTTCTTAATACTAATCATGTGTTTATTGGTGCTTAAACCTTATGTGTATGTGAGAATCCAACAGGCAAACCAGGAGGTTTAAGTGTTACTTTTCCTTTGTATATACACAGTCTGCAGCTCTACATGTATTTTGTACTTTTATTTTTTAAGTCCTTGGTGTTGCGCACCTTTTGGGCCAAAAGATAGCATGACACACTAACATGGATATCCAGTAGAAGTAAAACAAAATGCTTCATCACCCTTTAAAAGACTAACCTTATATCTATTTAACATGGTATGATGACAGAACGTGTTGTACAACAATCACATATACACCAGTCCACTACAGCATACTGTGTCAGTGTCACGTTTTGCCTTGCCTCAGCATTAAACACTTGGTTAGGCCTTGGAGATAAAAACATATGTTTAGGGTTAGGAAAAAAGTTCTTTAAAGAAACCCACATCACTTTATCATAGACCTGAATCATGGTCTCTTGTGATATTCCTGGTTGTTAATCCATTCAACCAAATCAAAATACTAAATGGTGGCAGGCACTAAAAGTTGTCTCACAACCAATCAAAAAGTAGCAGAGGGTCTTGACAAGGTCTGCAGGCAATCAGGGGTTGTGTTTACAGCCTAATAAGCTAACAGGCCAAAAAAGAAGAGTCACTGTTTGTTTATTGTTCCGCATTTGGGCTGCAGTTTGGTATGTACGTCGAGCATCAGCATCATCAAAGTTGCATTTCTGGTTTTTTTTGTTTATTGACACTATTATATTTTATTTTATTGTTCTTGGTCTGATCTTTCCATGTGTTTTCCATGTACCTCTGCCATTGACTTGTGGCTTCCTCACTGCTTTAGTAAAAGACTAGTGCAACAGCCTCTTTACATGCCTCAACAGAAATTGCCTCCAGACTGAACATAACTCTGCTGCCAGGCTTTTAACAGGAACTAAGAGTAGTGAACACACCACCCGTGTTATTCCCAATATGTTTTCGAATTGATTTTAGGTTCTTACTGTTGACTCTTTATGGCCTCTCTTTGTGCTATACATCTGAGCTCTTGGTTACATGCCAGTCAGTGTGTAGGCTGAGATCTTCTGGCCTTTTATCTGTTGACTTTTTCCAGTCAGAGCTCCAAAGCTAAAGAATGAGCAGCCCGAGGAAATAAGGTCACTCTCTTCTAGGAATATTTTATAGAGCCCCTTTCCTGATTCTACTTGATTTTTATTGATCTGTTTTCATTTCATTTCATGGTTTGGATTGTTTTGTTGCTTTCAACTGTATTTGTTTTATACATGAGTTTTATTTGCTTTTATTTGATATGATCATTGTTTTGGTTGATTTTATGATCTGCTCGTTTTAAAGTTTAGTGTCAGAATGGCAGAAACATTCGTCCATCCATCAATCCATCCATCCATCCATCCATCCATCCATCCATCCATCCATCCATCCATCCGGCCATCCAACCATCCATCCATCCATCCATCCATCCGGCCATCCGGCCATCCAACCATTTCAGTCACACATCCACCCATAACATTTGTTATGAGAAAAATGGTGACAATACAAACTCCCTGGATGGGAGGGAATTTTAGTGCTCTATAGGGTTTTGAGAAAAAAAGAGAATCAGATAAAAAATACTCATAAAGACAGGAGCACTTCAATAGCAAAGCAAACATCAGATCCGCAATGTCAGAGGTTTACATAAGACAGTTTCCATCAGCCACTAATCAGTGGTACCTAATTTGGCACCCCAGATAATAATTTGATAGATTTGAAGTGATAAATGGAGGGTTGCATTTTTTTTTAAATTTATTTTGAGTATGAAAATGTCTACAAAATTACATCTTTATGTGATTTGTTTAACACAAACAGATGAGATCAAATATTTGGTCCTCCAAAGTTGACAATTTCCATTGGTAATACGTTTAAGTGACTGTATCTTTAAAACAGTATAAAAAACAATAACATACCAAGGGCCTACTTTAAACTACAATATACAAAGAAAAAGCCAAAACGTGTGTGTTCAGAAAGTAGATATACAAATACAGTACGATACAGAAATGAATTGCAGTGTATAGTTTGCAGAAAATGCAGATGCTATTAAAGTGACACAGTGAAATGAAAACAGAAGTACAAGCAATACATAAAGGAAGAATTTGAGGATCATCACTGAGAATAAACCTAATAACAGGGTTTATGGAATGGCACAAACCCCACAATAATAATACGTATGTAAGATAAGGATAAAACAGAAATACTAATGCTACACAGCTACATCCTATGTTCAGTTTGTCCACTTGTCCACTATATAATGGACTATTAAGTGAACCAGTGGCCAATAAGAATGTCCCTTGTCTATTATAAACAAAAAATATCATTCATTCTAATGGAGTAAGGTCTCCTCCACTAAAGTCAGTTCAAACCATGTGGGTGAAGGACTCCTTCCAAGTTCACCAACTGAAGGATTACTGCTCCATTTTCTGACAAGATGTGACTCTGCCTTTTTTTCTTGAGGAATAAATAAAATGTTTGCCTAGCAAGGTAGATGACTTGATTGCATGGCTTACTGCTCATTCATCCACAGAGAACCACGATACATCATGACCAAAGCAACACTTGATGATGATTTGCAAATGTGTGCAGGATGGGGTTTTGAAGGACTATGCTGATGTGATGCATAATTCAAATCATACCTAAGAGCAGAGAAAATCATTTGATTGCACCACTTGACTTAGCGAGAGGGAAATGATAAGGCCAGCCGGTCCTCATCATAACTCTGCCTCCCTCCCTCCCTCCCTCGCTCGCTGTAAAAAATAGCATTGCCACTCTGAATTTTGAGCACACTTACGTTGGTCTCCGCAGCATGATACAATCACACTGACCTCATGTGATTTAATGCAATCAGCCCGCACAGCTTGTGTGAAATTGTATTGTTCTGTTTTAGAGGAAATGGAGTACGATTCTGTGGAAATTATCCTACAGCGTCTCTCCAGAATAATTCTGCGGGGAAATGATGAGGAGATGTCATTAGGCAGACAGTTGGTTATGAAAAGCTTTTGGCTCCTTCAGGGACTGTGGAACGTCTTAATCATTGTGTGGAACAAAAAGAATTTCTGATAATGAAGGCTTCAAGTCAGGATTCATTCAAAGTTAGTTTATTACTGTGGCTAACATGTTTATATAAAAAGCATCACACAGGATTGTGCTGATCCACTTTGAAAGTTTTGCATTTAGCTGGTTCTGTTTTCATTTCTCTTATACAGAAAAATACTTCCATTGAAGGGTTTATATAAGTTTATATTTTTTTATATATATACATATATATATATTTTTTAATATATATATATATATCTACCTTGTTTGGTCCAGACTTTTTGACTCTCTTCAATTTGGTCCGTACCAAAATAACAGGCATGAAAGGCACCTCGGATGAGAGTCCAGACTAAAGTTCCAAAATTTGGTCCAACCAAAAGACACGGTCTTGGTCTGGCTCAAACTGAACCTTGGTTCGGTTTGTTTGCAGTGTGAAAACACTTTTTGGATGGTTCAAGCTTTTGGGCTAGTGACAGGAAACAAAATAAAAACTAAAAGAGATGGAGAATATTTACCTATAATTTGGTCCAACATAGAAGTCATTAGCTTGAAAAACACGTGAAAATGATGAAACGTACAATTTATTTTCTGAGAGGAAAATAAGTGCTGGTCATAACACCATAATAAAGAGAACATAGTGGCAACAAGATAAATCTTTTCATTCACTTTTATCCATTTAAACAGAAAAGGCTACCGTCCAAATTGGCAACACGCCCATCTACAAACCAATTCATGTCAAGTATAGAGACGTTAGTATGTCATGCAAAGTTCCTCAGTGAGCTTGCATGATTGCAATGTGAAACCAAAACAAAATGGATCACATAGAGAGTGTAACAAAACCATGAACCTTG
Organism: Embiotoca jacksoni; assembly: GCF_022577435.1. Taxonomy (NCBI): domain Eukaryota; kingdom Metazoa; phylum Chordata; class Actinopteri; family Embiotocidae; genus Embiotoca; species Embiotoca jacksoni. Next base: position 3,944,814 of record NW_027185447.1, on the reverse strand, counting down.
ATTTGGACCTTGGTCCAAACTTTCATGTGTGTGGATGCCCTAATTCCTTTACCTACCTGTGTGACAGGGTTAATACCAATGACTTCAACATTCTGTTACTGGTTGTAAATCACTTTAGTAAGAATTTTAGTCTAATCTGTTGAGTGTGTATCTTTTAAGTAAAGTTGCTTTGATTTAAAATTTAAGCAGAGATTGAACCTGACTTGTCGCTTGATTGATAAACAAAGACTTTGTGGTAAAAATAGACATTATTAAACGTGTAATAACAGAAAAGCAGACTGTCTGAGAACACATACAAAATGTGGCATATTTTCATGTAAACCTGGAAATAATCAGAAAGTTTGATGATTTAGAAACATGTAAACACACAAGAAGTCATTGCATATAAAATGAAGAGGACACTTTAAGGTTTCTGCTCTATTTTGAGGTCAAATTAAAGGACATTTGTCTCACCAACCAGAATTAACTCCTTTGGACAAAAGGTCAAATTTCCTTGACATGTATCCTTTCATTGAAGCAGCATTCAGATACCTGATGGGTAGATGATGATCTATGATGATGATGATCAACCCATCAGAGGCTTGTACAAGTAAATCAACTTGTAACTACTGTTCATGTGTTAGAAATATGGCTGTGTCACAATTTTCTAGCAGAAAATTACTTATTAAGTTGCATTTTGATAGTAGGAAACATGACATCAGAAGAAATAGAAAGTGTGAGAAGTCAGATTGTTGTTCTGAGTAAAAAGGGGCTTTCTCAACATTCAAATCATGCCTAGACTGAAGGTTTCCAAGAGGGCAGTGCATGGAGCTGTAAAACTCTTTATGGAAACTGGATCAGTTGTATCCAACGCACGACCAGGCAGACCAAAAGTTAGCTCACCATCAGAAGATCAATACATCAAGCTTTGTTCACTCAGAGGCAGAAAAACAGCTTCATTAGAAATATAGATCTTGATAAATTAAAAGCACAGGACTCCAATCAGCAAATGTATTGTCTGAAGAAAGCTGGATGAAAGAGGATGAGTCTCTATGCCACTTCTTGGAAGGGGAAACTGGAACAATCACTTGGAGTGCGCTGAAAAAATACCAGCTTTTCACAGTTAAGGATGGGAAAAGTCCCATTTATTGATGAATCAAAGTTGGAGATTAGTGACAGGAACAGAGGGGTGGATGTAAGGAGACGAGACGGTGTGTCAAACCCTCAGTGAAACATGGTGGTGGTAATATTACAGTCAGGTGGTGTTTTACCTTAGCTTGGCTTTGCCCACCTGTTGCTCACAGCTTCAGCCTTCGCTGTGGTTAAAGTCTGACTGAGAGGTAGTAGCTCTCAGTTTTTCACCAACACGTTCCACCTTATGGTTTGTTTTTTGAGTGGAAGCATTCACACTGCAGCAGGATAATGAGTCCAAACACACCTCAAAGCTTTGAAGAACTACTTGAAGACCAAAGAAAGACCAAAGCCTGCCGACCATTATGGTCTGTCCTCCTCAGTCACTTGACCTCAACCACTACTGAACTTGATGAGGTACTTGAACACACAAAAAAAGCCAAACATTCCCGGTGTCACACGAAACTGTTTTGAACATTGTCAGATCCTGCTTGGATGACATCAGGTCTCTTCCATGCAACTCCACTGCTGCTGTCATTAAGGAAAAGGAGAGACAAACTAATAACATCTTCTGAAATTATTTTTTCCAAGATTCAACTTTTGTTAAACTAATATCATTTGTTCTGGAAAATCTTGTTTTAATTTTAAAACAAATGCAAAACATATGTGTTTTCACTATATCAGATCTTTGGATCCCATTGTACAGATATCGAACACTTTAGTTCTGCTTAATAGAGTTTTGAGTGGTCTGAGAAAAATAAAGCTATTTGTTTTTTGTTTTGCACCACTGCATTCTATATTCACTGAATGAGCACTTTGATATTCTATACCATTTTTAATCTCTTCTCTTTTTATATAATTGTGTTGTATATGATTATATTCTGTTTTATTTATCTTTTTCTAATGTTCTCACAATATTTAATAATACATGTTTTAGGCCAATTTCATTGCTTTAACAGTAACAATGGCTGTTGGTGTTCTGTCTATATGTTCTAGTAAGTCAAGACAGTTTTAACGTAACAGTGAGCCAGCATGGATGCTGTAACTGAGGCCAGATAGAATCCAGCTATCAATCATTTTATCCATTATAGCTGTGCTTTTTGTACAGTGACAGGTTAACATGTAGTCTGTGGAAAAGACTCAAAGAAATATAACTTTTCTTACAGTTAATTTAACTCATTGATAGCTTGGAAATCATCTGTTGGACATTTCTGGAAAGCACATTAAATCTCCCCTGTGTACAAAATGTGCTATTTCATGGTTGGACTATTACTTGATGTTTTACTTTGGACCTTGTCTTTTGCCATTCAGGCTTGTCCACATCAGATGAACATGTGTCTGAATGTCATTGGTTTCATTCACACAATGGCTGTCCATCCATCTGTCAGCAACACAACAGGTAATCATAATCCTGGTTTCACACAAAACCTCTCATAAGTATATACAGTATGTTGTGAAAATACACTCAACATTTAGACTAATTCTAGCATCATAATTAGAAGTATCTTTTTACTTTTTTTTTTTTTTTTTTTTTTTTTTTTTTAAATTATAGCCCTGAATCACTTGTCAACCTCATGAAAGGAGTTCTCTGCAGTTTGCTCAATCAAAGCTTTGTATTCATCTGAAATTCTCTCTCCAGCCATGGGATTTCCATATAAATTTCTTCTTTCACCCCTCTTGCTCCCTCTTATTCCCTTTAACCCGGTTTCTCTCTCTTTCCTTTGATCAAGTGCTTCTGCCAGGCTCGACTGCTTTGCACTGGCCTTCCTTTTAAATGCTGTTTCTATTGCTTTGCTGTCACAGATCGCTGGCCAGAGACTGGAGTAGCAATGGAGGCGTCTGCACCATGCACCACTCATACTTTTCCCAATGATGCTTATTGAAAAGGTGATTTTCTGCCTGTCTGGACCAGAGGAGCCAGCTTGGCATATAAAGCTCTCCTGTTATGAATAAAGCGAAATTGAGCCTATAAGACCAGGATTTCATGTGCGAGGTCTGATGAGGAAACATTCATGTCTAATTTTGCATATCATTAACGGGGCTTATTTCAGAATTGGGGAGTGAGCCCAAAGGATTCTGTCGAGGGGAAAACATGTTTTTGTCAAGATGTATTACCAGTGCTGGATCAAGTAGTTGATTAGTGATCCAACTGCATGTGCATATTTCATGAAGTAAGAACAAAGATAATCACATTATAGAATCAATAAAATGCACTTAAAGTTTCAAAAGTAAAATTCAAATTTTTGCTGAATTGCCAATTTCAGAAAACTAGTTTATATTATTATATATTTTTTAAACTATTGGTGAATATACATGCAAGTAGCATGTTAATGTTGATATGAAGCCAATTTTAAATACCCATACACATATTATTTGAGTATTGTATTATAATACAATATAATCACAGCCTTTAATCAGTATGCCTCTGACTTTAAAAAGCCTGCAGTTGATTTAAAATGCTGAAGGGAGAATACTATGGGGAGATCAAGAGAGATCATATTTCTCCCATTTAAGCTTCTTTTTACTGGATTCCAGTAGAATTAAGAATATAATTCAAAATCCGCATCCTAATTTACAAAGCTCTCAATAACGAGGCTGCATCTTAGATCTTATAGTGCGATATTATTCCAACAGAGCCGTTCGTTTTCAGAGTACAGGCCTTGTTGTGGTTCCTGTGAGTTTTCAAAAGTAGAGTGGGAGGCAAAGCTTTCAGCGTTCAGGCCCCTCTCATGTGGAATGAGTTGGGGTTCAGGAAGCAGAGACATCCTCTACAATTGGGCTTAAACTTTACTATTTGAGAAAGTTTAAAGCTAGGGCTTCTTCAGGTGACTTTATTCATCACATAGTTATGCTGTCATAGGCTTATAGGCTGCTGGATGACATTCCATGATGCACTAGCTCCTCTCCCCCCCTCTCTGTCTTTCACTCTCCATGCATTCATGTGCAATGCATTCTCTTGCTGTTAAAAGGTTTTTCCTTCCAGCTGTTGCTCATGTGCAAATTAAATGGTTGGGTTCCTAATGTTGTAAGAACTTTACTGTGTTACGTGCCCTGTGATAAATCAGGCTATGTTGTGATTTGGTGCTACAGGTGGCTTTACATCGCCAAGGAAGGATGAAATTTGTTACATAATGCTAAAGCATTTAAGGTAGTTTGGCATTTTGTAAATTGTTATGTTTTTATAATAAGATTTGGGAAGTGGGGAGACTACCTAGTTTTTGGAAAGAAGCTATGATTATCCCAATCAGGAAACCAGGCAAGTACTCATCAAATCCAATGAATTATAGACCAATAGCACGAATATCTCATGTAGGTAAGATTATGGATAGAATGATTACAAACAGATTAACATTTGACATGGAAACGAGGGGAATTATAACACCTCATCAAAATGGATTTCGGAAAGGTAGAGGAACTATGGACCCAGTTATTTGTTTGGAAACATGAATTTAAAAAGCTCAAGTGAATAAGGAGTCAGTAATGGCTGTGAAGGAGGGATTGTTGATTAAATTAAATATGATAGGAATAGGTGGCAGAGCATAATTGGATTAAATACTTTTTATTTAACAGATTCATTCAAGTCAGAAGTGGGACAGCACTATTTAGAAGATACCCAGTAGAGAATGGTATACCTCAGGGAAGTGTCATTCGTCCGATACTGTTTTCCATCATGATAAATTATGTTTTCGCTCAAGTTCAGGGTGATATTGGATGATCCCTTTTTGCTGATGATGGGGCACTGTGGAAGAGGGGAAAGAACATAAACAATATCAAAGGTAAAGTTCAAGAGGCTGTGAATGTGTTAGAAAGAAACCACATGGTGATTCAGGTTGTCTTTGGAAAAAAACTAAAACAGCCACGTTTACAATAAAGAGAGGAGTTGATGCCCAGATAAAGATGTATGGACAAAAGATTGAACACGTGAAAGTTTTTACATTTTTAGGTGTGGTTCAATGATAAATGAACATGGAATGATCATATTCAAAGGATAGTTATCAAATGTAAAACGATTTCAAATGTAATGAGGTGTCCAACAGGATCAGAATGGGGAGCCAGCAGATCTGCAATTAAACATATTTGTATAGATCTGATGAGATCAGTCCTTGATTATGGCTGTGTTGTATTTGGATCAGCTACAAAAACTTAATCAAAGACGGTGGAAGTGGTGCAATCCCAAGCTCTGAGACTCTGTTTTGGTGCTTTTCAAACAAGTCCTGTGTCTGCTCTCCAGGTAGAGGTGGGTGAAATGCAGCTGCATTTGAGACGCAAGCTCTTAACCATGAACTACTGGGGCAATCTTCAAGGACATTTTGGAGATAATCATCAACCACAAAGGTGCTTCTCCCATGTTGGTAAAGAGAAAGGGCCAAACAGGACTGTTTTGCATGGAGCAGTGAAAAATTAGCCAGAGACATGTCATTAAATCAGATAATATTCACCCCTACAGTACCGTTATCAGCAACACCACCATGTCTATTTCCCTCAGTGTCAATTGATAATTGTTTGTTGGAAAAAAAACCAAGTACTTAAAGATCTAGGTAATATTGCAGGAATGGTTGAGGATAGACTACAGACGACATATCAATCATTTACCCCAGTATAGACGGATGGATCTAAAGATCCTAATACATGTAGAACTGTTTTGCGGTCACCATACCAACTTTGCAATATGCAGTCAAAAGGAGAACATCAGACAATCTATCTGTTTATACAGTTGAGACGTTGGCCATTTTAACAGCACTGCCGTGGGTGGAAGAGGTTCAGATCAGAAGGGTCATTATCTGTACAGATTCCAGTTTAGCATTATTGTCATTACAATCATTCACACCTCAAAGCAGGCAGGATTTAATCAATGAAATATATAAAACAATGTTCCAATTTAAACATTTGGGTATTTTAGTATCATTTTTGTGGGTGCCGGCACACAAAGGGATAAAAGGAAATGAAAGAGCAGATAAATTAGCAAAACAAGCTTTGGAGTGTCAGCACAGTACAGACATTTTATTCAGCAAAGCAAAAGCTAAATCAATAATCCAAATAAACATTGTTAAAGAATGAGAGCTAAATTGGGACTCGGGAGACACAGGAAGACACCTTTATGCTATTTAGAGAGAAGCTGGCAAAGGGAGGACATCCAAAAGAAGCACCATGGAAGAAAACATTTTAACCAGACTTAAGGTTGGACACACAAGGCTGAACAAAACAATGCAATTAATAAATAAACACCCAACATGACAATGTGAGTACTGCAAAATACCAGAATCTGTAGATCATATCGTTTGTCATAGCCAGAAATTAACACTAGAACGAGACAGGTTAAAGAGGAAGATGGGAGTTGAGGAACTTAATCTAAAAGATGCATTAACTTTCGGGGCAGGGAGTGTATTGCAATACTTGAAAGAAATACGATTGAGTAAAATAATTTAGTTCACTGAATTGGTTCAACCTATATTTTAGTTTTGTTGTTGTTGTTTTTAATTTATACATTTATTTCTGTTTGTTTGTAAGTGGATAGATAACGCCGGTCCACACTCCTATACAGTAGGTGGCGGTAATGCGCCTTTCGCTGGATGCCATCCGCCATAAAACGTAGAAGAAGAAGAATCAGTCCGTTGCTACGACGACGAACAGGACTGTTTTACGGCAAGCATGTGTACGTTGGGAACTTGTTGTTAGCTGAGTAGCTAACTTAATCTGTGCAGGCTCGTCTTTCAAATCTCCAAACAAAAACAGTCTCACGGTTTTCGGCTTCTGACGTGGAGAAATGGATGTCGGAGAGCTGCTGAACTATCAGGTACAGAGTTCATCCCGCCCTTTAACGTGAAGAGGAGGCTAACTGAGCTAGCATGAACTTAGCTCGTTCGCTTAGTTGCGTGCCGCGCAGCCGCTCCCAGTCACACAGCAGACCGAGTTTAGTTTCTGCTTCTTGTTTACTGTTTTGTTTACCCCGTGAGTTAACCGTCACCGTCGTGGAGCTGCCTGTCTGGTTGTACAAACGGAGACGTACAGCTTTAATGGCATTGTTTGTCAAAAGACAGACCGTTTGATTGACGTCTCTTAACTGGTATGCCGTTGTCGTAAAAGCCCATTTAGTTGATGTGGTTGCGTTTGTTATACAAGACTTATTGTTCACACCAATCGTTAGTATTCATTCATTTTAAAACATCCTGATGCAGTGTTTCCATATGAGGCTTCAATGTTTCCATATGAAGCTTCAATGTTTCCATATGAGGCTTCAATGTTTCCATATGAAGCTTCAGTGTTTCCATACGAGGCTTCAGTGTTTCCATACGAGGCTTCAATGTTTGGATCTAGTCACGTTTCTTGAAGATGTTTCACATTCAGTATATAATTAATCTATTATCGAGTATGTACTACACCACAGTCATTTACAAATATTTATCTATTTATATAAATGTGCTACGGGCAGTAACTAGTTGCATAGAACGGAGTTACATTTTTAAATTACAAAATAAATGTAATTGTAATCAATTACTGAGAATTAAATATGTCATTAATTTACAGTTACTGTTCAAAATGCCATTGATTACAAAGTGGTCACATTTACATTTATGCCTTTCTCTAAAGCTGAACGCTTTGCCATCGAAATAACTCAACATCTCTGTCAATCAAATGTATTATCAACTGAGCATTACAATCCTTATGAAGGCAGGATTTATAGCTGGGTTGTTGTTCTGTACTTGATGCCTCATCTTCCAGCGGTTTTAATAATATGGGCTGATCAGTGTATATACCACATCATTACATTTCACCATCTCTTTTCGTGTTGCAGCCTGATCGAGGAGCAAAGCGTCCCAGGGAGGAGGATGGGGGAGCAGCAGGAGGAGATGAGGACTCCAGAGGAGGGAAGCAACAGAAGGGAGCCAGGGAGCTGGCCAGATACCGGGAAGCAGCATTGGGAATAGAAGGAGGTGTTGAGATGGAGGATATGACTGCGGACAAGAAGAAGATCCTGGAGAAACTGATGGATCAGGATGAAGAAGAACCTGAGGTAGAGGAAATTATTTCATAATTATTACAGAGCTGTAATATCTTTTCTTTGAAGTTTCATCTCTGTTCAGCAGAAACAATCTGGAGCTTTTATTTAAACATGCTTCATCCCTTAATCCTCAGTGGTTCACCAGCAAAGTGAAACACAATTAGTTATCGGCTTCTCTGTATCTTGGTTCAAGTATTCAATGAGACTGAGTTGTCAACACTTAGCGATTCATCACACATTATCCACCTCAAACTTTATTTTTGAAAGAACAAACGTGTGCTTCACATATTGTTTATAACTCAAAATAGATTGATTTTATTTACGGCGTATGACAATAGTGTTTCTTATCTTAGTTGCCTTGTTTTGAAGTTTATCTAAACTAAATAAGTAATCATACATCAGTGGGAAATTCAAGACGTGTTGCAATATTGCAATCATGTTTGCGTTGTTCCCATTGCATTCTGGGCATTCTAGAGTTGGATTTATACGCCTGCATCAAGGAGCCAGTGCTACATTCAGCAGGTTGTGTGTATATGTACTGAAGCTCTGATTTCGTAGCCAATGTGTGGCTCCTCAAAATGAAACTACATATCTGCTGTGTGGTGGAGGAGATACCACGAGGACACAATAAGAAGTGGGATTGGTCAGCTTGGACCGCTTGTGTTTTCACTTACAAGTTTGAGAGCCAGTGGAGATCATTGAGGGTCACAGCAACAATATCAAGCTGAAAAAACACTCAGTTGGCCTTTTTATTAACACAAAATCATCTCCACTGCAAACCGAATGATAAAATGTAAATAGATCGGATGAACGGTAGCATGTTCCATAATGAAACCAGAAAAACCTTCTCCTCTGTGTTGGCATTACTTCAGTGCAAAGGCAAAGTATTCAGAACCAAAATTAGTGAGAAACATCTGCTTCAGGAAGGTTTCGATGTGAGTGTCAGTGCCAGTGTTGCCTCATTGTGTGGTGCAGTAGAAAACTGCACATCTATTATCCTGTTCTCCCACATTGCAGCCTTTTCAAAGATTCACATGGTCAAGAGCTACTCACAGCAAAGAGCTGCACTGTTCCATAATGTCAGACAGTTGTAGTGTCCTAACCTGTCATTATCTCTGGAGCACTTTACAGCCATCAGGGGGTCAAACATGTTTCCTTTTAAGTGAGATGATGCAGTCACATTTCTGATTCTGATTGAACAATATTTCTGGTCGCTGTGTTCCACTTATGTAACTATGGTGACTTAGACTTTGTTATGGCAGAAGCTGCTTCAATAAAATACTTTTCCCCTCTCACCTTATCTTCCCTTTTCCATCTTTTCCTCCCTTCTCCTCGCCTATTGTACTAATCAACCAGGCAGAGCCGGTCGATGAGAGCTCAGTGAAAAAAATGATCTTGACCTTTGAGAAAAGGTCGTACAAAAACCAGGAACTGAGGATTAAGTTCCCGGACAGTCCAGAGAAGTAAGCTCATTACTTACCACACTGTTTCACTTTATTGGTGGAGTTTGAAGGGTTAATTAAAACCTGTTATATAACCAATGTTATGTCAATTAAGCAAAAATTCATGTGGACTTCTAGAAATGTGTAAAACATTTTATGGTGAATTTATACTGTGTGCCTCAATATCAGCTAATTGCAATATTTCTGAACAATTAATCCAAAAACTGCCAAACTACCTCCAATATGATCTAACTTGAAAGAAAGGAAAACAGAACACTAACATGCGATCCACATTCTTTTTCTTTTTTTTAAACCAGATTCATGGAGTCAGAGCTGGATCTGAACGACATCATCCAGGAAATGCACGTTATCGCCACAATGCCAGATCTCTACCACCTGCTGGTGGAGCTTAATGCCGTCCACTCACTGCTGGGCCTCCTCAGTCATGAAAACACAGATATCCTTTCATTGAGAGATGGATTCAGAGTGTCTGTCACTCCTGATCAATTTGTTTTGAATTTGGAATTTGACATCGGTCTTTGATCGTATGTCTGTGCGACAGAGCTCCGTTATTGTCCAAATACCATTAGAACCATTGATCTCATGCTTACAATTGCACTCGAGCTTTATGTTCTTTCATCACATATGAACAGTGGCCAGTGGTAATGTTGATCCAATATAAAAGTGCACCAAATCTACAGATAAAAGTAGTCCTTAACAAATTTGAATAAAACCGGTTAAAAATAACACTGTGCAGCAATTTCAGGAAATGACTTCACCTTTTTTTTTTTAAATACTAAATGAACAGGTTTTAAGATTCTTGTTTTATTGAGTGCCACAAATGATACGAAAGTCAAAAAGTATTGAGAGTAAAGCATTGAAGGATTTTTATGGGATTTGTTGTCAATAACAAATCTAGACAATAATCCCAGCCATATCCTGTAACTGTAATAATATAATTACCACTAACATTAAATGGTGTAATTTATTTATTTATAAACATTTTAATATGTAGTATTACAATTAATTAAGAGTAGCTAAAATGAGGGAAAAGAAGAAATTCACCAGAAAATTTAAATAAATCCATAAAACTTTTGAAAGACGTCAAATCAAATGTAACAATTGAAATACACTTAAATCTGAGACCAAACTGTCAGTGGTTGAGTTGCATTCGAGGTCATTTAGATTTCAGGTTCATGAGGTGAGTGCCGTGTTAATTTTGACTGTTATGGGAGTGCAATGCTAAATCAGTTAATTATTCTTTTAATACAAACGTATCGTCCTTAACCTGAACCACATGTGGCTATAGCAGTCGTGGACCTGCTGCAGGAGCTGACAGATATCGACACACTCCATGAGAGCGAGGAGGGTGCCGAGGTGCTCATAGATGCTTTGGTGAGTTCAAAATTTCTATTAGTCATTGTTGATATTGATGAAGCAGCACTTTGTGGAGTCAATACTTAAGTTTCTGGGCTCTGGCATCCAAAGCAGGCAGAGAAGAATTGATTCCTTCGTCTTTACTAATGAATCAAAAGCAAAGCTTCAGGTGGCTCTCGCTTGCGTGCAGACATTTAATTTTATTTTTGGAGAAGCTGCTCACTGCAGTCAGTGGACTCTCTGGACTGAGTGACTTTGATTGTGCAGTGAGCACCACTTGTTTTTTTTGTTTTTTTAATTCATCAAGCTGTTGCCCTGAGGCTGTGGGGTCCAATTTTTATGAGACCACTTTCTGTCGACATTTGATACATTGTTTGTTGTTGTTACTGTGTTACTTTATTGTTACAGGGAGGCTGTGGCTCAGACGGTAGAGTGGGTTGCACACTAATCGGAAGGTTGGTGGTTCAATCCCCAGCTCCTCCTGTCCACATGCCCAAGTGTCCCTGAGCAAGACACTGAACCCTAAGTTGCTCCCGATGGTGTACCATCAGTGTGTGAATGTTCTCCTGATGGCAGCACCTTGCATGGTGATCTGTCTGATTAGTGTGTGAATGGGTGAATGGGAAAAACCATGTGAAAGCGCTTTGAGTCCGAAAGGTGATAAAGCGCTGTACAAGTACAGATCATTTACCATATAATTTTTTTCTGCTTCCACAAGTTAATGAATGATTATATTAAGAACAATGCTAAAATAGCAATGTGTAAAAAACATTCAAAGTGGGTTTTAGTAATACACATTATATTCGGATATTTGACACATTCTGTAATTAACTGGGAAACAGATCTGTAAACTACTTGTTGATTAATTATTGATTTATCATGTTTACATTGCTTTTAACTATGTGAGTTTGTGGCAGTCAGAAAAAAAATGATTTACAGTCACAGTGACAAGAACTTAGTCAAAGGGGCTTTTCAATGGAGTAGTGTGGATCGAACATTTTAAAGACTCTTCCAGTTTCACGCAAACATCGCGGAGCACCGTAACGTACACGGAGCGCAGAGAAGCCATAACCGTGGTGAGAAAGTATTCCAAGTTGCATCGCTTGATCAAAATCAGCACCTGAGTTACCCATGTTTTTATCACCTCTGGTCCTGGTGTGTCTTTGATTTCTCCACTTGAAACTTGAGCAGAGCTCACGTCAAAGTTTGTCCATTTTGAAAAGAAAGAAGTAGCAGGGAGCTAAAGTCAGTGAGTCGGGGTGGCGCGCAGCTCTGATTGTGTTTTTGTGCATTTTTAACACTCTGTGAGCGGGCGGATTGTCATGTTGGAGAACCCAAGTGCCATTGTGCCACAGTCCTGATCGTTTGCGTTGTATGTTTTCCCTCAAACGCCTCAAAGCATCACAGTCAAACTCCATGTTGCCGTTCTCGTCCTGGGGGATAAATTCATGATGCAAGATCCCACGAATGTCAAAGAAAACTCACCTGGTTGGGCTTCTGACCTGTTGTGTCTCTTTCAGTGTTGGACAGTGACTTTATGCCCTTCTGAAATGCCATTTAAAACTCCTCTCACGGCTTTTTGCTTCATTGGCGTAGGCTTTTTTTCAACAAATAATTTGATGATTGCTTTCTGCTCATGTGCACATGGTCAGTAGCACCCGGACCAGTGGTTACAACAATGTGTGTGACTCAGGTTCTGATGTTGATCAAGTGACAAAACCTGCAATACTTACTCACAAAGGTTGAAACGTTCCCCTCCTCTGTGCACCTTTCACATGCAACAAGAGCTCATCCTTTTTGATCCACCCTCATATAATGTCATCCGCATCATTGAAGCATCTCTTCTGCCACTTTTTCTTTTGCAGTTTTCTTTGTCATCCTCCAGGTGTGTAACATCCATCTCTGTCTCTGTTCTTGATATCCCTTCATATGCTCTGACATTAAGAGCGACACAAAGGTCAAACTACAACAATGTGCCTGTGTACCTGTAATTGAGAAAAGGAATTTTGTCCCTGTATCTTCATGCCTGTATCACCATGACACTTCACCTTCTTTTGGCTTGTTGTTGTGAATGACCACTTCACTCAGACATCTCTGAGCAGTCGGTCCAGGTATTTAACAGTTCTGGGTACTGAGTTCAAATCTGAACCCAGACATTTTACACATAATTTTAGACTCAGTAGGACTTTAATAAATTGTTTCTCAGCAATATCAGGTGTTAGTTCTCTGGACATCCATGGGTACATTGCAAGGTGGAACTGCTATTAGGTCATTTGAGATCCTATCAATCAATGTTCATTTGTATACAATGTTATGTATTATATGCATACATAATGTATCAATTCCATCTGAGTGGGAGCCCACAGTGTGAGATGTTGAAAACCCTTCATCTAGACTTACTCACAGAAAAGAGGAAATGCAGTGTAATGCTGTGAGTCATCCTTTTTATAAAAAAAAAAGCACAGCATTGAAACCCTCAGCAGTGTCACAAGCCCATTTGTCCACTGATGTATTGTTGGATTGTGTAAACTGCATATGCTTGAAGAGGCAAAAAGAAAGCTCAGTGGTACTTCTGACTCTTTTGTTGACTGGCTGGCTGTTTGGTGTCTGACGGGAAGAATTGTAGCAACCGTTGGACAAATGTCAGACAGAGCAGCTCAGGTGGCTTGGCAGCAGTCAAGATAAAGGCATTACATGAACGCAGTCCATTTACCATGCAATGGAGCGCCTGTAAACCTCACTCTTCTGTGCAGCTACTTCCAAGGGAAACCGTTTCTGGGCAGCAAGGGTTGGTTGAATCCATTTGTCTCGTCTTTGCTGTAACGCCCGCTGCACCTCTGTCCTTGCTGCCAGAAGGCCAGGTGCTATCCTTGATAAGATAAATCAAAATGATCCACGACAGTCTCCGATGGCTCATAAATCTGAGTCGACTGTCCGCCTTCTTTCATCTGTAATAGTACTTTTATCGGTCCCGTCGGCACCCCGCGAGCTTTGTTTGGTTATGATCGGTTTCCAGTTTGACTTGACTGATAACACTTGGACATTTTCAGAGAAGCTCCAGCAGGAACTGAGTTTGAGACTGAGATTTTAAAAGTGAACCATCACTTTGTCAGCCCTGTGTTAACTCTGCATTTTTCTCTCTGTGAAGTGTCAATTTTATTTCTTAAATGCCACATCATGTTTTTAAAGAGAACGATTCAGTCGGCAGACTTCCAACAAAGTGGAAAAAGTTGCGGTGAGATTAGAAAAGTGTCAGGAATTGATACTGGTGTAAAAGCTTTCACGAAAGGGAAGAAGTTTACAACCCATTACCAACAGTCATGCTTTATATTACACAGCCATCATTATGAGAATGAGAAACTTTATAGATACAAATAGAGTAATAGTTGTCCGCTACCTTCAAATATTTGGATATAAATTGGATAAATGTTTGGTTTCATTCCTGATGGACTAAGTCTTGATTTGCCGTAGAAATGTGTCCAGGCATTGAGTCTATCTTCATCTTTGTGTGTGTAGTTGGAGGGTCAGGTGGTGGCCTTGCTGGTGCAGAATATGGAGCGGCTGGATGAGCAGGTCAAAGAGGAGGCTGACGGCATCTACAACACACTGGGTGAGGAGATGTATACTAAGGTCTTTGCTTATCAAACAGGAAACTGCTTCCAACATATAAATAAACCTCAGTGACATATATCGAGTTTATTGTCTCAACAGAATCATATCATGTCATGTCTATGTAAGCAAAGGAGTTCCATATTTTCATTCCTGTAATGAGTTTTGTCAAGGTTGGCTTCACTGAGCTGCAGTAATGTAGTAATACAGACACTGTAAGGTTTAGGAGACCACAGCGTTGTCTCCTGGAAGACATGAATTAACTGAAATAGTAACAGAAGGACAGAAAATGCAGCTACAGTCATTTCACTGCCACCTGTCCAATATACGCAAAGAGCATCTGAATCAAATGGTTGAAAAAGTTGGCACTCTGCATTCAAACATTCATCATGTTTTGAACTGAATCCTAGACCAAAACAAAGCAGGTGCCAGGAGTGAAGTATGGAACTGTTTATGTTGTTTAGTGGAGGAAACCAAACTAACATTACAGGACTTATCTCAGTGTTTCTTCTTACTGTGCAATATCATGTTTTATTTACATTCTAGATGTTTTTCTTTTATTCCAAATACATCACATAGTTAAATATTTTAGGTTACAATAAATTAGGTTAGTGATAAATGTGTCAATTTTGTAATAGTAATGTTTTTTTCCCATTTATCACAAGTGTCCCAGTTTGCTATTAACAGCTGTATATGCATAGTCCCACCATATGTAGCCCGTAGTGTTGTTTTTCCTTCCGTCTTTCTTTCTTTCTTTCTTTCTTTCTTTCTTTCTTTCTTTCTTTCTTTCTTTCTTTCTTTCTTTCTTTCTTTCTTCCCTTCCTTCCTTCCTTCCTTCCTTCCTCCCCTCTCTCTTTCCTCTTCCTGTTTTTTTCTATCACATTGTAGTTGCTATCACTGGCTATGTCTCTGTCTAAATTGGGATGAAATATTTTCTGGAGTGCTTTCACTGCTTGCTGTCTGCCATGTTTTCTCTGACCCAAAACAAGCCCACATTGCGTGTTGTCACTGTACTCACGCGTCCGGGAGACTGTTGTTCATTTTGGTGGATGCTGGACAGTATTTACAGCGAGGTTTTTTTTTAAAGCCGAGTAATCAAATACAATTTTAATGATAATTCAAATGTGAACCAGCAATACTAACCATCGGGAAGTTTACTGCACGTTCTCATTAAACTAGTAATCATTTTACTTTCCCACTGGGCAAATTAACTTTACAGTACAAATATAATTAGTTTTTTCTACTTAAAAAAAATAAATAAAAGTTTTATTTTTAATGGCTGTTTGCTGCAAGTGTTGCATTTATTTCCTTTTGACTTTAGACATGAAAAAAAGACAGCATATAATTTACCCAGGGGGCCTCACTCTTGTTTATGACTAGATTCAACAGCACAATGAGCTGGGCATCTTCCTATGAGTCGTGTAACCATTAAAGACTGGAAGGGGCCTCATTTGCTAATCAGCTTTGTGTGTTTATTCACATTCAAAACACGTGGGACAAATATCTGGGAGAAATCTGGGACATTCGCTGCACATTGCAGGTTCTATACCGCACATTAGAAAAACCAGGGCAGAATATAAATAGTAACATTTTGAATATTCTGAGCAAGACAAATTTATAAAGCCGGCTTTGTTTAATGCTGAAACATGACAATCACTCCCAGAGGGAGGCATGCCTTGAGGGTATGTACGAGGCAGCGTTAGAGCTTTGGGCAGTGTAGTGACAGGGAGTCCTCGCAGACTTTGCGTTTGACATTACACAGAGGGTGTACATTGACTTTATTTGCATTCTTTCAGCTCTAACACTGCGTCCCCCTGCTGCCAAGTGTCCCACACATTTTCAGCGACGGTGACAGGAAGCCGTCAATGTCTAAGTTAATGTTTTGGCAGAGAGAAAGCACTTTTTGAAACAACTTACTCTTTTGAGGTTTCGCTCCTTCTCAAAGTCTGCCGTACAAGTTACAGAGAATTAGTGTCTGCCGAGAGGGCACGGGCCAGCAGATAGCTTGAAAAGTCATGCTCTGTATTTAGCCTCGCATGAATCAGAGTTTTCAGCCTCTCAGCTCTTTTTGTGTTGAATGAGTCT
Organism: Embiotoca jacksoni; assembly: GCF_022577435.1. Classification (NCBI taxonomy): domain Eukaryota; kingdom Metazoa; phylum Chordata; class Actinopteri; family Embiotocidae; genus Embiotoca; species Embiotoca jacksoni. Next base: position 3,928,191 of record NW_027185447.1, on the reverse strand, counting down.
ACTGAGATGAATTTTGTCTTTGTTGCCAGATTGAGGCCGAGTGTCAGGAGGGCTGTTTAGGTGTATGTACTTGGCTCTGTATGTGGGGTTATATCGTGGGAGCAGCGCTTGTGTATCCTCTGTTCAAGTTTGTGTGCGTGCACAGCGTCTGTGTGAGTTATCAAGGGAGCTCTCCGAGCTTGAATAAGCCTTTTGTTTGCCTTGGCTGCTCTCTGCTCTGAGCCCGCTGTCCTCCAGGATGCTGTCTGTCTGCTCTGTTTGAATCACTGATAAAGGCCCTTCCTCTCTCTCGCTCCCTCAGCACCCTTCCACTCCATCTCCTCTTCTGTTCCTCTCTCTGTCTCTATCATTTCTCTATCATCTGCAGCCCCTCTCTCCAGATGTTGCTCTTTTTTGTTTTATTTCATTTTTTTTTATCCTCTCACAACACTCTCTTCCTTTTGTGATCTTATGTCCTCGTTCATTCACTTCTGAGGTTCCTCATTCCCTCAGCTTTCCATCCCTCATCTCTATTTTGCCTTCCCTCCTCTTTTCTTTCCCTTCTGCTTTTCCTCTCCCCTCCTTCCTCTTTAATTTTCCTTTCTTCCTCCTCCTCTTCCTCCCCTTTTCATGACAGTCTCTATCTCCCTGTCCTCTTCTGCTTCAGTCTGCTGCTGTGATAGAGACATTAAGTAGCAGAGACAGCTTTCTAATTATATTATTAAAAGAGACTGAGACAGAAACCAAACGAACCCTCTATAAAAAGATGGATGTCATATTTCACTGGAAAAAGTTAATTTTGACTGATAGAGGGCTTTGGCCTTTGATTAAAAACCACTTTATTAAAGTGGTAGCGTGTACAAACGCAGGCACACCAACATAGAGTAAACAACAAAAAATTGTTTGTGCTTGTGGAAGCAGTGAAGTTTATAAGATGAGAGAAACACTGAAGAAGATATTTAATTTGGATCAGTCACGTCTGACGATGCCCGATCCGCTTAATAGGATCAGCATCGGTTTTGATATTGATCTGGCATTTCAGATCGGGGCATCCCAATTTATCTGATCCATGTCAGGAATGCTTTTCTAAAGTTGCTCAAGGGTACTTCAGCAGGGCGGACACCAATCTGGAGGGTTGAATTTTGACTTTTGATTTCCACAGCGATCATAGAAAACATGGCAGAGTTCAGACCAGGCCTGTGCACCGAGGCAGCCCAGCAGGGACTCATGCAGTGGCTGCTCAAGAGAATCAAGGTAAGAGCTTGAATATTGTATGAAGTTATTTTTAAAGCGTTAATATTTAGTCAATTAATTGATTAGCTGATTGATAGAAAAATAATTGTCAAATATTTTCATTAATTGTTTAAGTCAACATTTACGCGAAGAATTCTGATGTCCTGTCACTTCGGCTTCTCAGAAATGTGCTGCTTTTCCCTGTCTTTAGGTCCGGGTACCGGAATGTTTATGGCAGCGACTGAATTGCTTTGATACTATCTGCCATCAAAAAAAGGCCTTTTCATTTATTACCAAATTTCGATTCATAGGCTACATCTACACGAACACGTTTTTTATTCAAACACATAACTTTTGCTATGTTAACAGGAGTAAATCTCATCGGAGCCAGGGAGCCATTTGCCATACATTGGCTCTACTTGGATGGCCAAAAACATTTAGATACAATTACATATTTTCAATTTTGGTAAACTGAATGAAAATGATTCATTTCTGTATTCTCCCTCTGTTGGGTTGTTATGAATAAATAAATGTGTTTAGAAATGCCATTGCTGTATATGACTTATCAGTATACAAGGCAGAATCTCTGCTGAAGGTTAAAAAAAAAAAAAAAAAAAAAAAAAAAAATGCAGATTTTGTTGCAGAACACATGGGGCTTTTCTAATTCTCTGGAGAACAGAGCTTCTCAAGACGAGTGGTAATTAGAATTGGTCCTCTTTCCTTCTCCCTCTCAGGCAAAGATGCCGTTTGATGCTAACAAGCTGTACTGCAGTGAAATCCTGGCCATCCTGCTGCAAAACAATGACAGTAAGTGTGTCTCAGTAAATGGTTTGATGGCTCCAAATGATATTAGTTTATCTATTAGTATCTATTAGTTTATCTTCTCCCACCCACCTTTTTCTCTTTTCATTCCTTCCTTTTCTGTTTTGTTTTCTACCCATCTTGGCTTGGTTGATTTTTCTCTTTACCTTATTATGTCCTTTCCCTTTTTCCTTTTTTGTATCTCATTGTCCTTTGTTTCACTTTTTATCCTTTCCTCTTTTTTTCTCCCTTTTCTTTTCTCTCTTGCTTTCTCCATTACTTTATAATTTCATGTTTCCCCACTATCTTTTTGCTGTCTTTTCTATCCATCCACTCCCTCAGTAAAAACCCAGTAAAGCCTCACACAACTACAGGACGATAAGGTCCTTGTACAAGTGCTTCATTAATGATACAAGGCATTGATATTCAGTGAGAATCGTGTCTCATTTTGCACTCCTTTCCCTCCTCTTCACTGGTGCTGCCTGTATTCATCCTCTGCCTCCAGCCTTTCAAATACCAAAATAAAATGTAAATTTGAAACTGTTATTTTTCACAAAACAAAGTAAACATACCACCACGAATCATCACAGATTTATTAGTTAGTGGTTTAAAGTAAAAGTAAAAACGATTTCAATTATTTCAATGTAATTATTATTTCCGGTTATTGAATTTGACATAAGCCCGAGTTCTAAAGGGTTATATGTAAAACTACAGCATCTTGTCCCTGCTAATGAAAACCCTGTAGATTCACCATACTTTCCAAATGAGATGTTGTTGGCAGCTGTGAGCACCACACAGCGTAGATAAAGTAGCAAACGCAAAGTACACTGTGCAACTTCCTGATGTCAATTTACAGTACTTCTGGGCCCACTGAGAAGCAGAGGTGTGTTGTGTAATACTCAGGTATATGTGGAATAACTGGTGAGGGAATATATTTTTCAATCTCTTCATTTTCGGACTCGGTGAAGGTTCCTCGTGGACGATGCATTTGCCGGTATTTATGCTCATCTTAAGCCTCTGAAACACTCGTCATTCCCTCCCTGTTTCTCATTTTGTTTTTGGTTATCTATCCTTTTCTCCACTGGCCTGCCTGCCACTCCCTAAATGTCTGTTTTTTGTAGCCATCTTAATATTATCTCCCTACTGTCCTCCATTTTTATCTCTTCATCTTCCTCCCTCTTTATTTCTCTCTCCCACAGATACCAGAGAACTGCTGGGTGAGATGGACGGCATTGATGTGTTACTCCAGCAACTATCTGTAAGATTTTTGCTTTTACTCTCTATTTTTAGTTTGCTCTACCCACGACCCGTCATATTCGCCCCCATCCCTTTGAGGCACACAGGGGTAAAGCTGAATTATTTCTCAAGCACGAGACTCTTCAGAATCAAGATTTAACTTGAGCAGCATACTGTGGATCTGCTCCATCCTGCTGTTTTTATTAAGCAGCATTTTGGGGGAGGCAGGTCCCATTTTCCCACTTTGGCTAATATTTTTGTCACACTAGGTTTACTCCCTCTCCAATTAGTGACTAATTTTGCCCATTTTCTCAAATTATTCTCTTAAACAAGCTTAGAAACTGGTTGTTAATGTAGGTAATGTGCATGCCAGTGTGCAGCACACTGCTCCCTCTCTCAGAACCTTTCCTGCTTTTCCTCTCAGGTGTTCAAACGTCACAACCCGTCCACAGCTGAAGAGCAGGAGATGATGGAGAACCTGTTCGACGGTCTGTGCTCCTGCCTCATGCTGGCAACCAATCGGGACCGCTTCCTCCGAGGAGAAGGGCTTCAGCTAATGAATCTCATGCTCAGGTGAGGCTGCATACGAGAAGAAATGCCATCACTGAGACACACTCTGACTGAGGCTACTCAAAGGCAGAACATTGTCTTCTGGCACGGTTGGTTTGTCTCCTCGTTGGTCATCTGTCCACCACTTTCATCAAGACTGCATTAGTTAGCAGAAAGAGGTGGCACTGGGAGATCTTTCAACTCGTTGTCTGCCTTGTCTTACTAAGGATGCGGTCATGCTATTGGGAATGCGTTTTCCCATTTGCACCTTACATTAGCAGGGTTTTTCCTCATGCAGATACCCAGCTACATATTGCATGTTAATGTCAGGTGTAAAAAGGGTAATAGTCTTGTTTTCCCTCTGCACCAGTCAGATTTCACTGTCCTGCTGTTGCACACATATTTTAACCACCAGTTTCTCCATAAATTAGGTACTGGAAGCCTTTAAGCTCTTTCACATTCAGCCCTGTTAGTTAGTGTTGCTCACGCCATCTGCCCTGCTAATGTTTTTTATTTGAAAAAGCCCTGCTATCACTTACTGCTGTAATAATATGCGCAAGTTGTGATATTGACGTATTACCTGCTAAAAACCTAAAATATGTAGCATCAACTCATAATGAACACAACACAAATTCATTGTACATTATGTGTTGTTTGAAAGAGTGCTCATGATTTTGGCGCTTGTTTGGGCTTTTAGACTAAGGCTTAAATTTCTGCTCCACTCTTAAGTTTGAAGATGAAGTGACAGCCCTATAGACTATTGCTACTTTGACAGTTTAGTTCTGGCGACACAAGGTTTTCTCTGGGGTCATGTTTTGTAGTCTGACACCTGGAAAAAAAAGTCTAAATAAAACTTAGTTGAACCATCTTTGGTAGGTGAGTTATAGCAAGCTTTTATTACAGTTTAATTAATTAATTAATGGGCATGCTTATTGGGTTTAAATATAAGAAGCTAATTGCAAACTTTTATGCTAATATTAAAAAAAGCCTCAGTTTAATTTTTCTTCCAAAAGAAAAAAAATAACTGGCTCAGCACAGATGAAGCAGCAAGGAACTCTGGAAAAAAAACAACTTCATAAATTGGTTTAGTAAAGTGTGTTTGCGAGCTTGCGAAAACCTCTGACTTCAGAAACCTGGATGTTCGCTGCCAAACAGCAACCTTTGAGCTGCAAGCAGCACTTACACTTAAACAAATAACAAACCCATTTACATCGTGTAGTGGATTATGTAACTTGAGTGGGTGCATTAGTTGTATTGAGTTGAAGCAGGTGAGTTCCTTTTAAATTAGTGTGTGCATTACTGCTTTAATACCCAAATTGCAAACACAGTAATTGCTACATAACTACTAATCAGGCGTGAATAAATAAAAGTTAGCTACATTGTAGAGCATTTATTTTGCAACATGTTTGAATTCATCTAAGTCACAGACACAAAAAAAATACTTGTCACAATAATACAATGGGTGGATCAAAAAGTTCAGAAACTGCTCTTGTTGCACGACAACAGAAGCACCTTGACGAGTACAAAGAAGCTGAAACCTTTGTAAGTACATCCTTTAAGTTTTCTCCCTGAATCGAAATCCGCACCTGAGTTACACATGCTTTTATGAGAAATAACCTGGGCACGTCGGCGGTTTCTCCGTGGACATGCCCAGAGGGTGCACATCAACCTTTTCTTCAAACTCTGGAAACCCTCGAAATGCTTCAGGAAGCCTGTGGCGATTAATCAATCAGCCGGGAGAAGTGTTTTGAGTGGCATTCGCGTTTTTGGCAGATGTCACTGTCCAAAACGGAAACACATCAAGTGAGGCGCACAACCAGGAGGGTTTTCTTTGGCATTCCCAGGGTTTTGCACCTTGAATTCGTCCCACTGGGTCAGACTGTCAACACCGAGTTCTACTGTGATGATCTGAGACGTCTGGGGAAAACATTCTGTGTAAACGATGTGAACTGTGGCACGATGGCACTTTAGTTCTTCAACATAATGCGCCTGCTTACAGCGCATTGAAAATGCCCAAGTTCCTCGCCCAAAACCACCCAATTGTTGCTTCCCACCACCCCTACTCACCAGATTTGGCTCCCTTTCTGTTCCCCAATAATTTGTGACAAGCTTTGATGCGCCCTGTCTGCAAAATTTTCACATGCGTAAAGAAATCACTGACGTACCCTTGAATACTTAAACCGCTATAACCAGAGACACGGGAAGGAAGGGACAATTTCCAGAAACACAATTGCCTGATGTTAGTAAAATTATGGCCAGTAAGTGCTTCAGTGTCATAGGAAGTATTCTTTAGTGGGAAAATATTCAGTTTCGAGCCCAGTACGGAAATCTCTTGATACATAATCTGGCCCTCTCAGCTCACTTCCGAACTTATTTTCCTTCCTTCATTCTGTACATTTGTCTTCTCTATTACCTGGTGAGACTGGCAGTCCAATCAATCAACAGTTGGTGGAGCGCAGCAAGGCAGAGATGTGACCTTAAAGAATCCCAAAGACACATTACACATATTTATGAGACCTTCACAGCTTCTGAATCTGCACGCTGATAATCACATCACTGGACACGTAGATTTAAGGCGTGGATCAATATCTCATTATTGGAATGCAAAAACCTCTTTTCTATAAAATCATCCACCAGGGAGAGAGATAGAGAGAGAGCGAGGGAGACAGAAAGGGAGGAGGTGCAAGAACAGAAAGATATGACTTTGGGCACGTCACCACAACATGAGATGGATGTAGGACTTTGTACCCAACTTATGGTATCTTTATGGTACTGATTAAATTGCCCCGGTACTATTTACTATCACAGAAAAGGCCTTGTCATTTGGTACCAAGTTTGAATACCAAGACTACAGCTACACTAACAGGTTTTTCCATTAAAAACAAATTACTTTTGCTTGGGAAGTCGAGCTTCATGTATCGCTATTGAAAAGTTTTGAATGAAACCCTGCCCTAGATGGACGACTCATACATTGTCAAGCTATTAGCATGCATCCATCACGTACTCCCAAATTATTCCATTTACATTCCTCTGTTCATTTTTTCGTGGAAGCACTTGTCTTTTCTACCAATTGCTGAAAATTATTCTGTTGCACAGCAACAGTCTGTTGTTAATTGCTCCAATAATTTCAACACAACTTTACATAACATGATCATAATTGATGTTGACCAATCACACTTCACCAATTGGCATCGACATTGTTTTAAGAAGGTTTATGGAGCACACTTATAGGACCATAAAAGTTGAACACACAAGTATAAATCCAGTTTTATTGACTGCTATTGTTTGGACTTCTGTGGAATATACTTTCATTTATATGAGCTTAAACACCAGATCACTTTAGATCACACATAGTTTGTTCTTTTCCTTGGTAAACGTGGCCAACAAAGCATCATAGTAACAACATCAGACATTCAGCCCCGTCAACCTTTTGCTTCTGAACAGATTTCACACCTGGTGTCTTGATGAATTTCTGGTACAGCTAAAGGTTTTTTCAAACCAGGCGCTGCAACTGAAACTGAAATGTACCAAAAAGATAAGTCTGAGAAACAGTGGGTTCATCATAGTTAGAATTTTAAATGCATAAACACTTTTAAATGTACATCTTATTTGATGAAACCGTTTAGTGTTTTGGTCAGTGTTTGGGGTGTGCAAAGGTTTATAAACTTCTCAACCAGGGTCTTTCTTCAAATGAATTGAAGATGACACTGTGATTGATTAATTTTATTTTACATCCAACACACAATCGTTTATCATCATCAGCTAGCTAAGTCCCACCCCTTTGAACCATGCACCTTACTTTGCAGTCAGATTATGAGCCATTAAACTATCAGATGTGGATTTAAATGCACTTGCTTCAGGGGCTTTCAACCATGTGCTTAGGTTTATTTAATAATAGCCCTAAATCTCATCTGGAATCAGACCAATCAAAAACCTACTGTTGCTGCCATGCAACTATCCACTAAACACAACCCTCGATCCATTTTGTGGTGACACCAAGATGTTGAGTTAAATCAGCTGTCTGCCAACTGAATTGCCTCAGTTTACCTTCAGAAAGTCCACTACATATCGCTCTCCATTGCCCTCCCCAGACGTCCATCATCTAAAATGTGTCTTGTCTGCAGAAGCAGACACAACTGCCTGAAATATGTGTCTCTCCTCTGAGATAAACACTGTCATCTGTCATTGGTGGGGATGGAGGAAGTGACACATTGACAGACAGCTACATTTCCTAAGACGATGTGGAGAGTGGGAGGTGTAGGCAGCGCATGAAACAGTGGGTCCCCTTTATCATGGCAATGCTTTGATGATGGAAAACAGATGAATATCTATATAGCAATGGATTAGTTTGACAGAACACTTTTTCTAAAATTACTGAATGTATATTAATTGATATGTGGATTCATCTCGAGTTTTAATATGCTGTATATTGCTGACGGTGCTTTCTAATCTAGACCTGACAAAATGTTCTGAGTAGGACGTGGAGTGAAAATTTCATAAATGTTTAGCAAGCTTTTTGCAAAAATGTTTGTGTTCTTTGACCGAGTTTCTCTTCCTTTTTCCTGTCAGGGTTTTTTGTGCGTGTTTCAAATCATTTCTACCAAACTCTGTACAAACTTGCTCGTTTCAGTCTGATGAATTTTGTGTTTTCTTGAGCAGGTGCACACTGGAGAGATTTGATTATTATTATGTTAAATGCCCCTGTTTACCATGTAAGACACAAAATGAATGTTACAGTGAAGCTGCAGTAAAACAAAATTGCAGATTAAAATGTAGCGATGTCAGTCGTATTAGGGGACCTGAAACAATTAGAAAATAATGATACAGCTGCCAGTGATGCGTCATGAAACTAGTACTGTTCTTTCACAGAAATAAAGGAGCGAAATGTTTCATGCAGCTTTAGATACTAAAAAACATCTTGACAAAAATCTACTTGCTCAAGCAAAACAATTGTCTTTGCAAATTCAGGCAATTTCTCTGACAACTGAACAACTTTTTGTCAAGTTTACAACAAGTGCAACAAGCATTGTAAACTTGTTGCACCCATTGTTTTCAGTACTAAGCCTGTATTGCCCATGGTCCGTATTTATCCATGTTGTAGATGATAGACATTTCAATGAACAATAATACATGTTAATATTCAGAAATTAATACATGCAACTCAAAGCCAAAGTTATATGTGAAGATTTATACATACAAGTGTTGTGGTGTTATTACTAGTTAACTAAAAAATACTTTGGGTGAATTGCAGCCATCTTAATAATTGCAATACCTCTTAGGACACATTTGAGAAGGTAATGCTGTATATTTATGTATTGATTGTCTTTTTTTTTTTTGCTGCAGAGAAAAGAAAATGTCCCGAACCAGTGCCATGAAGGTCCTGGACCATGGGATGATTGGACCAGAGGGAGGAGATAACTGCCATAAGTTTGTGGACATCCTGGGCTTACGCACCATTTTTCCACTTTTCATGAAAACCCCCAAGAAGATGAAGAAAACTGGTGCTTCAGAGAAAGAGCATGAAGGTTAGTCAGTACTCAGAACACAGGAACAAATGTGATTTCTTCACAAAGGCTTCAGTCAGCTGCAAACGACACCCTAATCTGACCTTTTGTGGTAGTGTGACCCAGTGGCCCAAACAGTGAAAGTTGGAAGATGCATAATTGCACTATTTTTCAATTACATATCAGCAACAAATGGCATTTTAAAAGAAAGGGAACAATCCAGTGGAAACCAAATTAGTTTTTATTTAATATTTAACGAGGTTATTACCAATTGGCAACCCACTGTGACATCACTTAGTATTTTGTGAACGAGCTTAGGGAGAAACAAGGGGTGAATCTAACTGAGAACCCAAGAATACCACGCCCGCCTACATTTACCTTCAACCTGACTGCACACCAGGCATGTCAATCAAACTATACATGCCCCCAAACATGCAGATTTTTGAGGCGTTATATCGAATTAATGATGGAATTATTTTCAGATGGACCAACAGAACACTTTTCAGAAGGAGTGGATTTAGCTAACGACATCATAATGACTTGTGGGAAAAAATAATTGCATGCTTTTTGAATCGGACCTCAATGGTTTTGCATCTAAGGCACTTCGACATTAAACTTCAGGCCTAAAGACTATGTCTGTTTTTATATACAATCTATGCTTATCGCACAACACAGATTTTTCTCACATCGGTCTAGAATATATGCACACTTAAATTTGTGTTATCTTTTCATAGTATTTGTTGTGCACTTTATAAAAATATCCACGACCACATATATTGATACATTCTGCACTTTGGTCCAGCTCTGAATAATAATAATTTTAGACCTATTTCAAGTTTAATCCTCAACTCAAACCTTTAGCATTGTGATTGAGCCTCATTTATCAGCAAGATGACATACGTTCCACTGAAGGTCAGTGCTTTATTTAACAATAATTATTTCAAATGTAACATATTTCAAAAGACTTGGTATAACTTAGTTGTCAAAGTATTTTATATGAATGTTCTGCTGTTTCACTCATACCTGATGAGCAAAAATTGGCATTTCCATTTAAATAATCCATGTAAGTTATTATTAAAGCTTTTCAATATGAATATGATCATGCCTAAGTTGCTGATGGTGTAGATGATGATTGAACGTGTTAGGGCTACTTTTCTAACAACGTTCTACTCCCAAAATTAGTTTGGCAAGTCAAAAATCAATCTGCATCACTAACTACTAATTTAGCTGATTATGCTAATGACGATGAGCGAACTTCTCGTTTCTTCTCCTCCTCCTCTAGTTTTCCGCAACGTGCAGTCCCACCCATTTCCTGCAGACACACTCAGTCCTAATCTGCTCATGTATCACGGTTTGCTGCCTCTTCGGCCTGTCAGTTTACACTATCAATCCAATCTTGATTGATTTCCCTGTCTACTCTTTCGAACCTCTCTTGTCTCTGAGTGAGAGATGGGAAGTGCAAACAAGAGAGAGAGAGACATAGGTCCATACCATACAGGACAAGACAATAAAATAGGGAAAAAGAGATAGAAACCTTGTCCAGCTCTCTGCTCTGCGTTTGATCACTTACGTCTAAACTGTGAAAGCCCTCCTCTCTGTCTGTCTGTATTAATTAAGCTTCATACATCCGGTGGGGCTTTCCAGCTCTGCAGAAGAGAACAAATTGTCTTCCATTGTGTCCCGTCTCACCCAGGGACTTGATGAATTAACCTTTGACCCCCTTGAGCAGCAGGAGGAGCAGTGAGGAAGATAACCCATCCTCACTGTGAAACCTTTCCCCCTTGTGTATGGAGCCAGACATACTCAAGGTTTTAGAGAGATCTGGAAATCCACCCTGAAGGTTTTTACCCCCTGTGAAGTTTGGCAAGTGTGGAGCACATCTGTTTGTATTTATCAATTAAAGATGTATCAAGAGATCTACAGTAGGATGATGTAAGGAGTAGATTTTTTGGAAGAGGGAAAATCAGCATTTCTGTGTTGTTTTTGACACCTAGAATTTGAATTGCTTTCATAAACATTTTAATACTAATACATTTCCAAGACATCCCATAGCACATACTACATACGCTACTATATTGATAGAAAAGGCCTTAAAGTAATTGTCAAATGTGATTCAAACATCTAAAAATAGTCGTCCGATGTTTTAGCCATATTGCAATAGACAGCTTGATTTGTTCATTGCAAATGACCTAAACCAGTGTCAGATGTAGGAGTTCATTTTAGTTTGAATTGATCTCCAATAAATCCTAATGCTTCATCTGAGACCACCCTTTCTGCATGATGTTTTCTTAAAGCCACAATGATAAGAATTTCCCTTGAGCAAATCCAAATATTTCAGATTTCTATCAAATGGTTTATTTCATCTGGTATCAGAGCAAGAAATCGGGGATTTCAGCATCTTGTGTTTTATAATCATAAGCTAGAAAATGAGAAAAAAATAACATCAGCTAGATCTAAATACTACAAATCTTTCACATCTATTCCATGGAGGACAAACATGGGGCTGGGTATTTTTATGCCACAAACCAATTTGCTTCAAAACCATCTCGTCTCTAATAATGCCTGGTCATCGGTCCCAAATTTCGATACCTAGGCTACAGCCACACTAACATGTTACATTTGAAAATGCATACTTTTGCTACATTGACACAGAAGTAAATCTCATCAACATCAATGAGCCACAACATTTACTTGAGCAGCCTGCCAATGTAGATAAAACAACTCTGTTTCAACCTCGGTATATCCTCCATTAAAACAACTTATTTCACTGTTTTCAAACAACTTTTGGTCATACAGTTTGAGTTGTGCAGACGGTGGGTAACGGAAGGCTTCTCTGTACGCAACCAGCAAGCTAGCGTCGACTGATACCATGTGACGTGTTGATGGAATATTGGTCAATTTTAGCTACAGAAAACAAACCTGGATAACAGGTCCCTCCCCCTCTAGACTGCATACAAACTTAAGATTTATATTTTAATTTGTGATGCAAATTTTGCGCCATTGTACTGAATTTAATATGTTTCGGTTTTTGACTGTAGGTTGGAAAAAAGATTTTGGCATCACTTTGTCATTGTTGAATTTGACTGGTATCGAAGTCAAGGGATCGGTATCAACATTTGTTTAACCATTCCTGATCAGATATACAGTGAGTGACAAGTTCATGCTAGTTTTTGCAGCAAAGCCATTGCCAAAAGCAATTTCCACAGTCTTTTGGTTCTTAATGTCAAAACAGTGCATTACATACATTTTCTATAATTCAGAGATGATAACATTCATACAAATACATGTATTTTTATTGAAATTGAAAAAAATGCAAGCATGCACCTGTGAATTCCTGTCTGAGTTAATCATCAGGAGAAAATTAAAAACAACAACCAACTAACTGATCAGTTTAACCACTTTTGCCTTTATAGCAAGTCCATAATTCATTCATGGTAGTATTCTTTGTGATGAGAACTAGAGCCTGTATAGGATTTCCTATCATGTCTCCTTTGATTTATCAAACAGCCATAGGTGTAATGAGATGCCTGTCATAATATAAGACATATTGAGTGAACCCGCCTTCTCTGTAAGACTACTAATTGAAAATGCCATGAATCAAGTGGTTCTCCTGAATAGCACAATAACACTGTCGATTAATTAACTATCATGCGCTTCAACCAAAAAGTAATTAGGAGGTAGGGACCTCTCTGTCCTTCCATCCTTAGTTCCCTCTCTCTCTCACATTCGTTCCATTGCTCTCTCCATCTTAAACCCCGGTGCAAAGATTGATCCCCTTGAAATCCTTTCTGAAATTGACACAGCCCAAATGACCAGGGATTGCCAGGCTATATTAGCACACAGAACGGCATAATTAATGGAGACTTTGCCAGCAGGAGAAAAAAAGTGAAAGGGAATGGAAAAAAAACAGTCCAAACAACAAATTTCTCTGCTCGAGTAGTCTTGTCACGACACCAGCATTCACCTTGTTTTAGGGTCTTAGTTTATTGGTGTATGTACTCTGTCATTACCAGTGAAATGAGATTGTATGATGGAAATTGGTGGCAGCCGGTTGTTACATTTAGGTGGCTAATGATGCGAGCCAGTGTGAGAGGGAACAGAAGTAAACAACTAATTTACATGGCGAGACACAATAGTCCTCGCTCCGTCTCTGGCTCCAACTCAGAAAAGTGTTTCTTTGTGTGCTTGCGTACGTGTTTGTTTGGTGGAGAGAGATAGAGGCTGAGAGAGGGAACAAAGGTCTTTGTACTTGATAGGTTTTTGAATGTCACACAAATACCCTCCAGTCCTGCATATGCCCTCATCGTGACCCTTATTTTCTAATGAATGTACTAAAATAGGCAATGAGTGAGGCTTGCTGGCAGAAAAAGAACTGAATTAGAAAAACTCATATTTTCTGCCTCTGCAGTTCCGTTGGATGTACGCCTTGAAAGTAAAAAGATGGAATAGCCCATTTATTAGAAACAGAATGCCTTTACTAAAGCAACCCCTCCTCCTCCTCCAAACTGTTTCATTACAAAGACAAAACATGGAATTTTATCAGCCCATTACTTTATCACCAGCATCTCTCCTGTGATATTAACAAATGGAAATTTTGAAAGCATGACTACATAGCAGAATATATGACATTAAATAGGTGACTGTTATGGAGAAACTTAGTTATCTGGATTTAATGATGAATCTTACATCACATATTTCAGTAAAAATCAGAGAACCAAATGGCACTCCTTTAATCACACACCCCCTCCCCCCCCATCACGCCCAGCATTGTGCGTCTTTGGCAATGATCGAGATCAGTAACATTTTACATGATACAAGTTTGATTGTAATCTGTGTTGTCAGAGTCATGCTGTGTAATCCTATTATTAGTGTATTTCAGAGGGAGAGATTTGCTGTTAGATCCTTGTGTAAAGATGCATCTAATTAGCATCTTCTTCACGTTTGGTCTTTCCTCTGGTGGGGATTGATCCTGATCCATCTCTGTAAACTGACACAAATGAAATATGCTGTGGTATATTTAGATGTATATGAAGGGTTTTATTTCATAACACTTAGTATTCTGTTCAGGAAGGGCGCCCACAACATCTAGAGGAAATGTTTCAGTTAGTACTTGGAGGAAGTTAGTAACTCAAACCTTTTTCATATAGGTATGGGTAAATGGGACATTACCCAAGGTGGGAAAAATCTTCAATATACTGTATGTCTCATAAGAATCTTTAATAACAGCTAGAACACCGCTCTTTTGTAAAGTCCAAAATCATTGTGTATAAATAGTTTCCTTTGTCATCACATAGTGCCTCTCAGAGAAGGGATACAAGCGATCAAGCTGGTGCATTTAAATGCTATGCAATGGCAACCAGACTTGCTTGGAATTCTTGAGACTCATCTGAAAGGTTTCTTCAGTTCTGAAGTCTGGAACTGAAGAAATGAGTCCAGATGCCTTTGGATAACACTTAGATTGACCATAACCTGGATGAATGAGAATCTTTACAGACAAACTGGTGAATTTACAGCAGGCTTGTATACTTTGTTCAAAAATAAGCTTTGCTCCATTTAGTAAACTAGCCTCACCAAGTGAGTTTGGAGACGTGTCCTCTGGTTCCTTTTTTACCATTAAAATGTTCCCCTCAGGAAAGTCTAGGAACTACATTTTGACCACAGAACCTACGGTCAAAAATCCTATTCCTATCCCAGTTTAATCTCTTGGGCTGTATTCCAAAGTAGCCAATCTCTGAAACTAAAAGTCCCTTTTGCAGATTCCTGTTTAAAGAACCTTAAAGATTTAGCAAATTTAAAACGAGGATGGATTAAAGTATAACAAAATAATTAAAGCTGCCTTGGGTTGGTTGTTGTGGGAACTGTTTTTTGACCAAACATTTAGCACTTTAACTTCCACTTTATGAACTATCAGGAAGTCGTCCCCACCTGCAGCTATTGAGCAGGAAGGAAATTAATTCTCTGCTTCCTTTGGGCAAAATGTAGGCTTAGTTGTTGATTTCATCTTGGTTTGTTGGTCCTCCAGAAGTGAAAATCCCTACAGGTGGTACTTTGTTTGCCTGAGTTACCGCCACACATGCTGTGACACTGTTACAATGTCTGTACAGTGTTCAGACTGTGAGTAACCGCTGGTGGTCACTAGTATCAGTATGAAAAGTTATTTTAAGGTGGCTGTTTTGAAGCTGTGTGTTTTGGACAAGATGCTCTCACTTAGGTCAACTTTTCTTAAATTTCCCTAAATAATACATGATAATGCATGTTTTAACAAACCATTATGATACAATTCAGAGGCAGAATTCAGTCCTGCTTCTTCAGATTTTATAACCCCTCACAGACTAGCCTGTGGTGCTGAGGCGCTGATTGCTCTACGCAGGCCATAGTTATTCTGGTCCTTGTCCGTCTATTAGTGAAGTACCACCTTTCTTTTTCTCTGTCGTTCAGCTGCCAATCAATAAATGAATCCAAGCCCCGCAGGGTTATTTGCATGTTAACTTAGTGCTATAGATCCCCCGGGGCAAAGATAACGCAAACAGTGGATGATTAATGGAAGATGAGTGAATGCTAGCGTTTGGATATGCACGCTGTTATATGAATGCAAATGGGAAGAGTTGACGGAGACCTTGTTCACTGCTGTGGAGTTGTTTAAGGGGAGGGGAGGAGTTTCTGCTTTCATTTTTGGAGGTAGCAAAATCAACTAAACTGTAGTTTAATTTTGGAGAAAATGATCACTTGTCAAAGTGTTTTCTCATGCTCACAGGGATTCTGATGTTGTGGGTTTGTGCTGTAATTGCTGAGTTATGTGCTTCTTTTAAAACATGAAACTCTGTGGAGGGGTCTACAAATGCCAGAGTCCACTCAGAGGTCTCACTTGTTTAAATGATCAGTATGTTGAGTAACAGAAGGATCTTGGTGGTCATGAGCCAGATATTGCTATTGCATTAACCACAAACTTTCTAAGTGGACTTAAAGGTCATATATTGTATACATTCAGATTTCTATAGATGTTTTTATTATATAGCAGATGGAGGTGTTGTATAAATATAGACGAGCCGTTTGGACTTCCTTAAGTTTGTGATGCCACAAACTCACTCATGCCACATGTATGCCCTCAGCTAGGATCACTGTCCAATCTTTTATGGAGAAGAAAACTGGTAATTCTGTCGCAGAGCCAACAAACCACAAGACCAAAGAGAACCTGTGGTTGGCCTTGTCACTCAGAAAAGAGTCAGCCAATCAGAAGAGAGGGTCATTGGTGTCAATGCTATTTAAAGACTCAGACACAAAACAGCCTATTCTGGTAGAGCTCCAAAGAGAAGATGTAAAATTATATTGAGATGGTCTTTGGTACTTAAAACCACAAAAACATGTTTTCACAGATATCAAGACTGAAAATAAAAACAGAAAAAAATAAAGTGTGGACCTCCAAGCTAATACTTGATCTGGATTTGATGCTGCATATATTTAACCTCATCTGTCGATCAAGCTTGCTCTTTTTAATGACCTGACATTCTTAACATGTAAAGGCTGACCCAAGGTGAAGTAGCCGACTCAGCTCTAGTGGCAGCTCAGCACAGACTACATGATTGTTTGACATTTGTAACGGCATAGTGCAACAAGCAAGTCTTGTGCTCATATTAAATGTAAAACTGACTACTGCTGTTTTGTTGAGGCTTTTTGAGAGATCTTGGGGTACATTTTTCTTATTTGTCCCCAACCTTTTATACTCAATATTCAGGTGTAAAGCAAAACATGTAAATGAAGTATTGATTGCACCCGTTTCCAAAGACAGATGAGGAAGCTGTTCCACTCAACCTTGCCCTCTATCTGGTACCCACAATGTAATCCCGCTTCCTCTCCTTTACAAATCTCAAAGGAGCAGCCTCTGTTTAGTTTTAAACTCTTTGGAAAGAACATTCTACAGCCAGCGATCGATAGCCTCCCCAGCAGGGCGTGGAGGTGGCGACATCAATTACCATTTGGATCAAGTTGATAAAGTAATGTCCTTTTGGAAATGGCAGTTAGACTCTGTATCATTGTGTACAGGAAATAAAGTTGTCTACATTAAAATAAGGAATCCTTGGACTGAACCTACCTGACATGCTTTAATGACATGTAATACATCTCAGTCTGTCAGTAAAACTGTGAAGTTCAAGTACGGTGTCATCCGTTCTTCTGACATGCCTGTATATAAAGGATTTTAATTGATTTTACTGTCATAAATACATAAAAATATGAAGTAAATACACCAATTGAGCTGTAATTTACCCCTTTAGGCACACAAAACCCCTTCATTTAAACAAGTTTTTCATTCTTGCTATATATTCCTTTATTTGTCCATAACTTAGAAAAAGCTGAAGCTGTGCCTAGTTTAAGTCTAAACTCAACATGCTAACAATGTCAATGTTAAACAGATATGGTAATATTTACCATGTTTACATTCTAGTTTCATCCTCTGCATGCATATCATATACTTTGTTTTGTACCGTGGACAAAAGTGGATATTGCCATTCGTAGAGCCCTTTAAGTTTCCATAATTGTATGAAAGCAATCCCCAATTTCAATTAAGCCATCAAAAACAAATAAAGCAATGAAACAAAATCAAAAGAAACTCAAAACAGCACTAAGCTCAACACACGAGAGTCTACACGAACAGTCATTAATACTGAAAAAAACCCAACAATAAATATTGGCCCTAATCTGGAAATGCCAGTGAGAAGAAATATGTTTTCAGCCGAGAATTGAAAAGTACTGTTAGTGAGACCGACGACGTGATCTGGAGGGGAAGGTTGCTGGAAGGCTTGTGGCTCACAGATTCAGCTGTAATTTTCATTTGTTGATTTATTTCAGCTTTTGTTTGGAGGTATTTTCTACTGAACCTTCTTCCCAAAGCAGAGTAAACCTAGTTTGTTTTGTATTGTTTCAGTGCATTTAAGGGCAATTGTTCTGCTCATGTGTTGATGGATATTTGTACATTCTGAAAGAATTGATGATGGCAGGTGCCCCAGCTTTTAGTTTTCTCACCCTTAATGTCTTGTGGGTAAAGACACTGTGGGTCATAGGGGATTTCACAAAGGGTGCTGACAGCAAACACGACCCCTTTTAAAAAGCAGAAATGGGATTGATTCCTGTACTCTTGTTGCCTAGCAACTGCAAAGCCTCGTTGAGAGAGAATATTGACCTCTTGTTGATAAAGTCCAATTCCATTTTTTTCCTCCACTCTGTACATTCAGAGGATTTACAATGTCATATTCTGCTCCCCATGTGTGTACAGTGCATATTTCGTTCAATATCATTATACTTTGATTGCTGCACCTACTGGTCCTGTCTGTGACTAGAGTAACACATCTTACATACTGTAGAATGAATTGGGTTAACAAGGGCACTCAATGGGAGTAACTAGTTTTTGTTGCTAATTTAGTCAATTAACATGTTTTTAGACCTCCCGCTTGCTAAATGGCCCCAGAGCTGACACAGACAAATTTCTATCACCGCGAGAAATGTAGTTCAGCCCCAGCCAAAACCGTTCCGCATGTTCCAGCATGCCCTAAAATGAAAATTGATTTCTAAATTTCATTAACATTTTCTCCTCCTCTTGTACTGTGCACTCTCTGTAAGAGTATTCATGCTTAGCTGGCTGCGTGCTGTAATTGCAAATTATCATGGGCTAATCGATTTGTTCTTTCTCAGGGCTGTGGATGTGGGTGTGAATGAGCTTTCTAGAGTTCAGGGTTTATTTTTTTGGGGGGAATTTGAGACCGTTTTAACTGAGGAGCAGAACTGGCTCACACGTCAGTTAAAACTCATGCACCTGTTGGGTTGTGAAGTCGGCTTACTGTAAAACACTCTGAGCGCTTTGCTGAAGTACTATCATATAGGCATATGTACATACTGTACGTGTTTGTCTAGAGCTGCAATTATCATTTTGACTTTGGCTTGGTGATAAAAACGAGCCAGTTTTAGCTTTAATTCTCACTTTGCTTTTCCTCAGAACACGTCTGCTCCATCATCGCCTCCATGCTGAGAAATCTCAAGTCCCAACAGAGAAGCAGACTCCTCAACAAGTTCACAGAGAACGACTGTGAGAAGGTTTGTTTTTGCTGTCTTCTTGCTTCTCGTCTTCTTTTGTCACTCTCCTCACTTCACAGTTTTTTTTCCCCCACCTCTTGTTTTTAATTGCCACCTAAATGTCATCATATTAAAAGACTTTTTCCTGAACAGTATTTTTTATCAGTCGAGCTCTATTTTTTACCAGAAGCCAGATTCAGGAGTTTGCAAGGCAGATTCACTAAAGTTCATATTCAGGTCAAATAGTCGCTCTGTACCTGTGTATACGGTGTGCCTTAATGTCACACAACTTGAGCGAGGTAATTAAAATATCAAAGCTGACACCTCAACTGCAAGTTTTCTTTCCCCATAACTCCCCCAGTTCTCCTACCACGTGCAAAAACATATTGTGTTGCTCGAGGCTATTTTAATCCGAATTGTGACTTTTGAAACGTGTTGTCATGCAAATCAAATGCGAATATCTTTGTCGCTACAGCGCCATGCCAGAGCCTCGTTTACATCTTCCACCCTCTGCACTTACTGTTCATTTTCAGGTTTACATGTAATGCCATTGGCCAAACGATTGTACAACAAATTGAATTAAAAATAATACATTTCCCTCTCTTTGTTTGCCATTTCATGAGCTCCCCCCTGCAATCTAACAGGTCTGTGAAAGGGAGTAGACACTGCATAAATAATTAAATCAGTGTTATCAAATTATTTAGGGTGTTGTGTGTTTATCCCAGAGAGTATTTTTTCATGTTTGCCCTCAGCGTCTCGTCTTGTTCTGTCTCTGCTTTGTACTTTCTCCTTTCCCTTAACATTTCCCTTATTTTCACTTTGCTTTGTCGGTGGCTGCATCTCTCACTTTCTCTCTGTCTGTCTCTATTTCATTCTCTCTCCAGGTTGATCGACTGATGGAGTTGCATTTTAAGTACCTGGAGGCCGTTCAACAGGCTGACAAGAGGATCGAAGGAGAGAAACATGTAAGCAGCTCTCCTCCTTTCCTCCCTCTAAATCTGTCTCCTCCGTCCTTATCCTCGTGCGCCTCTGTATTCGCTGGCTTCATGTCACACAGCTTGTTGAAATGATGGATTCACACAAAACATTTATGTTTTCAGTTGTTGACCACAAATGGAAAGCCATAAAAGAAATTGTGGCTCACCAAGAAATTATTATTATAATGATGCACAGCCTTTTTTGGGGTATTTTTGTACAAGCAGCAGTTTGCTAGAGTTCGTAGCCTGAGTCCATACCTGTGGAATCAGTGCCGCTGTTTGGTTGTATTGATATTAGTGTTAACCCTAATGGCTATCATTTAGCATCACTGTCAATTAGTTCCTTCCAAAGGGTGATCAAACATAAGGTTTGACTTCCACTTGAAAGTAAAATGTTGATTTTTTTTTTTTTTTTTTTTCCATTCATTAGTCAGTCACATCAGAGACTTTAGCTGACCAATTTAGCTGACATTTGTATTTGAAGTTTTGTTATCATCAAAATTCTTATTTTAATGAGTTGGTCCTCAATGGGTGAAAATGCCTATCCACTAATAGTGTTGCGATACGGCCCTGTCAACAATCAAATTGTTCATCATTACAACAAATTAAACCGCCTGGCAAAAAGGAGTGATAATGCTCGACAACAAACTTTTTATCATAGAAACCGTTGTAAACAGAAAATTACAAAAGAAACAAATCAGAGTATCATTTGTTGTTTTCATATTCAATTGAAAATTTTAAATCATAAATGAAAAAACAATTTGTTATTCCGTTAATAGTTTATGAATCCAATGGCTGTGGCTCAGATGGTAGAGTAGGTTGCCCACTAATCGGAAGATTGGTGGGTCCTCCTCCTGTCCACATGGCTAAGTGTCCTTGGGCAAGACACTGAACTCCAAGTTGCCTTGGGGAATGTGTGTGAATGTACTCCTGATGGCCGGCACCTTGCATGGCAGCTCAGTCTCATTCGCGTGTGAATGGGTGCTTCCAGTAAGTTACACTGAGCCTCGTTTTTTGGACTATACGAGGTGTAATCAAGATCCTGTTGCACTGATGCGCTCTTTTTCTTGGTCTTTATTGAGATTGTTTTCTCAATATTAAGATACAACACACAAAAGACTATAAGGGCGGAAATAGGAATGCTTCATAAGTTGTCTAAAAATCTTTAGGGTTTTATGATTTCATCAGTATCAAAGTAATAGCTGTCAGACATTCAATGGTACAAAAAAAAAGGAAACCAAAAAAGGGTTAGGGTTAGGGTTTAATTATCCAAAATATATATAAAAAAAAAATATTGCTCAACATTTAACTCAGTATCCATGGTTTCCTAAGTTTGACTTAAGCATAAAATTGTCCTTTTGTGTGTGTGACACAGAGTGAAACTAGCGGAAATTTATTTCTTTTTTTAAAAACAAGTTTTGAAAGCTCCTCTTTGGTTTTCTATAAACAGTTTTTTAAACCTCAAATCAACCTGCTGAGGTACAAGAATGATTACCATCCATTAGAGCTGTCCACAGGCAGGAAAACTATGGACTTCAGTGAAATATCATCTCACGTTCAGGGATTTTGGTGTCATTAGAAAGATATATAAAATAACAAAAAAACATTTACATTGCATTACACACGTTCAGATATCGACCACAATACCTGCTGTAAAGGGTTGAGCGGTGTGATCAAAATGCTGTCTCTTTTTGCCAGATAAAATGTGCAGTTCCACACAGTGTCACATCCAAAGCCAAGAGGGAAGAGACTTGAAATAGCATTCCAATCCTGCTGATAACAATATGACAGTTTACAGAGGAATGGCAGGTTTGATAGCTGTGTGTGAGGGCCCTATTAAGCTGTCCGTGTGTGTATATGTCAGGCTACACAGACTGATGGAGGGATACAGATAGAAGATAAGTGACCAGGCAAGGGGATAATGGCTTTAACACAGAGGGACAGAGTATCCTGTCCTCAGAAAGGTAGTTCAGTCAAAAGAGGAGGAGCGGATAAAAGGGGGGGAAAAAGGAATAGAAAAGGGAAGAGAAGGAATTTGAGCAAAATAGGGATTGAGGAATGGGTGAGATGTGTGGGAGGAGACAGATAAGTGTCTATCTAAGATTTCTATCTAAAGATGACAGAAGATTAATTTCTCAGACAGACATCGTGGTGGGATTTCCAAGAAAAGGCCAGACAGTTTGACATTTTCTCTCCCTCCCGCTCTTTCTCTCCTCCTCTTTCTCCCCCTCTGTCGCTGTCTCGTCTCTTCCTCCGGGATGGTGAAAGTATGACTTTGTGATAATCTGGTGATAAGAAACCTTGTCTGTGTGTGGAGCTATCTTTGACGCCTCATGGTTAGACTTCCTACTTCAGAGCCATATTGTGAGCCAGGCAAATTTGAGGCAAACAGTGATAAGACACCTATTTATGGCAGGGCAAAATTATTGCATTTGTTGTACACTAAAAAAAAGGACTTTTGAAATAAGTCATAATTTCATCCTTACCCTTAACTGTTCCATGCATAGGTGCACTGTGTGGGATTCACAGATTGTTAGCACAATGAAAGCTTGCATAAATATAATCTGCATATCGGTAGATCAGAGTGGCTAATGTAGCCTGGAATGGATGACGGGTGGGCTACAAAGATGTAGTAAAGCTCATTTCTTTCTAACTTTACTTCCCCTTCTAACTCTTTACTCTTTTTCCATATGCAGTCACGCTACTCAACACCCGTTGACAGACTTTGATGTGTAAAATTGAGTTACCCTAGATTCAGTCTGACAGTCCAACAATATAATAAATCCTTGAAGACTGTTTTGAAATTTTGGTTTGCCTACTCTCAAAAGGGGACTCAATTTGTTGAGTTAAACTTGTTTAGAGCTGAGACAATAAGTAATCTTAGTTTTGCACTGTTTGTGAGACAATACAAGCATTTTGAAGAAAACCTGTGATCTTGGAAATGGGACTGGTCAATTCCTGACAATTGTCACTTGGTTTAGACAAAACAATTAAGCAATTAATTGACCAAATAATTGGCAAAATAATAAAAAAGTAAATACAATAATCATTAAAAGCGCCTCTGAAGTTGTTTCATGATAACTAGCATCATGACGGGGAATTGAAGATTGAAGTACTTTGGAAAATCTATTGGATGGATTGACATTCAAATTATTATTCCTTTGGTGACATTTCACGAAGCATCGTCATCCACTCTTAAAGTTTGAATTGGTCCATTTTTTGTGATCACGTATCTGGACAAAACCTGTGCCTGTAGTTTGTGTTCAGTGCGAATTAGCATGCTAAGTTATGGTTGTGAAAAGCATTTGAAAAAAACAATGCTGTATCTCTAAAGCCCCTTTTTCACGTCTGGCTCTACTCGACTCTGCTCTTTTGTTGCCAGGTACTTTTCTGGTTTCCGTTTTCCACTGCAGATAAATGTGGCATAAGCTTCAATCAGACACGCACTCACTGGATCCTTTCATCGGCAACCAAACAGAGAAACAAATGACACTCCAGTTAATCACAGTGTGGCTTTTGTTTTGCCACTAATTGAACTTGAAAAATTTTAAAAATTTAAACCGCTGTAGTAGCTTGGCCAGTTAACAAAGGCTGTTGTATGTAAGATATTGCGCACACAGTGATTGTGATGATTCTCTCTGACCAGTCAGAGGTCTGCAGTATTTTGATGTTACCTTTTATTATCAGCTTAGCTTGCTTGAAACCTTGACAAAGGCCATAACACAAAAATAGCACCAGGTTCTAGGTACCATCCACAACTTTTGCCCAATAGAAAACCCTACAACAGCAAGTAAAGTCAAGCCATCTTGAGCTGGTACCAGTAGTGGGAAAAGTTATTGATTGTGCAGAATAGTCTCATATTGTATTTAATGTGTTTTTTGGCAACAAAATTCCTTATATCCATTCTTCAAGGAAGTGCAATTTGTACCTTAAGAATGCAAACTAAGTTCTGAGCAAAAGATAACTTTAGCTAAAGATAGCTGTTGATAATGTTTTGCATTGGGCATATTTCTAAGCTACTTCTACAATATTCTTAAACATCCCTAATGCATGTAAAGAGATAGTTGTTGCAGTGTATTGATTTCTTTAATGGGTCATGCTGGGTATAAAGGGATACTGCTGTTGCACATCACTGATCAGGTTTCTATGCCTTGTGTAGTTCAGTGGTTTGAGAAAAAGGTTTCCTTCCTGCTGGTACAAGTCTAATACTGAAAACACCTAAATTATATCGTAAACCTTTTTTAAATCAAAGCTTCCATCAATTCCATGTTATGTTAAAATAAGGTGATAAAGACGGCAACCCAGTTCTGTCTGGCTGAATCGGCTGCCGTCAGCAGCGGTGTTTTATCTGTCTCTGCTGTGCCTTTTGCTTTCCCCTAGTTAAGCCTGTTTTTAAGGGGCGGTAAGCAAAATGTTTTTCCTCTGCAACATATTATCCACAGATTTCTCAGGAGGATAGCAGAGGAAAAAGCTGCTGCTGCTTTTTCTCTGCATCTTCAGCCCAGTCCCCTTTTTAATAAGCTGCTTATTTTCCTTCCACCGTGATATCTCTCTTCTCTTTCTATCCTTCTGATACTCTCCTTCTCTCTCTTATAGCTGCTTTTCCCTTTCTGCTGTACCTCTCATTTTTGACTATCTTCCTCCCCTTCTCTTTTTCTTTCATCCCTCTTTTCCTGTCTTTTACTCACCCACAATATCATGACTGTTGTCCCTCTTCTCTGAAGTGTCTTGTTTTTCTCATCTCAATTTTTAATTGAATCTTCCCTGCTTCCTTTATTTGCTTGTTATCCACTCATTTACAGATTCTTCCTCTGTCTTTTCCCTCTCCCTTCATCCTCCATTTCTGCTGCTACATCACACCCTCTCCGTGTCCTTTCTTGTTTCTCCACCTCCTTTCTTTCAAAACCGTCCCTCTGCTCTCGGCTTGTTGGTTACAGCTCTTTGAGATTGATGAAGCTCAGCAAAACATGGCTGAGGCCGACCTCAATACTGTAAAATGCCTGAGTGAGCTTTCCTAGCACATGAGAAGAACCCAGTTCGGTGTGTGTGTGTGTGTGTGTGTGTGTGTGTGTGTGTGTGTGTGTGTGTGTGTGTGTGTGTGTGTGTGTGTGTGTGTGTTTCCTTTACTGGGCTGTAGCAGTAGTGTGCAGCAGAACTGGGCTACTTTAGCTTTGCTGACAGTAGACATTTTCAAAGAAAGTCTGTGTTAAGTTGGAATTGGTTTTGCACCTGGATGTGATATATTTAGTTTTCTTAAATGTCCTCCAAGAATAAATGCTCTCCCTCCCTCTCTCTCACTCTATCTGTTTCCTGATTCACACACAACTCCTCTTTTGTTTGTGTCACAGCTTGTTTATCTTCCCCTCATCATTGCTCTTTCTTCCCTCAGTTTTATTCATCCTCATCCATTATTCTGTCCTTCAAAAGTCACCATTTATTCAATCGTGTAGTTGATGGTTGCTGAGAAATGTGCTACTTAAAACGTGTCTGCAGTGCGACCATTCATGTTTGGATTAGTTTATTTCAGTTTGAGAAGTATTAACTCATTGATCCACTTAAAAAAATGAAAGTTTCGGTCCTGTTGCATAACATGCACCTAATGACAGAAGTATTAATGTTGTTCCATATACAAACTTGCATTACCGGTAATGATGTGCTCCAGTGCAGGAAACATGGAGGCATCGTTACACCACAGTTTAAAGTTAAATAGAGGATGATGGAGTCAGTAAAGAGACCACGTTTCACATCCCTATCTCCTTGTCAGAGTCTTTAACGGCTTCTTCAGTGTTAAACCAAGACCACAGTCTTTTCCTGACCTCAACCAAGTACTCTCACATTGTCATGTTTTACTTGACTGGAAGTTATATGGCAGAAAACTAATAAACAGTGTGGCAGTGAACATTCAGTATAAAGTAGCCTCCATTGCCAATTTATTTGGCACCGTATTGATTATAGTGTAACACAAAAGCCTGGTAATAAAGGCTGGCTTTATGAAGGTTGTAATGTTTATGTATGTTTTCTATCAAACTGTTTTGGAGAAGTGTGTATTTGGCTTTATGGTCATTTTTGAACCATAAAACAGAAGCTCCCTTAGAAAGGTCAGGGAAGTGGCTGTGGACTGCTCTTTTATGGGAGGTGAGGCAGTTAAACAGATGTGCACTGGCTAAACCAACCAGTTAGTTTCCATCTTTGAAGTGTTAACTTTCAGGAAACCAAGAAGTACAGTCTGAGAACACTAGTGATAAAACATAAATGTCTCCTCAGTGTCACTTGTTCAAGTACTTTTTTTTTTTTTCAAGTGGCAACCCACACAGCCGTCACACATTGGTTTGTGAACGGCCGTTTTGATGTGTCCAATCTGGTATTTAATCTTTGCCGTCTTGTTTTTTTTTTGGAGGCAGAAGTGAGTGTATGTGGCCACGCTTGGGAGGAGCGAGGGGTGGATCTGACTGAGAACCTGAGAAAACTATGCCCGCCCACCTGTACTGCTGTCTGACTGCAGCCCAGGCCTGTCAATCAAACCAGACATGCCCCCTCTCTTTGAGGCCTAATATCAAGTCTAGTCTATAAGAGCCAGACGTTTTTAGAGCTGGTGTTGTTAAAATTACATGCTAGAAGAGAAATTAGTAAAAAAAAAAAAAAACAATCAGACATGTTCACCACAATTAACTACAGAAACACTGAAGGAAGCTGCCAAAGATCAGGGATAAGAAGCTGCTTGGGACAAACTTTGTTTCACAGTCTGACATTTTTACATTTGGACAGAGCTCAGCACAGACTGTGTTATTGGTATCAATAACCTCCTTCCTCCTGGTAACTGCTGTTTTGCTTTGCCCCACTTTAGGATATACATATGCCGGTTTGATGTTTGCCCCAAAACAAAGGCCAATTCTTTCTCTCTATTATAACTAGAAATCAGCATGCTGTGTCATGCTCTCACTAAGATGTAAGTTTTTCCTCAGAGTTTAACTTTTCAACCTCTGTATTTCTGTTTTATAATGAGGCTATCTAACCTCTCTTTCTAGTATTTGCTTAAGCCTAATAAAGAGCATTACGTCCTACGCACAGGCACAGTCACAGTGGGTTTCTGCAAAGTGCTGACAAAGAAATCACTTTAATTCTGCATCTCGGCGGAAAAGAAAGCACAGGAATAATAACCACACACACACACATACACACACATTAAGGAACATGTCAAATAAAGGTTCTTGTTCAAAGGTAGGCAGCCATTTCTTCCATTCACATGTTATACATGGGCACAAACACATCTACATGGTTTCCAATATGCACAGCAACACTGACACTTCACACAGTCTTCCATAAATCATACACACCTCATCACACAAACACACAAGCACAATGCGGCTGACTTACAGTAAAGGGACTGAGACTGAAAATCACTGCTTATTACTTTGTCTGTACTGTAGCCAGGCTCCCCTGAGGTTGCAGTAATTGACTTGTCCAGTCCCTCCTTTCAACACTTTATTCTTTCTTCGCTCATTCTGTCCAGTGTTGGCCAGAGGGACTGAACTGACACACAAAAAGATATTGGCTGCAATGTCAAAACTCGCGAGTGGACTAATCCACACTGCCGTGATGAATACCGCCACACTGCCTGCATCGGCTCAGGGTTTTAATAACCCAAATGTCTGCTTCCACCGCTCACAATAATGAATATTTAATGCACTTGTCATTGTTCAAAGCCTTCCACTCCCTGCACAGATTCAAAGGTCTGGCTGGATTCATCATGTCTCGAACATCTTTTTCTCCGTACCATTACAGTTCGACTCCCTGCAGGCTGCAGCAGTTGACTTGTCTAAGAGCTTATTGGAAAATGTTTGTCTTACTTTTTCTACTTGATGAGACCACATGTTGCAATGAAGTAGCCGAATGGGAGCACTTGTTGCAGGTGTTGAGCGCCTACAGAAGTCACTGTGAATATATGGGACTGGTAACACTCCATAGGGGACGGATTCCAGAAAGGAAGCTGGTCGCCGATTGGTCCGCCTTTCAGAGTGGCTGAGCGAACCTTCAGGCAAACACGGTTATCAGACTAATATCATAATGAAGAAAACTGAAGCTGTAAGTAATAGCCAGGTAAACTCAGGCTACCATTTTCCCAAGTTTGATTCCAAATTCACTGCGCTCTCTGGTCAGGTTCATGATGAAGTCGCAAAACACTTCAACCTTCATATTGAGGAGGATTGTCCTGAGTTTTGCCCTTTTTCTTCTCTGTCATTTTGACAAGCACATTCTTTCTTCAATAAACAAACTACACAGACCCTCTAACTGAAGGGTCCTGTGAATACAATTATGCTAATTTGGTACTTTCACCCAATATTGACCATTTTGCATTCAGTGTATTAGAAGTCAAAAGTGTTAGCTACATGATTTATTTTCGTTATTGTTTCAAAATTACTGATGGTTAAGCAGGTGAAACCAGATGGAAGATGTTAGTTCCTTATGGATTCACTAATTAAGGTCTCTGTCAATCAGCATAGGATACCTGTATGAAGTTTTAAGCTTCTATTTCAGAGTTTTTCAATACTTAATGTCCGATGTATCCGGCAGCTCTTCCAATTTTGGCTAACAAATGTTTGTTCACTTTTAGCTTTGCATTTAAACCATATATCCATATATCCATATCTATTTTAATGCACTCTCCATGATGATGTGGTGTTACAACTGACTCAGGTTGGTGAAAAGTGTGTACTCTGCTGTTAGCTTATTGTAGCTACTTGTTACTGTTGCAATTAATGTCTGACAGTGAATATGCTAAAGTTCAGCTTCACATCAGCTTGGATAATTGGTTATTCTAATCCACCACCGCTTAAATGCAAATATGTATATATATTTTTTAAATCACCCATACCTTATATTTCCAATTGAGCTATTTTACAGTCCTTCCACAAACCCCAAAACAAAAGTTCTCCCTGGGGCTGATGTAGACGTCTGGTTGGGAATCACCATTCTAGATGATGGACACGTGAATTGTGCTGAGGAAGTAAATCACTGCCAAAAGTCTCCATAATTATTTCTTCACCAGTATTTTTCCTGTTTTGCTTTGATGCAAATCTATTTTCTGATTGCTGACATTGCAGTCCAGTATACACTGTTTTACCAGTAATCTTGCGCCTACACACACACACACACACACACACACACACACACACACACACACACACACACACACACACACCATAGACCATTAGTCACATTGTTCAATGTGTTTCCATCCTTCTGTAGCTGATAGGCTGGAGATGGAAACATGTGGATGTACAATAATTGAGTTTTCCAAGGCCTTTACAGAAAGGGCCTCCAGCTCTGGTGGCCATGAGCAGTAATGAGGATGAAATAGACTTTCTTCCTGTGTAAAGCAATGAGAGAAAATGCCAACATGGGTTGGAGTGCATGTGCATGCTGCTTATCACTCTCCCTCAGGGGTAACATGTATGTACTGTGTCCTACCTGTCATTTAAGCCTACATTCTGTGTTTTGTGTCTTTGCTGAAGTTGTATCCTGAGATTTGTGTAACTTTGCCGCAAGCTACTGTCCCAATAATGAGCCGAGTTGTCCTGGAAACGGATATAATCACTCTTTTTTTTTTTTTTTTTTCCTACAGGAAGGAGAGTTTAAATTCAAAAAGCTTTGTTTCAAGTTTTGTGCATCTGTAATGGCGCTAGTTGACAGCAACAAGGCCAAGCTTTGGGACTATTTTTCATTGCAATAACTCTCCTTTTTGTTATAAAACTGGATTCAAGGCCAGTGTTTTACCCAGAGGAGACAAGTGCCCTACATTTATTGGGTTTATTAACTGTTCTGGTTTTAATGATCGACATTGTTTTGCATCTTTAACAAGCTACAGTTGACATTGTACAGTAGGGCTTTGTACTGAAGGTGTATCTCGCTGACTTTTCCTTCTCTTAGTATGACATTAAAAGGCGGATAACATCCTGCTTTGTGTGCCGACTTTGCAACCCGGAATTTTAATGGTTTTCCTAGAATAGTCTCGTACTATAGTCCTCCGACGCTGCCCTTTGATCGAGGCATGTTAATGAGCTGAACTTCACAGCTATAATTCGGTTTTACAGTGTGATTGATCTTTGAGGACAAGGCCTTTCGAAAGTTTTAATTTTGTCTGAGATTAAATCATTAGGATGTAAATGTCACGTGTGGTACCCTCTAGCTCCACGCTTAAATCTCTTTGTTTTCATTAGGAACGGTTTGAAAAGTTGATTTGCTTTGTCACATATTGCTGCAAATTGTGCTTTTTTTTCAACCATCGTCTCTCAGACTGAAAAACATGCAGATTGAGTTTATGTGAATCTATGAATGATCCAAATATTTGACAACTTTGAACTTTGAACCAGTGATGTGCACAGAGCAGGAGCAAGCTGTAACCTCCATGAGTTGGTATTCCAAGTTTTGTCGTCTTCATCAACATCAGCCCCTGTGTTGTGACCACTTCCGTGTACATTTGCAATTTCACCATAGACTTGAGGGCGCACATTCAATTTTGTTTCAACTTCTGGAAATTGGCAACTGAGACTCTTGAAATGCTTCAGATAGCTTAGTGCAATGAAGGAAGGAGGTGGAAAGGAGGTGTTTTGAGTGTCATTCTCTTGTTAAGAGGGGCAGTTCATCACTATCCAGGACCGAAAAATCTGCATCAGGTCAGAAGCGCAACCAGCTGGGTTTACTTTGACATTCGGGTCAGACCACATCAGACTGTCAACACAGAGTTCTGCTGTGATGTTCTGGAGCGGCTGAGGAAAAACAAACAACCTGAACTGTGGCGTGATGACACTTTGGTTCTTCAAAATGACAACACGTTGAAAACATGCAAGTTTCTTTACCGCAACAATGCAATCATTCCTCCCCACCACCGCTGCTCACTAGATTTGGCTCCCTGGGACTTTCTGTTCCCCAAAAAACTGACATAAAACTTGATGTTGCACATGCAAGTGTAATACAGGTGCTGATACTGCTATCGCTGCTTAACTTGGAGTACAAAATGTGTTGTTTCCTCCTGCTCCATGCACATCACGATGCTGCGCCCCATTCGTGCACAACATGAAGAGTCTCAGAACTTTTCGATTGCGCCTTGTATATTTATTGTCATTCTAAAACTGTGTGACAGACAAACACTACACACACCCTCTGTGTTTCACTCTAGTGGTTCACACTTGAGA
Organism: Embiotoca jacksoni; assembly: GCF_022577435.1. NCBI lineage: Eukaryota > Metazoa > Chordata > Actinopteri > Embiotocidae > Embiotoca > Embiotoca jacksoni. The sequence goes on along the minus strand of NW_027185447.1, from coordinate 3,896,658 downwards.
CTCGACTCTCCCCCTCAGGTTTGCTTCTTAATCTCTAACGATGATTAATGTGGCCTGTATGCTTATTGGCAGCACTGTGTTATTGGCATACTGACAGGGCTGTTGAGATGGATAACTATGCAAGTGTGTGTATTTATGTGTGAGTGTGCAAGCGTCAGTGCCCCCCCCCCCCCCATTTTTGCAGCTTAACCGTGAAATCCATTGATTTGTGTGCCTGGTCAATAGAGAAAATGGATTTATGGAAAAGGCTGAAAAGCAACACCTACATTAAACTTAGTCTCTGATTTTCTATTTGTTAAATCTTTTTAAAGTGTGCTGCGAACAATAGAAACTAACAACAAACAGTAAATAGGGATGTATTCACCTCCTCGTGCATAGAAACAGGCTCTCTTTTAATGAGTGCTTTCCCTTCCTGTGTGTGTGCAGGAGATGGTTCGTCGGGGGGAGATCCTCGACGACACCTTGGAGGATGAGTTCTACCTTCGCCGCCTGGATGCCGGACTGTTCGTCCTTCAGCTAATCTGCTACATTATGGTGGAGATCAGCAACTCTGGGATCTCACAGGTAAACACACAGACTGACTCTGGATCGCCAAATTGATTCGATCAATTATCATTAAGACATCCAATCAGATAAGATATAAAAGCAGACAGCAGTCAGATGGTTTTGCTGCAGCCAAGTGGCTCATTCCCTTCAGCACTAATCTGGGTTAAACTGGACTCTGGCTGCCACGCTTGTTGTTTGAAAGTGAAACCCACAACACTTTTTACCTGCAATTTGAAATGGCTCTAATCTAACCTTGCTCAAATTCATGTGACCCTTTAGCTTCTCTGTACTCTGTGCACGTCACGATGCTGCGCACCGTTTGTGCGCAACAGGAGCCGTCTCTGAACTTTTTGATCAACCCTTGTATTGATTTCTTGGCCAAAAATAATTCAAATTTGTTTCTGTTTTTAGCTGCAGCAGAGGGTCCATCAAATTCTCAACCTCAGAGGAGGCTCCGTCAAAGTCGTGCGCCACATCATGAGAGGTGAGTAATTACATGTTTTGTAAGATTCTTATTTATCAAATAAGGTCAAGCTTTTATTGTTATTATTGTTAATTCAGTATAAAATCATAGTCAGGCCATTCTGTTGTCGAGTATCTTTTAAGTGTATTCACTTAAGGAATTCCTTTCAATTTTAACACTGTGCAGATTTTCACAACGAGAGATTGTGCCCCCAACGCGCGCACACACACACACACACACACACACACACACACACACACACACACACACACACACACACACACACACACACACACACACACACACACACACACACACAGCTGTTTTTTTTTTTGTTTTTTTTTAACTTGAAACATATGGAGTCAGTCTAAACAAATTACACAGTTTCTTACTAATATATGATAAAATATACTCCCTTAGTGGGTTGAATTATAAATAAAATCATGTCTGTCCTAATCGCCTGTCTCAAATAAGAGTCTTTGCTCAGTTAACGTCCATTATTTTAACATAATGTAGATATAAGAAGTTACTTTGTATTGCAGCACTGTCAAACACATCAACACCCATATTATACTGCTTTTTGTTTCCCATTTGAGTTGAATAAATGAGTGTTGCCCTTTAGGTATAGTCTTGACCTCATTACCAAACCCAAGTGGTGGTGTAAGTAAAACTATGACTCCTTGTCAGATCTACAGCTTGATCTAGCTGCTACCTAGTAGCCCAAATCCCTCACCTCTGATTGAAAGTGGATAAAAGTAGAAAAACAATGTTTATTATTGAAGGGCGAAATGACATATTCTTTTCAGGGGAGCATTGTTGTTTTTTTTTGACACATTTTGTAAAATCACGTTTCCAAATCGCTTCCCTGCCAGGCTGAGCGGCAGGGAAGCGACATTCCAGGGGAAAACATCGGTATAATCACTGCTCTTTGGCTGCTTCTGGTCTTTGATAGCAAGTCTGTGCTGTTTGCTTGCCAAAGTGCTTATACTGGGATACAATAAAATGCGAGGAAGAATGTCACACCTCATTATTGTCTTGAACAAAGGAGTAGGCCTGAGCAAACTAAGATGTAGGACCTCTGCTGAGTACATCTTTCTTTTGCATGTATGCATTTGTGTATTAGCAGAGCTTTGAGGTAGATAGCAGTGATCACACAGTCAGTGCCCGGTGGCAATTAGGAGACCCGTTACAGAGGGAAATAAAGACAGTAAAGTCTAACATACCCAGGCAGGAGTGTTCATTGGTTTTTATCCATACTGTGTGAAGTTGCTAAAACAATATGCTGAAATGCATTGTGGCATTCAAACACGCCCTGTAATTTAATCACGTTATCAGGAGGCAGAGACAATCTGTCTGTCATTCCTTCTTCCCCCCCATCACCCAAACATTTCCTGTGCTGCCATCTTTGTTTTACCGTTTGTTTTTCAAAGAGCTCGCAGATGTGTTGTTTTCTCCCCGGTGCGACATCCATCCTTCCTGTATCGTTGTCGGATAAAGCTCAAGAACGAGGCTCCGTTCACACACCCTCTGGCTCTCGGTGGCATGTAACACTGTAGATAGAGCCATCCGTCACACGCGGTGGTGCCAGCAAGCGTGGCAATTCTCCAGTCCTCCGTGTGTGTGTGTGTGTGTGTGTGTGTGTGTGTGTGTGGGAATCTTCATATTTGCATACATGTTTGTCTTGCTTGTCCACAATACATTTTTGCATACTCTGATGATTTGTGTGTGTATGTGTGTGTGTGTGTGTGTGTGTGTGTGTGTGTGTGTGTGTGTGTGTGTGTGTGTGTGTGTATACAATGTTAACACGTCTGCATATTTATGTGGACTCGCGTGTCCTCGCTTACTTTCATGTGCATATTTTTTTGACGTATTAACATACCTTTGAGACTAAATCCATGCAGATGTGTACTTGTTTTGGGATTCACTTTGCATATTGCTTTCATGCCTGCCCTTACATGTTTTGTATAGTAATGAGCATGTTGTGTGTCCTTGCGTGATCTTGACGTGACTTATTTATGTGGTGTGTGTGTGTGTGTGTGTGTGTGTGTGTGTGTGTGTCTCTCGTACTCTGTGCCCTCACCTTTTCCATTAGGCCTCAATGTGAAGCCCTCTCCTATTTCAAGTGCCCCACCTGGTCAATGTGAAAATGCAGGAAAAGGTTAAGCACATGCAGAATGTGTCGCCGGCTCTGCCGCCTTGACCTTAATGGCTTTCAGCTCACGGAATGAGAAGCATCTCCGCAGGAAGGGAGGCTTAGTACGCTGGAAGGAGGGACATTGATTTCACTAATGTTGGGGAAACCTGCTGTGAGGTTTTCAGTTTTTGGGAAACCTCAATAGGTCATGTCACACCGGTAGTTAGAGAAAAGAGATGTTCGGTGTCTGCCTTTATGTTTTAATGCAAAGAATAATGTTTCAATTGTGAAAGTTTCGGACTGTAACATTATGTCTGACCTTTTAGGTGACGCAAACAGAGCTCTGAGAGACTAAAAGGGGGCCGTTCAGATGATATAAAATGTACTTTCTGCTGAACTTGTTGACTGTGGTTCACAGTTGTGGTTCACAGTTGTGGGCAACAGAACCCTTTGCCTCGGGGCCGGGCTCGGCTAGAAAGGAATTAGCTGGTACAACATGTTGGAAAGGCCACACTCCAAAGCAGACTGAAAGGCTGATCATCATAGAGTCAAGGGGGATGCGGCATTTATCAGATATGCGAATAACAGTGCACACTTTCAACCCGTCTCCTCTGGAAGGTGTTCATTGTGTGCTCACATGAAAAGTGACATAAATGCTTATCTGCACTCATCAAGACTCTCAGAAGTTTAGAGAGAAGTTCAGGTTCGCCTCAGGTGGGTGTAATGGTTTGACAGTTGGTTTCAGAAAATTACTGAAACTTCAGAGACACACACACACACACACACACACACACACACACACACACACACACACACACACACACACACACACACACACTTCCATTGTTGGAAAGGTTGTGAAGCTATTGGACCATCTGACAGGTACTTCCAAGCATACTGGCATCTTCACTCTTAGAGTATTGTGGTTCGGCGAGTCGTTCTCAGTGCTGTTGGCCATAATCCTGGTGGGATGCATAAATTCATGGTAGTGCACCTTCACTGAAGTTGCACCATGTATCAAGGAGTCCTCACAAAAAATCGTGGAAGACGCTGCTCATTATCCTCGTTTGTCTGATAGACGAACGTATTAAAGATCGCTTGCCGACATGTTTTGAGATTTATATAAAACACGGTACTTTGAATGATAATGTGTGGCTAATATGGCTTTTGCACAAAAAAGTTATTTTGTGGAAAACCTTAAAATATATTTTTTTTCTCACTCATTAAAATTCCAGAATCTATGAAAAGCACATTTTTAGTTTTTTCCAAAGTTTAATCAAGAGGTGTCGTGCATCACTAACGTCCATTCTCAGTGTGTGTGCAGTGAAGGTTTCCAGTTTCCACATCGCACTTGTGTAAGATGAAATGGACCTGGATCAGCTTGCAAACTATTTGTTATGTCACAAATCCTGTTCGTCAGCGCGCCTCTTAAAATTACACTTTAAATGAGCACAGAGTAACTTTATACACGCTCAGCAAAGCTCAAACATTCAACTGTAGGAACAAGAAGAAACCCCATTTTGAATGGGAGGGGACTTTACAGTATAATCCTGAAATGATTTCATCTTTTCACTTATCAACAGAAAAACAACCTTTGTGCCATAAAATCTGATCCTGTGCATGTAGCATCTGCCTTACACAGAACCCCTCCTTTATATCACCCATGTTTCTTTCTTATTTGTTGGCAACAGGCAAAACTTACCAGCAATTTCCTTTTAAAAACCTTTTGGAACAGTTGTTCAGCAGATGGCTGAGCTGGCTATCTGTTGTCAAGGTTTCCTTTTGATTATCATATTTTAGAGATATCGTTGCTTTTTTTTTTTTTTGCTTTTTTTTTTTTTTTCACCCGTTGTGCCTCTGTGTTCACCTGCTCCTTAAATCTTCACTTATAAAGACTTCCTACTCTATATGACGACTTGTGATGAATTTTGAAACCGTATGGCGGTGAGATTAACACTCTACAGGATCGTCTGCGCCCGCTGTCCTCGGTGCCGCTGCACCAGAGCAGCTTCAGACTGGTTAACGAGTGTTTTAAAAGAGTTATGGCGTTCCAGCTGCGGCTGTAATCGCACTGAAAGTCCTACAGCGTGTCCCTGTTCCTGGCTGCAGCGGCAGAGACTGCCCCTGGAAGCGATTCTCCTTGTATTCATGGTAGATCAGTCCCAGTCACTGACCTGAGTAATGGCGATGCTCAGCACTGTATTGTCCTCTGCCGCGTTGCCGTGGTGACAGAAGGAGAGGGTACCAGCATGCCAAAGAAAAGGTTCTGCGGAGAGTTGAGGAGTCACCGAATCTCTGACCTTTTCTGTCAGTGAGGCTCACTGCAACGCCATTTATAGACACGCACACACACACACACACACACACACACACACACACACACACACACACACGCACACACACAATGACAGACTGGCAGTACGAGAGGCTGTAGATTTGTGTGTTTTTGTTGAGTCACTCTCTCTGCGTCCCCCTTACCAGCTTTTCTTAGTCAACCATAAAATTCGGCTATTTTTTAGGTCAGTAGTGTCCCACACGTCTGCGGATCAAAATGAAATCCTTGTTGCTGCCATTCGAGGCTGCTGCCTCTGCGTCATGGCCCAAACCTACAGCCCTCCCTCTTCAGCTACTGGTCCAGCCTTTTATAAGTTGCACTGTGGTCCGTCATAGCCCAACACTTCCCAGAATACTGTCATGATGGAGTGACCTCTGTGCTCCGGAGCAGACTCCTGTCTCGCTGTGCGTCTTCTGACCTCATCTGAACTGAAAACTTGGATCTCAACAAACTGTTCACGCAGTGTGCTGCTCTGCTGTCCTTCCAGCTCTGCTTGTATCCAATGTTTTTCCTGACTTAAATAGACATCTGCTGGGCTTAATTTTTGTTTACTACTCTTGTATACATTATGCTTTGAACTACCCGAAAAATGAAGCCATTTAAAATCAGATTCTTTTTTCCCAGCACTCCAGTGTGTTGCAGCGCTGCTCTCCTTTACAGCAGCCCGTAGTGTGAGCCTCCCCCTGTGTATCCAAGTGCAAATTAGGGTGCACGTATGAGTGAGTTCATAGAGATGAGGTGCAATGAAAAAGTTCAAAGACGGTTCCTGTTGCACACAAATGGAGCGCAGCGCAGTGATGTGCATGGAGCCGGGGGAAGCTACAATATTCATGAGTCAGTATTCCACATTACATTGCTTGATGAACATTCGCATGTGTGTTACACTTGTTTCTTGTGACCGCTGGAATACGGTCATCTGTGATTTCAGCATGAACCTGAAACTTGAGCACAGAGCACACATCAAATTGTGTGACAAACCTTCGGAAAATAGAAAGACGTCACAGGGAGCCAGATCTGGTGAGATGGGTGGTGGAAGCGATGAGTTTGTTGTAGCGGGTGATAAACGAGCGCTCTTTTCAACTCGCTGTGAGCAGGCGAGTTGTCATGTTGGAGAACCCAGTTGCCGTCACGCCGCAGTTCGGGTCAGTTTGCACAGAATGTTTCCCCTCGGACACCTCTGAACGTCAAAGTAGAGCACAGTGTTGACGGTCTGACACCGGCCGATGGATTCACCATGCACAACCCTGGGAATGTCAAAGACATTCGCACCTGGTTGTGCTCCTGACTACACGTCTATTCTTTGGTCTTAAACAATGACGTTCTTCTGCTCTTGAAACACAAGTGCCACTCAAATAGCTCACCCGGCTCATTACTGCGGGCTTTCTGAAGCATTTCTACGATCCAAGTTGCCGATTTCCAGAGTTTGACGCAAAATATGTTGTGCGCTCCACGTCCAGGGTGAAATCACAAATGCACACGCAACAGTCGTCCCAAAAACTCAGGTACTGATGTGGATCAAGTGACGTAACTTGGAATACCCTCTCACGAAAGTTAGTGCTTCCCCTTCCCTCCGCACATCACTGTGCTTTGTTTGTGTGCAAGAGGAGTCGGTAGTTTTACTTATCATCAGTTAACATGACAAATGTCACCAGTGGCAGGCTTGGACTTGGATCTCCAGGATTTGGATCAAGTAAATCTGAAGGTCAGATCAGACTCTGTCAGCAGGTCTTCAATATTAAAGGATCCAGACGTCCCTAATTCCCAACAACTCAGCTTGTTTTCATTTTGAACTCGGGTAGAAATGTTGGTTGAGGGATTTAAGCTGGCTGTCAGCTGAGTACCATAAAGGATCATTCTGGTTTATTAAAAACATGTTTTAATAGTTTTGGCTGTCATTTTTATTGGCAATCATCAATCAAGACTGTGCTCACTAAGATACTTGTGGGACGAAGGCAACAATGCAAAGATGATCGCGCAGTTTTCAAACAAACTTCCAGGTTAGAAAAAATGAAAGCCAGTTATGAAGTTATGACCGAACACTGTTAGGAAACATCAATCACAACTTACCTGGTCATTCCACATTTTGGATGTCAACCTCCTGTTTTACCTCAAAATAAGTCGTTAGATGATCAGCCAGCTGGTCTGAGCACACATTTATTGCCCTGTCAGACTTCCTTTTAGTGATTGCATCCTGTTCCCAGGTGTCACTTTGCTGATTACCATGTTGTCATGCCAGAGTAATGACAGCATGATGAACTACAAAAATAAGACCTCCGCTGTAATAAACCAGAATTGCCAAAGGAAATAATTTTGCCTGTTCCTCCAGCACTCATATAATCAAGTAGTATTCTTCCACAAAATCTCTGAGGTCCCCACTCACTCCCATTGCATCTGTCACCATCCTTAATGTTCAATCTAATAACATGAAAACCTCAAAAAAAACAAAATCTCCTCTGTGTCTTTGACAGCCGCGCTTCGTCCTCGTAAACCCTGCGGGCTCTTGTCAGGAAAGCCCCCTTCATTCTCTCCACATTAAAAAAAAAAAAAAAATACTCTTTTTTTTTTTTTTTTTTTTTTTTTTCCCATCCCTCTGTCTGGACATCCCGGGGTTTAATGTGTAATCCCTGCCTCGGAGGCTGGCTGAGAGACCGAGCGGACGCCCGGAGTCCGCCGGGGCTGCGGCAGCTGCAACTTTTTCTTCTGCACATTAGACTCACAAATCGACCGTCGGACGGTTTCAGAGGCCTCGTGTGGGCGGGAGGCAGACACGAAATGAAGAAAACGGTTCAAACGTTAGGAAGCAACACAACGAAGTAATAGCACAGCACAGTACGCCTGAACCTGTTACTATTACTGAGGAACAGGGAGGATGTCGGCACAGTCGCTGTCGTGGGGCATCTCGTTATATAAAAGCAGTTTTTTAAGAGTAATGTTCTTGTAAAATGAATGAAACGCTGTTTTATTATCTTCAATGTCAATTTTTTTTTTAAATACAATTCACTCTTAAGTACAAGTTTCAGTCTCTCTCGACTTCTAATTATTCATTATGTTAAATGGGGAAAGGTGCAGTCATTTCTAAGATGTCCGGCGGAACAATTCATGTAAATCCATATTACTAATCTAGTATACAGATATTTGTGTTTGGCGATCGAGTAACCGCGGCTCCTTCTGCTTTTACACTCTGAGCAAGACTGTCAGACAAATTCCAGAACCTGAAGCGTTTCACTTTCCGACTCATTTATCTTCCATTCAGAGCCGGAGGAGTGTCGATCTTGTGAATTTCTGGCTCCAAGGATGTTCTGTTTAACCTCAGAAGTCAAACAGCCACGCCTGCGCTGTCAGGCCGACTAATCCTGTGATTTTTCTCTGTCTTCCTCAGAGTACGCCGAGAGCATCGGAGATGGGAAGAGTGACGAGTTCAAAGAGGCCGAGCGGAAGAGGATCATGGACCTCGTAGACAATTTCTAATCACACTCTTTCTCTCTGTCGCGCGCGCGCGCACACACACACACACACACACACACACACACACACACACACACACACACACACACACACACACACACACACACACACACACACACACACACACACACATGTTCTTACACGTGACACTGATGGACGCCTAGTCGGCTAAAAGGAATCCGTCGTTATAGATTTATATTCACTGCTTAAAGAAGTGACGCGGTTTTCCTTGTCACTTTTACCTTTACCTTGCTAGAGAAGGAAACAAATTAGAAGCCTTAATGAATTAAATTTTATCCATCTAATGACCGCAATCTGTATGTGTCTAGAGTATTGTTTCGTATCCAATGAAAACACTCGCTGTAGAAACAGTGGGAGTTGACTTTGGAGAGCAGAACGTTGTAGCTCGACTGAAACACACAGCCAACATGAGATGTACTCGTTGGTGTCGGACTCTGCGGGATAATTGAGATCTACAAACTCAATACAAGCGCACGCACGCACACACACACACACCAAGACACACACACACTTTACCTGCTTTGTTTGTTTTGAATTTAGGTGTAAGATATTTTCTAATAAAACATTTGGTAATAAAATCCTGATTAGATGTTTGGTTTGTTTAATTAATGTCACAGTTTAGGGGGAGAGATTGGTGCAACTTGCCGGTAACCGTCTGTGCGGAGGCATCTAATTATGCCTCCACTCGGTTACGGTTGCACTGAAGCAAACAGATGGAGACGAGCAAACCTATGTGTGCTGCCTCCTCGGCTGAATCCTCAGACGAGGCCGACCTGCTTCTTCTCGGTCTGTCTGAAGCCACCCACCCACGGACGGATCTCAGCAGCTTCCCGGAGCTCTCAGCCCACTGCTGTTTTTCTTTGTGCCGATGTTCACACACATCAGTGCGGAGGTGTATTACAGTAGAGCTGTACACACAAACAAAACCTACTGTATTATTCTTCCAGCCTTGTGCACCAGATTTCACTGTATCTTTGCTGTCTTTGAGCTCAGGAGAAAAACAGAAGCTATTCCAATTACTGGTGCATTTTTAGTGTGAGAGAGAACACAGATGAGTGCAGAGAAGAAACCAAAGACGCTGTTTTGCACCGACTCGTTTTGACCCACTTAAACTCCATTTGCCCTCTATTTTTAGTCTGATATGAATCTTTCTGCCATTTTCATAGCACACAGTTGTGTCAAACAAATTGTAGATAATGAGAGTTTTCTAAATCTATATATTAGATAATTTGTTTTTATCAGCGTACAGCCAACTTCATCATCGTGATAAGACTCATCCTCCGCTGTCAGAAATTAGTAGCAACTGGTGCAGCTCTCCATCTGATCCTTGACTTTCTAATCCGGGAAACGGGCTGTTTGCTAAAACTGAATCTAAAATGTATGTTGACGTAAACTGTTGATGTAAATTGGTCTTCGACTTTTAAAAGAGGGCAAAAAGTTTATTAATAGCACAGCGTTGGGAAGTAACTATTTACATGTAAAGGTAATTCAACTACAAAATAAATGTCACTGTAATCAGTTATTGAGAAAAAAATATGTAATTCAATTTGAGTAACTATTCAAAATGTCGGTGATTATAAAGTGGTTACATCTAAATGTAATGATTTTTGTTAAAAAGCGTATATCAAAAATATATTTATTCTGCTACTTTGCATCTTTTTGCCACTCAGGAATGTTTTCTGTCTGAGACGGCTTCATTTGAGGCTTGTTTTTGATTGGTTCTCTTCTTTGAATTTGCACCGCCTCTCATCTGCCAATCAAATCAACGTGCACTGCTTCTAATCTACGGCGCTCACGAAGGGTCACGGCGAGAGTTTTTGCGAAGGCTTTTTATATTGTGTTCGCTTGTGATATATTGTGCACAACCTCGCAACAATTTGAGTTCCCTCGCAATACTTTTCCTCTTCTTGCCTTCGGAGCGACATCGCTGTTTGCACTCAGCCTTGTCTTCGCTAATGTGAACACCTTTATTTTGCGTGTGTTATCTGTCTCCCGTCTTCTTCTATTAGTGTCTTGTCCGTGGCATGTTTCGGTGTTATGTATCACTCATTCAGTGCACCTCGTCCTCTCTGGATCCTTGACCACGATGCCAGGCAAGGAAGCAGCGGTGCTGAGAGGAAACGAGAGGTTACTGACAGCTGCCACATCTGCTGTCTCTCCTAAGTATCTTTACAAACTCTTAATGTCGCTCAGTAACAAGATGGGTAGAACGGCAGGGCGTCGTTTGCATACTGTATTGGCAGAGGAGGGCCGGCCCCATGCATCTCTTATCAGTGATTATGACTGCAGCGTGTTTAACAGCGGTTGTACAGCAATTTCACAGCCGAGGGGAGGGAGAATAATTGTATTTTCCGAATGACTGAGTGCAAACACTGTGTACCGCTGTGCTTTTGGGCTCATCTCTTTTCGTAGGGATTGAGAGGAGAAGGTATTCTGTTATTGAGAGCTGAGCACAGGAATTGATCAAGCGTGTACAACAGGCAACTTAAAGCTTTGATACATACAGGCCTCCACAACCTGAAACATAAGCTCAGCCGTAAATGTTCTTTCCATGTGTCGCTTACTGTGGAACTAAGAGGTACATGCAATGTTTTTAGCTCAGCAACATGGTTCTCTCAGTGGCAAAATTACAATTACAGTATTGTAGTTTCTGACCAAATACCTGAAAAACTGATGACCACTGTTTATTTATTAGCACGCATGATATGTTAATGCATTTTTGTGAAGCCCTTCCAGTAAGTACTCAAGCAAGAGGAGGAATATGTGCCACAGCTAATATGATAGCGTCCTCTATTTCAGTGGTTCTTAACTGGTCCACATTTTTCCTTTCAAATTAAGTCATGACCCAAACTTTTTGTATTATTCAAGCCACTTAAATTTCACAATTTCACTGGGGAATTTTCAAGAACCTACATTAAACTTCATGAAATACGAAATAAAAAGTCTTGACTTTTCTGAAACTAAACCAGAAGTCTGATTTATCTAATCTCAACCCTTTTTACAAATGCTAAAATGAGAGCTAATCTCTGAAGTATAATGGACCTTATTTTTGGCCGTTACTAACGTGATGACTCTGGTAGTGAACAGCCGCTGTACATGCGATGCGTCATGGGACACTTATGTCCACCAAAATAAAAACACACCAGCAGAAGTTTAGTTGGTCATCAAAACAAAAGTTTGAGGGTTTTATTTCCTCAGCTTTTTTGTTTGTTTGTTTGTGGTCACACTTACATCCTCGACCCACTCAAAATGGCCCTTCATCCCACTTTTTGGTGCTTGACCCACCAGTCGAGAACCACTCTTTTCATATAAAACACAGTTAGTAATTCTCCAATCAAACCTAATTCCAGTGTGATTAAGTGATTAGGGTCTGAAATTCTGAAAAGAAAGCACTATAAAAGCAGCATGATAGGGGGGGAACATGGCTCCCTCCTGTGAGCACCACCAGGTGAAATCAGTGCATATGTCAGGTGATTTGTCATATGCAGGTTCATACAGTGTAATGGCTTTGACAAGGGAAGAGGCAGACCTGGACAGGCTTTTTAACACTCAACCTCGTTAATGCCTGTAAAGGAAGAGACAGTGGGAAACATGAACCACCACAAAAGTTGGTATGATGACAATAATCACTGACTGGGCTTCAATTCGAATTGTAAGATTTCTTTAATTGTAGGAGGATTTTATTTTTGAGAGAAAAAAACGGGGAAGGAAACCACTTTTGTTTATTAGTTCATTTTTGGATCTTCTGGCACACTAAAACAAAAATTCCTTGCTGGTCAGTGGATTTGGTGTATCGGCAGACAGTAGCTGTGTTTGCAGCTAAACACTTGTCCTCTGCATCATCAACCTTGCCTTACATCCTCCACACACATAAAGCCACATCAGTCAAACTCATGGACTCAAAACTAAGCTGTTAATTGCTGCTGCAGTCCAACTGCCCGGCTGCACCAGCAGTCAGCACAGGGTCTGAGCTCAGCTGCTGTAGAGGTTGTTTCCTCCAAACTGGCCACTCTCACTCTCCACTGCGAAAACAACACTCGTTTCCCAGGATGGTTTTATTGAAGCCTGGCAAAATATTACTAATGCACATGCCCCAGTAAGTGTGGCCTAATGACACCCCAGGGGTAAACTGAGCACCATTTGGTCATCGTTATAAATGCATCACAGCCAGTGGTAGGAGTCAAATACCAAGTATAATGTCCTTTATTTTTCATTTCCACACCCTTTTCTCATGTAAAGTTGTAGAAGCAGTTACTTTTTCAGGGAAACAGTGTCTGAAAAAGAGCACATGTGCTTCTGGGACAATAGCTTTTAACAAAGCAGGCAACGGGACTCAGGTGATCCATTCAGCTGGTCTGTGGCTTAGTTAAAAAAAATAAGGGACACGTGTCTTCATCAGAAGAAAAAAATGGTAAAAAAAAAAAAAAAAAAACTTATTTCAAAGAACTCTAGATGATTGATTATGCCCACGTTCAGTGGTCTACAATTACCTATAATGCCCCCCCCCCAAAAAAAAAAAAAATCATAATTGGTTTAATAAGGCTACTGGAACAAAATGCAATTTAGGCAATAGTTACAGTTTTTGTCAGGGTGCAATGTTACTACATAGTGACCTTATTCTGGAGGGAGAACCATGTGGTTTGCTGTCGTGGGGTCTAAATAGCTTGCAGCTGAGGACACCATGTGTGACGTCTTGTATAAATATTAAAACTCCCTTATGTGAAGCAGTGGTTGGCTCACCATGTGAGACTGACACATCTAAAATACATATTAACCTGAATAATTCAAATCATTAAAAAAATAACATCACAATCCTGAGCTTGATTGAAATGTGACTGTGTGGATGTCCTCTCTTATAATCACAAAATACATTTTGTAGAAGCCTATATCTTTTTGTTATGCTCTGTAAAAAAATGAACATTTAAATTAACTTTAAGACATATTTATATTCAAATTAAAATACAATCATTTTAATGTATACATAATCATTTACACTAAACCAATCTCAGATTTAATGTCCAACATAGAGTCATAGATAGATTTATTTTGTCTAATCATTGACAGGAACATTTATTTTGAAAATATTGAGGCATTTAAGGCAGATTTCCGAAAAATATTTTTTTCCTTGAAATCAATGGGACACGGAGTAATTTTGCCGAACAAGGTGGACAAAATATCCGCTTGGCTAAGCTTTCCAATTCAGGAAAAGTGCTGAATTAAAGATTATACAACCACTTACATGCATTACATAAAGTTCACTAGCCCATACCATAGTGTGATGTCATTGGAAATTGTATCTTCCACTGGTTAATATATGACTAACACTGAGGCTGTATTTCAGCACCATGGACAGCGACACAGAGCAGCCATCTACGCTGTGTCGCTGTCCATGGTGCTGTCCACTGTACAGTGTGCTGAATGTTGTAGCAAACACCCACTGCATCACAGTAAGAGGGTTCTGGTCTGCAGACTGGACTACATCACAGGAAACGGCTCTGTTGGTCCTCATTTAGATTCAGACTTCCCACTCTGAAGAGCTGCAGATAGCCTGCTGGTTGGGGATCGATCGGATCCAACAGGGGTTAGCTGCATGGCATTAAAAGCTGGAACAAAACTGGGTCCACTGCAGACACTCATTGAATCTAGTTTTCTGTTATCACAACAAGTTATGTTGTTATAATCTTTTTTTTCTGGCCTGATTCTCAATGTGTACACTGGCAAATAAATGTGTAGCCCGAAAGCATTAGCTGTGATCAGCAAATCCTGAAAGATTACAGAAAAGTGTAGAAAACTTAGTTACGACTCAATAAGTAATAGTTAAAGTAAAATAAACATTTTGAGTTAACACTCAGAAACACTCAGCTAATGCCATCAAATGTAGTAGCCTATCATCATTTAAATGAATCCTGATTGGCTCAAAAATGTCATCACATTCCTATGATTGAGCGCCCTAATTGTTTTAATTGATTTATATACATATATATATAGACTGTATGTCAGGATTTTTAATCCACAGCCTACTTACTTTAGCTAATGACGGAGATCGCATGCTCGTAGAAAAACACAGCTCACAATATTCTTATAATATTTAGTTAACATGAGCAAAACTCAAGAAAAAAAACCGAACGTTTTAGGCTGTTGAATCTTGTAATGGTCTCGTGACTCTTCATAAATGCACATTTTCGTGATGAAAATTTTGACGTCGTTAAGTTTGCAGTTAAAAAGTGTGCTTTTTTTCCCTTTTAAATACCACTGCTCTTATGATTGATATTCCCCACTGCAAGCCGCATCACTTCCCATTTGGGAAAGTCTGCCTCCGCCGCATGTAGAGCCGAGTGGACGGAAGCAGAGCCTCAGTCAGTCAGTCAGTCGGTGTGCTGGCGTTGAAGGAGGCTGCGGCGACTTCTTCCTCTCGTTATTTCTCGCAGGTACCTCGCGCCCTTCCTCACGAAAAACACCTGGATTGAAAAAAAAAAAGAAGCAAAAAATAAACAAACAAACAAACCTCTTTTTCGACGCGCACTTCATCCGATGTGAATGCGAAAGCTGGCAAAGGAGAGCAAAAAAAATAAAACAGAAGAGAGATGGGAGCGTTCAGGGTGCTGCTGGGGAGTTTACATTACATGGGACTCTACATGCAACTTAGTGTCTCCACACGGCAAGCTGGACACGGCGAGATAAAGAACCACATCTCTGGGAACGGTAGGTGTGAGACTGCTTGTCTTTTAATGGGGGGGTGGGAGGGGGGGGTGGGGAGGGCATCAAACGGGCTGTGGAGAGGTTGGCATAGGTGATGCCATCTGCTCACAGGCAGAGGAGGAATTCAACAAAGAGCAGAGCAGAGCGCGCCGGCTGGAGAGTCTGCTGCTGAATAAATGCCCAACGCCAATGTGTGTTTTCTATGGTTGTGTTGTGGATACTCAAAGTGCCCGTGCTTCTTTTTGTCATGCATATAATGAAAAAAAATAGTTGAAGTCTGTGCAGTGTGCGCCAACCTATCATCCAGTCAAGGTTTGTAATTGCAATTTGGACCATTTCAAGTCTTTAAGGCTGAAATCTGGTTCATGTGAGACGCGTTTTGAGTGAGTTGTGTTCCTGTGATTTTTATCGCGACCCAGTGCTCATCATGACCGACGGGGTTGTGTTTGCTCTGAGAGCTGCAGCTGTTCACCAGTGCTCCTCATCCTCCTCTCTCCTGATCGGCGGGAGCTTCATCCGGCCGGAGCAGAGGTGATGTCAGCTGATGGATGGAGGTTATTCTCCTGTAGCATCCCAATGATACTGAAGAACCTTTCCTCCGGTTCAGACCCCTCATCCCCCCCCCCCCCACTCCTCTGTAACCAGGAGCTTCCCTAAATGGACTCCAATGTTTACACTCGGTTACGTCATACAGTCTAACACCCGCCTGAGTGTGTGTTTGTGGTGCCTGGTGACTGTGGCTCAGGCCTGCCGGCTTCCACAGGTGTCACTCTGCCACCGGCTTGGCAGATGAGCTGGCAGCGCTAAGTTTGAGTGGGTTGGAGGAAAGGAAGTGAAGAGGAGAAGGAAAAATTGGACTCCTGTTGCACCGGTAAAGGTCCTCCTTTGTCAAACCTCCAAAATACGCCTTAGTTATATTCAGCCTCAAAGTGTGGTCACGGGGTAGATGAGATTCCCATTCTCTTTAAGCGACACGCTAATTTGTGTGTGTGAGATGAGTTTGTCAGCTTCGATCGCGTTTGTGCCCACAGAAAGTAAAACTTAACAGCGAGCTGAGATTTGTGAGAACAAAAATTTGGGGGGAGCAAATTTGACTTCTTCACTTAGTTGCTGAGAGTTAGATGAGAAGACTTTTATGTCTGTCCATAAAATATGAAGCTACCACCAGGAGATTGTTAGCTCAACTGATATACTGCATGCAGTGGTGTAACAAACTAAACAGCTCTGAGCTTTGACTTCGTCTCCTCATCTTGCTTTTGTGAACAGAGCGAACGTAAAGTGTCTTTTCCATAAATGTGCCTGCTTGTTAGACGGCCTTCATCTCAAAGATCGAGCGAAAGACGAGGGGCATTGAGTTCACGGCATGAGTGACTCTCTCTTGCCCTTTATTTGTATTTGTATGTGCAGCGTTGGCAGAGGGAGAGATGTCTTACAGTCCAATCATAGTTGAATGGTTCCCAGAGAATATTGATTTTTAGTTGAACTGTCCACCCCTGTTGCAGCGGACGTGGCTCAGATATGTTGAACGTGATAACAGGTGGTCATGTATGGAGGGGAGATACAATCCTTTTCCAGAGTTGTCCCTTAACTTCTGGTGAATGATATTTGACCCCTTTGCTAGTCAATACTATGACCGGTTTTGGTCCGATATTCACAGACAGCCGATGTTCATTCAGCCTGTTGTTCGGCATCGGTGTGTCGTGAAGTTTAAGGTTTCTGTCTGTACCAGCAGACATCTGAACATGTTGAACGGTTTGTGGTCACCGCATTGGGTTGACTCATCAGTGTCCGTCCTGGTCTAAAGTCCAGGCTGCATTTCCATATACCCTCCATAGATATTTCCCTCTTTGTCGTGACATCATGTGAAACGATTTCTCTGCATTCTCGTTTTAAAATATTTAGTTTCCGTGTGGATCAATATGAATAATGTCTCTTGGCAGGTTGGCGCATCAGTAACATAAGGAGTCTGAATGTGCTCTCAAACTGAATAATGTGCTTGTGGGAAGAGATATTTTCGAACAGTGGGTGTGTGGGATTTTTATGGAAATGAGCGTGTGCAGATACACTTGTTTTTGTTTTGTCCTGAGGGTAGAATGAGAGAGAAAAGAGGAGGGCAACATGTGATTTAAAACTCCTGCAGATGCAAGTATATAACTAGATTCATATAGTCTAACTCCTAATTGAAATACTAAATGGCCTTGTATTGTAATAATTAGTGAAGCACGGTGTAGAATACTGCGGTATATAGAGTTTTATATTAGGGTTTTTGGATCGATTGCTTGCATAATGATTTGCAGGGTGGGAGTGATGTGAACTCAGTTAACACCTTTATATTTGCAATGTAAATTGCCTTTTTTGGGGGCATGACATCCATAGTTATGAGGTAAATTCACAGCGAAGGCTACAGCACTCTGAGTCATATCAAACAAATGACACGACGGGGTCAACTGATGGAAATTGAGAGGCCCTCATTTGATTTTCTGATCCTATACAGTAATTTTGGCTCATAGTGGCGATTTCTGAGCCCCTAATTCATCCTCCTCTTCCTCCGCTGTCACCGCACCAGCTGACAGAGAAGATCGAGGCCAAAGAAAAAGACAAATAAAAGAATCTGAAGAAAAACACTTTGGAAATGTTTCCTCAGTTTCTATAGCGTTCCAATCTGTGTCTGCCCAGACGCTATTTTAGTCATTGATACTTTTCAATTAACTCCTAATTAGGAGCAAGTGAGGCGATTATTCCAGCCAATCAATTGCCTTAATTAATCAGTGAAGGGTAAATGAGCCATTTGGCTAATAAGATGCTCAAGGTTTCCAAAGGAAAAAAAAAAAACAGTTGTAATGAGACAACAATGGCAATCCTCACAAATGTTTTTTTTTGCTTGATGTTTAACAATACCAGAACCCTCCATTTATCAACTTATCCCAGTTTCTTCTAGGGTCCCATTGTAATATTGGTAGTCAGTACCAATATCATATAAAATCCCTAACTTTTAATACCAATGTTGATACCACAGCAAAAAAATTTAACCAACGAATTGAGTGTTTCAATGTTAAGTCTTTTATTTTGAAAATAACATTTAAGTGACAGACAGTAGTAGGATGGTGGCAAAAAAAATAAAAATAAGTAATCAACATTTGTTATTCTGGCATCACATTTTCTACAGCAGTGCCCAGCAGGAAGAAACAATAAAACAATATTGCAAATAATAAATAGCCTAGGTGTAAAAAAATAATATGAAATAATATTAACATCACCAAAACAGTGGCATGTAGCATTCAACTATTTAAACCTAAAAATGGTGTTATAAAACTCAACTTGTTATGGCGGTATTTATGGTACCATTACATACACAGGTAAACATGTTATGTAAAGGAAGAAGACCACAGACATGGTTCTACTATCAACTTAAAGTCTGGGATTGGCAGATAACCTTTTCATAAAAATGCACCACACTCGAGTACAAACAGCTGACTGGCGATGTCTGCACGGTAGCTACTCCTGATGTTATGAGCTTTTTGTTTGGGTTTGAATTAGCCTGTGAATGTCATCTGCAGAGGATTGCTACAACATAAGGAGCTGTCTAACTTCAGGTAGAATAAAATTTCAGGATGTGAAAATTGTGACTGAAGACACGTTAACATTAAACTGAGACTCTCTTAGTTTAGGTTCTGTTGATTCTAATGTGTATTACAATCTTTGAGCTGCTCAGATGTGTTTTTCGTCCTTTCGTTGGAAATGCTTTCGGACATCGTTTGCATTGTGGATTTTGTCCCCTGGAACTTGTCACTTATTGATCACAAAATATATCCATGCACATGTAAAAAAAAAAAAAAAAATTCCCATAAGCTGCAGCACACCTGTTGCTCCACCTGCACTTGCCTCCACCTTTCCACATGTTGTTGTTACCTTGCGTTCTGTCAGCTCCTTTAGTGCCATAGGAAATCAGTTCAGAGTTTTGGTACCAATCGGTTTTCGTAACATCCCTAGTTTCCTCGGCATCAATGTAAAGCGTATTATTTGCCTCCTCTTGCTGCACTGAAGAATATTTGTGCCTGGGAGCCTTCACTCGGGGCCAGTTGTGTATCTTTACCCTGTTTTGACCTCCATCCCCAGAGAAACTTGCACCGTCCTGATTCCCATTATTAGATTGTATTTGAACCATTTTTTTCTCCAATTCAACAAGTGAATCGCTCACCACTCAGTGAAGACAGATTCCTTTATGTTGCCTTCAAAGGCTTCAGGCATGGCTGCTCCTCCACACTACGACAGTATTGGAGAAGAATATAGGAGATGTGAGTGTGAGTATAAAGCCGGGTCGGGCACAGATGCAGCCGCAACCTGCGACACTTAAGCCTCCTTTACAACTCCGTCTTTCCCAAGTTAAATGCCCTTTTTCTAATGTTGTATGATAAATGTAATGGAGAGGAAAATGGGACTTCCACTAAAAGCAAACTGGAGCAGGGAGGCAATGACATCACACTACTGTTAGACTATTAAAAATTTAACAGTGGCCAATGCAGTCTCACTGGCAAACATTCAGCAGCAGCTTGTGGGGTTTACTCGTGTCTTCTGGAGAATCAGGCACCAAATGTCCCCGTCTGCTCGTCGTCACAGTTCACATGTGATGGCGGTGAACTGACATGACTTTGGGATTCCACACAGCATCACAGCGGTGAGCACAGAAGAACAACTGTCATGAAAACATCAGTCAGGTGTACTGATGTACTGGTACAAATATAGAAAACTCTGTTAACTGGGTCAACTAATACGGGCACGGATCCAGGAGGCTCTGAAGAAACACTGCGTTGTGTTAGCCTTTTCTAAAATAATGACACAAACAACTGCTTCGTGTCGTCAGAGAAGACTTTGTAACATTATTAAGCTACAATGACTGAAAAGCAAAATCCTACGGAAAATAAGAGCAACTGTTGGTTCAGTCTGTTCGAGTCGGAAGAGAGTCAAACATTCAAGTCTAAACTTGTGACAATTTCTTCGCCCTCTGTGGATGTTAAAAAAAAAAAAGCTTCTTTTTGTTTTTTAAGTGCCTTGGCCCTATTTTTTGGTAGTATTCAGTTGCTGGTTCAGACCTTTTCACATTAATTGCATTGCAACCCTGACCCTATAATTATAACAACATAATGAACAAATTTTGATAAAGTATTCAAGCTATCTGTAAACAGTTACCACCCACAACTCCACTTTGAGTACATGGAGAATAGTTCTGGAGCTCAGATCAGTGATGGCTGTTGGAGAAACAGTAATCAATTAAGAATCTCATTGTAATCTTCTGTCAGAGTTAGTTACTATGACGAAATAGCAACAGATAAATGGCAGTAAGCCTGAAGGAGGTGGGCATGTAGAGTCTGGTGTCTCTGCTCAGAAACATTATTTTGGCAATTCACCCTCAGGAAGTCACTGCAGCTGGCCAAGGAGTAGCCAGCCACATTTCCTCCAGTAAAACCACAATTCTAACACTTCAGTTTGCCCTGAATCCAAGTCGTTATGCTAAGTTAAGTGAATCAGTTGCTTCAGATTTTGGATGCTGCTTTTTTAACTCGAGAGCCAATAGACACATTCCTTTTTAGTTATACAATACATTTACTCTTAGCGCAGCCATTCATGCTGACTTGGTCTCGGCCTTTGATTCAGATATGGCTCCAAAATATAATGCTCTCTTCCTTGGTCTATGCTCCACTTTTCCACCAAATTTCATAAAAGTTGGGCCAGTAGTTTTGTCATAATCCTGCTGACAAACAGACAAATAAACAAACACTGAAAACACAACTTCCTTGGCGGATTGAATGAAAATGACAGGTTGTTGCATCCCCTGATGTAAGCCTCTATTTATTCTAAACCTCTATTTAATTATACTGTGAAAAGTCAATAGACGTTCAGTTTGCCTTCATGTTCTGTCTGATGCGTGTTGTCGCCTAATTTCTTTCTGACTTAAATTCCCTCTGTCTGTTTCCCACTGTGAGCGACTGTGCTGCTCAGAAAGAGACATAAAAATAGAAGAAGAAGGAGAGTGTCAGAACAAACAGGAAGGACGGCCGAGGAGAGAGGGACAGGATGACAGTTTTAAAGCTTGTTGGCGCTCAGCGGTAGGTAGAGCCGATGTATTTGGGTCCTGACCTCAGTATATACTACTCACTGAGAAGACAAGTGCTGGAGGGCAGCCTGGGATAAACTACACAAAGGAGAGACATTATTACTGTAGCTGCACCTTCCCTCTACACAACACTCAGCTTGGTTTTCTCAGGACTTAGAAATCAATCGTTTGCACGTCTCCTGGCTTTGTCTGCATATCCTTTCATGAGCAAAGTGTACTCAGAGCTATTATCCCTGACATTTTCACATTAATGGGTGTTGATTTTGCTGCTCTCGGCCTTTCACTGTTGTGATTCAAGCTACATCGTCATGATAGCTGTTAAAGTTCAAGCATTGTCACAGGATAGTGGAAATTTCTTTTTGAATAATGAAATAAAATGGGACATGGATTCATGTGTTTGATTTGACGGAAAGGAAATATCTTTTAACAGGGAAATCCTGGAAGCTGAGAAAGAAGAAGCTCTGATGGTGTTCTTGGACTCTGATATGACTCATCACATTTTGCATTTTAGCTTGTTGCCATTTGTTTCCGAATGGCAAGCCACTGGGGGGGCCCGAGAACAAAATGTACCTGCTGAGCCGTTGTTTGGTTAAAGTCAGGAATATGACATTTTTGACACATGGGCCCTGACAATGTATCTATTTTGGAATAAGTGAAGAAGTCATACTATATATATATAACCAAATGTTAAATTTTTTTATTAAGGCCCTCATCATTTCAGCCGATCCACTCTGCAGCACATCTCTTTGCAAATTTCAGTTGAATAAAATATCACAAAACAACTGACCATGAGGCCCCTAAAAGATTGGGCCCTGGGCAATTGCATATGTATACTTGATAATCCAGTTTTGCTTATTAATCTCAGAAAGAATAATTCATATTTTGTCGTTTCTTTTAAAGCCGAGAAACTGTTTATGATTGTACCATCAAAGGCCTACGTTTATGGGACAAACTTGGAGAAAACCGGTTTAGAGATGCTTTGAAGAGACCTCGGCACAGTGTCTTTACGACTCTCCACTGCCGGGTGCAAAAGTTGAAAATGCTGCACATACTGGTAGTAATTTTTTAACTTCTTTAAATATAAAATTTTAAAAGTCTGAGGCTGAGTCTTCATCCCTCAGGCTCTCTCTTGCATTATTTATATGTGCGGGGTGCAAGATTTGGATTGAAACTGCTTTTGTTTCGCTGCTTGTCATCCTTTCTTATTTCCATGCAAAGCAAAACAAAACAAATCAAGGACACAGTGGCGTTTCTTAGCTTTTTTATTTTATTTTGTAAGCACAGATAAATTCAAATTCAAAGGATGAATAGAGCGTGCCCAGTGAATGAAAACTTCACCGCAGCCATTTTCCAGTTTTTCCGTAGCCGCGGTCAGGGAGGCAACACTGACTTACTGTATCCGACAAAAGAAGCCGATTTATCAGTTTAACCTGTGAAGAAACATGGCAGCAGGTCAGGTGTTGTGCTCATTGCTTGGCAATCTAGACTCAGATCCTCCATGTCCTCCATCATTCTTACCTCTTCCTTCCTTCCCTCCCCTTCGCCTATCACTGCTCGCTCTGTTGTGTGTAATAAACTCTGAATCCTCTCCTCTCCCTTCCCCCTCGATCAGAAAACTCCTCAAAATCGGCACAAACAAGCTGCAGGGTCAGCTGGCAGTCAAGGACTCTCCCTCTGTCTTTCTCCACAAGTGCCGTCTGCCACACTCGTCCTTCGCTCTCTTGCAAAATACCTTACTGGTTTGTGTGTGTGTGTGTGTGTGTGGGGGGGGGGGGGGGTTACTTTAGAGGAGAAATGATTGCAGGTAGCTTTGAGTGGGGCGATCCAAAGCTACACTTTCTCTGAGGTGTCCTTCCATGACTGAAACTCATCTCCGGGACACATCGTGTGCGCGTGCATGATGTGTGTGAAGCTCTGTGGCGAGATGATAAAGGCGGCTTTGAGACGGATGATACAAACCCTCTCTTTTCTGTGTGTATGTGTGTGTGTCTTTGAATTAGTGTGTCCACTGTGCGACTCGTGTGTGTGTGTGTGTGTGTGTGTGTGTGTGTGTGTGTGTGTGTGTGTGTGTGTGTGTGCGCGCGCGCACCAAAAGATGGCGAGGGGGATAAAGTATTCCCTCTATTGCACTCAGCATGATGATGTTGTGAAGAAGTGCTTGGCTGTGAAGACTTGTCTGAGAGAGTGTTGCTTATCTTCCATTAGACACATTACTGCCAATGTTGCCATCAAAGTGGAAAGACAGACACACGCACACGCACGCGCACACACACACACACACACACACACACACACACACACACACACACACACACACACACACACACACACACACATTCAGAGAGGGAGAAATACACACACTTCTCCTGGGGAGGCACTTGGCAGGATTCATCTGTTGGCAGTCTCACTGAGGGAGGAAAGAGGAGGAGGAGGAGGAGGAAGACAGGCGAAGAGAGGAACGTGATGTATCCATGGTCCAGGATCAGTCATTTGCAGCCTGAACGAGCTCCTCAGCCTCCAGCAGGCTGCCACATAATTTGGTGAAGTATCATTGTTCCCTGGAGAGCCTCTCGGACTTCTTTTTTCAGACTTTGTAAATTTCTGTAAACTACATGTTACTTTGACGTTGATTGCTAATGACTATAATGTGCTATATATAGTGCTATTAAAAGCAAGAGTGCTACTGTAAAGCACTGTGACATCACACAAAGCCTCGTCTCAACGGGCAATCTGAGAACTGAACAAAAATTCAAAGTCACATTATTTTTGCACAGAGTAAAATAGAGTACATTTGGTCAAAATAGCTCTCAAAGGAAAAGAGGTTGGAGACCCCTGATGAAAGGAAAGAGGCGTTAAGGTGCTGTGCCGTCATGTGATTTGGGATTCTGGAACCTTTACTCTGCTACAACAATCTGAACTCAAAGCTCCACTCAGTTGCCGTTTTCCAGTGAGTTTCAGATGCATCTCACTGTCTTTCTGTAGCACGCCATCATTTTTAAAACCTCTTTTTGCTGGAATGTCTTTTAAATAACAGGTCAGCAGGAAACATACAAAAGTCAGGTGGCAAGCCGTAACCGATCAAATCTTCCTGCAACAGTTACCATAACCACCGATCACCGGCTACAAATGAGAAGTGTGCTCTGGTCAGTCAATTACGCAATCTCTCGCTGCCTTAGTATGTGTGATTCATTCAGTTCTATTTCAAAATTGTAGCTTACTGTGGCGGCGCAGTGGTTAGCATCATCGCCTCACAGGAAAAAGGTTCAAATCCGTGCCTGGGCCTTTCTGTGTGGAGTTTGCATGTTTTCCCTGTGCCAGCTTCCTCCCACCGTCCAAAAACATGCACCTCAGGTTAATTGGTGATTCTGCAAATTGCCCTTAGGTGTGAACGGGCTTTGTTCACGTCTGTCTCTATGTGTTGGCCCTGTGATGGACTGGCAACCTGTCCAGGGTAACCTGCCTTCACCCAAAGTGAGCTGGGATAGGCTCCAGCCCCCCCACCCCTCCCCCTGTGACCCTGTCCAGGATAAAGTGGGTATAGATAATGGATGGATGGAAAGGTTACTTTCATTGTTTCACACACCCATCCTCTTCCCTAACCTACCAATTCCTCACCATGGCAACCGTCTCTTCACGCTCTGAACAAAGTCAACCCTGCTGTCCTATATGCAGTGATATCACGGCCCTGTGTCAGTCCTTTCAAACCGACCCATCACGTAATCAGCAGGCGGCGTCCCATGACTTCAACCGTATGGGGGGGGGGGACTGACTTTGAAGATTGCTTTAATGTGTTTGCTTCTCACACTGCCTTTCATGTGGCTGATATGGAAGCGAGCATTTACATTTTGATGATTTTCTGAAGCACTGTTCCAAGAGTAGCATGAAAAGGTCACATTGCTGCACTCGCAGTCGTTCATGCCTTCAGTTTGTAGGGCGCAGCATTTTGTTTCTGAACCCCTTTAGCCCTGCGAGCCCCACCAATGAGCTCCGGCCCGCTGGAGCTTCATTTCAACGGTTCCAGAGATGTCAGGCTGAATTTTGGAAAGCGTGAAAAAAAATATTGGTTTTAAGTAACAAAATGAGACATAACTTAAGTTCCCCACTGATACTTGCATTACAGCAGTAAGACACACTTGACGTTAGCCTTAGCTTGGTAAATGGCATCTCTCTTGGTCGGGTCTTGCAACATTTCTGTCAAACTTCTAACTTGCCACACATAACAATCAATCAATTGTTAAAAATGAATAGAACGCACAGTGTACCTTTGTGTATATGCTAATAGTTTATCATTAGCATGGGCCCCAGCCAGCGAGCTAATACAGACATCTGCCTGACAACAACTCGAAGGAATTTCTGTTGCTGTGTTTGTCAAAAAGTTTTTTTTATTGAAGTTAGTTACCTTATAGGTAACTAGCAAACAACTGTAACTCCATCCCGTTAAGTTACACGCTTCATCTTGTGGTGCTACTGGGTACGACAGCAAATCTATTCATTTCCTGAAAGTTACACACACCTCACTCTCACCCTAGGTGTTATCGGTTAGTATATTTTAAACAATTATTATTACAATAATTATTTCCGAAAAGGTCGCAGCAGCATAACATACACAATTTAAAGGCATGCATAAACACATTCTGTATTCACTGCAACAATTCTATCAGTCACCCATCAGCTCTTTTGCAAATTAAAATCTGTTTATTAGACCTCAAAGTTAATTCATATTACTTTTGAACCTGCTGTTGCTCTCTCTCGCGTACCAAATATCACACTAGCACAGAGGTCCTGTCATGTCTAAAATAACACTGGTGATCCGACCTCTCTAACAAAGTCCACACAAGTAACGTAGGCAGAGTGAGCACACAAATGTATAAAAAGGAAAATGTCTCATTATATAGACACCTATGCAGCATATTGGTGCTTTAAGATTGTGGCTTAAAACACTTCTGTCACGCCATTTTGCTAAACATATCTGTAAAAGCCTTCAGGGCATGCTTTTACTATATAAACAGAAAGCTTGAATATCTGTATGACAGCCACAGATATTAAAGTTGACTTTTTTTTATAGCCAGATGTTTGGCATAGACACTCCAGCATCCACATAAAGAAGTCACAGGACTCATTATGTGTTACTGCACAAATAACAGAAAGTTCAAACATAAAAAAAAAAAAAGCAAGCAGCAAGAAATGCCATTTATTTTGCCCTCCCTTGTGAAGTATAAACACACAAGCAGCACGCACATAAACACAGCATACTCAATTATGTGTGCTGCCCGTAGCCATTTTCCGACAGGGTTATCCATTACAACGTTTCTGCAGTGGCCAGGCCTAATTACACCTCTGTGGAGAGCCTCTCTCCGACACAGCCGCCGTGAATGTATACGGACACAGACAAGGTGTGCTCTTTGTGTGCGATTGTGTCCTGTGAATGACTCAACAGCCAGTGGTTGGTTTTGCAATTACCCAAACTTGAGCCAAATTAACTGCCATACACGTGTAGTTGTTCAAAGTATTGTTTGGAGTCCACACACACACACACACACACACACACACACACACACACACACACACACACACACACACACATTGACAGGCTGACTTTGATTGAATTCAATCGTGCTCTCTCTCTCCCTCCTTTAGCCGGCTGCCAGTGATTCACATATTCTGTCTTTCATGTCCGACTAATAGGCTGTTGGCCGTCTTTGAGGCCTTGCATGGTATTTACAAAGGGCTGCTGAGTTGGACAGCTTGATACCTGTGGGCACACTAATACCATCACAGTCAGCTTGGTGTGGCGGACGTGCTTAAGAGTCAATGTATTTCCTCAGTGTGGTTTGTAACGGTTGGTCACGTGGCAGAATGCAGCTGCAGCCCAGAGCGTCCGGCAGAATTTGTTACAAACATTTGTTACATTTGTTACAAACATATTAAGTAGTATATAATAAATAAATAATATGCTTCCATTTCATTAATTAATCCAGCATTTCTTTTCCATTTAGACCATAAAGTGTTAACTCCTGCTAGTTTTTTCTGATGGAAACCAAAGATATTTCATTGGACATCATTCAGGGAATTTGTAAGTAGTGAATGTTTGACACTTTTGTTTGATAATCATGAATAAAACACTTGTCTAAATTGTTGATTGATTTTCCATCAAATGTCTAGGTATTTCTGCCATAGGCTAATCATCAAAAGCTTCTTATGACAAACTGCTCTTTGTGCTTTTTTGTTTAAATTTGTGTTTCAATTCTGTAGGTTCTCTGCTATTACTCTTTTGAGGTTATATAAGTGTTAAAACAATAATTTGAATTGAATTAGATCTGATTTCTTGCGTCACTAGCAACGCGACACAAAATGACAACATCATTTTCAGAGAGACAGAGTGAGCAGAATCTATGCTGCCACTAGCAGAGTGTATCAGAGAGTGAAGATTTTGGCACTAAAGGGGACAACGAGAACAACAGTCCATTGACAGATGCCAAAATAAACTGTCTGCTGGCCATTTGCTTCTGTGTTGGAAAGCTGTGTCATCAGCGTAGCTACGCATACGTTGTTACCACAGCAGTTCACGCAGACAGCAAATCCGATCTGCTCTCTTGCATGTAACAGTGCGGACGGTCTGTCCTAAAGATCTGATTTGAGAAACAAATCCAATTTGCCTGCGATCTGACCAAAAGTATGACCTCCTGAACTCTGTGTCACCATTAAGAAAGGTCTGTTATGGCTATAGACGCACCTGTCCTTATCTGGAAATGTTGAACATTTTATGGGGCAGCATTAACTGGACCTGAAAGCAGAGAAACTCCGAGATGGATTTGCTACACCTTTACACTTGTCACTCTGTCTCTCCTCGATTGAGTCTGAAAACAAAAATTACTGTTGATGATCAAATCGGTCTTCTGAGCTTTGACCAGCATCAGACCTGTGCTAAACTAAACTAAATGCCTCTTCTCCTTCTCATCAAGTCCTGGCAAGAGGGCAAATGTAAAGTAGATATTTTTCTTGCGTGGTTCCTACAGAACATTGACAGTTTGCTCTACAGAGAATGAGCAGCAAAGCAACTTAATGCCGAAGGGAGTCTCGCACATTTCACAGCTGAGACATGCTGAGGACAATCTGCCACAGCAGAGAGGCTGTGGATGAGGCCGCTCAGAGCTGTGTTTAGCTGTCCCCGGGTGGATTTCAGTCTGCATCTGGCTGTGCAGCTCAGAGAGGTCCAGTTTGACCAGAGAGGATGCAGCTCGATATTGGAGCTCCATTGCCCTAAACATGATACACTATCAATGTTGAGAGCATGCTGCATATCCCACTGAATTGCTACTTCAGAGATGCTTTAACCATTAAACTGCTCAGTGCTGAAGCTGCAACTCCAGACAAGGGATTAGTGATGAGAATATGTTGCATAGCAAATCACCTTTAGGCTGGAGGGGTGCTTTGCTCGGAGATGATGGTTCAGAGCAGCACATTTAGACTCAGACATTTCCTCGTTTCCTCTCCCAGGATTCTCGGCTTCGCTTGTTTTCACTGCGGTCTTCCGCATCGGCCGTTATGCCTTCATTTTCAGTTAAATGTCTTCAGGATCTTAAAACAGTGTGGGAGTATTTTTTGCATGAGAGAAGTAGTTTTAAAATTAATGGCATTAACATCATCACAGGCTAGAAAATGCCATTTATGCCCTTGTTGCAGCATCCTCCATCATCCTCTAGAGTGTTTATAGAACTGTTCAGCATAACTGTTCACTGTATTGACTTTTTACAGCCTACATACACAGGTATGATTAACAATGATTCAACTTGATTAACATATGTAACTACGTACATGCTTATTTGAATTGAAACCGTGATCTTTTCTGAAACCTAACCAAGTAGTTTTGGTGCGTAAATTTAACCAGATTATTAACCACATATTTCTTACATGTTACCGGCTGGAGGTCCGGTACGCCTGTCACTTGTACTCTGGAATGGCCGCTTTGGAAAATTTGCTATTTTTTTTATTTCAGTATAAAGATATGTTTGTCTTACAGTAGGTGCATAAAACACATATACAGTATGCTGCTTTGGGAATAGACCTATTTTGTTGTTTTGGTATCAACACCTGTTGTGTGTGGTGTTTGTGGAAAATTTACATATCTGGATCCAGGTGCTAATTACAAACTAAATTCTCTGTAGAAACCCGATCTGCATCTTTCTATGGACATGAAAGGTGTCATATAAGGTCTGTACAACACATGTGGATGCAATGCATCAGACTCTGATGTTTTCTACTCTATGAGTCCAGATCTGAAAGTGAGACAGATTTAAACCCATGTGTGAGCAGTGATGGATCATTTTGGTGTTATGGTCTTATATTAGTAGTATTGGTCACAATCATCATCACAATCCATAATAATGGCACTGAAGCTTTGCTACTATTATTAATACTCACCATCTTGAAATACTAAAAAGAAGTGAGATAGGGCAAAAAAGCAATCAGACAGCCATACAGGTTTAAAAAAAAAAAACTGCCTGGTGAGCCAAAAAGTTTGAAAGTGAACAAAAGAAAGACAATTTCCTGGTTCATTATTTTATAGATGCATGTGCTTAGTTTTCCTTTGCAGAAAATAAGTATTGCTTATGTCTGGCTAAACTGTTAACTTGTTTAATATCTGTCAGACCATTTGACTGCTGTAACTGCTGTAATTTTATAACTGGAAATGTGTTGAAGTGAAGTTTCTCTGCTCCCAGATATTAGCAAGTACTTTAGTGGGAACAATAACTGATAGAAATGATGGCAAAAAGTATGATAATACGACTCAAGTTTTAATAAACGAGAATCCTCCTGAGTCCAAAACAAAGACAAGTTACACAGCAGTGCATCCTTATGTATTCTGTTGAATGTTGTTGATGAGATAACCTCAGTTCAAAGTCCACTTTCAAGCCTGTTAGAGCGTCCTACCATGTCATCTTCCTTAGGTTTGTCTACAGAACTATATGCACCCTGAGACCACGTCTCTGTTGGAAAGCAGAGTGAAACTGCTTCCTGATTTGCCACTGTCCAATCAAAAGAAATGAAATAAATAATCACCCCTGATGGAACAGGTCAATATGAAAGGCATGTGATTTTATGCAGAGAATTAACAGCTAATGGACATATTATTGCTACTTATTCGGGCTAATTTCTGAGGAACAGATGTTTTCACTGAATTCCAAAATGGGCAGAATCTAATCAAGTTTTTGATTGGTCAAATGCAGATGAGGCCTGTGTCAAAATACATTGGTGTCTCCTCAGATTTTAAAGAGGGATTTAAACAGCTAATTTAAAAATGTGATTGTCTCTAGGTTAAATGTTATTGTGCTTGTAACAGTGAGCCCCTGATAAGCTCTGATGTCTTGCTGTTGTCCTGAGACGTGCAATACGTCAAGCTC
The DNA here is from genome assembly GCF_022577435.1 of Embiotoca jacksoni. Lineage (NCBI taxonomy): Eukaryota > Metazoa > Chordata > Actinopteri > Embiotocidae > Embiotoca > Embiotoca jacksoni. The sequence goes on along the minus strand of NW_027185447.1, from coordinate 3,865,482 downwards.
ATTAGCTCAACCACATTGTAGTTTTCAGGAAGACAAACACTGCAAATGAAATCGCCTCCAAATGAAGCTTAGCGTCGCTGCGGCAAATAGATTACGACTGAGGAGTTGTATTCCCAATGTCGGCTCTGATTAGCGCCGCAAAGACGCCGCTCGTTCCATTTTTAGAGAGAGATGTTCCTGTGACAGCTCGGCCTCTCAGAGGAGGCTTGATGTGTCGTGTCCCTATTAGATGTGACACTTTTCGCTGCTGTTATTCTTTTTTAATCTGCTGTGTCAAAGTCATGCTCTCTCTTTGTCTTTTTTTCCTTTCAGTCTTTTTTGGCTGTGTCTTACGTTTCCCTCACCCCACCTCTTGTCTCACTTTCCTTTTTCTCTCTTTTCTACACACGTTAACGTGGCGGAGGTGTCTCTGATGTGGCAGCCGCCAGGAAGTTAAAAAAGATCCATTGCTGATGCAGAAGGCGGGGCAGACACTCGCCAATCACAGGCAAAGTGTCTTCTCACCCCTGATTAATCAAATGTGATTTACTTAACAATTTTGGGCATGTTTTGGAAAGTTGGTCGAGTTCCTCTTTTTCCCCCTGAGCTGCATGTGCTGCTGTCTGGAGTCTTGAGCTGCTTTTTAAGTTTGATTTCTTTCCCTAATGTAATGAGCTGTGCTGAACTGCACAATTCTTTGAAAATGATGCTCCACACTTCCAGTTTTGTACAAGTTTATCACGCAAATGTGGTTTCAAAAAAGAGTGTGTTAAGCGAAATGTATTATTTGGTATTTATATTGAATCAGAAGCCCAACAGTTCAGGCTGATACACATAAAATGAATTGCGGTATTATTTATGGTCAGGATGCTGTAATAAATTGCAGCCTTGCCAGGCTCCTCACAGTCACTATATGTCCTCTGTCCACCCACTTCACTGTGTCACCTTGATTCTTTTATTGGACGACGTGACGCAGAGAACGAGTGGCTTTCTCTCCTTTTGCTGCTGGATGAAAACAAACACCAACAATTCAGTCCGAAATGACGTGTAAGAAGAAATCAAATTATTAATTTTCCAGCTGTAATAAAGCAGCGTGCAGACAGACAAATGTTGAATGGATTATAAGGGTCACATTAAGGGAAGAAAAAGAGGAGGAATATATAAAAAAAATGTTTGCATTATGAGAATAAAGTTGAAATGTTTAGAATAAAGTCCAGGGTCCAGGAAGGTTTTAGTAAGAGAACTATGTGTTTAAAGGCTTGTCAGTCTGCGCACGGGTTTAAAAATCCTGTAAGACATCATTGTGTGACTCTGGTAACTAAAAACAGCCCGACTGAGCTGGTCAAAGGGGCGAGCAAGGCGATCAGGGTCATCAGCACTTGATTCTATCCTTATCATCCACCTCACAAATCTCATCCCTTCAGGCTGTCGCTGCACTTATTCTTAAAACAAAGACACACGATGCTAAACTCTTTTACACCTTTAGCCAGTGAAAGGCTCCGAGAGGCTTGCACTTTTATTTGGCTCTGTATTTGGTGTTGGTATTTTATATAGAGGATGGAAGCAGTGTTTGTGTGTTTGGCTTCCTCTGCTGCTGTTATTTTTCTTCTTTTAATAAGATATTTATTTAAAAGATACAACTGTATATTTTACATTGCTTTTATCAAGCTTTTGACAAATAAATACACGTAATGAAAATGCACAAGGTTTAGCAGATTAGCTTCTTTTGAAGGGGTGCTTAATGACTAAATTCTGTGAACAATGTATGGTACCTTTATAACAACCATACAAATATATATATATATATATATATATATATATATATATATATATATATAAAAAATAAAAAAAATAAAAAATTCTTTAAATTAGCTTATTTGCTTTCACGACTAAAATGCAGATTTGGGGGTCGGTCGCTGTAATGCTGCTTGCAGCCATAATTTGTTTTGCTTTTTAAAATGCCATTTCTCTAGAGTCACTGCACCGCTCCAGAATACATGTGGCATTTCTTGCTTATTGGATGCTATGATGTGAAGAAGGAGAGAAAAGATGGAAGAGGGTGGGTGTGTGTGTGTGTGTGTGTGTGTGTGTGTGTGTGTGTGTGCGTGTGTTAGCAAAGGGCTGATTTGCAGCCAGTGTGCAATGAGCACTTGATGCAGGAAGTCTGTATCTGAGTCCAAATTTGTCGGACCCTCTGCTTGGACAACTGTAATGACCTTAACTTAAAGATCCACAAACTGTCTCCAGACTCGCAGCCCCAGCATCACGATGTTGAATCACTTTCTTCCACAGCATAAAAAGGTCTGACGTGATCACATCACCCAAAAGTATATCTAAATATAGTTTAGTGGCTATATCTATACTGAGAAAAAAAGTTCGCTAAAGGGATGAATCAAACTGTTTCATGTGTAAAACAGATTATTTCAAGGTTGTTCTTTTTTGCGGAGAAAATAAGTTCAAATAGCATTAAAATAGTCGAAGCTGCAGTACAAGTAAATTAATCTCAGCACTATCTAATGTGTTTCAGCACAACTAAGATAAGTGTGAACTGCAGTATCTCCAACCTTTTATTGTGCAGCTGACAGCTTCAGACTATACAGCCCTGTTTTATATTGTTCCACCATATCAAAACAATAAAACCTTATTTACTGTTCATTTTTCAGCTTTAACAATGGTAGAGATATTTTTACGACGGGTCAGTAATCTTAGTGTGCCCTCCATTACCCCGTTTCAACTGCTGATACCAGCTTTACTCGACTCCACTGGCTGGTGATACCAGGCACATTTCTGGATTTCTTTTGCTACAATAGATAGTCAGCCGACCTCCTCAGTGTAGCTGGCAACCAAACAGAGAAACATTTATGCCTCCTCAGTTGACCATGGCGTAGTATTACAGGGTGCCATTTACTCAAGTAGTACAATGAATACAAAAAATTACTGCAACTGCAGTAGCTTTTATTAAGCTGTCTGGAGTAAAACATCTTCCTAACATCTTATTGTGGTGTTAACATGTAAGAAAATATTCAGTGTTAACGTGACCAAACTTTTAGGTGTTAACATGCATTTTAATGTCCTGTAAATTTGCTCAAATTGCTTTCCATACGGTTTGTGCAGGTCGCCCCATGTCACGCACACAGTGGTGATAGAAGTTATAATTCTCTCTGACCAATCAGAGGTCTGCAGATTAGTCACGTCACCTTTTAGTCTCAGCTCATTTTGAACCTCGATGGAGGTGATACAAAACAAAGTACCACTAACTAGCATTATTCACTAACCAGAAAAAGCGAGTTCAGTCAAACCGAGCCGGTACCGTGAGGTGGAAAAGAAGAATAAAACAGTCGACTTTTCAGCTCTAACTTTTGTGTTCAAACCAATCGTAAATCCAGGAACAGTTTTACATCCTAATTAAATATGTATGTTTCTTTATCCAAATTCCAGGCCGTTTGTTGTCTTTCCCTGATGTCAATTAGAGTCATTTGGAAATCGATCAGTCATCCAAATCCCTGGTTGTTTGAATAACTAAGTCCTAATCCATGCATTAGGATTTACCTGAATTGTTAAACGCTCTTTTGTTCACAGACAAACAAAAGTATTACTGTCTGGTTCTTCCTGTATGGGTGGATAGTGATGTGCACAGGCAGAAATGATGTTGCAGTCATGAGCATTGAATATTTGTATCCACTGTTGTAAACAATGCAGAATGAGACCTTACAGTTGGGGGAAAAAAAACTACAAAGTCCCCCAGTTTTATAAAGCCTGACAAATATGAGCATAATAAATATTATTGGCTCGAATACAGCTTGATTTTTCATGACTTCAAACTGAGTGCGGGGATAAATTGATCTGTACATTATTCAAGGAAATGCAAGAGCAATGAAGTTTGATTAGTTATTATCAAAACTACTGCTCGTGACAAATCCAAAATAATTACTGTTGCAGAGGAGCAATTGCTGCTGATTACCATGAGCTAATGAAAGCTTTGGTGTCTCAAAAATTAAGTTTATTTTCATCCAGCAGTCCCAAAATGTTGCGCCCTGGCTACCCCTAACAGGTTGGGACATCTCTGGAGTTCCTCTGAATGTCAGCAGAGATGGGCAATAAAACACAGACAACTCAGAAGCATCAAAGCCGGCCCAAAAATGTGTCACTCTGCACATTTTTGCCAAGTTGAGATCAGGTAAACACACTGCCAGAGGGAAGGATGGAGAGTCACCAGGCGCCCGAGGTGTGCCATGTGAAACCCCTCTGTGTTTCTCCTTCACTTCCTCATACGCAGACTCACATCGCCTGCTCTGTTACCTCCATCTTGCAGAGTGTAAAGTTCCCTCGATGCTCTCCGCGTCTGTGTTTGATTACATTCATTCTGTGATGAAGCTAAGCAGCAGTCTGTCCTGTAATCTCTGTCATTCATCAATGTCAGCCTTAATAGAGGCAGAGAGGAAAAGGAGAGTAAGAGAGCACTGTTGGTAAACCTCCAGTGACTGGCTATACATCTGATGATGATGATGATGTGTGTGTGTGTGTGTGTGTGTGTGTGTGTGTGTGTGTGTGTGTGTGTGTGTGTGTGCGTGCAAATCCTCTTCTGACTATATGCTTCCTGTCAAAAAGCCCATTTTGTGTTACAGTATGTGTGTGTGTGTGTGTGTGTGTGTGTGTGTGTGTGTGTACTTCTATTTAGTGAGTGTTGGGAAGCTAGTATAACAGTGTGTTTCTCTGTGTGGAAAGGTGTGTGTGTGTGTGTGTGTGTGTGTGTGGGTGTGGGTGTGGGTGGGTGTGGGTGTGTGTGTGTGTGCATCCACCGAGCCTGTTCACTCATTTATCCGTGCTGTCAGCTCGCCCCAGGAGAGCCTCGCTCGCACAACAGTAACCTGCATGGAGGAGGAGGAGGATGAGGAGGAAGAGCGAGAGAATAGCAGGAAAAGAGGAGGAGGAGGGGAGGTGTGATTCGGGTGGAGGGGAATTTCACTGTTCTTTGCCAGACACCGAGGCTGGGTTCCAGCTGTCCTGTCTACCAGCACCCCACCTCCACCCTCTCCTCCCTTCTTCTCCCCGTTGCTGCCCGCATGCCTCCAGCGTTGGACACAAAGGCTGCCTCAGCTCTGGCTTTTTAGGAGCGTGAAGATAATGGGAGACTCTTTTGGCTCTTTGCGAACGGCTCCATATAACTTCCAATGGTGTGCTTTCAGTCAGACCAAACAGAGCATCAATCGTTCTTCACGCCAAAGGAACATGTAACATCCATCCATACTTCATTTTCCATAAATGTCCCCTTTACAATTTGTAGAATATAGAGACAAAAAACCTTATTTCTGAAAAGCTGTTTCATTTCATAAACATTTCCCACATGATAAAACACAGAGATAAGATACTAATTTATAAAGATATTATCTCAGGTATTAAGACAGATAAATAAAAAAATCAATAACAAAAAACGTTATACGCATACAAACGGTTGTACATGTATAGTTTTCTGCCATATGGCTGGTTTGAATGCTGATGAGTAATATGACATGTTGAAAGAAGGTGTTCTTCACATCTCTTTTGTAGCTCTGCTGTCCCTGCCTGCTTCCTCACTCTGCATGTGTTAAAGTGCTGGACTGCATCCAGGTCGGCACCGCTGACATCGCTGTCTGGAAGTTGCCCCATTTCGGTGGCCGATCTAAACCAGACTGTGATGGATGTGCTGAAGACAGACTCTGTGATTGCTGTGTAGAGCTGGATGAGCGGCTCATGTGGCAGGTCGAAGGACACTTTCTGCTCGGCCTTTTGGAAGATGGGTTCAGTCAGTGCTGGTCTCCCACTCTGAGTCCTGAAACCTGTTGGTTTCTGCAGCCGACACTTTGTAGTGTAGGCCGGTTGGTCCACAGTAGTAATGTCTTTCCCATCAGCCTCAGCTGTGTTTTGTATCCAGCGCTAATGAGCAAATTTTGCATGCTAACACAATAAACTAAGATGGTTGTAAACTTTACATTACATTTGTCATTGTTTGCAGGCTGATGTTAGCATTTTTCAAAGCACCACTGTGCAGAATTACAACCTCACAGAGCTTTAGCATGACTATTGAGACTCTGTGTTGGTTGGTTCACCTGTATCATCAGGTCTGAACCCCAAATATTCCCCCCGAAAATGTCTTCTTTCTCAGATCGGCTGCCTGCCTGTTATTCCAGCTGCCTGTATCATGACTGACTGATGTGAACCACAATAAATCACGTTAAAGCATCTCTGTGTCAATTTAAAAGAAAAAGGAGCACTAATTAACAGTGTATTCCTCCAAATATATCTTAAAACCAACCATGCCAATTTTAAAAAGACATTTTTGACATTTTGCTTTTTTTTTTTTTTTTTTTTTTTTTTTTTTTTTCTTTTTTTTCAGAAAACTGAGCTGGCACGAATCTACTTAAACTTTTATTTGGAAAACTGTATCACAAGCCACAAATTTGTATCGCTTGTAGTGTGAATAGTTTTGATGCAAAGTATTCGCCGGCTAGTGTTTCACATTTTATTGTTGTATATTTGTCACAGCCCCAGTTTGTAAAGGCCTTTAGACTGCAGATTATGTGAACTTTCTCAGTCATTTCAGGAATTCATAGACGTTTATAATAAACTGTGCAAGTAATTCAAATCAAATAGTTCTGTGCATTTTATCCTTTGTTTCTGAAAATATTCAAATGTTTTGAGGATATCATATTGGCTGAGTGTGTGTAAAACCAGTTTAAGTAGAATCATACTCTCAGTATTATAAGTGACAAGTGAAAAAAAATATACCTGCCTATGTTTGGGAAGGATAGTTCCTGTATTTCTTCCAGGCTTGTAATAAAAAAATAAAAAAAAGTCTTATCTGCCACTGTTCCTCCTACACACCTGTCACTGTAGGTGTTTGCTTGTTTTCACTGAGGCGGGAGAGGGCAATATAAGCTGATACCACTGTTGATATTGTTGTAGCTGTGGTTTTCAAAGGTTTTTTTTATCATCCATTTATTCTTTAAATCTAAGTCCTGGCTTTACTGCTTTAATGCATGTAGCTGTCGGACTCCAGCAGAGATGGGCAAAATCTTAAATTTAACAACTGAAACAAATCCTCAAAGGGATTTGTACTGCAAATGTTTAAACTATATCCCAGAAGCAAGAAACATTGTGTGTTTCATCGTGCGGGGACTGTATGGCTGTATGTGTATGACTGGAAGCACATGGCAAAATTTCACCCTGTTAGCAGAATGTAGCACTTATTTTAAGGAAGAAATAAGGCATTAAAATCCATATAGACCTCTTGTTAATGTACGCTACTTTTTTAATAGACTAAGAAGCTCCGAGGATTGAAGAGATTGCTAAACCTTTTCTGTTCTCTTTAAGACATCCTTCCTCCACCCACAAACTTGCCTCCCTTCTGCTCCAAGTCAGGCCCAGCAGGGAAAGCTTACCTTTAGCTATAAAGCTCAGGTGCTGGGTTTGAGCTTGTGCAGCTGTCGACTCCTATCTCTCTGCCTGTGTTGGTGCTGGAGAGGATACTCCAGGGTGCATTGGAGAGGGTAGGGAGATTAGATACAGAGTGCTGATATCTCCCGTCTCTCTCTCTCCCTCTCTCCCCGCTACGTCTCTACGCCGCTGCCTGGCCCAGGAGAATAGGCTGGTGGAGGCAGCTTTTAAAGAGGCAGAGGAAGAAGGATACTCCCTGTTGTGATTTTCTGCAGGCCTGTTTCTTTCATTTTGCCGCTCCTCTTCCATCTGACTTCACCTTCACTTCTTATGCTTTCTTCTTTGAAACTAGTCTTCCTGCCATGGCTGCACTGCTGCAGAAAATACTGCGTAGCAAAAGGGAAAACAATGTTGTGCTTTACTTTATGAATAAAAAGGGGGGGGGATGTATTGCTCGGCTGTTTAGTAGTCTGAGCACTGAGCATTTTGTTGTATTGTTGAAAACACGGCTGTATCTCAACACCTTGCACAGCGGTTTTCTGTGTCTATTGGGAGCTGCTATAGATTCACCTTGGAGATGGCTTTATTGATCGCTCTGCCTCTCTGGGTGAGCTACACACACATCAAATTCATTGACTGATTGTTTGGCCAGGTGTTTTAATTGCTGTGTTTTCGTACACTGTGATGGTGGAAGCGGGGAGATTGAGCCTTTGGGGAGCAGCAGACGTGTGGGGAGAAATACTGCAGGGCTCACAGCAGCCGAGACGAGGTAGGCTTAAAAACCACTCTTCATACAGGCATGTGCACAATATATGTAGCTGTGTAAATTAGGGACCGATTATAGTAATAAACAGGAGGGATACTACAGTGAATGTTGCTAATAAAGAATGAGCCATGCAACGTATGTCATCCAAAAGCTTCAGCATCAGGCTGCCTTTAGGTCATGATATTTTTTTGTTGACTCTTTTAAAGACCTTAGTTTTATGTGTGTGTGTGTGTGTGTGTGTGTGTGTGTGTGTGCGTGCGTGCGTGCGTGTGTGCGTGTGTGCGCGTGTGTGATTTTGATCATGCACTAATTCCAGCCTGCTTGGTTTGTTACAGTCTTTTGCAGGGATTTTGAATAACAGGGCTCGCCTCCCTACATGCAAATGTTCCACCATAACAACTTCCCCCTTGACACTATTTGCCAGGAGCACTGTTGCTGCATCCTGGGCTTAGTAACGCCCAAGATGATTGTGATTGGTTGAAAGAAATCCAAACAAGCTCGAACATTATTTCCAATGTAGAAGAATGATATGTGGATATGGACAGAACATTCACCAATAGTAGCACATGACTCGTCAGTGTGTAACAATAACTACTGGCTGGCCTGTTGTGAAATTGTGTCCATTCACGTTCCCCAGAGGATGAACTCTACTGACATGAATGATCCACTGACCATGAGGTTGACGTCTTTCTTTTTATTGTGAAAACGATGAATGGATTGCATTGATGCGATGAAATCTGGAACAAATATCCATCACACTTGGAGAATGAATCATAGCAGGGTGCATCTGAATTGCTGGAGGTTTCCATTAGCTGTGTTGGGGCTTCCCTTGGGCTTCCATCTGTTGTGTTTTATGAGCCACTAGTTTCAGATGGTCTTGATGAATTGTTGCTTGGATATTCTCTTATCTTATTTGTTTTTATTTGGTGCAGGTTTTGTTTTTGCCAGTGTGCTTTTCGTCAGTTGGCCTGAAAAGTCCCAATATCACACCAAAGCGTGTAAGACAACCGTCAGATTGGACTTGGTGCGACACAACTACTTTCGGAAAAGATCATGGTTTGGGTTAAAATAAGTAATTCTTTGGAAGTAACTTTATATGTATCACATGTTACTTAACGTTGTTATGACCTCCATTTTTGACCCTGGTCATACATGCGTGTACTGTCACGCCCAGGAGAGGCAAATCTGATGGGTGTATTACACACTTTGGCTCGAAAAGTGTTTTTAAAAGCAATTTGGGCATTTTTCAGTTTTTTTACTCTGATGTGCTTTATCAGATAAATCTATCGCTATTTATATGTTGTGAACAATTTCATGTTATGTGTAAGGGCAAACAAATACTACAAACTAAGCACTTGTACTGCAGCGCACTGAGGTTTTTCTTTAAAATGGTGAATTCGTACCTCACATCAAGTACTTGTTGAATAAATGGTCTTGTTGGATGGATACTTTTGCCTTATGGGCATTTGATACATGTAATGCATTTGATACATGTAATGTTGTGTAAGGAAAAAATGCCACACTGGCAACTAAATATACTTGAAGTTTGAGCATTTTGAATATGCAAACAATATGTGCAGCAAAATAATCTCAACTTGATGTTCCTCCAACCGACCAGTGACCACACATACAGCCACTATCTAGGGATTATTTTGTCATGTGTGTTTAAAACAACATTTGGTTCTGTATGGCTACACATCATATTCATTTGATCATAATTAAAGCTTGTAGCATTAATAAATAGATGACTAAAAAGACCTATTTCTTCTTAATGTCATCTGTTATTAAGTTAGACACTGTATGCAGGCAGTGCACCATTTACAAACCCTCATGAACACCAAGGAATGGCTCATAAACACTGTGGCATTTACACATGGCTCTTTAAACCTTTGTATCATCCATCACTGTTTTATGGCTAGTTAGCTCAGCTCCTGCTGCACTGACCACACACACCCCACAGGGGATCTTCATCGAGGCTTGTAAAAATCATTACACACCTCGCCGTGATGTGTCCTGTTAGAACTTCAAGAAGTGTAAATACTCTGCGTGAATATGGACACGTTATATTTTTGAGGATGCATTTTTTTGTTCATGGTGAACAGCAAGACATTTATGTTGATGGATGACAAGTGTTACATGACTGTTGCACTTGTCTTTCACCACATATGGGCACACAGAAGCAGATGAATTCTGTATTTAAATGGAAAGTTCACTTGATCTTCTCATATTCGTCCCTCAGATTGACAAATTCAGATTCTCTTCACCACTTTGAGAGTCCATGTTAAATCCATTACAAATAGCTGGATGTGGTTGGACTGAATGCTTTTTCACACGTTAGAGAGGCTGTAAAGTTGGCTTTGCAGCAAAAAGCTGGCTGCTTTTTAAAAAGGTCTTTATTCATAATGTTTTGAAACGGCGTCTCTCAATTCCCCTAAACCCAAACTATTTTACATGTATTATGCTGTGGAAACACTTTATTTCATTCTGTTGTTTGGACTGCTGATGAAAGTTGTGAAGTATTGTAGACTTATGAATAGGCAAGAGGCACAGCAAATTCCAACTGTGCCTGTCCGCAATGAATTCTTTTGTGGTTTCTCATTAGTGAATCTTCAAAAAAAAAAAACTCAAACGTGTTCCAAAGAGACGAAACAGTCTCGCGGATTCTGCTTGCTCAGACTGGTTTGTCTTTGCGTTTGCTTAGGCTTAAGGCTCCAGGCAGGTTCTCTGTGTAACTGATGGCAGCTGTTTACCACCGAACTGTTTAGAAGCTCATTATTAGAGCATGAAGCTTGTTATGAGGCCATGTGAGAGACTCGTTACTCACTAATTATTTCTGAAGAGCTGCCTGGCATGTTGAGATGGAAATGAAAAGAGAGAAGAGCAGAGAGACATGCAGTGCAGCAGGAAGACGAATGCTCTGTTGCAGAGCGAGAGGTTACATGTGTCAGACATTTTTACTGTGGGTCTTAACCTACAGGGAGGCCCAGTTTGGTTGACTCTTTTTGAGTTTCAAGTCAAGATTGTGACTCTATGTTGTGTTGTGTGGTACATAGTCTTTCAATCACAGTGTATGAGTTGTTATTAAGTCCATTTGGCAATCACCATGTCATCACCCATTGGTTTGTGAACATGCTGTTGTGAAGCCTCCAGTCTGGCATTTTGGCCGTCGCCATCTTTAATTTTTGGACCCAGTAGTGACCATATGGGAGGGGAGAGGCGAAAGTGGTGGATCTTACTGACAACCAGAGGACACTATGTCCCACCCACCTGTACCAGCAACTTGACCGCAACTCAGGCAAATCAATCAAAGCAGACACACCAACAAACCTCCCCTTGAGGCCTATCTAATTAATTAATTAATCTAATTAATTATGGAATTATTTTCAGAAGTACCCCAAAAACACTGATCAGAAGAAGGGAATTTAGTTCATTATGGCATAATTAGTGGTTGAATACAATTACTGACTTTGTATTTCATCAGAGAAGATGATGCTTTAAATGTTTTTTTTAAACCAAAGTATTGCACTTCAAGACACCTTAGCTTCACTTTTCAAACCCATGGTTTTCCACTTGGATAATCACGACTCCTCAAAAGATGAATATAACAATTACAAATTATAATTGAGGGGAAACAGAAAGATCAAATATTTTGTAAAACAAATGTATGTTAATTTTTTTTGTTCATTTAGTAAAGTATTGGCCATTCAAATGAAATGTGTTGAACGGCTCCCCCTGCTAATGATATACAACAATGTGATGATGGGTCACACTAAGACATGGCCTCGTTTAAGAGATTTCAATCAAAAAAAGATCGGGAACAGCTGGTTCAGAATAATTCTGACACCCATTTATTAGTAATTTACAAAGTAAAAATGCCAAACATTGACTGTTAGCTTTGAATTGTTAGAATATTAAACTTTTATCCTTGTTAGTGGATTTTCTTTTTGTTTAGTCCTGTTCTTGGACAAAACCAGTAATTTTAAGACATCCCCTTGGCGCCTGAGAAACTGTGAAGGACATTTTTAGACTTATCAGCTAGGTTAGAAACCTCACAGCAGTACAAATGAGACAGGTAGGTAGGTAGGTAGGTAGGTATTTACTTTATTAATCCCCGAGGGGAAACTTTTTTAGGTTGTTTTTTTTAGGTTAGAAACCAGAATGTTAAAGCTACAGTGAATTAAACCCCCCCCAAAAAAATCCTTGACTTGTAAATATTGGTTCAGAAGTGGGCACACAGTGAATGATTTTATCAGTAATGCTTATTTCAACGTTATTTAACCTATATCCTGTGTGTTTACTTTACGCTTCTAAATATCACCTACAGTGCTTTTACAAAGGGGATCCACAAATGACAACATGAGAAACTGTTGCATTACTGTTCGCTCGTTAATAATTTGTTCAACCCTGTAAGATCAGTTAATGAGTTTGGATAAACAAAACAGTTAATAGGCTGCTGTTTCGGAGGTGGAAATCTTTTCAACTTGAGCAGAGAACGCACGTCATAGTTTGTTGCAAATTCTTGGGGAACAGAAAGAAGTATCAGGGAGCCAAATCTGGCAAGTAAGGGTGGTGGAGAGCTACGATTGTGTTGTTGTGAGTGAGAAACTTGTGCGTTTTCAATGCACTGTAAGTGGGTTAGTTGTCATGTTGGAGAACTAAAGTGTCATCGCGCCACAGTTCAGGTCGTTAGCCCTGAAATTCTTCACTTAAACACCTCAGGACGTCATAGTAGAACTCAGTGTTTACAGTCTGACCCTGGGGGACAAATTCATGGTCCAAAACCCTGCAAACCCACCTGGTCGTGCTCCTGACCTGATGCGCCTTTTTCGGTTTTGGACAGTGACTTTATGCCCCTCGGACACACGAGTGTCACTCAAAACACCTCTCCAGGCTCATTGCTTCAGTGCCGTAGGCTCTCTGAAGCATTTTAAAACTCTCCATATCCAATTACCAAAGTTTGACACAAAATGTAAAGTGTGCCCTCGGGTCATGTCCACGGAAAGATTGCAGAAGCACCCGTACCACTGCTTACAATAACACGTGAAAGTCAGGTGCTGATTTTGATCAAGTGACGGAACGTGGCGTCTTTACTCACAAAGGTTATAGCTTCTCTGTTGCACACAGAAGCAGTGTCTCAGCTTTCTGATCCACCGTCACGCCAATGATGACAATAAGAGTTTGGCCATAAAATGAAAACAAGGATCTAAAACAAGACTAAATAGGCTTTGTAGAAATGAGGTTGCAGAATAGTGTAATGATTCTCTGTGCTTTGTCAACAATGAGAAGCCACTTTCACATTACATATAATTATCTGATCTATTTTAATATAAAAAAAAAAAAACGTTGAAAGGAGCAGCTTTAAATTCCTCTTGATTTTATCCACGTCTTCCCTGATGATGCATTTAAATCTATAAAAAGAACTGAAACAGACATAAATCATGAAATCTATTCAGTAGCTGGTGATGTTCAGTACACACAGTATATATATCACTCGCAGCAGCCATACGCTGTGGCAGCAGTTAAAGGAAGTGGGGAGCTGTGTGTTATTGTCCCAAGAGTGTCTCCGTTTCCAGACTGTTGACGTTGTAACCGACAGTCTGGCTGTCATCAACATGTTAGCTCTCTAAATGTCAGTTCCTCCACTGTCTCAGGGCCCGTCCTCTATTACAATATTTTGCTCCTGTTCTCCACTTGTCTCTTTTATCTGTCCTTATTTATTTTTTTCATGATTCACTTTGCAACTTACACATTTTATACAGTCCAAGCATTCTTTTATTGAGAGTAGATCTACTTCTATACAGTGTATGCACACACTCATTAATGTGTGCTAATGTTGCATGTAAGAGCAATGTACTGTATGTAACTTGCAACAGCAAAGGCTTATGGGTACTTTTTTAACCCCTCTCTCCACATTACACTGTTTAAAAATTGGTAGTGGATGATTTTGTCAACCATTCAATGACATTCAAACAAACTCAGTGAGGATTAAAGTTGACGCAGCAGCAGAAATTATGGAAAAAAATATAATACAATTTTGATTGTATAACCGTTACGTCGTCCGCATAATTTACAGACAGCGGTTTTGCTGTGATTTGGGCTATATTTACATGTAGAATAATCACTCAGACGGAAGGTTAAAAGTGACAGAAAGAGGCCGCACACACGCCGTTTCATGCAGGTGGTGGGTTGCCAGGTTGCCGTGACATTTGGGTTAAGATTGTATATAATATTTGGGTTGTGTGTTTATATTGTGTTTTATAGCCTTACAGAAAAACGACATGAATTTCACGTGCAAGAACTCACATGACCACATGACATATGTATTTTGCCCATGGGAAACATGAGTCATACGTGAGCACATGTATCCCATTTGGAAAACATGAAGAACTTGTGTGTTTTTTCTCTGAGGGTAGACAATCTGGCAATAAGGCTAGCATCAGACAAATTTACAAAACGTATGAATCCGTGTATGATGATTATCCAAAGTACGTTTGAGGACCATACAAATAATGTATGTCCTGGCAGAAACATCAAAACGGGAGTGCGCCGGGAGAATATGGTAGAAACCTGGGAAAAACTAGACTGTTGGCATCTATGAGAGAGAAACCAAAACACTCCCCACTTGAGCACTTGTACTTTGCCGTAGTCTGCTGGGGGAGCAGCACTGGAGCCGGCGACATCAACAGACTTAACAAACTGGTTAAGAAGGTCGGCTCCATCATCGGCTGCAAACTGGACAGCCTGGAAAAGGTGGTGGAGAGGAGGACACTGAGGAAACTATTATCCATATTGGATAATCCTGACCACCCTTTCCACCACCTGCTGCAGGGACAGAGGAGCACTTTCTCCAATAGACTCCTCCAGCTCCGCTGTCACAAGGACAGATACAGGAGATCATTCCTGCCCACCGCTATCAGACTGTACAATAACTCACCTCTGGCAAAATCCATCACACAACAATGACACCCTTGCACTACTGTTTTGTGTGTTGTTTTGTTATAATTCATTGCACTGTTGTTTAGTTTAGTTTATTTATTATTATTATATTTTATTGTATAGAATGTGCATTTAAAAAAATATTATATTCAGTATTTTTTCCCTGTAGATGCTGCTGGAACGTAAAAATATCCCTCTGAGGGATTAATAAAGCATCTATCTATCTATCTATCTATCTATCTATCTATCTATCTATCTATCTATCTATCTATCTATCTATCTATCTATCTATCTATCTACCTACCTACCTACCTACCTACCTACCTACCTACCTACCTACCTACCTACCTACCTATCTATCTATCTATCTATCTATCTATCTATCTATCTATCTATCTATCTATCTATCTATCTATCTATCTATCATTTGGTGAAAGTGGAGAGGAAAAACTCCCTTTTAACAGGTCTGCATTGACCGATATGCGTTATACTAAAATAAGATTCAGGTCATATCAAAAGGATTGAACTAAATCAAATCAAATTGTTCTATGTCTGCCACACTTAGCTGGTCCTTCACTGTTACTAATAACTTTTCTTTTTGGTATTCATATATTGCTTACACTCTCTTGACGTGAGCCTCTTCGCTCGCCTGCTGTTGCTCTGAGACACGTGTGGTGAAACAAGACATGCTTTAAGCACATTCATCTCATACTGCTTTGTACTACAGCAGCTTCGTTGTTATTCTGAACCCTCTGCTCTCATTGTGTTTTTGTGAGGAAGTAATCGCTGAGTGATGATGTGGTAATCATTTCTTGTGCAGAGGTGGCACCTTTGTTGTGTTGAATTACAGGAAAAAAAATGACTCGTCCTTGGTGTTCTGGCTGAACCCTCTGGCTCAGGAAGCCATGTTCTCCTTTTAACCTTTTTCATTTGATTAAAAGGGAAAACAGGGTTTGACCTGCGCCGTGGGGAGGCAGGCCAGCAGCTGGGATTTGGGCCAAAACAGCAGGAAACTGAGCTCAAGTGGAGGAGCTGGCAAAGCCAAGGGTGGCGAAGGTCCCTGCACGCACACACACACGCACACACAAACACGCACCCACACCCAGACACACACACAGATATATATATATGTATATACATATATACACTTGGGCATAAATGTATGTCATTGTCAGTGTGAAAATGAATGCACATGCAGGAAATATGAATACAAATGCGTGTGTTCACTACTCAGATTACATACTGAGACCTATTGTACATGTGCTATTGTGTGACACACTAACTGCAGATAGAATACTGAAGCATTATTATATTATGGACAAAAACATACATAGGCATAAGAACAAGTACATCTATGTACCATACAACACACATTGTCAAGCAAACACATACCATGATTATATATGTATTGCAAATGCTTTCTGCAGCTCCACTCACCATTTTAGTCTCTTTTTAGCTCATTTTTGGGGTTTTATGTCTGTGAAGCTGTCAGTTAAAAAGCTCCAAATCTTTGCTCAAAAGACAACATTAAAAGCTAGTTGATATTTTCCTCAGGAGGTGTTGGAAACCAAGGCAGAGCTGTAAGGAGTATTATATATTGTAGTTTAAAACACAATCCCAGTGGATAACTTCAACTTTTTTCCTTGAGATTTGCACTGTTTGTGAATGTGTTTGTAGCAACACCTACAATATTTAAACATCAGTTTTCTTTTGGGCCACCTCAGGCTGCTTACTTGTGTTGAAAACTGTGTGTAAAGTTGTGGATTGTCAGTCAGTATCATCCTGTGAGTATGTTGTTATAACTGAACTCCAGTGGTTTATTTTCCAATCTTACTACAGTGATGTTTACTCCTGGGTGTGTCAGTACGTCTTGACATCATGGATGTGATTGCAGGTGCAAAAGAGCACACTTCTGACAACAGTGTAAACAAATGCAAATCAGGCTTGAAACGTTTTTACCAGGGAAGGCAAAGAAAAAAAAAATGCTTTCTAGCTTTTTAGTGTCAAGTGTAAAGCTTCTCTTTAGAGCAGGCACACAATCCTAATTCGTTTTCTAGTTAATGACTGAGTTGGTAGTTGTGATTTGCTGAAGGCACATTATAAATTGCTGGTGCATTAGCAGCAAACAGCAATGTTATGCTTCATATCAGAGGGCAGAGTCACCAAAATCCTGATAATACATGCCAAATTCAAACCATGTATCACTGAAAACTTTAGCGCTTACAAAGTTTCCATCTGCTAGTCTTAGATATGACTGAGCACTTACTGTATGATACTAATGGTAGAGATTCTCACATATTTCCAACACGAATTTCTGAAACCTTATTTAAAATCTACAGTAATCAGTGAGATGTTTGTCTGAACAGCAGTACTCACAGGGAACATCTTGTAAGTTTGTGGCTGCAGATTTGATTGCGTCCTTTGTCCTGAAGCATCCTTGAAAAAGATTAAACTCCAGCCAGCTCCGAAGCTGCTGTTCTTGCTGAGCCTGACCTTCGAAGAGCACAGGGAAAGTGAATGTCCTTCAATACCATACAGTGCTCTGCCCACGTTTAAAGCATTTCAGATGTTTGCATTCATGCCATCATGCAAAATATCATCAAAGAGCTGTCTGATCTGTCCAAATTCATTTGATTGCACAACAAAGACATCAGAGGTTTTAATAAAATTTAGAAGCTGAAGTTACATTTTTGTTTTGGCCATTCAGCAGACTTCTAATAGATGAAAAACAAAAAACAATTTACCACGTAATGTTTGAGTGATGCAGCATATAACGGATATCCATTTGGGAGTATTAACTAAATTAGTGTTGTAATAAAACATAATTATATTTCGCAGAACTGTATTTGAACAACACAGCAAAATATACCCATCTCTTTCCCAGAGTGTAACAGGATGCACATACATCAGCTTAATTACTATTATAATAGGTAGTGATTCACATTACACTGCAGCCACTTCCTCACATGTTATGAAGCCATTTCAAAGAGCTCAAAAAGCTCTTGAGAGTACTGTGCGCAGGGCGATGCACCACCAGCCATCTCGCACGCCGAACAGCATTGACATTCAGAGGCTGATGCCGCCAGCTGCCCGATCATGATGGATTCAGATGGAGAGCAGAAAAGGCACGGAGGGACTCAGTGTTGCCGGAGCCCTTATGTATAAAAAAAACTCTGAGTGTTGCAGCAGTGCGTTGTGGCGCTGAGAGGCAGTGAGTCTGGGTTATATGAGCAAAATGCATAGAAGCAAATGCATGACTGACTGGTCTCTCAATATCCTTGTTAGGCAGCTGTGAAATGACGTATGAGCGCTGGCAGAGTGATATATTTGAGTGTTTTGGAGGCATGGAAGAGCAGAAGGGGAGAAGTGAGCAGCTGAAAAGTTTTGTGTGTGTATACTCTGCATGCATTTGAAAATATGGGGGCTTCAATTCACTGTAGTGGAAGTCTTTGGCGGTCCTCCATTGATCATTGTTGGCATCTCTGCTGCAACAGATACTGCAAGCATTAAACTGAAATAAGCATAATAAGCACATGACAACTTGATCTGCTTGCTAACCTTGTGGCAGGGACATAAAATACGAGTTAATTCTGTCACAGCCTCCAATCAATGATTACAACAGGGCCAACAAACAACACCGGGGTAAGATGTGTCTTTTATGATGCCGTCTTCAAACAGATTTGAACCACAGGGTCTCATTTTCTGTTCCTGTACATGTTAAATACAAAAGATACAACGTGTGGATATGCAGGATTTGAGGAGGAGTAACATTGACCAAGCTGGGATGAGAAATTAAGTGACAAATAACAAACAATACTTTTTCTATTGGTATTCACTTTTTTAATGGGTAATAGAGTAGCATTAATCGGTCGTATCTGTTGTTGTTGTTGTTGTTGTTGTTGTTGTTGTTGTAAAGTTTGAGGACATTGTCAGGTTGCTGTGTAGAAGAGCATGGATTAGAGTTCGGTTGGGAGGGTTATGTTATCACAATCATATTCAAAATCTGAGCCTGTCGGTGGCACAAACAAGGTTTTTTAGTGGACTTACACTGACGGGGCAAAAAAATGGTTGTCCCCACTGGTCCTCTCTGTAGAGTGCAATCTCACTGTGAAAAAAGAATACCTCATGGAATTGTCTAGTCCCCAAATACAAGACGACCCACAAACCTCACACCCAGAAAGAATATTATTTCCAGACGTAGAAAACTGTCAACAACAGTTTTGCCTTTTATTAACCTTAGGCACTGCTCCAAAGTCTTCTAAAGGTTGAAAAAAAAAAAAAAACATGCGATGTTGCAGATTTATGTTTTGCTTCACAATGACTATAAAAGTGGACGTAGCTTTTTTTTTTATCAGAAACATGAGACCAATGCGGAAGTGTCTTAAACTGCAATACAACCGAGACCCGCTAGGGGGTTGGGTCCAAAAATGCTGTGGCTCCATAGACTCCCATTCAACTTCTCTCATGAAAGTCAATACCTTTTTTTCACAAGTCAATTTGATGGCGTTTGCTAAGGTTACTCCTTTTTATTCGTTTTCTGGCGCTCCATCTAAAAATAATCCCATCATTAATTAGATATTAGGCCTCAAATAGCAGCGTTTTTGGGAGGCGTGTCTGTTTGATTGACAGAACTGTGGTACAGTCAGGTTTCTGCTTATGGTGGGTGGGGCATAGTGTCCTCCTCAGCTCATCCAAATATGGTCACTTCTGGCTCCCAAGATAGCAAGATAATAATGGCCAAAAACTTCAGCGTTCACAAACCAATAGTTGATGTCACTGACGGCTGCGACTTGTTTTCTTCACACAGCAGTCTCCTTAATCAGAACTTTCAGGTGTAACATCTGCCCTGTTGACATGTACATGATGGAAATTAGTCAACAGTTTAAAAGATTGTTTTTCATGTGAAACCACAGAATTTTCAGGTGGGTGTATCAGAATTCTGCAAAATATTGCAAAGGCTAAAATGGGACCTTTAAACAGAACATAAACAACTTCCATCCTTTCTGTCTGATATGTTGGCATTTTGAAAGGTGTCACCTTTCAAAATGCCAACATATCAGATCTCTTTCGCCACCGTATGTGCAAACAGGCTATTAAGTGGAGTAAGATGGAAGTTTAGGTAAGACGATGCCACAAAGGAACATATCCTGCTCTCCTTTTATCACAACTGTAATTACCACATTCCATTTCTCAACGAAATAAACGATAACAGGCGCCCCTGCAGCTCTCTCCGCCCACAGCTATCTGCTACCTCACACACCGTCCTCCGCCTTCCTCCTCTTTTCCTGCTCCCCCCTCTCTCTGTCACACACACACATAGAGTCTCATAAGAATTCCTCTTGTTTTTTTTTTTATCTTCCAATATATTAGTCTCTCACAAACACACACAGCCTTGCTCTCCTAAACCCTCGCTCATTAATTCAATCTCTGGTGATAATTTATGTTCCCGATCATCACACAAACACTCTCTTTTTCTCAGACTCATGAACACTCCCTTTCTCATTAATTTGTTCTGTTCGTCTCCCCGTTCACCCGTGATAAATGGGTTAACACGGAGTCTGGCGTGGCCGTCGTACTGTAGCGTTTGAGCCCTGACTTACAGCAGTTCCACTGTTTTATCTCGCTGATAATGATAATGCCTCAGGGTGAGGAGACCCAACTCATCGCAGCCTTTTATGGCCTCAACAGTGACTGTGGATATTAGAAATGACTATTAGGAAGAGATACAGCATTAGAGAGCCACATGTTTGAACCATTGTTATAACAGAATCAGTGGAATATAAAGATTTGCAGAATGGTAGATAAATAAATTTGATGTGATAATAAGTGCGATTTTCTTCAAATTTTTGACAAATTTACAGTAAAAGTGTTTTTTTAAGTATCAAACCGGTGTGGAAGTTATTAAAATTCAGAAAAAAATGTTTTACTGGAAGAAACAGACTGCACATCATGCGCTCAGATTAGCATCTGATGGGTGGATTTTGTAAATTGCTGGGAGAGAATTATCACTCCTGCATTATAATATACTGCTGATGACTATCTCATTTTCCTGTGGTCTCCAAATGTGGGACGCATTAGGCCCCCCCAAAAAAAGAAAAAAAGTGCAGGGATTGTACGTTGTGGGCTTCCTAAGTGGGGGAAAGACAGATTATCATTGCTAAGAGCAACTTCAGAGGCTCTATCTCTTACACAGCAGTTTTTATGTTTCAGCTTTGAATATTATCTACAAGAGAGAGGCTGTGGGCATTGTTGCTGGCTCTGGCAGCGTAATGTCAAATCGATACCTGGTGCGTTTCGGGTTTCACAAATGAAAAATACAAGCAGATTTGATCAATGTACAAGAGGGATGTATGACTTGAGGCTTGTACCGCTCTCGTAATACAAGAACGATCCATAGCCGCAGCCTCATTGGTTGAACAGGCGAGATTAATCTATGGAGCAAGATGAAAATCGGCACTTAGTTGGCAGAGGTTTGACTCAATCTTATTGACTGAATAAGCCAGACAAATCTATAAGTGTAGGGCACTTGGCAAAGGTTAAGAAATCTTGAAGTTTGTAGAAGGACTCGCTTTTGAATTTCTCCATAATTAAAAACACAGACAGTCCTCTGAAGTGTCTCTCTTCTGTCAGGAAGACGCTCACAGGGACGGATACACACTGCAGTAACATTCAGTAGTTGCCTGGACTTCAAATTGTGGTGCTGATTTCAGTTTGGAAAAAACCCTCTTCATCTGTGTTACAGGATTTCCCAGGAGGGAAAAACACTTCTGATCCAGTCGTTTAAAAGAAAATTTCCTTTTTGAAGAGCAGAAAATATTGTGACAGTCACAGTTTTGAAAGTACCAAAGTGATACACTGTATGAGGCAGTAATTATCTTTCATTAAAAAACAGACTTTGGTCAGTGCCATCCACATCTGATATCAGGAAGATGCGTCCGTGCTCTGATTTTCTTTACACATTTTTTTAAATAATTCATATAAAAGTTGAGAGGTGCTTTTTACAAACAAATTGTTCCTAGTGTGGTCATTCACTGGTTGGTGGGTTTCAGTGGAGCGATATGGCAAGAGCCACAAATTACCACAAACTTAAAACAAGAGGTTTGTTTCACAAAGAATCTCAACTCCAGGTATTAGTAATAGTTGTTAGCATAATTAACCAAAGACAAAGATTTCACTCTTTTCAGGCTCAACCCAGGAACATTATTATTATCTTATTAAAAGCTCATTAGACGTTTGTACAAGCTCTGTAAGGCTTCATCTTAAGCAGAGGTGCCCTCTCCTTTTCCTATGAAGGGCCAAACATGTACCTGGATGGCGGGGCATGGGCCAAAAATAAATGTGAAAATACATTCAAATTTCAAAAGATTTCATTTAAATGTGATATATTTGACAGAAAGGTATTGCTCTCAGTTTAAAAATAAAATTTCAGAACAATAAAAATAATAATTTTATGATTTTGCAGAAATTATTGTCAAAAACTATGTTCTCTCAGTGTGCCACTGCCTCGCTCGCTTATCTTGACTGGCAGCCCAAAGTCAGTGATGTAGGACCAATAACAGCGCATGAGCATCAGCAGGAGAGAGAGAGAACACTGCAACTCTTTGAAGATCAGACGTAGATCAATGTAATTTAATAGGAAAGCTAAACAGCACGATGCTGCACATTGTTGTAAAACTCATATTATGTACTTTTTAGGTGCACAAAGTTTGTGGTTCAAAGTCATTAGAGTTACGATTTAACAGCACTAAAGAATAAGGAGAATAAGCACGGGTTTGTCAAATGCTGTTTTGGGCCAAAACAAGAAAGGTGCAGGCCAAACGTGGCCCGTGGCCCGTGGCCCTCAAATTGGACTGCTCTGATCTTAAAGCTCTGACATCCAGTTGCTAGAACCAGTTTGTTAACTGTCTCTGATTCTGTGTGTCTGTCCAGCCATGTTCACAGAGGTGCCTCACGATATGACTGCCCAGAGAGGACAGGATGTGGAGATGGCCTGCTCCTTCAGAGGGGCGGGAACACCATCCTATTCCCTGGAGATCCAGTGGTGGTACATCAGGAACCATCTCGACTGGACGGACCGGCAGCCCTGGACAACTAATGAAGTAGGTTCATAACAGGAGCTCTGACTGTCTTCTGATGTGAAATAATTAACTCCTTTACTGCCGCTGTAACTAAAGTCACCATCAACCAAAAGCCTCTCTGTTGGACTTTAACTTTTACACTCTTTACCTTCTTTTTATTTTCATTTGTTTTGGCCATCATGTATACTGTATATGTAATAATACCATTTTACTCAAAAAATCAACTAAGATCTAGAAGAATTAGCATTAACTTAGAGTCAGATTCCTTGTCAGCAAACAAATTTTAGTCCAATATTGAATGTTGCTTTAACTTTGGGTCACCAAAAAAGAAAGAAAAAATAGCTGTTCAGCAATTTGTCTATTTCTTGGTGATGAATAGAGGAGTTGATGAGAGGCAGCCAGTCTAAACAATATACAGTAAATGAAGCTACATCAAACAAATCTACAGAAGAAACCAAAAAGCTGTATAGAGCTGCAGAGTTGGGTCACTAAAGCGCTTCAAATGCTCTTTGTTATTACTATTTTATTCAATTCATTGTTAATATAAAACATACAGATGAATGTATCTATAAAACAAAAAATACTTACCTTTGGAAAACCCCAGCTCAGTTAATCATGTTTCCTATAATTTATCATCAAATATTACCTTCCTGGATTCAAGAGTAAGAACACAATCTGTCCATTCATGTGCCCAAGTACTTCTCCCATTTTATGTTTAGAATCTAAGTCAAACTGTATGAAAAGTAATTAAAGGTATTAAGATAAAAATCGTTTTTATTTCTTAGGTGGCTCCAGAGGAGGAGATGCCGAAGGACGCTACAAAGATTAGTGTGAGTTAAGTGCTATCTGCTGTTATTTTCCTAAGAAAACCCTTCTGTTTGCCTTGGTGTTATGTGATTAGATGAGGCACAGAATGCTTCTGATTACATTTAAATTTCTTGTTCTGGATGATCCGCAGATGTTGTACTTATACGGTGTTACACGCAAGGATCTGATTCTCACTCTCAGCACGGCGAATGTTCCAGACGACACACTAACATGTTTCGCTTCATCCTTGATGGGTCTGTAGAATCACACGGTGTCAGCCAAAGAGCAGGCGGCGCTGGTGCTCGTCGTGGGTGGTTAAGCATCCTCCTCCAGGGGCCACGGCCTGCAGTGCATCATCTTCAGATTCAAAAAAAATGCCCCTGCATCTTCATGGCTACAACTCCAAATCCCATTAATAAACAGTGAAAAACGAAAGGCTGGGAAGTCGGCAGAACTTTTAACATCTCCTCTGGTATCCTCGGAGCCTTTTAGTTACTCACCGAGGAAAATGGTTTCCCAGAAAAAGCTGAGAGGAACTTGTACGGAGTTGGACGGTCATATAGCCACTCAAAACTTTGACTTTTTGCTTCTAATTAACTGCAGAAGTGAGCAAAATTTTGGAAATACAGCCCATTACCTCCCAACCAACCAACTTTCTTGGCTAAATCTCTTTTCATTGACTTTATAGTTACAAAAATGAGCAACAAATGTTACTGTCCAATCATGGAACTGATGCAATTCACAGCACTGCATGTATGTCCAATTAAATGCATGTAGAAATACATTAACATGTTTCATTGTGTGTGCAGAAACATGCAAACACAAAAACACGAAGGCTCTATCCTTGCTCCCTGCAGGCTAGCTGCCGCTGCTTCACTGTAATGAAAGCACCAGTTGTAGTTTGGGTGACTGAGTGCATGTCTATGTGTGTGTTTGTGTGGGCGGAGCCAAACACTGCAGGCTGTACAGCTGGAAAGTCATTATGAGCTCGCCGTATATAATGAATGCTGGATCGCATCCACGTAGTCAAGCAAAGATGTGGCAGGATCCTCACATATGCAAACACAGACTCACAAATACCGAGTGTCAAGTGCTGGGTTTATACTTGGAGAGCCACACGCAAATGCAGGGGCTGTTGCCAGCACACACACACACACACACACACACACACACACACACACACACACACACACACACACACACACACACACACACACACACACACACACACACACGTCATCTGCTGGCATCATACGGAGAAAGGTGGGTGATAACTGTGGTTGTATATATATATCTCGGTGCGTCACATCTAATGATGTCCCTATAGACTCCCATCATCTCAACAGCGCTGCTCTGTGAACTTCCAAAACTTTTACCTCCAAGATGTCAGCTCCTCTTACTTTCAAGGCCACAAATAGACATTGTCAAGCAGCACCTTCGTCTGAGTGTGTGTGAGTGTGAGTGTGAGTGATGGGCTCGGAGGAGGTTTGGCTGTGGAGTGTGTTCAGGCCACTCGACTGAAATGATTTCAGCACCACTTCTACGCCACACTTCTTTACTTCTTTGTACCTCCATCACTTCACGCATCTATCTATCTAAACATAATGCTTAGCGAGGCTAATTCGTGAGAGGAAACCATAGGCTTTTTAAAATGTACTTAAATAGATAATCACTGTAAAATTGCTCATTGGGCTGTAAGTGCGGAGCTTCTTGTTTGATTGAATTTTGCACGCAAGAAGGATGCGAATACCATCAAAGCAATAGTTTGACATCTTGAAGTCATCCACTCTTTTGAGATGTTGCTGAGCGTTAGATGAGAAGATCAATGTCGCTGTCGTGACTGTCGTGTTGTTTTATCTGCTGTTGTTTAGATTTTTTTTTTTCCTTTTATTGAAAACATCAACCGGCACATGAACATGATCTTTTTGGCTCAGTCAGATGCAGTTAGATCAAATTGATGTTATTTTATGAGGGTTATACCCGAAAAATAAATGAATGTTTAGCTGGAGCCAGGAGAAGATTAGTTTAGTTTAGCATAAAAACAGGAAGCAGGTGGAAACAGCTAGCCGTGCTCAGTCCACAGTAAGGTCTCTAACTAACACATCATGTGTCATCTATTCAACCTGTACAGAAGGCAGCAGAGACTGCTTGGCTACTTTATAGTGACAAAAAGGCTCCAGGATTAAGTCGGAGCTCCCGCCCCAGAAATCCGTCTGGCACCAACAACCACAACTTTGCATTTGTATGTAAATTAGTGGCCAAAGAGGTTTCTGTAGGTGGTTTCTTTTCATTCTTAAGTCTCGTCCGTTTTCATATTTATGCTAAGCGAGGCTAATTGTCTATTAGTTGTAACTTCAGGGATAACATCTACATCGTCAAAATTTCACACGTGTCATATTAAAGTATGTCCTCAAAAAAGTACAAAAAAGACACTTAGATGACACGAGTATGACATCTTTATGATATTTTGGAAAACATACTATAGTATGACATTTTTATATTTTGGACGATATACTTGACATTTTATTTATATAATTTTATTTTTTTGACATTTTGGCATTTTGACATTTTTTTATGACATTTTGGCCGACATACTATAGTAGGACATTTTATGATATTTTGGACGATATACTATGGTATGACATTCTAATGATATTTTGGACAACATACTGTACCGTGACAATGAATGCTGTTCACCAACATGTACACTTAATATATATATTATTCATGACATACGATATTATGACATTTTTGAACAAGACATTTTAATGACTTTAAACCTGGGGAACCAATTCACGATGCACAACCCTGGGAATGTCAAAGAAAACCCACCTTGTTGCAGTCATGAGCTGACGCTCCTTCTTCAGCCTTGGACAGTGACTGTCTGCCTCTCTTGAAATGTGAATGTAACTCAAAAATGTCCCATCCTTTTCCATCCTTTTCATGGATCAAAAATAATTTCAAGGGTCTCACTTCCCCAATTCCTGAGTTTGACCAAATTTGGTGTGCTTCCGCTGCTCAAAATTGCAAACGTACACATACCAGGGTTCACACAAAGATGTGTAACACAGGTGCTGATGTTGATCAAGTGACGTAACTTAGAAAACTGACTCAAGAAGAGAAGTCTGAACTTTTTGACCGCATCTCATACCTTCTACTGCGCTACATTTGAGTGTTAATTGACCATTATTCTGTTATTGCAACTTGTATGTACCATAGCTTCTGGTCAGTAAAAGTTACATAGGATTTAATTTCTCTTAGAATCTCACCGTAATTTCTCGCTGCTCTCTTTATTTTGTCTATCTTTGCCAGGTTGTGAAGGTTGTAGGAAGCAACATCTCCCACAAGCTCCGTCTCTCCCGAGTCAAGCCATCCGACGAGGGCACCTACGAATGCCGTGTCATCGACTTCAGCGATAATGCGGGTGCCCGCCACCACCGTGTCAGAGCCTACCTGCAGGTGCTGCCGGAGAGCGACTTCTTGGACGGTAACCACAACGACAACTTCGAAGCTCTGGACGACACCAAGAGCGGGGCGGGATTTGTCGACGGGGACGAGGTGGAGCCCCACGGTGGCGCCAAAGAGCACGCTCACGGCCACCACCAGAATCACGGCCACCACCAGGAGCACGGCAAGCGGCCTCTGTCACCCGCCCACCACGGCCACAGCCACGGCGGCGGCGGCAGCAGCAGTCAGCAGCACAAGACGGGCAGAGAGCTGAAGAAGCGGGACGTGGACAGTAACCACAGCCACAATGACTGCACCAACAACGAGCCCAGCTGTGCACTGTAGAAGGTTATTAGACCTGAGTGATAGATTACAGGATTGGATTGCATAACATGATGTGTGTCACAGCATAAAAAGCTATTCTTCCCACACAGTGCAGGCCTGTACACAAATCCAGAATACCTTAGAAATGTGCAGTCTGGCTTATCCAGAGCTCAGCGCTGTAAACTGTGCAGGGAAGGTAGCTTTTTCTTGCTGTGCCTGGGTCGGGGTTGGACTGCTCACTGTCTGTCAAGCCTGGCTTCACAGCATTCAGCAAAAAAAAAGGGGGGGGCTGATGTGTAGATCCAGGCAGCTCCACTGTTTCTGGTTTCAGCACCAACAAAAAAAAATAAAGACTCTTGTCTCACTATTAACCCATGCTCTGTTCCACTCTTGTACTTTAGATACTGTAAATGACACAATCTGCTTTCATGCTCATACTTCTTCCACTGCCTTACTCTGTCGTTTGATACACCCTCAGAAAAGAAAGGATAATACTGTACATTTTGTAAACTGGGTCTGTCCCCGGTAAAATAACTCCTTTTATTCTGAGAGTGCACTGAATGAAACTCAGACAAATTCTTTCCCTGGAAATGTTGTCAAGTCCTTAGCTTCTTTATGTATTTTTGTGCATTCAATAATGGACGTAAATATGGTGCAACACCAATAATTTTGCGATTTATTTCTCCCTGTGTTTGCCCACAGAGAGACAGAAACATGCCTCCTTCAGCAGGAATTCAAGGTCCCCGAGCAGCAGTGCTCATCAAGGACAGATACGCTCCTAGTTCTATTCATTCGGAGTAAATACAGTGGTCATGTGGAAGGGGTGGGACATCAGTTCAAACAAAGGACATGTTCCCCATGTCGCTTTTGAGTTCATGAATTAGCAATCCATTAGAAAATATGATTTTTGTTCAACAACTTGTGCTGCAGGTTTGATCCATTCTGGGGCGCTCAAGCTGAGAGAAATCAATCGAATTGTTCCTTGCGGATCCCCAACAGTTTAGAAAGCCATTAAAGGATCAAATCGATGACACTAAATTAACCATCCGTTTTAGTGTGCCTCTGATTCCCGACTATAAATTAATAGAAGAAATGTAGACTTGGTGCAAGATATACTTTTTTGGGAAGAGCCATACCGTGTTCCTCTCCCTGCTTAGCTCCCTTATTCTGAAGCTCCGGCCCAGTGCTCATCAATCATTCAAAAAAGCCTCAATCCTCTCCACTACAAGCCTCTAATCCACTCTGTATATACGACTGTATAATATGAAATAAAGTAAGTGCATGCTCCGTAATTTTCTTAAAAAGACTTTTTCAACCAACCATACACAAAGACAGTGTGCTAGTTAAGGTTATTTTTGTCATTTATCCTTTGGTTTGTTAAAAAAAATACATCAATGTTTTCTGTTCTGGCTCTTTTTTCTACGTTAGAAGTCCTGTCAACGATTTGTTATTTTTTTTTTTTTTCAAAGCAGTGTTTTGTTGCTTTACTGCTCTCCAAAAGTGCTGTACAGACAGATGAATGACATTCTCTTCATAGCTGCTCAGAAAAAGTATTTTTTCCTGATGTATCTTAGTACTTCAGCAGTGTTTCTTAAAACTACTGTACACGCAGGGCTGCAAACGTAAGCGTTACCAGATTTGAATGAGCCTGAACACGTGTGCGACTCAGTCAGGGAGACTATTTTAATTACTTGAAGATAATCTCTTTGCTTTGACGCTTGTACGAAGCTCAAGCCTCGTCCGTGAAGGTGATGCGGAGAACACAGGTATTCTGGGTAAATACTTCACTTTGAAGGGTATCAGTTAGGACAAAGTGAATGTGGATAACATGCTGGATAGAGCCTGGAGCATTGAGGGTGAGAAGTAGGAGGAAAATGGCGTTACTGAAACACTGAAATTGGCTGTTCACTCTGCTTCAAAGTGTCGTTTCGTGTCTCAAGGCCATGAGCGGTTTTTACTTCTCTGCTGTATCTGTTTATCGTGTGCAGTCCCTGCAGACTGGGAGGTTGGTTTAATGTGAAAAACAGTGATCAGTGGGACTTTTCTTCTTCTTTTTTTTTTCTTCAACCAGTAACTTTGATTTAATGTTTTGTAAAGAAGAGATCACTGTTGAAAAAAGAGGGAAAATGTACATTTCTTCTCGAATGTTTGGTCTCACACTAAGTGTATGCCTTTATCAAATGAAATAAATTGTATATGAAACAACAGAGAATCTTGGGTAATTTTCTCATTGATTTAGAGGTGTGAAAAGATGAAAGACCCCCCCTCCCCCCTGAATACTCACTACCCGCGTGTCTGAGTGCTTGCTGTGGGTGTTCTATGTCAGCTGTGATTTAGCTTTAGCCCTCGCTGTGTGTGTGTGTGTGTGTGTGTGTGTGTGTGTGTGTGTGTGTGTGTGTGTGTGCGTGCATTAAGGAGAAACGATGTTAGGCAGTTGCCTGTGTGTAATAGGTGCTGCCAAAGCAACCCCCCCTCCTCCCAATGCTGCTGATGACTAATGGTGCTATTGTCAGCACTGGCAGCAGGATAAATAGCGACAGTGCAGAATGAGATAAAGAGGCGCTGTGGCGCGCTCACGAGCATTAAGCCAGGCCAGCTAAATACAAAACATGTGGCGATCTTGTTTCCCCACACGAGTAGCCTCATACATTCATTATGGAGCGATGAGGTGGGGAGGCTGCGGGTTCTCCCGTCAGAGAGGGGATGTGATAATGGAGGGCACTTTCTGGTTCCTTCACTTACATGCCTCTTGAACCCTGCGGGGCCATGACTGATAACAATGACCGATTAGTCAGTGTCCTCGTCGTGATGTCCGCGATTTGTCCATAGTAACACAACCTCTGTCCTATTAGGGCGTCCCCTCATACTTCCCACAGCCCTTTTATAGCCGCACCTGCTGTACAAAAGGACGGGTCTGGTTGTATTTATTTCTTCTAACTGTAGACAATTCCACAGAAAGACCAGAACTAACAACTTGTTTTGGCTGACCTCTTGACCCTTTCTGACTTCTCTGTCTTGCCTCTAAGCCGGAAGTCCACCTCAAAAATAGGTCGCAAATATATACATGTAAAGGCCAAATAATTCTCAATAAAAGCTGTATCATTAGTTTTTTACCAAATGTAACGTAGCACTCTGAAAACAATAGTGTATTATTTTGTAAATAAAGGTTATTAATAGAATAATAAGTAGGAAGTAACAGGTACAGGGGAAACACAGTAAGAGGTTTGGGAATGAGGGGCCATAACTGATGTAGTAACACTAAGTTTTTCTAAATTACTGAGTACTTATTATTTATTTAGAGTACAGTAATATCATTACTGCATGATTATGCTCATCACTATTTAAGGGATCTGTTAATATGTTTAAAACTATTCTAGTTGTCACCTGTGTCCACAATGAAGGCCAGTTATCTCATATTTTTGTTTAAAACCTATTTTGTTCTTTAACTAAGAGAAAGTGACGCACAGTTTAGTCATGGCTTTCCTGTACACAGTCCAAATTATTTAATACATAACAGATTCTTTAAAGAATATTTACAGCAAGTATTTCATGTATAAATCATTTACATTTGGAATATAATGGCGTTATCTGCGACTCAGACCGTAATGAATAGCGTATTCGTCAGGGGCCATTTTGTGCTGTGACTTGATGTGCTACTGAGTATTTATCGTGACGTTCACAGTGAATGTGGGATTGACGCAAAATAAACTATGCTGCCCATGTTTACTGTAATGAACACATCAAGGAACATGTCAGGTTCTGTCACAGTGTGGCTCACTGATGAGCCTCTTCACTGCTTTTAATCAACAGTGGAGCTCTACGGCACAGAGGAAGATGTATCAGACTGTAGGAGTAACAGGTTCTGGGCTTTTCATGTGATTTGTTGAAAACGGGAAATATAGAAAATGACCAGACTTATAATTTAACCCTCTGAATCCCGAGCAGTTACTTGGCTTTTTTTTGTGGTTTTGCTGTAACCTCTATTGAAACAGCACAATCATGGCTACAAGTCCGGAGAACTCAAAAATATATTTTGTGCCGTATAGCAGTTATCGCAAATCATAAATCAGAAGAAACGTAGTAGAATTTCTTTGCAAATTTATGGAACAAAAATTTAGAAAATTTTGATGGGGGCTCAACATGCTATACACATTGAACTATTTACATTGTTACAACCTCTATCATCCTCTCGCTCTCTGTCCTATCTCCTCTGTGCTCCTGTCTGCACTTGTGTCGAAAATGTGATCCATTTTTGTTACATCACAGTTGTTTTCAGCAGAGTCATTCAAGTATTCCCAGTGCCCCAGAGGACAACGTTTTAGCCTTGTTAGTCTGGATTGTGTAAATGGTTTATTTTTGGCAAAACTTTGAATGACACAGGAGTGATTTAGATCACTATCACTATCAATATCACTGTTCTAAGCTTCGGTTATTTTTCCTTTTAGGAAGCATTCGGTGCACATGATTAGTTCAATTACTCTCTAAAATTCAAAAACCCTACTATAATATGTATTTTTTTACAGTATGTAAATGGTGTAATTATGGCAAAAAAAAACATCTTGGTTGTTCAGTGGGTAAAATACTGGACACAAATGTTCTCTAGATGTGTTGGCCAAGACATCTAAGCCTTTGTAAATGACCACCTACACATTATATATCTGTTTTGTCTTCTTAATAACCTAAGTTTCTATCTGTATGGATGCAAAAGCAAAACTTATTTCTGTACCTTATGGTACTTTTTTTTACACTGAATGTACTAGTGTTTGGCCTCGGGAACGTCCGTCTTTAGTGTCCAACATAGAGGGGCTGCACTTTCCTTGGCACCCCCGCTCCATGCGAGTATACTGGAACAAAAAAATATGGGCGACAGAGAAACTCTGAAAACACATTTGGATTCAGCAAAAATACATTAGAAACAGCCTCGATGGGAACAAGTCTTTGATAACCAGGGTTATCTTCCAAGTTAAAAGAAACAAAAAATATTTTCAGAGCCACCAACAACTAAATTATTCTGTGTTCAGAAACACTGAAAGTTGGGATGAATATTTCAAAACAAGCACATATTCAAAATAAGGCATTTCTTCAGAAAATGAAGAAGACCTGTCAGGTTTATTCGTGGTTGCTGCACCTGCAGCAGAGAAGCTCAGCTGACATCCTCCTTTGTACCTTGCTTCTTATCAGAGCAGTGTACGCCGTGAAGGTTATCACCAGGAAATCTGATGGCTGTTTTTTAGCACAGTTGTCAGTTCTTTCAGTTAATTGACCTGTTGAAGTCGGTGAGTCGATGAACCGTGCGTTTGAGAGGTGAGTCAATCGCATCAATCAGCAGCTCATTAGCTAACTGGCCGGTTAACTGTCTCTGCGTCCGAGCCGAACTCCTCCTTTAGCAGTTTCAGCACGTTGCCCGAGTACTCGTCTCTCGGCCGGCCCATCCCGTTCAGCTGTACGGGCAGGAGGTCGGGGTGGGGCGGGACGTAGGAGGCCGGGCAGTGCAGCTCATTTAGAGTAAACCAGTAGGTGTCCGGATCCACCTGGATTAGATGTCGGAAGACGCTGTGTGGAGGGGCGAAAGATACATGGGAACAAGATAAGGTCTGGGCTGTAATTGTCTTTGTACATAATATCTATTGTACAGTAAACCATCCTCCTGTAATCCAGAGTGACAGACTGAGCAGGTTTGCAGGCTTGACTGTGCAGTCCTACAGTTTAACTATAACCTCATTAACTCAACACTGCTTTTTCCCTTCAGGTTGTTTTTTTCCTTTAAGGAAAGTACTCATGTAGAACCTATGTTCTATTGTTTAAAGTTGTTTTGCAAACTTTATGAAGCTTAGCAGGTGTTTCCCAAAAGCATTATATCTGATCTTCTTCTTTATGGTGTAAGTATTGTTGCCCACCAATATCACACCAAATGGTGTAATACACCCATCGGTCCACCAGAAGATACTGTGCCACGTTTTGTCTCGTCTAGGTGTAAACAGTCGACGCATGTATGGCCAGGGTCGAAGAAGGAGGTCATGTGACAAAGTAGAAAGACTGATAAAATCCACATAGAAAGGAGGTCAAGGGTGGTTGGATAGAACAAACATAGGACTTCCACCCAGACGACTAATGTTTGAATTAGTGAGAAAGCAAAAGTCATCGTGGATTTCTTCTAGGTTACGTAACGTATTAAACTTAAGTAACCTATGTTGCTTGCATAAAATTCCTTATTTTTACTCGGGCAATGATCTAACCCAAACCAAATTGCGAATGGGTCATATTTACCAAATTATGATCTTTCCCTAAACCTAACCACATGTTTTTTGTTGCCTAAACCACAGGCTGTATATAGCTTCCATGTCTGTAAAATGAAGTTGATGCCAAAGTGCCTTAAACTGCAATACTACTGAGTTGTTGGCTCAAAAAAGCCTCCACCTCCACAGACTCCCATTTGAACTTCTCTCATGAAATTCAAAGTGAGAAAAAAATTATTTTGGTGTTGTTAGTTAGCGGCACTTTCTCACTCGTTTTCTGGTCATCCATCTGAAAATAAGCACGTCATTAATTAGAAAATGAGCATGATTTTGTGGGCGTGTCTGTTTGATTGACAGGCCTGTGGTGCAGTCAGGTCACGGCTATCGATGGGCAGGACGTAGTCTCATTGGGTTTTCAATCAGATGGAGTCAGATCCCCCACTTACTTGCCCAAATATGGTCACTTCTGGCTCCAAACAGCCCCGAAATAGCAAGATGGCGCCAGCCAATGTCCGAACTCAAGGCTTCATTTCAGCCATTCACAAACCAATGGGTGACGTCACTGTTGGTTGCCGCTTGGCCTAAACTAAAGACACCTTACTTATCACGCCGAAACATGACATTGACACGGTATCCTCTAGTGGACTGACGGGTGTATTGCATGCGTTGGTGTGATATCGGTTTGTACCCTCACACTAATATAAATGAGAAAAGAGTAACATTTGCACAGATTACCTACATATTCACGGAGCTAAAAGGAACAGTTCAACAAATTTAAGCTCCTTCGTGCAGCGTAGTGGGTAAAACTGTTTACCTTCTTAAACTGACCTCACCACAGCAACATGAATTATACAAGGCAGCAACATGAAGGCTGCAGACTGTTTATGGCATATTGAGCCTTGATTTCACGTGACAATTTTAGTGTCCTTTACAACAGACTCACAGTGCATACATTTATCATTAAATGCCCTATCCATGGCAGTGAGTGAAGTCTGAAGTCACATCTTGTTGTGCATGTTTTACTTTTACAGCACACCAGACTTGATACGGTGATGGTGAGCATTTCAGACATATAACAGTGTAACCAAGGAGCCACGAGGGACCAGCTGTAGGACTGACATTTGGAGTCAGCCAGAGTGGAGGTTTGCGGTTGTGTCTTGGTTCATCATGTTCATCAGGTGGACGCTAGCGACCAAAACAGCAGTAAAAACCCTCGGTTTGAATGTATGGCATTCTGTCGAGTGCAGCATGGAAAGATGAAGACCGGTCAAGGGTCAAAGGTCATGGCCTGTGCTACTGATATCATATAGCCTACCATGAAAAATGTGGTGGAAGAAGTATTTAAATTCATTGATGTAAAAAAAAAAATAATAATACTAAAATGTAAACTTGAATGTTTGTTGTCAAATAACTTTAAATAATAATATATATATTATAAGTGGTAATTTTCTATATTTCCCGTTTTCAACAAATCGGGATGAAAAGCCCAGAACCTGTTATTCCTGCAGTCTGATGCATCTTCCTCTGTGTCGTAGAGCTCCACTGTTGATTAAAAGCACAGTGAAGAGGCTCATCATTGAGCCACACTGTGACAGAACCTGACATGTTCCTTGATATAATATATATATCTATCTATCTATATATATATATATTGAATAATATAATGAACATACAAAGTTATAGTTACAAAGAAAACCCACCTTTGAACACCTAATCTCAGCCAGTTTGTCTCATTAGGACTGTGTGGATGTGGTTTGATCAGATTTGATTGACAGCACTGGAAACATAAGTAATCAACACCACAACTATTGACATTTCTGATTCAAATGTTGCTCATTAGCTAATTAGCCCAACTGGTGCAAAGAAACGTGTGACGTTGAGAAAATAGATTTACAGCTCATCTAGGTATTATCAGCTCAAAGAATTCAACCTATTCAAAGTATTATTATTGAATTATACGTATGCTATGTGGACATAACTGCTTTGTTAGTAGTAATGCAACGTTACAGCTGATTGCTGGTGAAGGTGGAGCGTCTTTTAACCAAGTTTATCTATAGCAAAAAATATATATTTTAGGAGTGACAGCAGCTAAATGGTAATGTAGTGCAGCAGAGTCTTGATGGAGCACAAAATGGAAATACTTGAGTACAAATGAAGAAGTTACATCATTCCTTTCCACCACTGCAATGGGCTTTGATAAAGTCTTACCTCAGACAGGCCTCCTGCAGTCCGATGGGTTGTCTGCAGCTCAGGTAGGGCAGACAGGCTTCACAAGCAAAATCAAGGTCTGCTTCACCTGAGATAAACAAACCACAGGACCGTCACTGCATTTCATTCATACCAAGATCAGAAAACTTTAAGATTTTCTTTCATAAATAATGTAATCACAATAGAAATCAACCTGGCACATATCAATACAATGCCAACTTAATGAGTGGTTACTGTTGTTTCTGTTTTGTGAGTACAGTACATGTACAGTGACACTTCCTGATCAAACCATCTCGAGATACAGTTGCCCGAATTCAGGGTAAAGATGGGAGGAGGGAGAAGGATAAAAGAGGAAGAAGATGAAAGAAGCAAAAAAAAAATACAAAAAAAATAGACCAAGCATGGACCTTACCTTTGCTAACTCCTAATGAGCTGATAGAAACTGCTGAGATGGCCGAAGAAAAATTTCACAGCAGGCTGTTTGCACATCTCTAGATTTCACACATCCACTCCTTCCCTTTGAGGAGTGGGTGTGTGTGAAAAAGAACTACCTCTTCCCCCCCCCATCCATTCCTCTACCTTTTCCTCCCTTCCTGCAGTTTTTTGTTCTCTGACCAACCTGCCTCTTTTCTCCCATTCTCTCACTGTACCTTTCATAACCCTGCTGGCTCCTGCTCCCTCCATCCACTTAACTTCTTTCCACTCTTTCATCTCCTCTTCCTATTGCTCTCCCTCCGACTCCCTCTCCCTTTCTCCAGCCTTCCCTTCAAGCAGACATTTAGCGATTCCCTAAGCTGAAAACTGGGCTGCCTTTCAAGCCTCGTTTCAAAACATGTCTCTCTCCCCCTCTGCTTACTCTATTTGCCAATTCAACCCACACTCGGCTTGAACTGGGCCTGCTCGCTGTGTGTCAAGAATAAAAGCAGCAGTGCACATTTCAGAGTTAAATAGGATTATTTAGCAACTGCTTTTATCCCTTTTCTTCCTTCCTTTCTGGTGCTGCACTCGTAGCCTGTAGTCTTTTGTGGAATAAAGGTGCTTGGAGAGAAGCAGAGAAGTGAGAACTGCTAAAGAGGAGAGGGCCAGGTGCCGTTGGATTCTGCTGTAAATTAATAACAGGGTGGAATTGGAGCTGAAGCGGGAACTGAAGCTGAAATGCATTATTTGCTTCAGTCAATCTGTGTTTCTGTCTTTCACTCTCTGTGACTAAGGCTTGGTAATTGGCTTGCTGCGGGCGTCCCAGAGGTAAGCTGGAGCCAAATCGGTATTCACGAGTGTGGCTGCAGCCGCTGACTGTTTCTCTCCTGCTCTTTCGCATTCTCTCTAGCTTCAACACCAAATCTCTCCCCTTCTGACAAGAAGGAGGACGCCATCAAGTGCCAGGAAGAAAAATCAAGCACAAAGATCTTAAAAAAGATGGACCAGACTCTTTCTCTAATGTAAAACAAGGCACTCCAGGTACATGAGGGTTATATAAGTCTTCAATTGTCATGAGTAGAGGCTGCTTTTCCACTATGACATCTTCATGTCAAGGTTGCCTTGTACAGTAGTAAGCAGAACTAAATCACCACATGAGGCTGCAAGAGAAGAAGAGAGTTTCTCAATGACCCTTGAGGGTTTTCCCATTTGGCACCAGTTCAATTCTCGTATCATGTATAGACAGTTAGGAAACATATTGTACATAGACAGACTGTTCTTATTGACCCCACTGGGAATTTATTAAGCATAATTTATGTCCTACAAAACAGCAAGTGAGCAGGCAAAGCTGGACTCACAAATGTTGGATCTGTTTCCTTCTCTGTTAGTACTAGCCTGGTACTACCAGATGCCGCTGAGGATCGTATGCAGTTGTTCCATCCCTAATGGAAGTAGACCTCAGGCAAATGTTGATGTTGGAGCACTGCTGGAGCAGCCTTAAACCAATTGCAATTGACCACCATACGACGTATGGTGTGTGGCAAAACTGGACACAGTGAGCAACTGAGACCCTCTGCCAATGTGAGCAGAGTGCAGCACCATGTTTGTAAATGACCATTGGAGACTTTTAAAAAAAACCTTTTAGTGATTGTTCTTGCTCTTGCTCGCCTTGCTATCGCTTCATCTAGCTCAACCACTGCCGCTATTGTTGGAACTACATTTTGAACCACACATTAGTCACCCCCACAAGTTACTGATTGGTGTGGCCTTTAGATTTGCTAAAAAAAAAAAAAAAAAACTTAAAGCCAACAGGGCTTCCAAATGAGCAACAGCCAGACAGAGAAAGGCTATTTTAGTGCATCAAAGAGGAACAAATTATGTTAACAAGTGTTCTGTCTATACTTTACTGTGTGGACATTTTGGGGATTTAAGTCCATAAAGCCCTACTTTTCTTCTAGACTTTCACAGGCATTAAACTGAGATATGAACTGTCCATACCTGACCGAACCTGACTTTTACTACGTGTGAGAGTTGAACCACCGTTACTCTTCTTTCAAAGACAAGAAATTCTTGCTTTTCAAATAAACAAATCAGGGACTGGGAATAATACACTCAGTAGCCACTTTATTAACTGTACACCTGCTCATTGATGCTAAAATCTACTCCAATCATCAGCCAGCAACCCGTTGCAC
The DNA here is from genome assembly GCF_022577435.1 of Embiotoca jacksoni. NCBI lineage: Eukaryota > Metazoa > Chordata > Actinopteri > Embiotocidae > Embiotoca > Embiotoca jacksoni. Next base: position 3,826,679 of record NW_027185447.1, on the reverse strand, counting down.
AAAAGCACACAGATGTTGTCAAGAGGGAACTGAATTTATGGGGGCACAAGCACACCAAAACTCAACAGCGGAAAATTTCAGCTGGTCTGACAGATGTGGATTTCATGCAGCAACGTGCAGTTGGTAATTCAGAAACAGCATTAATCTATAAATCCATCGTGCCTTTGTTTCAGGCTGGTGGTGTAATGGTGTGGGGTACCCTTTCTTGGCATACATTAGACTCCATAATACCAACCAAGCATGCTTTAAATGTCACAGCCTACCTCAGTAATGCTGCTGACCATTAGCATCCATTTATAATCATGGGCCCCCCCCCCCCCCCCCCCATCTTTTAACGCTCCTTCCAACAGGACAACGTGCCATATCACAAAGTAGGAATGATTTTTACCATTTGCATCACCTTAGTTAAAAGTGTTAGCATGCTAATAAATGCCAATCAGCACTAAACAGAGAGAACTGAGACTAATGGGAATTAATGGCGCCAGTTATGGGACAAGTAAACATATTGGCCTGATGGTGGAACCAGATAAAAGTGGTGGACCATTTGCCATTTGTCTCCATTAAGACTTGAGAAAAATACTTTACATGGCTCTGTAACTCTTAGATGCAAATGCTACATTGGGCACTTAGAATATTTTATAGTTTAATTCGCAGAAAACAACTGCCTACAGCAGCTGAAAATAAGTTTGTTGATAGGTTCATTACTTGGTTGGAAAACCAAAACAATGGGCTAGAGGAGGCTAAAAAAGCTCAGAGTGGAACTGCAGGGTTTGATTTTAATTCTCCGAGTTTATTCATCACTATGAGTGACACATTTATCATTACACGCAGTTCATTGTTAATAAAACATATTGTTTAATGCTATTTTAGGAACAGCACATATTTTAGACTTAAAAACCTAAATAAATAGAGTTATGTGTATCAGTTTAAAACAGTGATTTAATTAAGGCTAATATTTAAACTTAAGTTTTCACAGCGTACCAACACTAAAGAGCAAAGTTTCCAGTGGGTCTGACTTCACATGTCGAACAGCGTACATCCAAAATATTTTCTCTATTATTGGAGACGGGTACAGATGGCTTCTCTGCTGGTGCCCTTGATGGCTTTTCTCACCTTTCTTTGCACCTCGCTGTAAAGTGACACTGAGATTGACTGACGAGCGCTAAATGGAGAGTGGTTACTGCCCCCAATTCTGCCATTCCAGGTAGGCATTTGTTCCAAAAATTACCCTGTGCCACAAAATACTACCTCTGCCTCTACACTGCTGGGTGATCGTCCTGTTTTAACCAACTCTGTTCACACCCACTATGAACCACAGACCCTCAACTACACATGAACTAAGACACTGACTTCACAGATCATCACAAGGACATTCAAGCATCTCGAACACACTGAGACGTAGAACATATCTTGTGTACTTGAATGTTTATCTAAATAAAGGTATATTTTACACACTATACTATGTGTCTAGTGCCTTTAATAACTGTGAACTATATTTTTAAACCAAATTTGTCTTAAAAAAAAAAAAAAAAAAGAAAGGGAAAAAAAGGGGCAGTGCGGCCCTTCTCACTGCTTCATCTACTGCCGGCAAAGGCTGCATCCAGCCAAGCCACCTCTGTAACACATGGTGTCAACCAGCTGCTAACTTTTCATTTGTCAGTGATGAGCTTCACCGTGTACCCACACCAACATCAGTAACGTTCACACCGTCATCCAGTTCAACTCCTCACTGTGTAAGTAACCAGGTTAGGCAATCCACCACTCAAAATGGAAACTTCTAAAATCCGACTTTTACACATACTTTTGCATTCTTTTTTAAGTCAGCATTATATCCATTTTCATTTAAAAAAATATTTTGTATATTGATATAATTTAAAGTTAAAGAGACAGTGCACATTAATAGATGTAAACGTGCCAGTTTGGCCATCTTGTCTGATTTTCAACTGCAGTCTCTGTGCAGGTGGAATGACAGCAGACACAATACGCCTTCATCACTGCTGCCACCGCATCAATCAGTTCCTGCATACTCACTGTCCTTGGAAAATACTGTAGAAGTGATTATCATGACCACTTTTTGAATAAAACATTTTCTTTGCATCTTTATCGCTGATTGCAGCCACCACTTCCTAATGCAGGTGTCGGGCATGTTATTTGTTGTTTGAAAAAAAATCCTTATTCCCTCACACATAAGACACCAAAGCTGACAAAAAGTAGTTGCACACAGCATGCAGGTGTTCTTAGTTCTATTACAAGTGCTGTGTTTCCCTTTAGAGTATTCAGCAGTAAAGGAAAATCTGACAATCTGAAGCCAGTATGTCTGTAACAGTGACATGGCTGTTTAATGAACATAACGACGGATGAAAAATTAAACAAGCAGCTTATAATTATATCATATACGGGTACTAAGCCCCCAATTTTAATGAGCATTTTCCGTAATGACTCTAAAACTTTGATAAGCACAAAATAAAAAAATAAAAATAAATCAATAAACATCTCTGAGCTTTCCTGTGGTGTCCTGATTGGCTGATTGCTGTGCACATTTAATAGTGTTTCTCACTTGATTGTGGTGAAATGGAGCTTAAAGGAGAGCAGCTGCAAGCAGAAGTTATTGGGTGTGCAACTAAAAATGCAGTTCTGTTGGCTCTGGTCATTATCTTTAAAGTCATCTGTAAAAAAAATTGTATCCCAGCACTGCCGCAGCCTAAAGGTAATTTTAGTAGTGATGATATCCCACTCAGCACTGAGTGATCTTTATGTATGGGAGGAAATGGAATGTATAATTGTTGTCAAATAAAATGATGCAGGTTTAAAAACTGGATCTAAACTCTAAAAGGTCACCAACTGTGATGAAAAGCACCGCCTCATGTCAAATACCAGAGATCGACACACCAAAAAAAGGAACGCTTTTGTTGAATGCATCTTAAGCTTTCACAGTCCAATTTTTAAAATACAAAACTGGATCATTGCTTCAGGTCTTCATCATAAAAGAGAAAAGCAGAATTATGACACAATGACTCATGCTGTGGTACCCCAAATGGAAAATCACTGTTATACAAGACTGCCACCTAGTGGAAGACAAAGTCATTGTGTTCTGAAATGTATCTTAATGTCTCAATCCTGTTCAACTTTCCGTGCGCGCCATATTTATGAGAGTTTAAACCTCCGATTATTCTGATATAAAGCCTACTAAACGCTACATTTTAAAGAAGAAAAACAGAAAACAAACAAATTACCCGCACCTATTTGCCAACATTTTTTACACTTCTGTTAATGCATGGGTTAAAGAAACAAGACAAAATGTGTGAAAGTAAGACTGATTTGGAGGTATAAGTGGACCTAATTGTTTCCAGTCTTCATGCTAAATTAGGCTTTCAGTACAAACACAAAATTAGTGTTGACCTTCACATTTCACTCTCAGAAGGAAAGCTAATGCTTGTTTCTCAAAAATGTTGAACTAATCCTTTAATGCAGAAGTATAACGTTAACTTCTGGAAGAGGATACAGCCCAAAGGCCTCATTTAAAACTAAACTTTCTTGTATAGTAACGCTGCCATTCGGAGACCTGAATACAACTTAATTCATGACTGACATGTTTGATTTTGAGCACAATTTTACTCATTTTCATTCATCACAGCTCTCATTGTATAAAACCGTTAAAGAGCGAATCTATCCGCAATATGTTCTGGCTTAAATGGGCACCGTGTTGCACCAATCTTCATTAAGTGACCTGCCATGCCGAGACTAATTATCCAGCTACGACTCATTTTCCCATCCGCTCTTTCTCCACTCTTTACCCGGTGTGATCATCATCATACTACAGATCATACCAGGCACAATCATACAGGATGATCCTGCGTGTTGTGTGTTGGTGAAGCTGTCTGTTTGTGTTGTGTTTCCATTCTCTTACCCAGATCCAGCCTCTGGTACAGTGAGCCCAGTCCCTGCAGCACCGCCAGCTGCAGTTTGTAGGCCATGGTGTGTGTGTAGACGGGCCCGGCCTTGGCGCTGATCGGAGCCTGTCGTGCCAGAGAGGAGGTCAAGTTGGGCAGAACCTCTTTGGAGACCCTCCTCCGCAGGAAGTCCCCACATGTTTCACCCAGCGTACACAGCACCTGGCACGCAATGCACAAATGCAGCAAAGTTGACAGGATGAAATAAAATGTTCCTCTTGTGTGCCTCAGGGGCTGATGGCACTGCCTTATAGATGAATCACAGTATTTACAAAACCTAGATACACACAAAAGCTGCCATATTACTGACAACTAGAACACGGTTTGTCAGAGGCGGCAGGAATGAGTGACTAAATGACAAACTAATTATGTCCGTTTTGTCAATTCATCGATGAAAATCTGAATAAAAGAGATAAAAATTGTCAAACTGAAGACAGGAGCTGACAAGCTGAAAAATGTACAGTGGCAGGTTGATTCCACTGACACGTGTGCTTTGAAAAAAGATCACAAACAGTTGTGATCTTCATTCATCAGAAGGCCATTTTCCTTCTGTGATTGTGAACTCAGCTCTAAGATCCAAAAACAAGTTAATGATTTTTTTTCCTTGTAACAATTATCTTTTAGAAATGCTTCACAGAATTACCAAAATTAACCTTTCATTTTATAATGAATTGAGTCTTTACTTGTGTATAAACCCACAGCCTTTGATTGATTCAACATTAAGTCATAACATTAAGTTTAAATTACTAAAAGATTTTGTCAAACCTGTCTAGTTGCTGCACATAATGGTCCTGATTATGTATTACAACATTAAAGTTAATCCATTTTCTGTATAGCTTTTCACAGTATCAAGCTGCAGGTCTTTTAAATAATCCAGTGATACTTTCAATTAACAATTGAAAGTTTTTTTAAAAGTGAAAAACTATTTTAATAATTATTACTGATTCGAGGTTGACATACCCTGAAGGCTCTGAGGACCACTAATGGGTCATCAGCTGTGAGTCTCTGCAGGAGGGTAGGCCAGCAGCGATGAGCCATCGGCAGCAGTTCATTTTCCTGCTCACTCAGTACGCAGACACACAACTCCAGCACGTCCAGCACCTTAGCACAAAGACACACAACTATTATTTATCTTTTGCACACACATGTAGATTTTAGGTGATGTAAAGCAACCGCTGGAGAAACCTCAGCAATAACAGCTGCTTGCTTTTCTAGAGTTACAACTTGCCTGGTTCAGCACAATCAAGTGATTAATTCATTGCTGATAAGAGTTTTAGGCCAAATCCCATTTCCCATCCCGTGGCCCGAACCCTCGTTCAGGAGTGTCCTCTGCTGCGTAGTGGCCTTTCAGAACGGAGCTAGAAGTGGTTGTGCTTAAAATCTTAATTTAAGGAAATGGGACACTACTTGCTGCGTCTACAGTAGCCGCAATTCTCCTGAGCTAATTATAAATAAGTTTGTAAGTCTCAGGAATTTGATTATTAATTTTATGGAAATATACAGTTTGATGAAAAAATAGTGTATCTCAGAGAATCAGCTATTAATGCTCACAAACAAGACTTCCCTTAATCTGTTTGAACTATAAAAAGCTTTCTTATCCCAAAGGTGCACTTTCAGATTACCAAAATATTCTTGAAAAATAACCTATTTCTTTTTTATGAACCCTTTTTTGCATGTAATGTTGCTTCAGTTTACAAAGCATTCTTCCATCACTCTGTTTGGAGGGCTAGATGACAACTATCCCTCAATCCCTGAAAGTAACGGGGCACCCTACCATATGCAGGCATCCACAGAACAGAGGGGTAGGGTCAAGTGATAGGGCCAAGAGGGGGAATTGGGATTGGGCCTTAACCATGCGTTTGCTCAGTCGATAGGTGTACCACTCTAGACTGAACTGAATTATCTCAATAGCCATGAACTGCTATTAGTTCCAGTCCAGATATCCATGATGCCCAGAGGATGAAATCCATTAACTCTTCCACCAGTGAGGAGTCATTTATGAGGTTGAGCTTTTGATAGAAATGTCTTGACAACTGCTGCATAGATTGCCATGAATATTTTGGTATTTAATTTGATGTCTACCTCAGGTTGAATTGTAATAACTTTTGCGATCTTTTTAGTTTCCATCTAGCTCCATCATGAGGTCCAAATGTTAATACAACACACAGATAACACCTGTGTTTATGACCAACTACCTGCATAACAAATTTCATGGTCAGGATTTCCCATTTAGATTCCCTTTGGGTTTACTGTTACTATGCTAAACTGTGATGGTCAACATGGTATTATACCCAATAAATTCACTATGTTTGCATTTATAGCATTAAGTTCAAAGCACTACTGTGCCAAAGTATTATCACATCCTCACAGGGCCGCCGGCATGTCTGAGGACTCTTCTCTTGTATAATGTCAACTTGGCAAGTGTCTGTTTTACCACTGCTGTCGTGTTAACAAAAGGCTGCACAGAGACAGACTTTCTCTACAGCATCTACTGCTACTACATTTAACAAACAGTTAAATGTGACAGACTCATCCGAACTCACTGGTTTCACTCATTTCTTAGTGTGAATCCTTTGAGTTATTAAAACTTGATTAAAAGTCTCTTGGGAGCTAAAATAATTTATATTGTAATTATAACAACTCATAATGAAATCATGTGTGACTAGGAGATTTGTCTCACCATACCCAACTCATCACAGTGTATAGAGAAGTCTTTCTATAGTATCTATGCATTAAAAAGAGATCCTATGACATCACACTACAGACAGAGTACCTTGAGTCGCAGCCTGAGGCTGGGGTTGGACAGCAGGTGAATGCAGCGCTCCATGACATCTTTAGTGATGCTGAGGTGGGAGGGAAGCTCGGCTTTCACATCAGGACCATCGATATCTTCAACATCCTCACCCTCAGTGGGAGGAGGGACCTCTGGAGTGACAGTAAATGTACAGCCAGATGGTTTGGTGATGAATCCAACAGCTGCCTTGTATAAATGCTGTGTTCACATTTCTACTGTATTTTTAACTACAATAATCTGAATTTAATGTAATCAGCACTAAGGTGCACAACATATACTACTGTTTTATCCTGAGAAAGACTCCATATTACCAAAGTCCTCAGTGATGTCTTCCTCTATCCCAATGCCCTCTGCCAACTCTTTCTGTTTGCGGTAATCCAGCAGGAACTGGCAGATGTTGAAGTCTTCCTGGTCAGTGGAGATCTGCTTGGAACTGGCAGGCTTACTGGTCCTGCTGCAATGGGAGGGAAACCACCTCGCTAAAGGAAGAACAAGAAAAATACAAACATGGGTAAGACATTAGTTAGAATAAAGCTATAATAAGCAAAATCTTTCAAAACCTGTCAACCAAAGACAGCGGGATAACAATGTTTTTCTAGTATTTTCTTTCGTTGGATTTTTCCAGCCTAATAGAGCCCAATGGTATCATTTAATTCAAACATTTTAGTGGTGTGTTCAGCCTGTCAGGGTTTGGGAAAGAGCTGATAACTGTTGCATTACTGAATATTTATGCCAAACAAGAAAAAACCTCAGACAGTATTTAAACAGTCATGATTAAATACTCAAACTTTTCCCAGTCTGAAACTACAAATGTAACTTCAGGCGCTTTCACACCTACCCTGTTTGGTCTGAATAAAAATAGAAGGTCTGAAAGGTGCCTTGGACCACGGTCTAGAAAAAAGGACCAAAGTTTGGTCCAAACAAAGAAAACGGTCTCTGTCCGGATCAAACTGAGCCCAGGTTTAATATGTTTGCTGTGCGAAAACACTTTTTTGGTTGGTTTGGACTTTCGGATCAATTACAAGAAGTTGAGTCAGGCTATCGTCACCCATTAAATAGAAGGAAAAAAAAAAAAAACAGTGGAGAAAGAAAAATGAGCCGCAGTAAGACATGAGGAGCAGGAGAGCAATGTGAAATAAAACTAGCTGGATCAAATGTCTAACAATTAATAAAAACATGAACCCTGATTCAGACTTCTAAGAGGGAAAATGCTCTTAAAAAACCTTCAAAATGGAAACTATTATGATAACAGTAGGTATGTACTGTATGATACAGTATGAGTCATATTTTGTTCCTTCTCCTTTCTGGCTCCCAAAACATGATGAAGGAGCTGACATCACTTTACCCAGTGCCTTCATGAGCGCATGCAGCACGGAGCAGAAAAGAGCAGCCGTGTGGTCGTAGCTGAGATCCAGAGCCATCAGCACATCCTGAACGATGTCCCCGACCAGAGGCAGCAGGCTGCAGTCAGAGTGAGTCAACATCACAGTCAACACCCGCGGAGCCTGGTGAACAAGACGGGAGTATGATGTTCAGGGCAGCACAAACTATCAGAGCCATTGACAGCATACAAAGAGAACGACATGATGAACATGCATCTGCGTCTCAATTTTGGGCAAAGAAAATCCTGTCAGCTCTACCTGTGGATGCTGGCTGAGCCTCTGCAAGTTGAGTGATATGTCATTGAGCAGGTAGTCGGAGTTCTCATTGATCAGCTCCTTCAGGGAGGGGTAGCCACAGGCCTTACTGATTTCCAGCATGGAGCTGAGTGCTGCCTGCCTGACCAGCAGCGTCTCCTCGCCGGCTTTCTCCAGCACGGCGTACAGTGAGGTCATCAACAGGGGACGGAAGTCGCGCCCCAGCACCTGGGCAAAGCAGGCGATGCCCTCGAGTTGGATGCACAGCTGCCAGATGCTGCTGTTGAGCTGGTGGAGGGTGGAGGTAGATGATGAGCGGGAGGCGGTGACAAATGAAGGAGAAATCACTTGGAGAGAGTTCAAGTTTGTGTTGCTGGCATCGATGTTGGATATGCAGAGAAGTCTGGATGGGCCGAGCAGCTACAGTAAGAGAAACAACAAATGTTATTGTCATTCAGTTTTTCCTTTACAACGCATTGTAGTTTTACTATAAATATGAAAAGGTCAATATAAATATGAGGTTTACAATGTAAAACACGATTCGACAGTTTCGGTCATCATCAGGTAATTGTAGCAACATATATCAACTTTTTTAATACAATATAAATATGTTTACGCCTGATTCATCATAATCTGTAGCCCTCAGTAACTCACTTTGGCCCTGAGACTGTGGCTGTGTACAAATTTCTCACAATTTACATATATATTAGACAGGTCATTTATGAAAGCAACAAATTTGTCTTGAGGGAGGAACCCCAGACTGTCTCTGCAGAGGCCCAAAAGTCTTTCAAACTAGTATTTCTGTTCTTCCAATCACTTTCATTTGGTGGTGTGTCTAGATGGGCACGCTTTTCAGCTGACAGAAGAAACAGCAGGTTTATCCACAAGCGTGGAGCGTGGGTGTTAACGTGTGTGTTAACGCAGCTGGCAATGCTCTGCTGGGTGGAGGCCACGAAATATTCCCTCAGCTCAAAAATCCAACCTTGATACAGTGAGTTCAAACCCTGAAGCAGATCTCCCTATGCTCAGTCTGCTCAGTCTGTGATCAATCCAAGGCCATGGTAACAATGAAGTCTGGGTATGTTTCCCAATACAGTCTAGAGCGCTTGGTTGGGAACGAAGTAATCTGAGCCACATTTAAATGCAGAAAGAGTTGTGCATTGTAAGCTGAGCAGGGAGTTTATTATCACACTTGATTAGAAAATGCTCACGGGGTGAAAAATGAGATGCAAAATTTTGAATTTAAAGCGCAAAGTATCGTTTCTTCATTCAGAACATCTCTCCATGAACAGTGGGCTCATTTGTTAGTTTGTTGATCAGCAAATTGAACTGCTGATGCTGCAATATTCATAGCCCGTTATAAAATCCATTGCCACATCAAACTTTAAACCAGTGAAAGACATTCAAGGAATAGTTTGAATAGTTATTTTTAAGGGAGTAAAATAACTATTTTTTTATAGTATTATAAAAAATACTATTATATTATAAATATAAAAATTATAATTTTAAGGGAGCGCTTATTGGCTTTCTCAATGAGTTAGATGAGAAAATTTATGAAAAGTGATAACAAGGGGGATTTCAATGTGTTGTTAGTTGGGTTTTGTTACCTAGCAACATCTTGTTTCCAGCTGCTAGTCTGATTTATCTTCACCAAACCAATCCCTTGCTCAACTAACTCTCAGCAGGAAATTCAATATGTCCAAAAATGTCAAGCTATTCCTCTGATCATTTCATGAAAGTATTGATAAAAAAAATAAGTTAAGGTTGGGTCTCATAAAATGCAAACAAACCAAAGAAGCTGGTATCCATCCTGTGCGCCATCATCAGTGATGACTCCAAAACTTTCTATATGGCTGTTCTTGTTCACTACTAGTCTCACTGATTTATAGCACACACCGTACTTCCCTTTAAAAGGCTTTGAAAATGGAACAAGGAAACAGGTAAAGACAAAAAATATTGCTGACACTAAGGTAAAGGTCCTGATTAATGAAGCAATGCTAAATAAAACTGTATTTAGCACATTCTCTGGAGAACGATTCAAAAAAGAAAAAGGACTTGACTTGTGTGCAGGTGACTAAAGAAGTCAGCAATGTTTGAGGTCAGAAAGAAGTTCAGGAACTAATTGCCAAATAAGAATTGCTTTGCACAAAAATGGAAATTACTGCCCATGGGCAAGGACTATCCTGCTCATCAATATGTGGATGAAAAATATCACTTCAGTACCTGTTCTACTTTACTGTTTGGTGGCAGTTTTGTAGTTGTTCATCCTCTGTCATACGTGCAGAAATGCAGATCACAAATGATTTTACTCACACCATCCGCGAGTACTAAAAAAAAACCCAGAACTGACAAGACTTGTGTGCACTGAGTTGGCCTTTGTGCGCCTTGTTGGCCTCTCTAAAACAGGAGTGAGTTGCTGGCACAGTTCAAGTAAAACTTGCTGTGACAAACAAAATCTCCCTTTGCAAGAAGATCCCTGCTGTCACTAAAATACGTTCTGTGCTCGGTGCTCTATTTTCTTCCAGCCAGGCAAGCTCAGTCATCTGCATTATTTTAAACACACATTACTCCAGTTAAATTAGCCTCAACCATCTCTAACTTGTGAGATTTATCCACACTCACCGACAAGATAATATTTATAAATCGGTTGATAAATGAGGCCCTGGGACTGAAAATCTTCTCACCTGCTGATCCTGCCGGTCTCCATCCGTCTCCTCACTGACGGTAATCAAGTGCCAGTTGTTCAGGTATTCCTCCATGATGGACGCCACTGCCGCTTTAAGGTCTTCCTGGGTGGCAAAGTGTTCCGGAACTTCACTCTCCAAACCTTGCGTTGCCACAGTGATGCCCGCAGCACCCCTAACTATCCCATTGAGCACCATGGCAGTTTGCTTTCTGTATGCTGAAGACTGGCGGTACAAGTCCAGGAGGTGGTCAGTCAGAAGGTAAATGTTGCCATAGTAACCTAAAGACAGAATAAGGGAAAGTTACAGGATATCAGAAATCATTCACGGAGCCTGTCCCTGAAGTTCATACGAAGCAGCACTCATACCTAATGTCCGGCAGATCTCCATGAGCACGGAGAAGATCCTCTCATCTGTGAAGAAGAGAAAATGTTTCCTCTGTACGTGAGTGGTGTGGGACTCAGGAGAGCCTGTCTCCATGGTAGCAGCGTAACTCCTTTCCTCCACAATGCGAACATCCGTCACATCCAGCTCCAGCACCTATCAAGGCAGACAAAAGGGTCGTTGACCATTTTAAACCAGTTTAAGATGAACTCTACCAGATTGTGGTTGATGTTTGCAACACTTTTGTACAGATTTAATAATACCAGTCAGTTAACAAAATTGTTTTTAAATCTGTTTTGGGCATGCAAAGGTTTTTGTTGTTGTTACAAGTGAAATACTACATTTATAGTTGCAATCCTGCAGTGGGTTGGTTTTGAAATAATCAAAGTTATAATAATAACTTGGTTTCTAAAAAGCAAAAAATACTATAAACTCGCTAGAACAAAACATTTGTTACTGTATGATAAATCAAAAGCACAGAATAGATCTGGTATAAACACACTAACTAGTGGCAGAGGAAAAATCCTAGGAATAAGTTTAATTATTAGAATTACATTATGATTAACACATAAGAATACAACTTATACATGTTGAATTCACTGTGAAGTACTTCAGTAGATATATCATGAGTCATTGTGAGGGTGATATTATTGGTACATTACAAAGAGCATCAAAGATAATTCAGAACTAATGGTGTGAATTTCTTGGTTTCTAATGAAAGTTTTAGTCTTGTAGTTAGAATTTCCTTGACACACTGATTTCAGTTCTTTACACATCTACCTTTTTTTTAACTACATTTGGCTTAATCATTGGAACTGATTTTAATACCAACTTAATGAAAGGAGAGAATAAGATATGACTCGCTGCCTTATTTTCATGGATTAAGATCACGGATAGTGTGTTTCTTTTCTATGTTTTAAAGTCTGAATGATAAGGGACAAAATCATGGAACTCAATGTACACAAAGATGTATGATAGTGTAGAAAGTATAACATTTTACATGTACACAACAGATATGGTTCCAGTAGATGGTTTTTTTTACATATGCAAAGAGGATCATGACACGAAAAAAGTGTTAAAGTACAAAATGGTTTTACATTTAAATTCATGGCTGTTGTTGAGTAACAACTGTAAAAGTAATGAATTTACTCTAATTATTTAATGTGCTACTCCGGCTGTTACATTACCTGCATCAAGGCTTTGGAAATCCTCTCCAGATGTGCGGCAGAGTTGAGCACCACAGAGACGAGAGGACCCAGAACTTTTATGTAACCCAGAAACACGTTGAGGACAAACAGCTTCTTCTGGTCGTCGGAGGTCCTCATCAGTCTGGGAAGGGAGGTGGCCAAAGAGTGGAGATTCTCCGACAAGACGTTGGTGAAGGTCTGACTGCCGGAGCTCTGGTTCCTCTGTGATACCTCTCTGAGAGCAACCTCACACCTACAGGAGAGGACAGGAGTTTTAGTGAATAATTTGCATCAATTATTTCAGACTTTGTCCTTTTTTTCGCACATAATTATCAATCACATCAAACCTCTGTCTGACTGTGGGCTCCTCATCGTTGATCTCTCCCACCAGTGCTTCCAGTAGTGGTCCCACACACTCTCCCAGGGACTGACCACACCTGGCCAGCAGATGGTCGGCCAGCTCCACCATCTCCAGTCGAACCCTCCAGTGCTGATGGGCCGAGGTGCAGGAGATGATCTTCTTCAGCAGAATAGACAGTTTCCCAGCCGTATTCTTCACCCAGTCTGGTGACCGGTGGACCACCAGCTGTGTGATCCTCCCCAGCTCTGGAGAGGGAGACTTGCAGGACTCACTGGCCTGAAGCTGAGCGTCTTCCATGACAAGCTCCACAGTCCCGGACCAAACCTGAATGACATTAAGCAAATCACTGCAGTATATATTTATTTTTTTTACCTTACTTTGGTCCAAGCAAGAGTAGACATGTTTTCTTTTTACTCTTTTTTCAGTTGACACAACTGTTAATCTATGATGTTTTCATTCAAACAAATGAAACTTAATGAGTAAAGGTTTCAGTCTACTTATGTAAGGAGGCTTCCTTTATACGCACGAGTATTAAAAACTGACCTGCACACAGCAGTTCATCTCAAATGTTGTGTCAGCATACAGACCCAATTGTAATATTTTCATTATTATATATAAAGAAATTAATATAGACATAAAAAATATATGGGCATTTGTCACTATTTTGTGATATATTTTAGACCAAACTAATAATCAGTTCCAGAGGAAACAATCAACACGGTCATGAATGATTAAAATAATGTTGTGTTGCACCACTTAATAACATAAAATACATACAACTACTAAATACACTGTGTGCACAATTGTTAGGCAAGTGAGTATTTTGACCATGTGTTCATTTTTATTCATATGTTCCAACTCCAAGCTGTATAAACTTGAATGCCTATTGGATTATAGCATATCAGGTGATGTGTATTTGTGTAATGTGGGAGGGTGTGGCCTACGGGGAACAAGTGAGATGGGAAAATCTTCATTTTTCATTTAGTTGCCCAATAATTCTGCACACATACAGTGGTGTGAAAAAGTGTTTGCCCCCTTCCTGATTTCTTATTTTTTTTGCATGTTTGTCACACTTAAATGTTTCAGATCATCAAACAAATTTAAATATTAGTCAAAGATAACACAAGTAAACACAAAATGCAGTTTTTAAATGAAGGTTTTTATTATTAAGGGAGAAAAAAAATCCAAACCCACATGGCCCTGTGTGAAAAACTGCATTTTGTGTTTACTTGTGTTATCTTTGACTAATATTTAAATTTGGTTGATGATCTGAAACATTTAAGTGTGACAGACATGCAAAAAAAATTGGAAATCAGGAAGGGGGCAAACACTTTTTCACACCACTGTAGATATTCTCCTAAGAAAGCCAAAACCTCACTTTTACTTTCTTAAATATTCAGGTTTGAGGTTTATTAACATTTTGGATTGACCGAGAGCACTGTAGTTGTTCAATAATAAAATGAAACCTCAAAAATACAACTTGCCTAATAATTGTGCACACAGTGTACAGTGGTTATGAGCAGGTGTATTATTTTAATCGCATTTGATTAATTGGGTTCCATTCATCTACTTTTAGAACTTGTGTGGAAATCTGATGTTTCAGGTCATATTTACGCAGAAATACAGCAAATTTGAAACTCTAAAGCACCACTGTACATTGGAGGGATACATTCAAAATACATACAGTTAAACACAATCCTGATTATAACCGATGATATAATGAGTGACTTGTAACAGGTAATGCAATCATTAGAGTATTAGATTTAGTAGTAGTAGTAGATTTGGTACCTTGATGGCCCTGACCGTGACTGCATGGCCTTGTCTCAGATCTCCTGTAATGATCCTGGCAACAGCCACAGAGATCCCAGGTAAGAATGAAGCCATGGTGCACCCGACAGAACATCGCTCCTCTGAGGACGGGACGACGTGTTCCTGGGAGCAGTCACACTGCAGAGCCAAAACCTGGAGGCACTTCAAGGCCGCTGCCTGAATACTTCGAGATTTCTCCTTCTCTCCTAAAGCCAGCAGCAGCGATACAGCAGCGCCTAATCCTGGCAGCATAACTGGTTCGTAGAGTTTGAAGACTATATCACCGTAAGCAGCATGCAGCAGGGCATCCAGGCACCTCAGCACAGACGATTTCAGCTCCTCCGACGTATCTGCGGGTTTCCCGGGATCAGTTGGAGAGCAGAGGCAGAGACACAGCTCTGAGAATAGGTCGTGAAGAGTCTTCCAGCTCTGGACACAAGTGTTTTCCAGAACGTGGCTCATGGCCTCTGCCACAGCCCGCACAAGCTTGTCCGTCTTGGGTCCGGGGACTTTAAGGACGAAGCGAAGAGGGAAGAGAACATACTCTTGGAGCTGCTGCAGTGTGGCATCATTGACTTCTTTTAACTGGCCGGTCAGCGTCTCCACGTTGGTTACAGTGGGCTCCCGGGTGAGCAGGACGCAGCCCGGGCGCAGGTAGGCGAAAGCGATCTTTGGATCGCTAATCTGAGACATGTTTCGAGGCATCGCAGCAGGGGCCACTTTAGTGAAGGACTTTGGACAGAGAAATGGACAATGTGAGAATAAGACACATCAATTTTAACTTACCAAGTACTGTAGGCAGGAGCTAAAAGTAATGTGTTCTTGGAGCTAAAATAATTTACATTCTGTCTATGATTCAATCTGTTGTGGTGGTCTCCCATGTGGACTGGTAATTTGGGGAAATTACATTTAAAAGTCTACACAGAAAATATGCCTGGCTGGTAACCAACAGCTAAACTGAACTAAAACTGTAATTATAATCAATAACTAATTTGTTAGTGAGTAAGGATACAACAGGCCAGAGAATAAAAAGCCACCATCTCTTAACATTGCTACTGATCTCTAATGAAGGATGTTAGGTTAGGTGAGGGTACAATGTGCATGCCACCAACATCATTGATGGTGATGATGTTTTGTGTTGGGTTTGGGTTGCTTGTATGAACTCGTATTAACTTTGCTACACACAAGGTTTGTAATTATTATACAAAGGCCCACAAAAAAACGTTATTTTCGTTAAAAAATAAATAAATAAATAAATTTAAAAAAAGACACATTGGAAAAGCATGCTTTTGCAGTGGGACAACAACATCGAGTAAATGTAGTCTGTTAGCAGACGGCGCCGCGGCACGAGCATCATAAACAAGCAGCCTACCTTCACATTGGCAGTATCACGTGGATCCACTGTGCGGAATACCAAGTACAGTCAAGATATTTACGAGAAAAAAGACATTTCTCTGTGATGAAGTTGCTGAACTCTGGCCGAAGGTAGCGTCATGATCTGCGTCGACGTCGCACATGTATGACGTGCGGTGAGACTTCCGGTTTTGGCGATTTGTTTTCAGAATACGAGAACCGAAAGTCATACTGTGAAAAAAACAACAACTTAGAAAAGCAAAATAAACAACGCTTTCATCATATAGGAATGAGTTGAGTGTTTAAAATAATGGTTATTAATACTCGTGTATTTGACAGAAATTTCAATCGTGGAAATTATTTAATTATATGACTTTTTTTTTTTTTTTTTTACAGAAAAGGTAGCATATTAACTTTAATTGTGTAATTCAAAAAGTGATTCTGGCATAATTAAAAAATAAATAAATAAATATTGAAACACAACACGAGCATGCTGTTTTTATAACTGTGCATCGGCAGTAGAAAGCTTCATGTCCGAAGACTTGTATTTTATTTTGAAAGAAGAGGCTCGTCGGCGGAAGTCGCTTTGCTTTACGCTCCAGGGCTTCAATCTTGTGCTGCCCGAGCAGCTGTATGTTTCTACTTGAATGGCTAATAATATTAACGAAGCTTAGCGTTTAATGTCTGTCGCCTGACCCGAGAGGATGTCGGGCAGCTAGTCTGATCACGAAGGTAATGCCGAGTGTCTTTTGTAAAAGTTAGCCTGACATGGCTAACAGCTAAAACAGTTTCCGATGTCGTGATAAACATTAACAGGATTTTTATAGTCACAAGTAGCTGGAATATGTGGGAAGGTTTGATGATACCTGATGACGCTACAGGAGCTTTATGAATATTAAAAAAAAAAAAAAAGCTTTTCCCGAATTTTCACGAAGCGATTCTTATGACGGTGAAACCCCAAAAACCTAAAGGTTAAGTACTATTTATTATTACAGCCTACAGCCACCGAGCTGGGCTTCTTCTACGTCCTCCCATACCCATTCAAATATCTGGTGGTTTACAGTTTTTACTATGAAGTATGCCCCAGGAAAGGATAAATTGCCTGCAGGTGTGATGAGAAAGAAAGTGAAGTCATCTCTATCAGCCCTTCTGCTCCTTTTGTTTAAATCTGTTCACTCCACTTCAAGTTCTCTATCTCCTTGTTCCTCAAATATCTTCAGGGGATTGATGCTGTCCATTCCTGTCCCGCCCTGCGCCAAGCGTCAGCATGGATGAAGAGACCCTTGAGGCAGCCATCGCTGCCTATGGTGCCCAGTTGCAGCAGGTGGAGACGGCCCTGTCGGCGGCCCTGGACCCCACCCAGCAATCAGACCTGCTTCAACTAAAAGAAGACCTTCGCCAGCTGATTGAGCTCACCGAGGCCAGCCTGGTGTCTGTCAAAAAAAGTCAACTGCTGGCCAGCCTGGAGGACATGATCGGGGAGCAGGTAAACACCTCGGAGGCAGCGGCTGATACGAACAGTGCGAACGGCGGCCTGCACTCTGAATTTGCCACTTTTTACAATGAAGTCGGGGAGTCCTCAGGTAGTAGTTCTGACACCAGGGACAGGGACGGTGGGGCGGGGGACTGTGAAGAAGAGGACGAAGATGAGGAAGAAGAAGCAGATGCTCTCAGTGGTACCAAAGTAAGAGCACCCTACAGGACAAGGTGGGGGACACTGGAATACCACAATGCCATGGTGGTGGGGGCCGAACCAGCAGATGGAGAGGAGGCACAAGTAAGAGTGTTCTACATCTACCCCACCCAGAAGTCTATGAAACCTTGTCCCTTCTACCTGGAGGACAAATGTCGCTTTGAGGATAATTGCAGGTAAAATATCACTTTTCTATCTGCAGCAGGTTGTCTCATTAATTTAGCTTTCATAACTCTGCATAAATAGCTAATTGAAAGTGTCACCCACTTTATACTGACAATAACTAGATCACAAGTGCTGTGAAATGTTGTTTCACCGCAGTGATGTGCTCATTCTGAGTGTTGTTGTCCCTTGGTCTTTTTTAATGGTGTTTGATGTGTTTCATCCTGATACAAACAGTTGTATCACTTGATTATTTACTGTATGATCCACTTTGTTCTCAGTTCTGTCTACACAGAATTTCTAAAGTATTTCTCTTAATTATTGAAGGTTTTCACACGGTGAGATCGTGTACGTGTCGGAGCTCAGAGAGTTTGTGGAGTGTGACCTCAGTAATCTAGAAGAAGGTTCGTCCTGCTTGACTCGACACGAGGACGGCATCTGGTACCCAGCCAAAATCACAGGTACTCCGTGAGCAATATGTACAATATGCATTATACGTTACAGTAAATTCTGCCAGACTGTTTGTGTGACTGCTCATCATAAAGAAAGCCCCATTTCCTAAAACTGGTATGAAAATCATCTGAATACAACTGCACAATGTAGCATAAAAATACCGTGTTTTGTTGACTTGAATGTTTTCTCTCTGTAGAAATTGACAGTGGTTTCTACACTGTGAAATTTGACTCACTGCTGATGAAAGATGTTGCGGTCGAGGCCGACTGCATTATCCCGCCTTTGAGAGAAGACGACCCGCTCTCCTCTGACTCTGACCCGGACGACGCGGAAGATGGAGAAGCTTTGGGATATGCTAAAGGTGTGTTGAAAGTTTTCACAAAACGGCATGCAGCAAACATTTTAATTCCACCTTGCCAGTAAAATTGTTGTTTTCTACTTTCTCTATCTTACAATACAACTGACTCTTTTGACTTTCATTTCTACTTGTTATACGACAGTTCTAGACTCTGCTGTGGAATCTGCAGTAACGTTAAGCAGTGCTACGTTTGGTGGCTGGGAGGCACATACCAGAGGCATCGGATCCAAGCTCATGCTCAAAATGGGCTACGAATATGGGAAAGGTGAGTGTAAATACATTTTAGGTTCTGAAGTCACAGCATCATCTGCTGATCAAATCACAAAACAATATGATCAATAAAACAAATATATAATAAAAACAAAGAAATTCTGTTTATGTAACAAGGTTGGTGCCAATAGTTAACAAGAGACTTGGGGGGCAACAACGGTCCTTTTAAAAATGATGTATAACAAATCAAATGCAAGTATAACCTGACTGTGGCTTTAAAATGTGAGTTTAAATATAGCTTCATTGTGTTGCAAAGGATGTCCAATTTGTGCACTTTTCTTTTACAATGCTCTGTTAAATACGTAGCTGAATGTTTTATACATGATACAGCTTCAAATCTTAAACACTTCTGGGTGCATGGTTGTGGCAAGGATCAAAACAGAACACTCACAGATCAATAATCTTCTGTTCATTTTGAGAAAAAAAACAAATTCATTTCAGACAGTGATGATGTCTTTTGTTTTTTCCCCACAATAAATAGAAGATTATTGATCTGTGCGTGCCGGTGTTCTGTCTGTTTTCTGCAACCATGTGACCATAACAAATCCTTTTCACGGTCCTCTAAAATATTCATATTATGTGAATTATTTAGTGGTGCATTTAAACCAAAACAAATCATACCACCTGCAGGAAAATAAACATTCTATGTGATTAAATACAGAGATAATGAATTAAAGCAAAACTACAGATGTACCTCATACTGATGCGACAGCACAGAGGCTGGAACAAAATCTTTAGAATACTTAATTAGATTGAGTAATGTGTGTAATATGTAGGCACTTTCACTGCACTTTGTTATCAGGGTAGCTGTCACTCTGATTATGTAAAAAAAAAAAATCTCAATTACATACAAACATTTTTTTGAATGACTCAGCAAAAGTGCAACTAGATAATAAAGTACGTATGTTTCTTTTGTCTCCTCAGGCTTAGGAAAGATGCAGGAGGGTCGAGTAGAACCGGTGATGGCGGTGGTCTTGCCCAAAGGAAAGTCTCTGGACCAGTGTGCCGAGTTAACCCAGCGACGCACCAAGAGCAGAGTCACCAAAGACGGCACACAAACGGGCCGTCCAAAGCGCCGCAGGAAGCCTCGGGTCGCCACCGGAGGGCGCCACAACGTCTTTGACTTTCTGAACAACCAGCTCGGAGGCAGGAGCGCCGATCCTGCTGAGGGGGGTGCTGCTGCGCCGTCGGGAGCGACCGGGGTGGAGGCCTACAGGGGAGGGAAAAGCACGAAGAGGAGTCTGAATGTGAAGCTGTTCCAGGCTGCAGAGAGGGTGTCCCAGACTGAGAGGGAGATCCAGAAACTGAGTGAATCACTCAGCAGACTAACTGGCAGGTGAGTACTGAGCTCAGGATACATTCTTCATTTATTGTACATTTCTTTGTGTTTAATTGGGCTCCTGTGAATGCTGGGAACTAATCGTAAATGAACAGACGTGTCATTAATAAGCAGTTAATTGCAGTAGAACCTCAGCTCCACCTATCCCCGTAGATCCTCAGCAGCTGCGTTCGCCTCCACCATGAATAACATGAGCAACCATTGCATAACTTGTCCATAGATGCACTGCTTCCACATCTATAATCTATTATGAAATATCAGCACTAGTTGCTGTGATGTTTTTGTCAAGTAATTAATTTGAATTCACAAAGAAGGACTGTGGGAGTTGTGTGAAAATGTAAATAAAGTGCGAAGATTTTGATGTTAGGCGCTCGTTTCCCTGGCCAGCTCACTCTGAGAGGCGCAGCTCAAACCAACTCGACTCGTCATCTCTCCACACATCCTAATCGAGTTTGTTGTTTGTGTGTGCTTAGGGACGCTTCCAGAGTGATGCAGCTGGAAGAGAAGCTGTCAGCGGCCCGCCGGCTGCTGGCCCAGCAGAAAGCCCAGGAGCTGTCCATCCAGAGAGAGCACAGGAAGGCTGACACACACAAGAAGATGACTGAGTTCTAAGCTCACTTCTCACAAAGACTTGCAGGATGAAGGGAAGCTCTGCTTGTCTGAAATGAACTTTTGTTCCCTGCCTGTTGTCAGTTATTTGCTGCACTGTATGTTTTTAGCATTATTTGTGAACAGCCGAAGGGATCTGCTGCTTCTCATTTTAATTTCAAAGGACTGAACACTTTATTTGCTCAGTATGGATGGCTGTTTGGTTTCAAACCGTACAGCTCACAATAATGTTAAAAATGGATTTTTATTTGTAATAAACTTTTCTGTTTCTGCATATTCTTCCTTTACCAGAACTAAAACTCTTGTTTTGAGGACCTACTGTGTATTTTCTCCTCTTTTTAAAACCAGACACATTCACACAACTAAGCTCCAGTGTAAAAGAAATGTTTCTTTTTGCTTTCTTTATTATGCTTTTCCGAGAGAGGTACTTCTGGCCGGCGGCTGCTCCAGTGGTTAGTGCAGTAGACTGTTGACTGATTTTTACAATTACATCCTGAGGAGTTGGAAGACCTTTGCACAGGTTTGAAGTTACGCCCCTGCCTCTTATGGCGCACACACAGCATCTTTGAAGCTACGACCGTAACCTTTCTGCTAAATAATGAATTTGGGGAGCAGCTTGTCTGCTCGTAAATCTGACACTGATTGTCTGTAGGCAGGTCCGCCGGTGACTGCATCTACCTCACTGTCTTTCAAACTCAAAAGGTTGAAATCGTGATGTTTGGCAGCTGCAGATTAGATCTTCATTCTGTTAAGTCTTCCTTTCCTGAGAAATGTCTAATCAGAATATGACATGAAATAACAACAGTGCAAGATTAAGATCTGAAAATACACGCTCAACTTTTTAAATGACTACTTTCCAAAAGAATCAGGTGAGCCAAAATAAGTTTAGTGTGAGCCTAAGTCCATGAAAGCATGAAAAACTGCAAGACAAACTGGTGACAGTCAGCAAGTCATAGCAATCATGTTGTCCCTTGAGGGGAAGAGATGGTAAAAAAAAAAAAGCTCATGCTAAAGCAATAATAGCAGCAATGAGATACAGTGTAAGCCAGCCATGAAGTGTGTGGATGGACTCTGCTAGAGCAAAGAGCAGCCACACATGCAGAAATCATGAAGCTTCGTCTCAGTGCCCTGAAGGAAGCCCCGCTCTGTTCCGTTGAGTGGCAGCACTTTTATTGGAGGGCTCGCACTGAATTCGCTGATCATCGGGGAGAAATGGCAAAAAATGCACTATGTGTGTTGATTTAATGGGATCCCTCGAGGGTCTGTGCTTCGCGCTTCACCCCATCTGTGAGCCTCAGGTCTCCGTGTGTAGCGCCACCCAGCCAAAGGGAGATTCACCACCACGGCCGTCTCGTGTATAGATTCAGACTGCCCTATTAGAGGAGTTTTCGCAGCTAATCGGCACTTATCAGAGCCAGGATTATGTGATTAAGGAGGTGTCATGGAAGAATTGATTGAGAGGCCACCTTGACAGACGTTTTACTTGGGAATTAAGCTGTTCACCTGAGGGCTCCAAGGCTACAGTGGTTTGTGTCTGAATGAGTAGAGGAGGCTGAGCCTTCTAATGCTTCGCATGTTTAATGTTTGAAAGTGTTTTACAACCACCATAACTATTTCAAATGCACAGTCACATACTGTGCAGTAAATAAAGACACAATAGATGTGGATTTCATTGTTGCATGGGCAGGTTTAGTGTCACAAATGTTAAAAGATTTGTTGTTTTTTTATTGAATTTTGGCCAAAAAAACAAATCTTTAAAAATCAACTTACAGTCAATATAAACTGGCAAATTCAATATAATCAAGCCAAACAAATAAACAAGACCTTAGTCGAAAGACATGGTTCATATTTTATATATATATTAAAAAAAAATGTGATAAGATCCTTAATTCAGTAGATACAGTTTTGAGTCTTCTTGGGTAAGTCTGTTCAAGTGTTCCACACTTTGATTTCAACAGTTTATCCCTGGCACGTCCTTTGAAGCTTCATCAGGTTGGACCAGAATAATTTGTAAACAACTTTTGTATCTTTACATCTATCTGCAGATGTTCTGTGGGGTTTGAGTTTAGGCTTTGGGCCAGTTAATGAGAGGCAGAGACTTGTCTTGAAACTAGTCCAGCATCATCTTGGCCGTTTGCTCTGGGTCATGGTCATGCTGAAAAGACAACTGCCCCCTCAGTCATAGGTCGTTGCAATATGGAGCAGGTTTTCTTGAAAGATCACTCTCTATTTGGCTGCATTTATTCTTCCCCAAACATTGATCTGTCTCCCTGTCCCTTAGAATTTCCCCCACAGCATGATACTGCCACCACCATGCTTCACTGTAGGGATGGTATTAGCCCTGTGATGAGCAGTGCCTGGTGTTCAGCAGACCTGATGCGTGGAGTTCTGCCCAAAGAGTTAAATTTTTGTCTCATCAGAACAGATGATGTTTTTCCTCATGCTCTCTGAGTCCTTTGAATGCTGTTTGACAGACTCCAAGCTGTATGTCATGCGCCTTTTATTCAGAGTGGCTTCTCTCTGCCTGTTCTACTGTAAACATCTGATTGATGGAGTGCTTGCTGCCATCAATTTGGCGTGTTCTCCCGACTCCACAGAAGACTTCTAAAGCTCTGTTAGAGTGACTGTTGGGTCCCTTGTCAACCTCTCTGACCAAGAAACTGCAGGCTTTGTAATTCAGTTTGACAAGAGAGCCGAGGAAGGAAAGAGTCCTGGTGGTTGGAAACCTTTTCCATTATAATCCTGATTTTTGAGGCTTTTGTGCTGCTGGGAACACTCAAAGATAAAAAACAAAACAAAAAAACAACAACAACAACAACAACAAAAAAACTATTTCTGACAAAAAGAAAGGCATAAAAAAGCTATTGACAACCAAAATAATCTGCCCATCTGCTAAAAAAAAACATAAAAATCAAGCCAAACTGAAATAAAACAACACCTCCGGTGAAAAGACAGAAAGGTTTTGGCAAAACAGCAGTACTAGTTAGATACTGATGATGTGACAGAAGTCTGGCTTTTTTTTACGATTGCTCAAAGGAGTCTTAAAATTCATGTGGAGCTGTTATCAGAGAACCAAATCAGCAACGTCAAACCTGCAAAAGTGTGGGTTTATTAGCATTTAACTGGATTACAACCAAGTCTTATTACAGAGAACCTCATACAAGGAGTCATTTTCAAATAGAAATGTCTCACTGTCTCAGATTTATAATGTATGAATTCAGATAGTGATGATTTTAGATGAGAACATACCAGCTATTGGGAAAAAAAATCCTTGATCTGTTTGTGCACTAAGAAAAAGAACCAAGAACTAAGCCAAATGTAGTGTGGGGTACTGTAAGCCAAATAAATAATTGATGCCAAAACCTGTCGTTGAGCATGACATTGAAATGTCCCTTTGCTGAAAACTGTTCATGAAATCAAAACTACTTTTGTGGAGATTTTGGCTTCAGTTATTTAGCAAGCTTATGACCAATCAAACAGTCAGTCATGGAATCAAAGTGTGGAAAGAGTGCAAACATTGTAGATCACACCGAACAGAGCAGAACAAAATAAGAACAGTAACAATGCAGGGACACATACTTACAATGACACTTATGTCTATGCATCTTGAAGGGGTTTCGCTTTCTGCAATCACATCTGAGTACTGTCAGATAGTCATATGAAAGTTGAGTGCACCAGTATTCAAACAGGATTATTTAAACTTTTTAATAAGCAAGCAAGTAACTATGTTTTGGATTCAAAAATAAATATAACCCAAAACATACCTTCTTGTTGATGACAAGCTCCACCAGGCCAACCTGACCAGCTGAGCTCTATTGTAGTCTGCCTAATAGGCAGAGTATTTTCGGGGGGAGGAAGCCAGTGCACACGAAAGAAAAGGGCAGAGCTGAGTACTCAGATGCAGGGCAGTTATTGCACTACACCCTGATCACAATGACAACTGAGCTATATTTGGATCTTGAGTTGGGAATGTTTTGTAAAGACAACATTTTATATTTGAGCATGAAAGGTACTCCAGTACTCAAATATAAAATGTTTTTTGTGTGTCTACACATTACCCTAAAAAGACCAAAATATCTTTGAAATGTGTAGAAACAGTGTATAGAAAGGATTTTGATATTTTCAGATCGAGTTGTAGCCTCAGTGATAAGTGGACATAAATCAGAATGGAGTCAGTTTTCTACCAATGTGACTTTTATCTAAGCTCACAGAATAGATTGATCAGATCATCATAATTTGCTCAGCGTTCCTCTCCTAACAGACATTGGAAAAGTGATAACAGAGCTCTGCCAAGGGCTACAGGCCCAACATCTGCCATGGCGGATCCTACAGCTGGGCTCTGACCTGCAGCCCCAACTCCAGTAGACCCTGCGGCTTCAATGTTTATGTCTTTTCTGTCTGTTTTTCCCATTGCATTCAGCATTTTTTTTTGCTTGTAGAGGTTAGAAGGAGCATGGATGCACTTTTTCATACCCACTCATTCACTTTTTCATTTTAGCTATATATATATATATATATATATGTCTATTTGAGCCAGTCAAACTTATAGATAAGAGTAAATATCTACAACTGAATAGGTTAAAAGCACTCGCTCACACACCTGCCTCCTCACTTGATCTCAGATTGAAACTCTTACATGTGTTTCTTGTTCACATTATATCAGAGTTGAAAAAATGTCCAGGTGTACAGTTATTAATGAAGTGGTTTAAAGGCTCAGTTTTCTAGTTATCTTATGATTGTACTTTCCTAGCGGGCACAGGATGTTCTCTGGTTTTGAATCTTGGATGCAGCTGCTGTTCTCTTGAAATGTTGGCTTCACATGCTGTTTTTCAGATTGTGAGTTTTACTGTAGATGAAAATGACTCGATGTTCCCAAAGAGACATTAAAAGCAGACCTCATACATTGTACATACAGAATTTTTTTTTATTATTATTATTTTTTATCTTACATACACACTGTATATGCTTTATAACATTAAGTTAGTTGAATACGTGAACATGAAAATATCCGTGGGTGAAATAAACGAGCATTAAAATACATATGTGTGAGGCCCAAAATCAATGGTGGCTTGCTCAGCCCCTCATATACAGTTGCCTCAGAAAGTATTCAGATATCTTCATTTTTTGCAGACTTTACTGTGGTGTAGATTTAATTTCAAATAGATAAAATGGACATTTAACCATTCATTTAACAGCACATTATAAAAAAGGGGATCCAGTATTGTCTTGGCTGTCTTCAATGATCACTGTGCATTTGGCTGCATTCATCCGTCTCCCGGCATGAATCTATCTCCATGTCCCTGCTTGGAAGTTCCTTCATAGCATGATACTGCCACCTCTGTGCTTCACTGTTGGGATGGTATTAGCCAAGTGATTAACAGTGAGTGGCTTGCAGTTCATCCCAAAGAGTTACCTTTTTGTCCCCTAACAGCAGATGCTCTCAGTGTCCTTTGAATGCTGTTTGACAAACTCCCAGCGGGCTGTGATGAGCCTTTTTCTCAGAGTGGCTTCCATCTGCCTCCTCTACAGTAAATAGAGTGCTCCTGCCATCAGTCCAGCAGGTTCTCCCATCAGTGCAAAGGAATTGGGAAGCTCTGTTATAGTGACTGTTGGGTCCCTTATCAATTCCCTGACCAAGGATCTACATGCTTAAAAACTCAGTTTGGCCAGAGAGCCAAAGGAGGGAAGAGTCCTGGTGGTTGCAAACTTCTCCCATTTCAAAATGATTGAGGCCACCGCGCTCCTGGGAACATTCAAAGCTTTAGAAATGGTTTTATACCCTGACCTGTTCCTCACCTCAGTTTTATTTTGGATGTCTACAGAGAGTTCTTTGGACTTCATGGCATGGTCTTGACATGAAGTGTGAAGGGTGGGACCCCAGAGGAGTGTGTCTTTCTAAACATATGTTCAATGAAACCAGTTTGCCTCCTGTAAGGTTCTAGACACGTATCAAGAATTATTAAAATCAACAGGATGTCTTAGACCACAATCGGGAGCACCGCGGCAAGGGATCTGAACACTTTTGTAAATGACACATTTCAGTTTGGGATTTTTGCTGAGTTTTGGATGAGGTGTAGATTAATGAAAAAAACATTTTAATCATATACAATTAAATCTACAACACTAAAAGTGTATAAAGAATGAAGAGTACTTTGTGAAGCAGCTGTACATATACCTATACTGTATATATACATGCACTGATAATCTTTATAACAATTAAATAGTTTATCAGGAAGAAGCTAGCTGCATTATCATGTTCATCATGAGCCGAGCACTTAATAACTGGATTTTACCAAAGTTATTAAATCAAGGCACCTTGTCTTTGTCTAAATTATTTTTTAAGGCCCTGACAGATGTATCTCCAAAGACAATCACTTAATGGAAATTAGCTTTGAAGGTCAGTTCAATGAGGGTAAATTTAATAATACGACATTTACTTGTAATTAATAACTTTGTGTACTTCAATGGCATTTTGTATTGCTTTCTTCCGGGAGCCAGCACAGAGGACCTTTATAGAGCTCTACCATCTGACGTCGTTTGTAATTTGCCTTTCTACAAGTATTTAATATCGACATTATGCAAATGAGATCCCTGCTGAAAAGGCATGCCTTATCATTTAATGGAAATTAGTTTGTAATTTCATGAAGACCATCCTCATTTAATTTCAGAGTTCAATCGACAATATACCGTGTATTGTGTTTCCAAAGAAAACCAGAGGAACAAATGGAAATTAATATCCGTTCATATATGAATCTTTGCATACAGACAAAAGATTGACTTAAACTTTTCTTTCTCGGGAAACTGTGTTGTTTTTTTAAAATAACTTGGAGTTACAGCATAGCCAGAGTACTACTTAGTATTTCAGACTATTGTTCAGCCTACCTTTCCCAAATTATGGACTGAATCAATGAGCAAAGCACTGCTGGTATTTCACCTTGTTTAAAGTGCTGTGTTTCCATATTGTGCTAAATGGCCATTTTCTCCTGTCTGTGATTTTACATGATGATCAATAGTCGGTCTACTGCTGAGCTCGGGGAAATGCAATAGTTTTTTGGCTTAGGTCAAAACAGAGGTCGTCACTTTGGGCATTCAGGTGTAACGTTGAATGCTTTTAAATCTAATCAGATCTGAGGTTTTAATCAGGTGTAACAGAAGCATGCAGACGTATGAGAGCACGGTTAAAGTGGAGGGGAGTTAATAATGACTTACTGGTAAACAGGGATTTAATAGAATTTGTTTTGGATAAAATTCACTTTTGTATGTTGGCTTTGTTCCTCATGTTTAATCAGTCTTGTAATTTCATTGTTTCATTCTCTGTCTATTCAAAGTTTGTCACTGGAATCATTAATCGAGATTCAAGTAGACTTTTTATGCCAAAAATGCAAAATGTTGAGGAAATAAAAAAACTCTGATTTCATGATATAGTTTATACACTCTTTCAGTTTAGCTTTGTTTATTAACACATACAAAATATGAAAACAGAAAAAATTATAACTGTTGAATGCGAGATAAAGTTTTTTGAGGTGTTTTGAAAAACACCTCACATACTGTGCTCGGGGTGGACGGGTGCTCACCAGTACACTGCACACAGTACTTTTTGTGTGTGGGTAATCTTTTCTGCCCTCTCCATATCAGGTTATCCGGGTGACTCATAATGGCCTTAAATAAACTGCATTACCCAGGAAACACTAAAAAGCAAATCTGTTCCAGTTCTCACCTGCCTGCTTCTCTTTGTCTCTGCTAGTCATGCTACATTAATCAAACAATAATGTTGGACTGGCTTCATAAGGGCACAAAGATTGTCAGACATTTAAAGTCAAATACGACCTAACCCAACCAGTACTAAATGTAAATTGTGAGCAGCAAGCTAACGTTAGAGCCACTGCTATGAGTGAGGAGCCTGTTGATGTAATGTTAACATATCAGAAAAAACAGCTGCAGTTGTGATTCAGTTTAACCCCAGAGCATATCCTGTTGACCCATTTCCGTAATATCGTATTCATTATGAATAACAGTGTATGTTTTGCTCTACCAGCAAAGCATGTGAATATGGAGGGTACTGACACTTATTTTTTTCCACTTCAAGCATAGAATAAAAGGTAGAATTAAAAAGAGAAATTCAAGGTGAATTTGACACAAAAAACAAAGAAGTCATAGAAACATTAACAAAGAGCCAGATGGCATAAAAGAAGACTTAAAGTTAATACACTGAAAAAACAAAAACACATTATATTAAAATACATGATGTTTCTGGTTGACAAAATGTTCAAAATGTAATGAGGATGCACATTGGAACACCTAAAATAATCAATCAATAAAATCTTTATTCTGACAGGAAATAGATACACAGTAGTTTATAAGTTATGGGACATAATTATTTAATGACATCTTTTATTTGAAAGGTACTTCCAAATATATTATCTGTATTTATAGCTTAAGGACATAAAATGTAAAATTAGTGTTTGATATTCATAAGAAAAAAATATTTAATTAAGCCTTTTCAATAAATATACTAGTTTGTATTATATCGCTTGCAAAACAGTTCTTTAAAGAACTACTTTCATCCTGACAGGTTTAGTCTTTGGAAACAATAATGAAGTGAAACAAGTGACTGTTTTTTACCCATTTTCAGTTAGTAAAATCTGTCATTTACCAAAACTCAAATGCGTTTATTAGGTCTTCCTATATCATAAAAACTATTTTAGTAATCCGATTTTGACATGGAAATTCAACAATGCTTTAAGGGTACAGCCATGTTAGCAGCTCTATGAGGATGCACATACTCATAGTGAAAATGCCAACACACTGGTGTTTAGCAGGTGTAATGTTAACCATGTTCATGGTCTTAGTTTAGTGGTCAAGGTAACATTTCCTAATTGGCACTAAACACAAAGTGCAGCTGAGGCTGATGGAGATGTCAGAGATATTTGGTCATAAACAAAAGTAGTGGACAAATTAAAATTTTGACCGGATAATGGTGCTTAATAAAAAGTCATGGGATCACTAAAGTTATTAAAAGTAAACCTGAGAGGAACGAGAATATTTCTACCAAATTCCATGACAATCCAATAGTCCATCCAACATCAGTCCAACAAGACATTTAACTGAAGATCACCAAAGTCACCAGAAACCATCTTGTCATGTCTGTACAAAATTCCATGGCCTCGGATCCAATACTTGTGACTTGTTGATTTCTTTAGTCTCGACCAAAGTAATGAACCAACTCACCAGCCAACAGACAGACCAACACTGCCATCTGTTTAGCCTTGTTACTAATAAAAGAAAGCATGCTGGCTCAGTCTCTTTAAAATCACATAAGAAAAAATATCCTTCCATGCACCTCGTATGCAGTGTTTAATACTGAATACAGCTCACCGTCCTCTACCAAGTTCTTTCAATATCTGACAGCACAATTAACCTTACTCAATAGTGGACACAGTTTTGCACTGAACTAATGGTGCACATATTAATGAGTATAATAATTCTGTGTCCTTTGAAGATATTGAAAAGATCCATCATTGTACAGTTGGTTTTCTTCATACAAAATAATATTACAAACGTCTCCAAATGTTTAATAACATTCACCTCTAAGTAGGAATGCCTGAAATAAATAATTATGGCTGTTAAGCTTGTTTATTCCCATTGTATCTATTTATCAAGCAAAATAAATAAGTAAAATTCCCTTTTATAAAGTTTTTTTAAGTGGCTGTAGTTAAGGGGAGCAAGGCTGTAGAAAGTTACCTTGAATATCTCCCCTCCAAAGTACTGTGGTAGTAATAAAGAGAATGGCTAGAAGAATTACTGAATAAGTCTGTTTCAAGGTTCAGTGTGTAGAATTTGGGGGGCAGAAATAGGATACAATGTTTATCATTATTATTTTATTAGTATAAAATCACCTGAAACTATGAATCTTTGTGTTTTTGTTACCTTGGAATGTGCCCCTCATATAGGGGTAGTTTCCTCTTCCACAAAGCCCACATGTGGTACCCAAATAGCAATCAACAGTGACGTCACCCAGTGGTTTGTAAACTGCCATTCTGAAGCATTGAGTTTGGCATTTTGGCGGTGGCCATCTTTCTATTTTGGAGCCAAAGTAACCATATTTGAACAAACTGGGGAGGAGAGGGAGGGGGGGGTTGATTTGATCTGATTGGGAACCCAAGGACATTACCCCCGCCCACCGATAGCCAATTGCACCACAGGCCTGTCAATTAAACAGACACACTCCCAAACATAAACATTTTTGAGGCCTAATATCTAATTAATAATTGGGATTAGTTTCACGTGGACGGACAGAAAACTAATAAGAAGGAGTGACTTTGGTGAATGACACCCTTTTGCCTTTTTGAAAAAATGTATTGACTTAGTATTTCATGAAAGATGTTAAATGGGAGTATATGGAGCCAGAGCCTTTTTGGAGCCAACCACTCTGTGGTATTTAACTTTAATGGGACTCTGCTTTGTCCTCACTTGTCAGAAGTTACATCCACTTTGCCTCGCCATGTTTCTACTATAGCCCAGAAGGAACAAAGTAAACACTGGCTCTGGAGAGGAACTTTTATACTTGTCATGGGTTTCACAGCCACCATAAATGAGTGCAGACCATTCCTTTCCATTCCAATCCTTTCACCCTCCACATTCAAGCATGCAACAGCATCTATTGTGGCTGAAAAACAGGGAGGACCCTCTTTTGAACAAGTGTTTGGTTTGTCCATTCTGGACTACTGTAGAAACATGGCAGTGCAACATGGTGGGCTCTGTGGAAGAGGACCCACTTCAAAGGTAGATATGAAGGGCTTATTCTAATGTAACAAAACAAAACGGTTCTTAGTTTTAGGTGATTATAGACTGATGAAAACATAATTATCAATATTATATTTAATTTCTGGCAGCACAGTGGTGCTCACAGCTAAAAGGTTCCAGGTTTGTATCTGGGCCTGGGCCTTTCTGTTTGGACTTCGCATGTTCTCCCAGTGCCTGCGTGGGTTCTCTCTGGGTACTCCAGCTTCCTCCCATCATCCAAAAACATGCACCTCAGGTTAATTGTTGGTTCGACAAATTGCCTTTAGGTGTTAATGAGAGAGTGAATGGTCTTTGTTTCCGTTTGTCTATAAGTGTTGGCCCTGTGATGGACTGGCAAGCTGTCCAGGTGTACCCTGCCTTTGCCCAAAGGGAGCTGGGATATCCTCAGGATAAAGTGGGTATAGATAAAGGATGGGTGGATTTTTCATTTCTGCCAATAGATACACCTTAAATCCCACACACTCAACCTTGAAGTGCTGGAAAATCACAAAGCAATGTGTGTGCCTGCAAATGCAGTGACCGTTGTACAAAGCTAAATGGACACAGAAGTCCTCCCCAACAAAGAACTCTGACAATCAGGTTTCACAGAAACATGACTGCTTATAAATATATTTTATGAACATTTGGTGAGACAAGTGCACAGTCAATGGGGCTCTGGTCAAGACACTGCAACACTGACATTATTATAGGAATGTTGAAAATGAGATATAAATCAAACCTTTCACAGTCTTATGAGTAGCCCACAATGACCTGAGCCTTGGCCTTTCTGTGGTGTTATCTGAAGTTGTAAATGGGTCAAAGTCTATTTTTCATAGGTTGAAACAAAAATTGGTGACAGCTCAAGCTACACGGCTCAATGTCAAAATGGAGTGGTGCGGACGGATATTTTCGCTGTTGACCTTTTGCCCTCATAAAGAATTTATACGCCGACAGGAATCAATGATAGATATTTCATCTCGTTTCTCCGTGGGTAGCCTATTGATAACCCCGGGTAAGAGCAAGGAATGTAACCTGTAGTTTCTTTGAAAAATAGAAAATAAAAAGATATACTGTATGATAAACCTTTTTTTTTTATAATACAAGACAGAAAGTCCTCCTGTTAGAGTTCTTTGTGTTTGACGCAGAGATTCTAGATCATTCCAGCCAGCCAAGGAGGAAGAAAGAGTCCCACAGATCCCAGTATACACACCAGCACAAACATCCAGAGGAATATCCTGTCAATGACCATGGCCACATACTTCCAGTCCTCCTTTACCTGGCAGAGAAGAGACACAGCACAGAGGGACATTTCAAATTTCACACCACGCCATCTTTCTTTATACCAACTGTCAGTTTTCACCTTTGATTGATTTCTCTCAAATGACTGATTATTTTCCATTATGTGGCGGTTATCTCCTAAATGTCAAGTCTTTGCTTGTCTCTCTTCAATTCAAATTCAAGGTCAAATTACTGAGGTCCCATTGTTTTAATGAAAGGCCTTTTCTGGCCACAGCTAGACGGTGCATTGCAGGATGGACAGTGGCTGATGACAATAAATACAATAACTTTCTATTACATCTCCTCCTATTCCACACAGATACCTGGCATTTTTTTCTCACAACTTAATACCTTTTCACTGAACAATTTGATGCTTCGCAGTTTCATAATTAAAACATATTTTCAGGGATGTATTTCAAAGTGATAAAGACGGCAAGTTTCTTTTCACATTGTAAAACTAAAGGCTTGCAATGTGACTTTATTATTGTGACTTGGATGACTGTTATTACTGTTTTCTCCTGAAGTCACTATTTTATTTGTATTTATTTTTTGATAATGGAGGGCAAGATGGCTTGTTTCTGATATACTTGCTTTTCACTATGTTTTAGTGTGGCTGCTCTGCACATTTTGCAGCCATTGAGATGCAAGATATGAGCATTAAAATAAAATGTTTACTTACCAAAACAACTGGAAATTGCAATCCCTTTAGGGCATGTTTGTAGAATTAACCAAAGAATAAGCCATAATTAGAGAACCGAAAACTCATCAAAACAAGCTAACAAACAGCCAAACTGTCTGTTGATAATTTGTTGCCTCCTCCAACAACAAATGCGGGCAACAGTCATTATAACAAAATTATACAAGAAGTAGTTCCGACCCAGCGATCTGATTGGTCATCTCTATGGAAATATAGAATTGTAATTGAATTTCATATAATATGCAAAATAATGTTGTTTTTACTTGTTGTTGGCCTGTTAATTGTGACCCATTTGGCGAAATCGGGTCTCTTTTGGTTCTTATTTGTCGCTCCGAGCACCCGTACCGTAACACTACAGATAGTCACGCACTCCTAGCTG